>NC_089596.1:21693763-22334891 GCF_019320115.1 Miscanthus floridulus
GAACCTTTTGGCAAAAGTTGATCAACCAGGTAGCCTGATTGACAACTATGTGACCCAACTGAGCTTTTTGCTGTCACGCAAGGCTGCAGGTTTGGTCAGCCTCCAAGCACGCTTGGCACGGTTCCAGCACCGCCTCAAAGAGCAAGAGATCTTTAGCTGCAAGAAACCTTCCAGATAGTATGATCAGCAATGGCTCTGGCTTGCCCACTTTGCCTCTTTCTTTTCCCCATTTTGTACGAGGAATTAGAACTGTTGTTTGCAGATATCAGTGGGTCTGATTTTCGTTGTGGGGTCTTTGTGGAAACTGATACATTGTTGTATATTCATTACTGATATTATTTGCATTGAGGAAGGAAAGGATGTGTGAATGGTGAAGCCCTTGAAATGGCCTTTTCCCCATTTCTTTTGAGCGAAAACAAGGAACACCAACTGTCGTATATAAGTAACTTCCCCATTGTAACAGTGACAGTCAGCATTCTCTGAGACTGACCTTTTCTTATGATTTTTTTTCTGGACAAACTCCAAATGTTTAGAAGGGCACTCATTTGTCTCCAACATGAGGTATAAATCAGGTCGAAGCTCATGGGTTTTTTCGTGGTCCTAAGCTTCAATAGGTTTAGGGTCTTTTGGTTAGCGGTGGTCATGGAGGTCCTAAGCATCAATAGGTTTAGGTTGAATCTAATGAATTTGATGTTAGCTTGAAGATATACCAGCTAATTATTTAAAGATAAACAAGATCATCGTTACAAATTATGAAAATTGATAACTACTCAGGAATGATGATAGTGCGTTTAGAGGACTAAATAACAAAAAATATTTTGCCATTCTCATTTCCCTCTGTATTTTTTCTTTACCTGAATGCTTTTCTCATAATTATTTTAGTAAGTCACGATATGCAAACTAACTCACATATATATCTTCTATATACTATATTATCCAAGGACAATTTTCTCCACTTGAAACGAGTTTTTACAATGCATGTCGAAATCTCACATTATTCACCAAACGAGAGTATTGCAATTGCAATTCAACCTAAGCCAACTTGACTGGAGAACTGGGTAGGCTGATACTCAGCATTGTCCCCAAGGTCTTTGTATATAATACAATAAGATAAGAAAATACCACTACTACAGAATGGACTTGTTGTCCCGGGCGGCAACGGCCTTTAGTCCCGGTTACCGCGCCGGGACAACGATCCCGGGACTAAAGGTGGAACCTTCAGTCCCGGGTCATCGAGCCGGGACTAAAGAGGGACCTTTAGTCCCGGTTGGTGTAACCCCAACCGGGACTAAAGGTTCCTTTTCTTTTTCTTTTTTTTTTGTTTAATTTGTTTTCATTTCAGTTACACATATTTGTTTAATATATAATATATTTTTATGTACGTATTCTACGCTGCTAATATAAATACACGCACGCATATAATTACATCTAATTCTCATCTCGAGCATTATTATATTTGAATAAAGTATGAAATTATATATATTATAGATATATATGTATATATACAACACTTTCATAATCTTGTTCTCGAAAATAACGATATCAATAAATATTTAATTTACATCATTAGTTCCTTAGGATCAAAGTAGAACTCGCCGTTAGGATTTAGCACTTTTTCTAGAAGATATCCTGCTATTGACTCTTGAACTGCTTTCATATGGTCTTTTTGCATGACCATTCGTTTCAACCATTCAGTCTTGCATTTGAAATAAAAGGAAAAATATTAATACATATATATATATATATTCATTTAAAAATAAATAAAAATTGATATATACGTACTCTGAGGACATCTTCAGGAGTTCTTCTTATGTATGCAGTGATAAATTCACAAACGTAGTATCCACACAAGTTATTACCTGGTTCCTGCCGCAAACACCACTGTACGAGAAGAAGATTATTCTCATCATCTCACACGTAAATTGAAGTACGATATAGTAATTAAACACGTGGGGAAGTATATATAGTACAACTTACTGGTATTTCAACTACATTAAGTGGTGCCTTGCAATCCTTGCGGTGTTGCCGAATAAACTCTTTCCAAACCCTGTGCGACCAATAATGTACGATCGTTAATAAATTATGGCAAAGTCTATTCAATAATAGTTGTGCGCAAGAGATCGAAATTACCCCTGGATAATGTCTATCATATCTTGGTATACTGCTCGCTCTTTTCTCAATGAGTCCAAGATTACTAACTGACTTGAGTTTAACTCAATGACAATGAGTATCCAGTGAAACCTGCATTGGTTTATACACACACGTACATGCATATAAGTTGTATTGATATTACATAAAATGTGTAGACTACATTATTATTAACACTTACTCAAAGTTGTACGGGAAAAGTATTGTTGTCTTGTCGTGCTGCTTCACGAAGAACTTCATGATATTCGTCTGTGCTTCAGATACCCAGTGCTCCTTGACAATAATATCGGTTTTGAATACGATATAAGGATCAATGAAGCCAACACTGGTGTCTTGTATTCTTTGGAGCTCTGACATCTGGAATCTGTATATAAATATAAGTTACATGTGAGGATAATTATATACACGTACGCATGGAAGTGAGTTTATTAAATAAAAGTAAGAATCACTTACAAACAAAAGGAGCTAATGATTGATTTGTCCAGAGCGTCCAAGTGGAATAGTTGATGCAATTCTTCGAAACTAATATGTAAAATGTCATCTCCACGGAAGTAATGATGGTCTCTAAATCTGACAAAGATCCACTGCTCACCCCTGCCACACGCCTGCATATACCACTTGTTGAGCAAGTACATTTGCGTACCCAATTCATTCAGAGCCGCAGGGTTGTACAGACTTTTGCCAAATTTATAAGTCTTCCAGGTATCAACTTCCAGGTTCTGGATTGGAGCTTTGCCCGTCACTTGATCCAAGGTTAAACCAGTTTGTTCAAAAAAATCATTAAGGTCTTGAACCGACACTTCTCCAGAGTTGTCTGGTCGATAGACTTCTATGTTGGAACCATATTGATTATCAACAACAAGATTTTGCATTGGTTGCTTCTATTGTCCGAGCTATGGGACATCCTTCCCTGATGCTCTTTTCCTTTTCTTATGTGCATCATGTGACTTCACGAGGGAGCGGTCATAGTCTGATAGTGGCGGTGGCTTACGAATTTCAAGCATCTTTTTCTTGTGAGCTTCGACCTTCTGCCTCAGCTGATCTCGTGGTATGTAAAAGTACGACTTCTCCTTAAGCTTCGCTTGTCTCTGCTTTTGGATATCTATAAAAAAATCTTTCACTTTTTTGCCTTCTTCAGCTGCTATTTGCTCATCAGTCTTTTCAGGAAGTATTTCTTGAGAAATAACTCTTTTTTTTGGGTCTTCTTTGCCGCCGGGACCTTAGACGTCTTTGTAGTGCGTCGCTGTGGAGGTGGTGGGGGAGGTGTTGGAGACCGGCATGGAGGCAATGAGGCCGGTGTTGGAGTCCGGCGTGGAGGCGTTGGAGATCATTGTGGAGGCGGTGGGGCTGGTGTAGGAGTTGGAGATCATTGTGGAGGCGATGGGGCCGGTGTAGGAGTTGGAGATCGCCGTGGGGATGAAGTCGTCTCGCCCCCCGCGACGCTGTGATGAGATGGGGAATGAATGATTGGGCTAGGCTGGGGGAGACCCTGCTACAAAAACAAGTTGTGGGTCAATTATTTTTGAAGCCAATATAAAATTAATGGAAATAATATTTCATTCACTATCATTCGTACCTAGGGTGAGGTAGGGGAAGCGGTGGCGCCCCAGGAATGATGATGAAGCGTTTGCGCCATTGAATAAATGTCTTCTCTGCTTCACCTAGTGTCTTCTCCCCATCACCTCCTTCAATGTCAAGAGGAACATTGCTGTAACCTTTGAGCACTCTATCGACCGAGACGCTAGCATATCCAGGTTGAATAACTGACCCATGGATTCTTGGTGTCTTCGTTCGGTCTATTGGAGATACAACCCCGACAGCCACCATGATTGATGCATTATTACCATCTGGAATGTGTAGCTCACATGTTGTTAGAGGCTCGGTAATGTCATCAACAGGGAAGCGCAACCCAGCATCACCTTGACTAACTGGCAGCTCCATGGAAGCACAACTGCTTTTCATCTGACCAACGGGGCTAATGGTGACTCCCGGCGTCGATTGCATTTGACTCATTGCTAGCTGCACTTGCCTCTTGATCTCCTCCTGCATTCTTGCCTCAAGAGATTTTTCTCGTTCACGTGATTCAAGCAATGCTTGTCGTGACTCATTAACAAATTGCTCCAATACATGGATTCGGTCTGCCTCCTCATCCTTCTTTATTTGGCGGCTTCTGTAGGTATCCCTGTCTGCTGGGAATGCTTGTAGCCACGGAACCGCCCCATAGCCTCTTGTTCGACCACCGTGTTCGGGATTCTCTAGGGCATATGTCAATTCATCCTTTTCTCTGTTGGGCTTGAAAACACCACTATCAGCTTCTTCCCTAGCACGAGCTAGTCTCTGTGTTGCTCTCTCAATTTTTTCGTCGAAAATTAGCTTGCCAGTGTCTGGGTCTAGGCTTCCCCCATGAGCGTAGAACCAATTCTTCGCGCGTTGAGGCCAGTTCTTCTCTATTGTTTCAGGTATGATTCCCTTGGCAGTAATCTCTGCTTCTAGGTTCTGCCACTTGGGAATAGCACTCCTATAACCATCTGATCCCATGCGATGATGGTATTGCTTCTGTCGGGCATTCTGCTGATTCCTCATCACACGTTCCTCACTCTCTTGAGATGTCTTGTATTGTACGAAGTCATCCCAATGGGACTCCAACTTGACAAACGCCTTAGCATTGAAATTCGGCGTTTCATTCTTCAAGATAAACTTTCTATACAATGTCTTCTTCCAACTCTGGAACAATGTTGCCATCTTCTTCATTGTCCAATCCCTCACTAGCTCCTTCAAAGCATCATCTGCTTGTAATGTGAAATGCTGAGTGATATCTCTCCAAGCTAGGTTCTTGTCACGATCAGATACAAAACTAACATTAGGAGCGGATATCTTCTGCTTCCATTCACGAGCACTAACTAGGATCCTATCCCTTACAATGAACCCACATTTATTAACATATGTCTGAGCATGTGGTCCCAATGGTTTGCCGGTGTCGGTGTCGAATTCTGATATTATGAAACGGCCCTCTAATGGCTTTTTTGGCCCTCGGACTTTCCTACTCTTGCCGGTGGTTGATGTAGATCTAGAGACCGGCTACATGAGTAGAAACACAACGATTAACAACAAATATACGTACGCGTGCATCTATAAGAGATGATAGATAATCGAATATACCTCGCCAGTATTTTCTTGCGCGACAATTTATTGATCTTCAACCACCGGCATATTCAGGATATCATCATAATCAGCAAAGTACTGACTCGTGTCATCTACATCCACATTGGTGCCGGCGTTGATAATATTCGCCATTATGTCATCATTCAAGTTATCATCCGGAGCAGCCATTTGTATCTTCAAGATAACACATAGATAGAATTACTATAGCACATAACATAAGTACATGTGATAACACATATAGAATTACTAAATCCAATTAAATATAATAACACATAATATTTCATAAGGATAAACAATAATAAGGTATAGGCTTTGGAATCGAATAAAAAACACTTTCGATCCAAAAAACATGGAAATAAGTACATGTATATATACATATAGAATGATACAATTTTCTCTCTCTCTCTCTCAACACATAGAATAAGTGCATATGTATATATCTCTAGATATGCATGTGATAAAACATAGAATGTCTCTCTAGATACAATTTTCTCTCTCTCTCAACACATGGAAATAATTAAGTACATGTATATATACACATAGAAATAATTAAGTACATATATATGTATACATATAGAATCTCTAGATAGAATTAATTACTAAATCTAATTAAACCTAACATATATACATAGATAATATTTTACTAAATCAAAATTAAATCTAACACATATAGAGAGAGATAGAATAATAATTACTAAATATATCAAAAACTATAATATAAACTATCTAAAAAACTATCTAAATAAAGTACTAATTAAATTTTAATACATTTAAATCTAATTAACATATATCAAAAACTATCTAAAAACTAAGAATAAACTACTAATTAAATTTTAATACATTTAAATCTAACATATATATCAAACACTACCTAAAAAACTATCTAAAAACTATCTAAAACTGTATCTAAAAAACTATCTAAAACAGGCTTGCATGGCGGCTGGGCGTGCTGGCCGGCCACGGGGCCGAGCAGAGCCGCGCGAGCACGACGTACGGTGGAGACTCGACGGCCGCCGGGCGGGGCTCGACGACAACGGCGGCGCGGGCGCGGCAGAGACGACGATCGAGGCCGGGCGGGGTAGACGACGACGGCGGCGCGGGTGCGGCAGAGACGACGAGATCGATCGACGTTGTAGATCGAAAAGTAGAAGATGAACCGGTCGATATATATAGGCCGGGACCCTTTAGTCCCGGCCGGTAACACCAACCGGGACTAAAGATCCTTTAGTCCCGGCTGGTAAGCCGAACCGGGACTAAAGGTCCAACCCTTTAGTCCCGGCTCGTATTACCAGCCGGGACTAAAGGATCTTTAGTCCCGGTTGGTGTTACCAGCCGGAACTAAAGGTATTTTTGGGCGGGCAATTCCGCCCACCCTTTAGTCCCAGTTCCTGGCCTGGGCCGGGACAGAAGGCCTGAAATTTTTGCAGCCCGCCAAAGTGTTGTTTTTTCATTAAGGATTGTAGATCTTGATGAGCTGCTCAAATGAGACACTAAATGACCTCAGATGAAAAATCTCTGAATACCAAGTTTGATCATCTCAGCAAGATCTACAATTGTTACATAGCTCATTTTTCCATTTGAGAATTTTTTATCAAACAGTAGTCACAAATTCTTGATTCTCATATAGACTTTCTAAAACTATGTCACACACTTATGAAATTTGAACTACATTTTGTTCAAACTTTCTCAAATGAAAAAATGGCCTATATAAGGATTGTATATATTGATGAGCTAAACAAACTTGGTATTCACAACATTTCAATTGGAGACAATCTAGGGTTCCGAAAACTAGTTTGTAGGCGTCGAAATTTAAAAATCACAAATTTGAACCATCCAAACTATCTCAAATGGAAAGTTGACCAAAACAACAATTGTAGATCTTGATGATTTTAACAAACTTGGTACTCAAAACTTTTCAATTTGAAGTCATTTCGAGTTCAGAATACTAGAGTCAAAGTGTTGTTTTTTCATTTGACCAAATTTGACTTGGTCAAACTTGCTCAAATGAGACACTAAATAACCTCAGATGAAAAATCTCTGAATACCAAGTTTGATCATCTCAGCAAGATCTACAATTGTTACATAGCTCATTTTCCCATTTGAGAAAGTTTTATCAAACAGTAGTCACAAATTCTTGATTCTCATATAGACTTTCTAAAACTATGTCACACACTTGTGAAATTTGAACTACATTTTATTTAAACTTTCTCAAATGAAAAAATGGCCTATATAAGGATTGTATATCTTGATGAGCTGAACAAACTTGGTATTCACAACTTTTCAATTGGAGACAATCTAGGGTTCCGAAAACTAGTTTGTAGGCGTCGAAATTTAAAAATCACAAATTTGAACCGTCCAAACTATCTCAAATGGAAAGTTGACCAAAACAACAATTGTAGATCTTGATGATTTTAACAAACTTGGTACTCAAAACTTTTCAATTTGAAGTCATTTAGAGTTCAGAATACTAGAGTCAAAGTGTTGTTTTTTCATTTGACCAAATTTGACTTGGTCAAACTTGCTCAAATGAGACACTAAATGACCTCAGATGAAAAATCTCTGAATACCAAGTTTGATCATCTCAGCAAGATCTACAATTGTTACATAGCTCATTTTCCCATTTGAGAAAGTTTTATCAAACAGTAGTCACAAATTCTTGATTCTCGTATAGACTTTCTAAAACTATGTCACACACTTGTGAAATTTGAACTACATTTTGTTCAAACTTTCTCAAATGAAAAAATAGCCTATATAAGGATTGTATATCTTGATGAGCTGAACAAACTTGGTATTCACAACTTTTCAATTGGAGACAATCTAGGGTTCCGAAAACTAGTTTGTAGACGTCGAAATTTAAAAATCACAAATTTGAACCATCCAAACTATCTCAAATGAAAAGTTGACCAAAACAACAATTGTAGATCTTGATGATTTTAACAAACTTAGTACTCAAAACTTTTCAATTTGAAGTCATTTAGAGTTCAGAATACTAGAGTCAAAGTGTTGTTTTTTCATTTGACCAAATTTGACTTGGTCAAACTTGCTCAAATGAGACACTAAATGACCTCAGATGAAAAATCTCTGAATACCAAGTTTGATCATCTCAGCAAGATCTACAATTGTTACATAGCTTATTTTCTCATTTGAGAAAGTTTTATCAAACACTAGTCACAAATTCTTGATTCTCGTATAGACTTTCTAAAACTATGTCACACACTTGTGAAATTTGAACTACATTTTGTTCAAACTTTCTCAAATTAAAAAATGGCTTATATAAGGATTGTATATCTTGATGAGCTGAACAAACTTGGTATTCACAACTTTTCAATTGGAGACAATCTAGGGTTCCGAAAACTAGTTTGTAGGCGTCGAAATTTAAAAATCACAAATTTGAACCGTCCAAACTATCTCAAATGGAAAGTTGACCAAAACAACAATTGTAGATCTTGATTATTTTAACAAACTTGGTACTCAAAACTTTTCAATTTGAAGTCATTTAGAGTTCAGAATACTAGAGTCAAAGTGTTGTTTTTTCATTTGACCAAATTTGACTTGGTCAAACTTGCTCAAATGAGACACTAAATGACCTCAGATGAAAAATCTCTGAATACCAAGTTTGATCATCTCAGCAAGATCTACAATTGTTACATAGCTCATTTTCCCATTTGAGAAAGTTTTATCAAACAGTAGTCACAAATTCTTGATTCTCATATAGACTTTCTAAAACTATGTCACACACTTGTGAAATTTGAACTACATTTTATTCAAACTTTCTAAAATGAGAAAATGGCCTATATAAGGATTGTATATCTTGATGAGCTGAACAAACTTGGTATTCAAAACTTTTCAATTGGAGACAATCTAGGATTTGCATCGTTGTATCATGCGGGCACAACAGTGAATTTTTTCTTGACGTATGACCCTTGGTTATGATCTTGTCGTAACCATGGAGTGTCTTCATCATTTAACATGATGCTTGGATCTTTCTTCACTATGAAGGGTGGAATTCGGACATTTCTTTCATAATCTTCTGACATGTCTGACTTGTCTTCAATTCCCACTATATTTATTTTCCCAGAAAGAACTATGTGGCGCTTTGGCTCATTGATCATTGAGTTGATGTCTTTGTTTTTCTCTCTCTTTGATTTTGTAGACATGTCTTTCACATAGAACATCTGACTCACATCGGCAGTAAGGACGAATGGTTCGTCTTTGTACCCAATATTGTTGAGGTCCACTGTTGTCATTCCATACTCTTTGTCGACTGTTACCCCTCCTTCGATCAGCTTCACCCATTGGCACCGGAACAAAGAGACTTTAAAATTAGGTGCGTAGTCTAGTTCCCATATATCTTCTATGCGGCCATAATATGTTTGTATATTCCCATTTGGATCTGTGCCATCTATGCGAACACCACTATTTTGATTGGTGCTCCTTTTATCTTGGGCAACTGTGTAAAATGTATTCCCATTTATCTCATACCCTTGGTACGTGAGGATATTCCATGATGGTTGCCTAGCCAACAAATACATTTGCTCATCAATATTGTCATCGCCTTGACATTCTTTTTGCAACCAACCACTGAAACTTTCCATGTGCTGATGCCTAATCCAAGCTTCAGTCTTCCCTGGAAACTTGGATTGTAAGAACTCCTTATGTATCTCGATGTACGGATGCACCAATGACGAGTTTTGAAGAACTATGTAGTGTGCTTTATTGAAATAATCATCTTCCATGCCAATATATGTTTTCTTTCCTAAAGTTCCTTTACCACTGAGTCTCTCCTCGTGTCGCGATTCGGGAACGCCAATCGGGGCAAGGTCAGGAATAAAGTCAACACAGAACTCAATGACATCCTCTGTTCCATAGCCCTGGGCGATGCTTCCTTCAGGCTTAGAACGGACTTTCACATATTTCTTCAAGACTCCCATAAACCTCTTCTTTATGAGGTGGGCAATTCATTTGGCTTTGGAAGCATCTTCTTTATGAGGTTCAATAAATTCCTAAATGCCTTGTCGGATATACCATTCTTTGCCTTCCACTGTAGCAATTCCAGTGTTGTACCCAGTTTTTTTTGCCCCTCTTCGGCCGTCGGGTATAGCAACTTCCTATGATCCTCAAGCATGCGCTCGAACTTAACTTTCTCTTTTTCACTTTCGCATTCTTGTTGTGCATCACGAATGGCATCGCCAAGAGCATCACCGAGATCATCTTCTGCCGCTACCTCTTCTTCATCTCTCCCCATTGTAGTATCATCAAAGGCAGCATACTGAGCAATAATGTCATCAATGTCTAAATCTTCTCCTTCACCTTCTTCCATCATGACCCTGCTTTCTCCATGCTTAGTCCAACATATATAGTTTGACATGAAACCTGACTTAAGCAAATGTGAATGAAGACTCATTGAGCTTGAATATTCCTTTAAATTCTTACATATGGCACATGGACAGCACATGAAACCATCACGCTTATTTGCCTCGGCCACACCTAAGAAATAGTGCACGCCCTCAATAAAGTCTTAGGAGCGGCGATCGGTTGTACATCCAATGGCGTGACATAATCTGCATTACACGACAAATTATGAAAACCTTGAACATAATTAAGTATTTTATTACACAACATAGATGACATACACATGGTTGATTAATTAACTAAGCCTGGCTACAACGTAAGCAATCCCAATTATTACTAAACAAACTAAAACTACAATGCACTTTAGTAACATAATTATTTCGTGATCGTACGTAACTAAAACAGATAAATCATTCTTCTGTTGAATATCAATAAGCTTCTCCTGCTGGCTCACTGCCTCATCATCAGCAGCCGCTACCTCAAGCGCACCCAAATTCTGCACGTATGTAGCATAATCTTCCTCCCAGTACCAACCATCGCATCCATTGCCCTCCCACTGAAATTAAAGCCAAAAAATATTTAGTCAAAAATATTCAAGAAAAGCAGGTCAATTAGCCATAATTATAAAATGCGTAAAAAACTCACATCGTGATCCGGGCACTTGTAGAAAACACGACCCGTGTTGGGTCCCTGTCTCTTGACTCGGTACTAAATCACAATCTTCTGCTTACACTTGCCGCAGATAATGAGAGGGAGTTCTGGCCTCAGTCGTTTCGCAACCGAACGAGAGGCCGAGGATCCGGTACCAGTTGTCATCTACTTTCTATACTTATTTTTGCAAACTAGTGTAAATTTCATATTTTCTAAAATGATATATTTAAACAAAACTAGTACGGATTTCACATGTTTCAATAAATAACCATCCGTACTAGTTGACCTTGCTTACGTGATCATCTCGGCCAGCATTTCTCCACCGGACGGCACCGTACTTGGCCAAGGAAGAGCTCCGATTCTACGAGAAAGGGAACACGGTCTTCCACGACCGTTGCCGCTCTCCCTCGTAGAATCAAAGCTCCTCCTTGACGTCCGTTACCGCTCGGCAGAGAACATGTTGGCCGAGCTGAACACGGTCCGCAAGTTCAACTAGTACGGATTTTCTATAATTTTCTAACTATTTACTAAGTTTTTCATTTCATGGAAAATTTAATTCTAAAAAATAAAAGGCATGATTTCTAAGTAGTTCATTTCATGGAAAAAATAATTCTAAGTGACCCGCTCGATATCGGCGAGCTCGCGGGCGTTTAGGTTGCCGAGGATAGTAACATTTGTAGATGACATTTGTAGGTCTGAAGTTATCAAATATCCATCAAATTATAGCTCAAAAACATGTTTCAATAAATAACCATCCGTACTAGTTGACCTTGCTTACGTGATCATCTCGGCGAGCATTTCTCCACCGGACGGCACCGTACTTGGCCAAGGAAGAGCTCCGATTCTACGAGAAAGGGAACACGGTCTTCCACGACCGTTGCCGCTCTCCCTCGTAGAATCAAAGCTCCTCCTTGACGTCCATTACCGCTCGGCAGAGAACATGCTCACCGAGCTGAACACGGTCCGCAAGTTCAACTAGTACAGATTTTCTACAATTTTCTAACTATTTTCTAAGTTTTTCATTTCATGGAAAATTTAATTCTAAAAAATAAAAGGCATGATTTCTAAGTATTTTATTTCATGGAAAAAATAATTCTAAGTGACCTGCTCGATATCGGCGAGCTCGCGGGCGTTTAGGTTGCCGAGGATAGTAACATTTGTAGATGACATTTGTAGGTCTGAAGTTATCAAATATCCATCAAATTATAGCTCAAAAACATGTTTCAATAAATAACCATCCGTACTAGTTGACCTTGCTTACGTGATCATCTCCGCGAGCATTTCTCCACCGGACGGCACCGTACTTGGCCAAGGAAGAGCTCCGATTCTACGAGAAAGGGAACACGGTCTTCCACGACCGTTGCCGCTCTCCCTCGTAGAATCAAAGCTCCTCCTTGACGTCCGTTACCGCTCGGCAGAGAACATGCTTGCTGAGCTGAACACGGTCCGCAAGTTCAACTAGTACGGATTTTCTACAATTTTCTAACAATTTTCTAAGTTTTTCATTTCATGGAAAAATTAATTCTAAGATCACGTAAGCCACCGGGGACGAGGATGGCGCGTGCTCCAGCGAGGACGAGCGAGGCGTGATTTTGATGAACTAATTTAACTTTTGTTTATCCAAACATATATGCAAATCATCATGTGATTTTGAGCTAAAAATGACATATAAAATCATAATAAAGTCCAACATATAAAGTTACACATGCATCTACATCGCAAAATGAGATAAGCTACTGATAAAACATAAGAGGATTAAGTTTGTTACCTCCAAAATCGAAGAGCAACACCAATGGAGGGGGAGAGAGCAAGAACAACAGCAAGCTGAAGAACAGAGGCAGTGAGTTTGAATGGAATGGCTCGGGCTCAGGGAGGAAGAAATGAGCTGGATTATAGGCCGGGATAATTAGTCCCGGTTAGGGGGCCAAACCGGGACTAAAGATTAATCTTTATTCCCGGGGCATAACCCAAACCGGTACTAAAAGCTTTAGTCCCGGCTGGTATTACCAACCGGGACTAAAGGTAAACCTTTAGTCCCGGTTGGTATTACCAGCCGGGACTAAAGATCCCTGCCCGGCGGATGACCGTTGGGCAGGGACCTTTAGTCCCGGTTGGTATTACCAACCGGGACTAAAGGGTCCTTTAGTCCCGGGGGCAAAAAATGCCGAGGCTAATGCCAAATTGGGACATCGTTTTAAAGTCTGTTCTCTAGTAGTGTACATTGCTCACTATCCAATTATGTTTTTTGAATAAAGAAGAAGAGAGATGGGGAGGGAAATGTCTCACCCACTAGCAACGTGCATATTTATTACAAATAAGGAAGTCCTCAATGACTTGAAAACACTAGTCTCAGATATATAGATCTCAGGGAGATCTAACGATGGATGGTGTACACATAACTGGATGGGTGCATAAAAAATCAGTTCCATTTAACTGAATATGTGTCTAGAGGCCAAGCAAAATATTTAACTCAATCTATCATCGTAGGCCAAGCAAGCATTTCCATGTCAACTCATCGGCTGATCAGACACTCGGTTGGCTGTCACCACAGCTGCTGCTGACATTACTAGGTGGACGTTCTGAGGAGGTGTCGCTCCCCACTTGTCCGTCGTTTGTATCCAACGGCTCCAGCACATAAATTGCACCATCGCTCATGCCCACTGCAATCTGGTTAGGCTTCCAAGGACGTGTTGCGATGACCGTGGGATAGACAGTTTCACCAACGCTGGAAACCAGAGAAGCAACGAAAACAAGACGTTTGTTACCAGAATTGAAAGTACCACTCAAACAAAAAAACAGAAACTACTTGAAACTCCACATACCAGGATATTGAAGATGGTACGTAGGCAGAGGGTGCTATCCAGCACTGTAGCGTAAGAGATTCTGCCTCGAATATTCCAATTGCACCATCACGAAATCCAGCATAGACCAACAAACAACCAAGTGAGTATACCGCACTTGAAATTGGAGCAGGGAGTGCATCTCTTGGGTACCACTGCATTATCAAGTTATGGAAGGTCAAATATCAATGTGTAATGTGCTTATTACAATGCATCGATACGATTAGGAGCATTCGACAAGCATGATGTAAATCATGTAATATGTTAGTACTCCAACTCAATAGACAAGACAACATATGATTACTAAGAGATGCAAATATATTGTTATGAAAATGTTGTGAATGACTTACCGAGCACAAGCATTCCAATTGCCAATCATAGATCGCCAACTGACTCTCATGAACTACTAAAAGATGCGTTGCATCATAGTGAAACTGCACCATTGTATCACCAACTAAAGCACCGGAACCATTAGATGGATGTTTGATGTATCTTGATTTCTTCTTCTCCCAACCATCAATGCTCCAAACACATAGCTGCAAATTTCATTTCATTGCAAAAAACAAGAAACGAATGATTCGGAAAGAAACAATACTGTATTTTTAGATATTATACCTTTTAGAAAGTGGAGTGTATTTATAGATCTTTATATATTTTAGAAAATGGACTAATGGATGGTATGAAATGCGACTAACATAATGTCGGGGGAGCATACCCCGGTTACCCCACAACGCGGCTTACGCCGGAGGAAAGCGCACTTCAGGTGGCCCAGTAGGCCACGGCCCATCATCCGCGTAGCGCCTCGACCACTCGCTCCCCCCGACCACGCAGTCGGGTCAGGATACGAGGCACGACCTCAACCACCCCGGGCCTCGGCTAACCGTCAATGGATAAGACCGGGGGAGGTTGGCGCATTCAATGCGCCTGCCGCAACGAGACGTGCACGCACCGCACACCCACTCAGACCAA
This sequence comes from Miscanthus floridulus, assembly GCF_019320115.1. Lineage (NCBI taxonomy): Eukaryota > Viridiplantae > Streptophyta > Magnoliopsida > Poales > Poaceae > Miscanthus > Miscanthus floridulus. The sequence goes on from NC_089596.1 coordinate 21,708,886, forward strand.
AAGGACGACGACCACCCAACGGACCATGGGGCCTTAGGATGCATCGACCACCCTTCGGACCACAGGGTCTTGGAGTGAGCCATCACCCCTCGGACCGCTCCCCCACCAATTCAAAAGGCCACTCCCTGCCCAGGTGATGTCAGGATATGGCACAGGACCACTCAAACACGACTCGACAGGCAGGTGTACATCCACGCTCGCCACAGAGCATGCGTCTCACATCCAGGGACTTGACTCCTCGAAACCGGATAAAACAAGTTGACCCCCGACCACCTACGTGTGGTCGGGGACGACGCCTCGCCGCCCCCTTCATGATCAGGAGGGTGGCCGGTCAGCAGAGGACGGCAGGCATAGACTCAAACTAGCGCACAACGCCCACCGGGGGAAGTAGGCGCAAGGACGAAGGCCACGACTCGCACTATTGCGCCCACATCCCATAGGACTACAAGAGGACAGCCACGACCCGCACTGTGCCGCTATGGTGCACCATACCTCGACGTGGAGAACAGGAACCCGTGACGACATCCGAGCATGCAACATAAGCTGGGACAAGACGCAGAGGGCCCACGGACCAGGCTCGCCAACCGTCGCCCTCCCCTCGGGCTCTCGACCACTCGAGTCAGGGGAACCCTTTTCTTTCAATTGTCACTCGGCCCCCGAAAGCATATAAGGGGAACCGGGCCTTCATTCTAGCGGACGGAAAAAAGGAAACACTCTCTCTAGGCTCCGAAGGGATCTCTCTCTCTCTCTCTCTCTCTCTCTCTCTCTCTCTCTCTCTCTCTCTCTCTCTCTCTCTCTCTCTCTCTCTCTCTCTCGTCCTCTCCCTTCTAAACCCACACTTACGAGCACCCCCATTGTAAGCCAACTGAGCACTTGAACCGAGAAACACGAACTCGAACCCCTCTGAGACTGGACGTAGGGCTCCGGCTTGAACCAGTATAATCTCCACATGTCTTGAGTGCTACCATCGATTCCTAGAGCTGCGCGGCACTAAATTTATTGGTCGGTTCACAAAACACCGACACATAACATTTGACTGTATTTAATTCAGCATCCCTTAAATTTATAAGCAAAAACAAAATCGCTAGTCCTAATTTTGATATATATTAGAATTCACACCTGAGCATCAGCACCTGAAGATACAAGCACCTCCATTGATTGCGAAAATGCTAGTCCAGTTATCTTTTTGTGATGACCCGTGAGCACAGTTGTAACCTGTGCAATTCGATTAAGATAAGTTGATATTTTGGCACGTTGATGTTAAATATAAACTAAACGGTAATTAGTACACTAAGCATAATATTTCACATAGGAAGAATCCATTATCATTAAAAATTCTCAGATTTTTAAATGTCGAGCTAACAACATATGTATGGGTTATGATGGTTTTTTGGGTCATATACCACAAGGTACTTACTACTCTTCATATTGTTGACGGGAGCTACCACAAAGTTGCTATGTAATATGTATACCTTGTGGTAGTATCTGCTCAAAGTGCGCAAAAGGTACATAATTTGTTATGTCAAAAAGAACATATATAAAACAACATCTACAATCTTATGATATCCTAATACATAAGTAAAATATGAGGGGATATATAGTCTAAAACGAGAGCATATTATTTTACAATGGGTACACTAATGCATTTCTGGTGAGAACTATATATAATAAGTTTTGCCAATCCTATGAGATTCATGCAAACAGGGGATGACATATTCATGTTCAATACTCATCTGTACGGACACTGTAGATTTGAACTGAAGAGTCCTCCCTTCCAATAGCTATGATGTTATTGTCTGGCGGGTAGAATGCAAGGAAAGTTGCAGCCGGTGGAGGTGCCATGAAAGTAGTCATGACCTATATATGAGAGATTGCACAAGATCAGTGAAGCCAAAGAAAGGTCATGGTGCAACTACGAAATAAAAATTATTTTACAGAAGTTGTCATGCTTGATTTGTAAGAAATCAATCATGGAATTAACTACTTATTGTTATAGACAACTGAAGAAGACATACCTTGAATGTCATCATGTTGAACAATGAGACTTTGCCACCAGAAGCAGAAATTAGATAGCTGCCATTTTTGGATAGTGCAGTGCAGGCTGTTGCTTCTTTAGGGTCATTGCCATCAATGGTGTCGTTTGTCATTGGAATGCCATTTTGTGGTTGCCATAGTACAGGTGGAACAGATTTGGACGACTAACGAAAAGTAATGATGGATGGTTTTTAAAAACAACCAAACAGAACTACAGTGTTGAAATCTTAAGCTAGTGGTCCAATCTAACCTTGCCACGTGGATTCTTGTCCGTGTGCTCCCATTTCCACAGCTTATGAACAGCATTGGAGCTGAGAGCCAAAAGTGCCACCCCACTATGTGTGTACAACAAGCGCATAACCTACGAAGAAAACAAATAAAACACAATGCTTATCAGAATTATATACTGTTCTGAATATGAATATAACAGTCTTAAATTCTATCGAATTGTTCGGTGTGTGCTATGTCATGAAAATCATAAGCACACGAACAGATACTGATGTGTGATATTCCTTTCATTAATTTAAATGGAAGATGTACATGCAAACATTGCTGAACATACTTTGCTTGAAGATGCGGTCGGATCTGGCATACGCAGTATTTGAATATGTCCTGAGCCAACGATGTCGTCCGCCAACTTCCAAGCCTTGGTTACTAACTCAGGGGCTTTGCTCATTTCCATACATGCCTACCATTTGTTCGATATGGTTAGCAAATAAATACAAATATATTGAACTGCGAGGAAAAGAAAAAAAAGCACGTGCACACTCGACTGCCACTCATGAATTCCCTGTCATCATCATAGAAACACAACATACACATTCCAACCAAAACAAAGATACAAGCTTTCTTTCAAAAAACAAAGACAATATTCCCTTTTCGAGGATGAGTCGGCTCCCCTAGGGTTGGCGACCCCTAGCGGCCGTGACCCACCCCCCGCCGCCACTGCCGCCGGCTGCCATCCCTGCACCGGCGGCCCCCTCCCCTGCCTGTCCCCCCCCCCCTCCCCTACTCCCTCCTCGAGCCCCACAAGTCCAGCCAGCGACGCAGGCCCGCGCCCCCAACCCGCCGCTGCCGCCGCCAGTGGTCCCCTCCCCTCCCCTTCCGACGAATCCGGCCCCACTAGGCGGATTTGCTGCTAGTTGCGGGCGTGGCCGCCGTCTCCGCCCGCGGGGCCCGTGCTGCCGCCGCAGGGGATGGCTTCCCCACCTCCCTGCATCCGCGCACCCCTCCTCCCCTCTCCTGTGCGCGGGCGCGCGTGAGCACGCGGCACGGCCACCGACGCCGCCCGCGTCGGGCCCCTCCGCCGGCGTCCCACTGCACGGCCAACCCCAACCTCGTCGCGCCTACGCCCCGTCATCGCCACCGTGGGCCGCCTCCCGGTGATGGCAGGCGCCACCGATGGGAGCCTCCTTGGTCATCGCCACCAACGCGGGAGCCAACGACGCCGCACCCTCCCACCGCAGCCACCTCCGGCGCTGGAGCGCCTCTGTGAACTCCCTCCCCGTCCACGCCACCGAGGGCGCCGGGCCTCTGCGCCACGGCCACCACCTCCATATGTAGCTCCATTGAGGCCGACCCGCGGGATCCGGCTCTAGAGCACCTCCGCAGATTCCCTCTGCGTCCCCGCCGCCGTCGACGCTAGGCTCCACGCTCTCATCGGCCGCGGCTCCGTTCTACCCATCTTCGGGAGGGCACATGAAGCGCCGTCGATGGGCTGATGACAGTGGCGACGAGTCCGACGACGACCACCCACAACCTACCTAGAGGCCGCTCGTCGCCTTGCGAAGCCAGCCGCAGCGTCCCCCGCGCACGCCCAGACTCGTTCAGTCATGGTTCAAGGGCATGGCGGAGCGAACGCTAGACAGGGACCTGTGCGATGGCTGAGGAAGCGCAGCCGGCCGTGTCCCCAGCTAGTGCACGGCTTGCCTGCTCAGCCAGTGGATGGTCAGGTCCCTGACCGCCAATGCCTCGGCGCCCGCAGACGGGTCTCTGCCCCCAACGCCGACGGGTGGCGGGAGATCCTACCCCGACAGGAAGTGGGACCTACGGCTGCCTTAGCTGAGCCTCGCCGTGGATCGGCTCAGAAGATCCCAGCATAGCTCCGCGACAGATGTTTCAACTACCTCTCGTACTCGCACCGAGTAGCGACCTGCCGATTGCCACGCCGTTGCCTGCGCTACCACAGATTCCGCAACCTTGTGAGGGACTGCAAGCGATCCAAGTTGGCGCCGAAGGGTGGTGGCCTGCCTCGCCGCTCAGCTCGTGTCAACAACACACCGGCCTCCCAGCACGCACCCCTCGGCAGTCCACCGACCTCGGATGGGACCGCGCAGGGAGTCGTGGGGGTGTGCCGATAGCAACCGTCGATGCCAGAAACGACACCAGCGGCGCAGGGGTGTCCCGGCGACGGACATCAGCATGGGCGCACCTGCCGACTACGCCACTGCTTCGACTGCCGCACGCGGCTTCCTCGAGCCAGATCCGCTCGCGGAGGCGCTGTGCGAGGGCGTAGGGCCTCCCGTTTGGCTCGTCTCGATCGACCCGATGCTGGACGAGCTTGCCGCCTCGCTCGTCGCGAGCCGACCAGCGGTCACACTAGCGCGTGGGTGCCTGCATGCTGCGGCAACCGTCTCTCAGGAGGTTCAAGCTTCGGTGGTGGACACCAGTTCTCTGGCGATGGGTCCCCAGTGCACGATGGACCTGCCTACGTCCTCGCCTGTGCAGGGCATGCCTCCACAGATGGAGCAGCCCGTTGTCGTGGGTGCTATGACACCAGGGAACGACAGTGGGGTCCTGCACACCTGGGTTCGAGCCGGCCAAGCACATGGCGGGTACTTCTACGTCGACGCTAGACGGCCATTCGTACGGCCAAGCCACACCGACCCTTCTACGCCGACGAAGGATGGCCAGCCGGATATCCAAGCCACACCCAACCCCAGCGATGCGATGCCCACGACGCGCAAGGAAGGCGGCAACCAAAAGGCCCCTGCCAATCAGGAGTAGACGGATTGCCGCTCAGTCGCTGGCGCACATACCGACCTCCAAGCGGGGCGAGGTACTCCTCATGCAGAGGATGGGCATCGTGCCGTCGGCAGCTACAGTTCATCTGTGTCCAAGGGAACATACGACGGCATATTCGCAGGGAACTTGACGCCGAGCCAAGTGGCGGCTCTAGACGAACTATTCCCAGCGACCAACAACAGGACTGGTAGAAGAACGTTCTCTCGGATGGCGGAGTTGGGTCGTGCAACCAGCAGCGGAGACATCCAGCTCCTTAGGTCGCTAAGGTGCTCTTAGTTCGGTTGTTTACCATTTATGTAATATCGAGGTTTGTAACTGTCGGCTAGGAAGGTCTAGTCATAGCTGTAAGACCACCTAGCGCGCTCATCAGAAGCGTGTCATTTGTACGGTTAAACTCTTATTATTAATTACAATGATACGCAAATCTTTTGCGTATTCGGAAAAAAAAACTGAGTGCTTTTCCTTGCATTTCTAATTACGTTCCTTCAGTAGTTAGACACCACAATTCATAATGTTATGAATGAATCTGCCTTGAGCCACGCAAACACGGCCAACCGGTTGGCAGACTATGGCATTTGTGAGACAACACGGCCAACTTGGTGACATGCATGCATGGCCACTGCAATCCTAAGTGTTTGGATCGGAATCTGAGCTAGGCAGCAGATCCAGCCGCTGGTGTTCAGAATCTGAGCCAAAAGCAAACAGGCCCTACATGCATGCAAGCGATAACAAGGCAATCGGGATATTTTTATGTTAACTATCACGGCCCACCCACCCTTACTTAACACGGAGCAACCATTTATTTAGATAATCTATGTTGCCCGGAATAGTGTGTAGGAGAACCCGATTGAGCTAGGACTAATAATAATTCAAAGGAGAGGAGCTAGCTAGATTTAGTCCTGTACCACTTGAACCCCGTAGGTACTGTATGTATGAGATAAACATTTTATTGTGACCATTATAAAGATAGAAAGACAGGATAGATAGGAAGTAATAGTAAATCAAAGCCAGTAGCATTTGAATTTTGAAAGCAAGTTCAAATGTGCATGCATGATCAGTTCATCATACCTCTTGGTACCATGAGATCATATATTCTTCCCCTACCCTGTTGGTTAGAAGGGTGGGATGTTTTGGATGGACTGCGGCCGCGTGCTCCAACGCAGCCTCCGCTTCCTTCACATCCCTAATAATGGCACCTTCACACTTCACGTGGGCTTTGACTCGCTGGAGCGAACATGTTCCGAGGTTCTGGAAGCCAAGCAGCTTGTCAAAACGAAGATGCAGGTTCTCGTCTTTTAGGGACCGCACATGGACAACAAACTGAAGGGATTCAAGACTTGGCATGATAGTATTATTAGATGGTACCCTGCTGCTGTTGCACTCGCTGCCGCGCAGATCAAACCAGATAGATGGACCGAGTATCTTTAAGAATCTCAACTTGCGAAAGTAGACAATACCTTTATCTGTACGAATCTTTATGCTAACTACTGACTTGGTGTCACCGGAAGTCAGTACGAGGCAACTGAGCTCTGGCAACTTGGCAAGGGTCTCCATGTCCTGGTCTTTCACAACTACCACTTGCACATCCAGATAGGAGAGGTTTGGAGCAAGCGACGAGTTAATCCACGCCGGCAGTCCAGAGAACACGAAGAAGTCCACATCCAGGAAACGGAGATGCCGACAGGAGAGCGATCCTGCCTCGCTCACCCTGTCCTTACCTCGAGAATAGTTTACAATTTGAAGTTCCTGGATATTGTGCAGATGGCCCAGGGACTCCAGCAAAGCACTCTCGATGCTCTCACTCCAAACATTAATTTTAATCTCGAGCACCCTCAGTTCCTTCAGCAGGCCCAGCTCCTCCACAAACTGCATTATTATAGCATCTTCACCTCCACACGTTATACGTAGCTCTTGCAGTGACGTGAGCTTACCGATCAAACCTGCCGGCGCTCTTGTTACCCATCGATCAGCTCGTAGGCAAACAAGTTGCGTCAGAAGTCCCACCTCCTCCGGCAGCTCCTTTATTCTGCTGTTCCCTAAATCCAGTGTTTGCAGAAACCTCAGATATCTTACCTCCCTAGGCAGCTCATAGATATTGGCACTATCTAGTCTGAGGTACCTCAAGTAAAGTAAACTCCCAAGATGATTCCACGACACATCTTTGATGCAGTCTTTGTTGAAAACAGAACATCCTACCATTTCTACTACACGTAAAGATGGGAGGCGTGGGCATAATGCACAAAAATCACACTCACTGGCAAAAATGGATCTCACTTTCTCCACAGCGATGTTAGCCAGCTGGCCAACGTTGTGCTCTTCAACACACTGTAGGGCTAACCTGCGAGAAATGCTCCCCTGAAGTTTCTGTCGCTCACCACCATTCAATACAGTGACAAAATTTTCTTCACTCGATAATTGATGTATCAAATCAAGAACCATATCATGAACTGAGCATGCATCAACGTACCCTTCATATTGTGTCTCCTGTGCCTGGATCATGTTTCTATTTATCAATTCATTAAAGTACCTCTCCCCAAGCTCAAATAATCCTACCCCTGCTGCTGCTGCTGCTTGTTCCTCAGAGATGAAACCTTCAGCGATCCACATCCATATCAATCTATTTTTCCGTATGATACGATCTTCCGGAAATACGCTTAGATACAACAAGCAAGCCTTTAGATGTGAAGGCAGATCATAGTAGCTAAAAGACAATATCCTTCTGGTATTATCTACGTCATCATTGCCTTTATGCCCAAAACCAATTGAGTTGTAGACCTCAGACCAGTCCTCTCCTGGTTTACTGGCCAACAAACTGGCTATTGTAATGATAGCAAGTGGCACGCCGCCACATTTCTTCAAAATCTTTTCACATTCGTCAGCCAAAGGACTATCGAAGTACTTCCCTTCACCATCAACTATTCTTGCATACAGTAACTTTTTCGAGTTATCATGAGAAAGCGGCTGTATTTTATAAGCTTGACCAGCATATGTGGCAACTTCATAAATACGAGTAGTGATCACAAGTCTACTTCCGCAATTAATTTCTTGCAGAGCACATATGATTAATTTCCATGACTCCTTGTCCCATATATCATCAATGACAATGAAACACCTACACATTTACATGACAGCGTAATTGCCTTCATGAGTTGGTAATTAAAATGAGAAAGCATATAAAGAACAGAGCAGTTGGCATTATCGACCATAAAAAAGAACAGGTGGTTGTAGATTTGTATTTCATACAACTAGTTATGCTTACTGCTGAAAATACAAATTTACTTCTTTATGACTCTTTTAAATCAATTGTGTATGGATCCAAGATTACTGTAGTAATTTATAGACTTGAAGTGGAACATGCTAGCTCCTTCCAGCCTTAATGTAATATATAAAATAAATAAGATATAAGGAAAGAATTGTACGGCTACGTACTTACTGAAATATAATTAAGTCTCTATATATGCATGTATGCAGTGACCAGCATTGTGTTGAGTGATTAAACTCGTACCTCTTTTCCTGGACGAATTCCTTGAGTTCGTCCATGAGTTGCTTTTCATCCAACATGGTCATATTCAAATTCATGAACTTCTCCTTATCAAGGCCAACAAGAATGTCTCTAAGGACTTTCTTGATGTCAGGGTTTCGACCCACTGGAATAAAAGCCCCCCACTTGAACCGCGGTTTAAGCTGGTCATAGACAGCTTTTGCAAGAGTAGTCTTGCCCAGTCCTCCAAATCCAACAACAGAGACTATCTTCATCTTCTTAGGACCAGACGCATCACCGCCGTCATCCCCTAGGGACAGCATATCTATGAGCTCATCCTTTGGTCCCTCAATGCCAACAAGCTCTGTTGGACTCTTGTACAGATTCAAGATGCGAGGGTCGATGGTCGTTGCTGGCTTGGTGACAACGCTGTCGGGTGTTTTGTACCGGTCACGCCTTGCTGCCAACTCCGCAAGCTTTTTGTAGATTTCTTGGATCTGGCTAGAGATGTTGCGGCGAGCCTTGATCTTCTTGAACAGGCTGCTCACCTTTTTCCTGAGGCGGCGGAGCTTGTGTGTCTCAGTAGCAGGCTTAGGGGCATCGACGTGCACCAGAAATGCGTCGATGATGTCCTCCATGTCGTAGGACGCCTCCCTGACATCACGCGCCCAGAGCCTGACCGGCGCGTTGAGCTGGTGCTGGTCCGGTGGCATGTCGCTGATCTCGCGGAGGACGGCGTGCGCAGCCTCGAGCTCCCGTGAGAGAATCTGGACCTTCTTCTTCACGCCCTTCTGCAGGCCGTACTCCTCCTTGAGCAGCTCGCACAGCTTGGGGAGCAGGCTCCCCATCGCCCTCACCGCCAGCTCCATGCTTGCAATATCGATTGGTGGCTCCTGCACGCAGCAGCTTGCATTAAAAAGACTAGTAGTAAGCGGGGCTGATTTTTGTGTTGAAATTGAAAGCAAGGTAAAGGTGGGCTCACCTAGATTCACCGCCTGTTCTTGGTCTGAGCCCTGTAGCTGTAGCAGGAGAAAGCCAGACTGGTCGAGGAAGCCGCGCAGCAGCTGGATCTTCAGTTCACGCCCCTCGCAATGGTGGCTCCAAATGAAAAGAGAAATGTATAGAACTACTGTTCCATGTTCTTGAGATTGGAGCAAGCTGAAAATCCCGCGGGCCAAGACAATTTAAAATAGTAACCAGAGACAGAGAGAGAGAGCAGACAGACAGCTTTTCCAGTTGACGACAAGAGAAAAGGTGAGCTTTTCATTTTTCAATTGTTTGATTAACGTGTGCGTGTGTGTCACGCAGAGCTAGGAAGTTGCACAGAAAAACAGCTCTGCTGCTTCGTGTTTGATGTGTCGGTAGTAAACTACTCTGGCCCGGCTCGCGATAGATGTCGTATTTTTTCTCGGGCTGCAGGTGACCACATTTTTTTTTTCCGCCGGTTTAATTTAGATATACAAACCAGCTCATCAGCTCATCAGTACCGCCGTCCAAACCAGATGCAGTTGTGAGGCGGCAACAACGCAAGCGGCATCGTTTGTATAATTAGGACAAAAAGGTTCATTCCCCCTAAAGGCTCCTTTGGATACCACGCCCTCATCCACGGGTGGGGAGAGCCCCATGTATCTGCTCCCCCTCCGAGCACAGGTGCCCGTTTGGAAGCAATCATGGACCCTGTTTGGCTTGCAGAATTGTGGTTCAAACTCGCTGAAAACACTGTTCTGGCTGAATTATTATGAGAGAAAAATATTGTTCTGGCTGAAAAAATAAGCTGAATAGTACCGTTTTCTGAGTAAGCCGAACGGGGCCCATGTGGCGGAATAACCCTGGTCGATTCCTCCCCATCCCTGTCCATCTACGGGGAAATAAAACAAACGACTCCTGTCCCGTGACAATTTCTCCACGTAGCTCGCTTCTGTTTCTTTGTCGTTGCGGCTTCGTCCCCATCTGCTCGGCGGCCGCCCGCCGCCTGATCTACTCCCGCCTGCACCTCCCCATCTACTTGATAGCCAAATGACGAGAGAATACAGCACCGAAGTGCCAGGGATGTCATTTGCACAGAAAATTCCCCCCACATGATTGTGTTCCAAGCAAGTTTCGATCACCACCTGTCATCCAAAGGAGCCCTACTGTAGTCAAATTCTTAATGTACTCCCTCCATTCCAAATTGTTAAGCATTTTGGCTTTTATAGGTACATTGTCTTTACAATTTATGTAAACATAGTGTATAACTAAATGCACGGTAAAAGCTATCTATCTAAAAAAGTTGTAGCGTCTTATAATTCAGAATAATCTCATGAGTATCCATGTGATGTTCTATTTTTATTTCCTCTATTACATGGCCTTACTTTTTTTCCTTGTTTCCTACCTCTTCCCTTTATATTTGTTTTGTCTTCTATTAATTTTTTCTATTTATTTTTTGGTTATTCATTTGTTTTCAATTTTTGCTATATATGTCATATCATTTATTTTTCTGTTCTCGTGGATATAATATGCCCAACATTGTCCCCCAACGTCTTTGTAATAATAGGAGAGAATACATTGTCCACCATCCAATTATGTTTTTTGAGTAAAGAAGAGGAGAGATGCTGGAGAGCGAGGGAAATGTCTGACCCACTAGCAATGTGCAGATTACAAATAAGTAAGCCCTCACTGATTTGAAAACACTAGTTTCAAATATACAGATCTCGAGGAGATCGCTGGTATATACGCAACTGGATGGGTGCATAAAAAAACAATCCCATTTGGCTGAATATATAAATAGAAGCCAAGCCTAATAGTTAACTGATGTTAGGCAACTGTAGGTTGTGCCTTGATGAAGGCTACAATTGTGTTCTCTGCCATGATGACACTGAGGAAAAAGGAAATGCACTTGTTCTTTGAATGTACATCTAGTACGTGTTACACGGTGGTTCATGCTTGGCATACAATGGAATGTCCAAGGTAGCATTTATCAGATGCTTTGTCCACGAGATAGAACAGCTTCGACTGCCCTTATTCATGGACCTTATTGCTGCTTGGTGTATTTGGAAGGAGAGGAACTACTACATCTTCAACAATCATGTGCCATCCACAGCTGCTTGGAAAGCTTGTTTTATAAGTGAAGTTAGGCTCCACTTATGTCGCTACCCCCTAAACTTTAACATGTAATAGAACTTTGGCTCAACTCTTTGTAGTAGGTAGTTTTCCCTTTGTAAGGTAAGGTCCTGCTCTTGTTAGCTCCTAGCTAACACGTTTGTAACTCGCCCCTGTGTTTTTTGAATTTATTCCTGGGGAGCTTTGGTCCACAGTTTCGATCAAAAAACGGTAGGTTGTGCCTCGTCGGTTGATCAGACACTCTGTTGGCTATCACTTCTGCTCCCGCTGATATCACCGGGTGAACGTTGCTCTAGGGAGGAGGCGCCAGTCTTACATGTCTGTGTCCAAACAGTGGCTCCACCACAAGAACTGCGCCATCGCTCATGCCCACTGCAATCTGATTTGGCTTCCAGGGATTCGCAGCGGCGACAAACATGGGATAGACAATTCCACCACTGCCACACCTCAAAATTCCTATTTTGGGTTGTGAATAGTTTTCACAAAATAAGATAAATGATTTAATAGTTTTTTATAAAAATTCCATGATTTAGTAACCAGAGAGAGAGAGAGAGAGAGAGAGAGAGAGCAGGCAGACAACTTTTCCAGTTGACGACAAGAGAAAAGGTGAGCTTTTCATTTTTCAATTGCTTGATTAACGTGTGTGTGTGTCACGCAGAGCTAGGAAGTTACACACAAGAGAGAAAAAGAAAAACAACTCTGCTTCCTCTGTGATGTGTCGGTAGTAATTTAGATGCAAACCAGCTCGCATGCTTGATGAATGATGGCCGAAAACGCTGTGGTGGCCAAATGCTTTGGGGCAAACACTATCTCCCGGAATTGGAACAATGTTGGCGATGGTGTGATAACTAGTTGTCTTTTGGCAAGAAGTACCATGCTTGGGGAGTGGCTGCAGTTTGCTGGGCCATATGAAAATCTGGTAACAAAGCTTGCTTTGAAAAAAAGAGAAATTTTACAATGGTTGAAAAAAAAAACATGAGTCGTTCATTGGATGAGATCGAACGGTGCAAAAGTAGGAGGTACCAATGTGAAAGTATGTAGATGTACTAAATAAGTGAGGATAGTTATAAAATTAGGTGGGGCAAGTACCAAAATATGCGTAGCTAGATTTATTTTTTATTTTATTATTTTTTCAGGTTATAGGTAAGTTGGTAATTTTAGCATCTTAGGAGAATCACGGACTGCTCCATCTCCATTGCTGCAGCAGCTCGTCCTTGCGCTCACACGGCTGTCTCCTTTGCCTTTACCGCCACAGCATCCTCATGGCGCGCAGTCCACGGTAGTCACCTTGGTGGGAACAGCACATGCTCCGCCGGTGGCGCTGCAACATCTGGTTGCGTCGCCTTTCACCGTCGCCCGAGGATGCTCAGTGTCAGCGGACGGTGCCGGTATGTTGATCACCACTGCTGCGCGCTCCTGCTCAGACGGCTCGCTTGGCTTCTAACAGTAATGGCACTATGGCAGCCTACTTTAGTCCCACCACCTGGTCCTTGCTGAGTGCTCTCGGCCGTGGCGCCGTCCGATGCTCCGGCGAGCTGGGACCTCATCACCAGCGACCTCGCCGTCGCGCGGCAAGCCTCGGGCGCCCCACCCCTCCGCCTGCCCGTGTCCGGCTCCCGCAGCAGCAGCATGCTGTGCAGCACGGCGAGGAGGCACGTGCCGACGTCGGCCAGCACGGCCGCCCATAGCACGGGCCGCCACGCAACGGGCCAGCGCGAGGATGGCGGCCTTGGCGCCCATGGAGACGAGCACGTTGGCGGCTTTCCTGGTTACAGCAGCCATCTCAGGGGATCAAATCAAAGATGATGAAGACTGGTCTTTCACAACCATTGGGCGAGCTTCGGGGCTTAACAATGTCGCAGAGGGGCCTGGGGAGAGTGTTACGTGAAGGGCATAACCTCTGTTACGTAAATACCCACAATAAGATAAATTATTATTATTATTTATTAAATAATGTTTCTCAATTAGTTATTAGCTAAAAAATAAAAAAATTGTATTTTTCAAACCATTGTAAAAGATCTTTTTATATAGACTATTGGCTCCCACGCTTGCATATGTCTAAGCGAGGTGGGACTAATAAAATTGAGAAGGACGCTGGCTTGCGGCTTGCAGCTTGTAGAGTGGGCTGTGGCTGGGCCTCTACGCCTATCAGTTCACCCAGACAACATGTAAGAGTGATCTAGTTAACTGTGAGATATAATGCTTATAAAAGAGTCCATATTATAGTTAAATGTGAGATGTAGTGCTTATAAAAAATCAGCCCGACGAGACGTGAGAGTGATCCAGTTAACTGTGAGATACAGTGCTTATAAAAGAGTCCATATTATAGTTAAATGCGAGATGTAGTGCTTATAAAAAATCACCCAGACAAGACGTGAGAGTGATCTAGTTAACTGTGAGATATATTGCTTATAAAAGAGTCCATATTATAGTTAAATACGAGATGTAGTGCTTATAAAAAGGTCTATAAAAACAGATGTTATATAACCTACATTCGCTTGCCCATCCACCTGCATAGGGATGAAAACATATCGGATACAAACGGATATCGCTGATATCATATTTGTTTTCATATTTCATATTTATATATGTTTGGATTCAGATTCAGACATGGATAGCTACCGGATACATATACGAATACGGATTGTCTCAGTTACGGATACGAATAATGAGTAGGTTACGGATATGAATAATGAGTATCGAATACGGTATGAATCGAATTCGGAGAATATCGGATACAAATATCTATTCGGATGAGTAAAAGCAATATATATCATAGGTGCGCAAACCATTACACCACTCTATGAGTCCATAATCCATCTAGATTAAGCCTAACGAGTAAAGCAACAAATAAGAGATAAGATTAAGCGTTATAAAATATTTTTATATTAATTTTCATTATTTATCTTGGAATACAAAATTTTTAAAACACGGAAGAGGAAAGAAATGCGAACCATCTAGGCGTACGGGGTTTTTTTTTTTTTGAGGGAACCATCTAGGCACACGTCAACGTCGACTTCCAGTGCTAGACTCGCGCTCGTCAACGGACTTGGGCCGAGCTAAACGTTATTGGACCGCATGAAAAAAAAAACTAGCAGCAAGTTGTTGCCGTAGTCTCGACTATGCAAAGCAAGAAGAATTTGTCCCACCTTGCTAGCGGAGCAAAGCTCTGATGTCCAGGTACGCTATAAAAGCTCACGTGAGGGGTGGGGGCAGCGCACAAAGGCGCAAGGCCTTGTTCACGTGAAGTGTGGTTTGAGGATGAAAAATGTACATCTACTATATACTACTGGAAGGTGGCTGGACTGCTGGCTCAGTTCGATATATCTGATTTTTACCTTGATTATCCGATTTCCGGCAAATACCGACAATATTACAGTTGTATTTGATATCTGTATAAAGTATCCGTTTTAATATCTGTATTCGGAAAAATATCCGGATTTCCGAATAACTATTCAATAGAGTGTTCACATTTATTTGGTCGGATAGATGCCCTGGATATCCGAATAACTATCTAATTAAGTGTTCACATTTATTCGGTGGGATAAATATCCGTACCATTTTCATCCCTACACCTGCACTGGCACATTATTGATCATAGTAATAATATAATAATATAATTGATACCAGGATCTCGCGTGAAGATCAATCATGCCGATCGTCAAGGGAGTTTGGTACCAGGATCCGACGACTTCCAATGTCGCCATCCCACCAAGCTCAATCAGATCTGAGATCATCGGGGATTTCCACTCGTATTCCCCGATCCGTCAGCCGTCGCCCCTCTACGTGCCACCATCTATCCACTTTGGTAGTTTGGTCTTCGAGCACCAGGGAGAGTTAACCGGGATCGAAGATCCCGATCTAACTCGCTCAGGCCGGGAAGTGTTCACTTCCTGGGCACAGCTTCTCGAAGGGGATCTTGCCAACCAAGCCTCCAAACTCAACCTAGACTACGAGGGCTCGGACGACGAGATCAACCCTTATGAGAGTCGCCATGTCTATATGGTGACTCGCGATCAATAGCAGGAGGACGACGCCAGGTCATCGGCAACTCATGAACCGCCACACCTTAGCGGAGCACTGACGCTGAACACAATCCCACAGTGCACCGTGACAGCTCCATCAGCCCTGGCCGCAAGGAATCTAGATTCCGACTTCCGAGTGGTCCAATAAGACAACATTCAGATCAAAATGCTCCTGAACACAATGGGAGCCCTAGCTGACGACGGATCGCCCCTCACGACCGTCATAAAACAGGCCATGGATCTCGTAGACCAGGCCAAGCAGCGTCTTGATGCCAAGGCCGCTGCAGCATCTAGATCTCAGTCAAGGGGCCAGAACGCGCCCTAGAGGTCTAATCGATTGGTAGCCGGTATCAACCCCGACCAGACTGTGATATGAGGCCTCAACTAGAAACCCATCGCAGGAACTGCGATGCTCAGGAAACCATCAACATTAACCGAGCCCAACACCGACGCGATCCATCCCCACCTCACCAGCGGAATGTGTCGGTAACTGGCTACTCAGCGTTCGCGCCAGATCTACGCAGGGTAGTCTGGCCCGAGAAGTTCAGACCCGGTCCCATCGACAAGTACGATGGCACCACCAATCCCAGGGAGTGGATCCAAATCTATTCCATGGTGATCGAAGCAGCATCAGGTGATGACTACATGAAAGCCAATTACCTACCGACTATCCTACACGGATTGGCCCGAACATGGCTGATGAATCGGCACGAGGGCACTGTCCGATCTTGGGAGCACTTGCGCCAGATGCTCGAGGCCAATTTGCATGCTACATACAGCCACCTCGAACACGAGGATGATCTGTTTGCATACATCCAAAAGCCCGATGAGTCTCTTCGGGACTTTATCCGCAGGTTCAGCGATATCCGCAACACGATCCCCGACATGATTGAAGATCGGGTGATTGTGGCCTTTAAACATGGCTGCAAGGATGAAAGAACAACGTAGAAGTTGGCCACCAAGAACCTGAAGTCAGTGGCTGAGCTGTACAAGAACCTCGAAGCAACCGCAAAGGCTTCTGACTCCCGAGCACTGGTGCGAGATCAACCCGAGTCCACCCAAGCAGCCGATGACAAAAAGAAGAACAAGGAAAAGAAGCGCAAGACTGAAGGCGCTGACGTCCTTGCCGCCGAGAAGGGAAAAGCGCCACCTCGATGACAAGGTAAACCAGAAGACCTCCCCATGTACTGTCCTGTTCATCGCTCTACCAAGCACAGCCTTGGAGACAGTATACAAGAAGCAGAAGCTAGAGGACGAACAACAGAGAAGAGGCGATGCGCCCGGGAGGCAAGAACAACACAATCATCGTGCTGAACTGGCTCATGATGATGATGCAATCATCCTGCCAGAGATGGAAATCTTGACCATCTACGGTGGCAGTGCTACCCCCACCTCCAAGACCAAGTTAAAGCAAGTCGAGCGGCAGGTCAACAACACTCAGCCCTCGGACCAAAAGGCTCAAATGGTCAGAGGTGCCTATCAAGTTCGACCTTACAGATTATCCCATGAATCTGTATGACGGAGCACTGCTCCCGTTGGTGATCAAGCCATACATCGGGAATTACAAGGTTGGGAGGACCTTGATCGACAGTGGCAGTGCACTCAACCTGCTCTTCGTGAGCACATATGATGGACTAGGCTTGCCCTGGAAATCTCTCATCCCGGACAATGAGCCCTTCTACGGGATAATGCCTGGCATGTCTGCATACCTGAAAGTCCTAGTTTGGTTTTAGCTAATTGATGAAACCTAGTGTACTAACCTATTGCTCTAAGTGTGATTATGAGATAGGTTGGTACATCCCAAATGATGGAGCTACAAGGCACTCAAAGTGATGGAGGTGGCCTAGTTGATGTTGATTAGGTGCTCCAAATTGGGAAAAGAAGAAAGAGAAAAACAAAATTGATCAGGCAAAGGTATAATACCTAAGGATCATTTTGTTTTGGTGATCAAGACACTATAGAGAGTGTGATCACATTTAGGATAGATAGCCGTACTATGAAGAGGGAAAATCATGGTTAAAGCGGTTAGCAAGTGCCACCAGGTGAAGTGATTCATGCATATGCATTAGGACATAGTGTGCTAACTCTTAACCTTGAAAAATGCTTTTCAAAATGGTAACACACGTGCACAAGTGGTGGAACACTTTGGTGTTAGCACATGGAAGCAAGGGTGGAAGAAAGGAGTTGAAATGGTGAAGAAACAGAGCTCCAGACCCTAGGGCGTGGGTGGTCAGGACCATCAGTGATGGGTTTGGAACCAAACCCTAGGTGATTAGTGCTGTGGCACTTGATCCGGACTCTGGTGGTGTGGGGGTCCAGACCAACGGCCCTTGGTCTGGTTGGAGGCCCCCGGCCACGTGGTGAGCAGCGAAGAGGCGAGGGAGCTCCGGACTCGGTGCTTTGGTTCGGACGGTGGAGCTGGACGGAGTCCGAACGTGTTTTGCCCCTCGGGAACCTTACTGGAAGTGTCCGGACTAGGGTCAGTGAAGGTCCGGATGATGACTGTTCATCGTTCGGAGCCTAAGTCTAGACGCGCGGGAAGAGCTGACCGAGGGTGGCAACGGCTAGTTTCAAACGCAAGGACACGTGGCGACGTGATGTTATACGTTGAAGCGAACCGGACCCTGGGCCCTTGGTCTGGAGTGGCCACTGTTCCTCAGTCCGGACGGTGAGTCCAGAGGCGCATAACAGCTACTGGATGCGTGGCGCGCTGTGGCTGGCGACTGTGAGGAACCGGACCTAGGATGATTGGTCCGAACCCCTAGGTCCAGAGCACTGTTGCTCGTTCCAGTTGCCTCTGCGAAGGGGTAACGGCTAGTGGAGGCTTGGGGCCTCCATAAATAGATGTTGGCAGGCTCTAGCTCACTCTCTTGTACATTTTCATCAGTGATACATCCTTGTGAGCTAAGCCAAGCCTCTCCCACTCAATCTCTTGCTTGATTGTGCATCCAAGTGAGTTGGGAGTAATCCAAAGTGCATTTGCTTGAGTGATTGCATCTAGTGGCACTTGTGGAGCCTGACAGAAATTCCTTTAGTATGATTCCAAGTTATTCTAATAGAGGGAGAGAAGAAAACGGCGCAGCATCTAGTAATGACAGGGAGAGGTATGATTTGAAGTCCAGCCAAACTGCTTACACTAGTAAGGCACAGTTGGTTCAGAATTCAGCAAACATACAGGAGTAGGAGAAAGTCACAAAAGTCTCACCTCCTCGGAGAAAGGCTTATAGAGAAGACAAATCTGATAGGCAGAGCAATTACATGAAAAAGGATAATGGTCCTGAGACAGGTTGGGCTAGGTATAAGATGCAGCAGGCAAAGCAGCTGCAACAGCAGCAAAGGCCAGCATCTGCTTCAGCTTCATCAAGGCAATCTAAAAAGGAAAGTTCTTGTGATGATGTAGAAATTGATGCAATTCTTGAGGTAAAGACAATTCATGAAAATGCTGTGTGATTTTATCCTGCATCGAGATGTGTTGTTAAGCTTTCTTTTGTATGTTAGGAAGAGGAGGCCCTCATAGCAGCTCACAGGAAGGAAATCGAGAATACTATGGAGATCGTGCGGGAAGTAAGTTTTAATCTACTGAATAATGTCCATGATAATGTTCTTAGATTGACAGCTGTATACATACAATAAGTCATCTTACTGTATACTATCACCTCCATTTCAGAATGTATGGCGAATTAGAATTTGAAAAAGCCAGACTGGAAGCTTTGATCATCAATTAGTTAAAATCTATCTATGTTTACTTGTTTAGTGGACAAAAAGATATATCAATAGATTTGTACTCCATGCCAAAACCGATGCGAATAGTGCTTAGTCAAATGATTTGAAGTTTGAGCAAATTTATATAAAAAGATGCTAATATTATCATACTAATTAAGTATCATTAGAAGTGTCATAAAAATAATATTTTTAATATTTTCTATGACCTCCGTCAAACTTAAGATAGTTTGACTTTAACCAGACCTAGAATTGCATCTTTTTTGGGACGGAGGTAGTATTTCACATGCCTTTTAGTAACATAGTTTTGTAGTAATTGATATTATATTGTAAGAGAATCAATGGACAAATCGTACCTTGATAGATTCTTTTAATTATATAATACGCCTTATTATAATGATATTTGTGTATCCATAGGAAGAAATGTGATTGGCTAGTACACATATATGCACATACATGTCCAGTCCAGTTATCAGAAAGAGGGGACCATATATTTTGCGAATTAACGTTAAGCTGTCTATTTGCTTTTGACTTCCTTGTTTGTTCTTTTGTTTTAAGGTCCCTGGTTGATAATACCGCTATTTCACAGCGCTGTTCATTTTGCCATGCTGCTTAAACACATGCTTTATTTTTCTTAGGAGATGAACCTTTTGGCAGAAGTTGATCAACCAGGTAGCCTGATTGACAACTATGTGACCCAACTGAGCTTTTTGCTGTCACGCAAGGCTGCAGGTTTGGTCAGCCTCCAAGCACGCTTGGCACGGTTCCATCACCGCCTCAAAGTGCAAGAGATCCTTAGCCGCAAGAAACCTTCCAGATAGTATGATCAGCAATGGCTCATTGGCTCTGGCCTTTTGCCTGGTAATCTGATTGCTTGGAGCTCAGTTGTGGTCTCAGTTGTTTTTTACCTGTGCGCTCCAGTAAATGCTAGTCCCAAGCAAGGCAGTGATAGAAGACACATGGGAGTGGTTTAGGGTGGTCTTCATGTTGAGGCCATGGTCCTGGTTGATATCACCTGCACACTTTGGGTTTCTCTTGTCAGGGTTGATAACCAGTTTGGTAATAGTCCTTTTTGCAGTGGGGCTGCTTGGGTGTGCCTTTTTTGGCGGATGTATGGTTGCCCACTTTGCCTTTCTTTCTTTTCCCCATTTTGTACGAGGAATTGGAACTGTTGTTTGCAGATATCAGTGGGTCTGATTTTCGCCGTGGGGTCTTTGTGGAAACTGATACATTGTTGTATATTCATTACTGATATTATTTGCAGTGAGGAAGGAAAGGATGTGTGAATGGTGAAGCCCTTGAAATGGCCTTTTCCCCATTTCTTTTGAGCGAAAACAAGGAACACCAACTGTCATATATAAGTAACTTCGTTCCCCATTTGTAACAGTGACAGTCAGCATTCTCTGAGACTGACCTTTTCTTATGATTTTTTTTTCTGGACAAACTCCAAATGTTTAGAAGGGCACTCATTTGTCTCCAACATGAGGTATAAATCAGGTCGAAACTCATGGGTTTTTTCGTGGTCCCAAGCTTCAATAGGTTTAGGGTCTTTTGGTTAACAGTGGTCATGGAGGTCCTAAGCATCAATAGGTTTAGGTTGAATCTAATGAATTTGATGTTAGCTTGAAGATAAGCTATCTAATTATTTAAAGATAAACAAGATCATCGTTACAAATTATGAAAATTGATAACTACTTAGGAATGATAATAGTGCGTTTAGAGGCCTAAATAACAAAAAATATTTTGCCATTCTCATTTCCCTCTGTATTTTTTCTTTACCTGAATGCTTTTCTCATAATTATTTTAGTAAGTCACGATATGCAAACTAACTCACATATATATGTTCTATATACTATATTATCCAAGGACAATTTTCTCCACTTGAAACGAGTTTTTACAATGCATGTCGAAATCTCACATTATTCACCAAACGAGAGTATTGCAATTGCAATTCAACCTAAGCCAACTTGACGGGAGAATTGGGTAGGCTGATACTCAGCATTGTCCCCAAGGTATTTGTATATAATACAATAAGATAAGAAAATACATTGCTCACTATCCAATTATGTTTTTTGAATAAAGAAGAAGAGAGATGGGGAGGGAAATGTCTCACCCACTAGCAACGTGCATATTTATTACAAATAAGGAAGTCCTCAATGACTTGAAAACACTAGTCTCAGATATATAGATCTCAGGGAGATCTGACGATGGATGGTGTACACATAACTGGATGGGTGCATAAAAAATCAGTTCCATTTGACTGAATATGTGTCTAGAGGCCAAGCAAAATATTTAACTCAATCTATCATCGTAGGCCAAGCAAGCATTGCCATGTCAACTCATCGGCTGATCAGACACTCGGTTGGCTGTCACCACCGCTGCTGCTGACATTACTAGGTGGACGTTGTTCTGAGGAGGTGTCGCTCCCCACTTGTCCGTCGTCTGTATCCAACGGCTCCAGCACATAAACTGCACCATCGCTCATGCCCACTGCAATCTGGTTAGGCTTCCAAGGATGTGTTGCGATGACCGTGGGATAGACAGTTTCACCAACGCTGGAAACCAGAGAGGCAACGAAAACAAGACGTTTGTTACCCGAATTGAAAGTACCACTCAAACAAAAAAATAGAAACTGCTTGAAACTCCACATACCTGGATTTTGAAGATGGTACGTAGGCAGAGGGTGCTATCCAGAACTGTAGCGTAAGAGATTCTACCTGGAATATTCCAATTGCACCATCACGAAATCCAGCATAGACCAACAAACAACCAAGTGAGTATACCGCACTTGAAATTGGAGCAGGGAGTGCATCTCTTGGGTACCACTGCATTATCAAGTTATGGAAGGTCAAATATCAATGTGTAGTGTGCTTATTACAATGCATGGATATGATTAGGAGCATTCGACAAGCATGATGTAAATCATGTAATATGTTAGTACTCCAACTCAATAGACAAGACAACATATGATTACTAAGAGATGCAAATATATTGTTATGAAAATGTTGTGAATGACTTACCGAGCACAAGCATTCCAATTGCCAATCATAGATCGCCAACTGACTCTCATGAACTACTAAAAGATGCGTTCCATCATAGTGAAACTGCACCATTGTATCACCAACTAAAGCACCGCAACCATTAGATGGATGTTTGATGTATCTTGATTTCTTCTTCTCCCAACCATCAATGCTCCAAACACATAGCTGCAAATTTCATTTCATTGCAAAAAACAAGAAAAGAATGATTCAGAAAGAAACAATACTGTATTTTTAGATATTATACCTTTTAGAAAGTGGAGTGTATTTATAGATCTTTATATATTTTAGAAAATAGACTAATGGATGGTATGAAATGCGACTAACATAATGTCGGGGGAGCATACCCCGGTTACCCCACAACGCGGCTTACGCCAGAGGAAAGCGCACTTCGGGTGGCCCAGTAGGCCACGACCCATCATCCGCGTAGCGCCTCGACCACTCGCTCCCCCCGACCACGCAGTCGGGTCAGGATACGAGGCACGACCTCGACCACCCCGGGCCTCGGCTGACCGTCAATGGATAACACCGGGGGAGGTTGGCGCATTCAATGCGCCTGCCGCAACGAGACGTGCACGCACCGCACACCCACTCAGACCAAAAGGACGACGACCACCCAACGGACCGCGGGGCCTTAGGATGCATCGACCACCCTTCGGACCACAGGGTCTTGGAGTGAGCCATCACCCCTCGGATCGCTCCCCCCACCAATTCAGAAGGCCACTCCGTGGCCAGGCGATGTCAGGATATGGCACAAGACCGCTCAAACACGACTCGACGGGCAGGTGTATGGCCACGTTCGCCATAGAGCACGGGTCTCACATCCAGGGACTTGACTCCTCGGAACCGGCCAAAGAAGTTGACCCCGACCACCTACGTGTGGTCGGGGACGACGCCTCGCCACCCCCTTCATGATTAGGAGGGCGGCCGGTCAGCAGAGGACGGCAGCCATAGACTCAAACTAGTGCACGACGCCCCCCCGGGGGAAGTAGGCGCAAGGACGAAGGCCACGACTCGCACTATGCGCCCACATCCCACAGGACTACAAGAGGACAGCCATGACCCACACTGTGCCGCTATGGCGCACCATACCTCGACGTGGAGAACAGGAACCTGTGACGACATCCGAGCATGCAACATAAGCTGGTACAAGACGCAGAGGGCCCACGGACCGGGCTCGCCAACCGCCGCCCTCCCCTTGGGCTCTCGACCACTCGGGTCGGGGGAACCCTTTTCTTTCAATTGTCACTCGGCCCCCGGAAGCATATAAGGGGAACCGGGCCTTCATTCTAGCGGACGGAAAAAAGGAAACACTCTCTCTGGCTCTGGAGGGATCTCTCTCTCTCTCTCTCTCTCTCTCTCTCTCGTCCTCTCCCTTCTAAACCCACACTTACGAGCACCCCCATTGTAAGCCAACTGAGCACTTGAACCGAGAAACATGAACTCGAACCCCTCTGAGACTGGACGTAGGGGTCTGGCCTGAACCAGTATAATCTCCCCATGTCTTGAGTGCTTCCATCGATTCCCAGAGCTGCGCGGCACTAAATTTACTAGTCGGTTCACAAAACACCGACACATAACATTTGAATGTATTTAATTCAGCATCCCTTAAATTTATAAGCAAAAACAAAATCACTAGTCCTAACTTTGATATATATTAGAATTCACACCTGAGCATCAGCACCTGAAGATACAAGCACCTCCATTGATTGCGAAAATGCTAGTCCAGTTATCTTTTTGTGATGACCCGTGAGCACAGTTGTAACCTGTGCAATTCGATTAAGATACATTGATATTTTGGCATGTTGATGTTAAATATAAACTAAACGGTAATTAGTACACTAAGCATAATATTTCACATAGGAAGAATCCATTATCATTAAAAATTCTCAAATTTTTAAATGTCGAGCTAACAACATATGTATGGTTTGTGAAGGTTTTTTGTGTCAATATACCACGAGGTACTTACTACTCTTCATATTGTTGACGGGAGCTACCACAAAGTTGCTATGTAATATGTGTACCTTGTGGTAGTATCTGCTCAAAGTGCGCAAAAGGTACATAATTTGTTATGTCAAAAAGAACATATATAAAACAACATCTACAATCTTATGATATCCTAATACATAAGTAAAATATGAGGGGATATATAGTCTGCAACGAGATCATATTATTTTGCAATGGGTACACTAATGCATTTCCAGTGAGAACTATATATAATAAGTTTTGCCAATCCTATGAGATTCATGCAAACAGGGGATGACATATTCATGTTCAATACTCACTTCGTCTCTACGGACATTGTAGATTTGAACAGAAGAGTCCTCCCTTCCAATAGCTATGATGTTATTGTTTAACGGGTAGACTGCAAGGAAAGTTGCAGCAGGTGGAGGTGCCATGAAAGTAATCAAGACCTATATATGAGAGATTGCACAAGATCAGTAAAGCCAAAGAAAGGCCATGGTGCAACTACGAAATAAAAATTATTTTACGGAAGTTGTCATGCATGATTTGTAAGAGATCAATCATGGAATTAACTACTTATTGTTATAGACAACTGAAGAAGACATACCTCGAATGTCATCATGTTGAACAATGAGACTTTGCCACCAGAAGCAGAAATTAGATAGCTGTCATTTGTGGATAGTGCAGTGCAGGCTGTTGCTTCTTTAGGGTCATTGCCATCAATGGTGTCGTTTGTCAGTGGAATGCCATTTTCCGGTTGCCATAGTACAGGTGGAACAGATTTGGACGACTAACGAAAAGTAATGATGGATGGTTTTTAGAAAACAACCAAACAGAACTACAATGTTGAAATCTTAAGCTAGTGGTCCTATCTAACCTTGCCACGTGGATTCTTGTCCCTGTGCTCCCATTTCCACAGCTTATGAACAGCATTGGAGCTGAGAGCCAAAAGTGCCACCCCATTATCTGTGTACAGCAAGCGCATAATCTACGAAGAAAACAAATAAAACACAATGCTTATCAGAATTATATACTGTTCTGAATATGAACATAACAGTCTTAAATTCTACCGAATTGTTCGGTGTGTGCTATGTCATGAAAATCATAAGCACACGAACAGATACTGATGTGTGATATTCCTTTCATTAATTTAAATGGAAGATGTACATGCATGCAAATGTTGCTGAACATACTTTGCTTGAAGATGAGGTCGGATCTGGCATACGTAGTATTTGAATATGTCCTGAGCCAACGATGTCGTCCACCAACTTCCAGGCCTTGGTTACTAACTCAGGGGCTTTGCTCATTTCCATACATGCCTACCATTTGTTCGATACGGTTAGCAAATAAATACAAATATA
Source organism: Miscanthus floridulus (assembly GCF_019320115.1). Taxonomy (NCBI): domain Eukaryota; kingdom Viridiplantae; phylum Streptophyta; class Magnoliopsida; order Poales; family Poaceae; genus Miscanthus; species Miscanthus floridulus. The sequence continues at coordinate 21,734,633 of NC_089596.1, forward strand.
TTGAACTTCGAGGAAAAAGAAAAAAAGCACGTGCACACTCGACGGCCACTCATGAATTCCCTGTCATCATCATAGAAACACAACATACACATTCCAACCAAAACAAAGATACAAGCTTTCTTTCAAAAAAACAAAGACAATATTCCCTTTTCTAGGATGAGTTGGCTCCCCTAGGGTTGGCGACCCCTGGCGGCCGGCACCCACCCCCCGCCGCCGTTGCCATCTGCCGCCATCCTGGCACCGGCGGCCCCCTCCCCCGCTTGTCCCCCCTCCCCTACTCCCTCCTCGAGCCCCACAAGTCTAGCCAGCGACGCCCCCAACCCGCCACCGCCGCCGCCAGTTGTCCCCTCCCCCTCCGCTTCCGGCGAACCCGGCCCCACCAGCCGGATTTGCTGCTAGTCGTGGGTGCGGACGCCGAGGCTGTGCGGACGCCGCCTCCGCCCACAGGGCCCGCACCGCCACCGTAGGGGATGGCTTCCCCCACCTCCCTGCATCCGCGCACCCCTCCTCTCCTCTCCTGTGCGCGGGCGCGCGTGAGCATGTGGCACGGCCGACGATGCTGCCCGCGTCGGGCCCCTCCACCGGTGTCCCACTGCACAGCCAACCCTAACCTCACCGCGCCTGCGCCCCATCATCGCCGCTGCGGGCTGCCTCCCCGGTGATGGCGGGCGCCTTCGATGGGAGCCTCCTTGGACCGGCGGACCTCACCAACACGGGAGACGGCGCTGGAGCGCCCTGTCCGCCCTAGCCGCTGCCGACGCCGGGCCCAACCACCGTGGTCACCGCGGCCGGAGCTGGGATGCCGCGTCCAAAGCCAACGATGCCGCGCCCTTCCACCGCAGCCACCTCCGGTGCCGGAGCGCCTCTGTGGACTCCCTCCCTGTCCACGCCGAGACAGCGCCGGGCCTCTGCGCCATGACCACCACCTCCATCTGCAGCTCCATTGAGCTCGACCCGCAGGATCCAGCTCTAGAGCACCTCGTAGATTCCCTCGGCGTCCCCGCCGCCGCCGACGCCAGGCTCCATGCTCTCATCGTCCGTGGCTCCGTTCTACCCGTCTTCGGGAGGCACACGAAGGGCCGTCAATGGGCCGACGACGATCGCCCCACAAACCTACCTAGAGGCCGCTCGTCGCCCTGCGAAGCCGGCCGCAGCGTCCCCCGCGCGCGAGACTCGTTCAGCCGTGGTTCTAGGGCACGGCGGAGCGGACGCTAGACAGGGACCTGTGCGATGGCGGAGGAAGCGCAACTGGCCGCGTCCCCAGCTAGTGCACGGCTTGCCTGCTCAGTCGTGGATGGTCGGGTCCCTGCCCGCCAATGCCTCGGCGCTCGCAGACGGGTCTCTGCCCCCCAACGCCGACGGGTGGCGGGAGATCCTACCCCGATAGGAAGCGGGACCTGCGGCTGCCTCAGCTGAGCCTCACCGCGGCCCAGGTCTGCGCGGATCGGCTCGGAAGATCCCAGCATAGCTCCACGACAGATGTTTCAACTACCTCTCCTACTCGCACCGAGTAGCGACCTGTCGATTGCCACGCCGTTGCCTGTGCTGCCACGAATTCCGCCACCTCGCGTGGGACTACAAGCGATCCAAGTTGGCCCCGAAGGGTGGTGGCCGGCCTCGCCGCTCAGCTCGTGTTGACAACACACCGGCCTCCCAGCACGCACTTCTCGGCAGTCCACCGACCTCGGATGGGACCGCGCAGGGAGTCGTGGGGTGTGCCGATGGCAACCGTCGATGCTCGAAACGACGCCAACGGCGTAGGGGTGTCCCGTCGACGGACATCAGCATGGGTGCGCCTGCCGACTACACCACTGCTTCGACTGCCGCACGCGGCTTGCTCGAGCCAGATCCACTAGCGGAGGCGTTGTGCGAGGGCGCAGGGCCTCCCGTTTGGCTTGTCTCGGTCGACCCGATGCTGGACGAGCTTGCCGCCTCGCTCATCACGAGCCGACCAGTGGTCACACCAGCGCCTGGGTGCCTGCATGCTGCGGCAACTGTCTCTTAGGAGGTTCAAACTTCGGTGGTGGACACCAGTTCTCTGGCGATGGGTCCCCAGTGCACGACGTGGGTGCTATGGCGCCAGGGGATGACAGTGAGGTCTGCACACCTGGGTTCGAGCCGACCAAGCACATGGCGGCTACTTCTACGTCGACGCTGGACGGCCATTCGTACGGCCAAGCCACACCCGACCCTTCTACGCCGACGAAGGAGGGCTAGCCGGATAGCCAAGCCACGCCCGACCCCAGTGATGCGACGCCCACGCCGCGCGAGGCCGCTCGGCATCTCGCATGGTTTATCGAGGAGGTGCAGCTCAAGCGAAGGTCGCCCTTAATCGCCACTCCACCAAGGTAGAAGGCGGCAACCAAAAGGCCCCTGCCAATCAGGAGCAGACAGATTGCCGCTCAGTCACTGGCGCACATACCGACCTCCAAGCGGGGCGAGGTACTCCTCATGCAGAGGATGGGCATCGTGCCGTCGGTAGCTACTGTTTCATCTGTGTCCAAGGGAACATACGACGACATATTCGCAGGGAACTTGACGCCGAGCCAAGTGGAGGCTCTGGACGAGCTGTTCCCAGCAACCAACAACAGGACTGGTAGAAGAATGTTCTTCTCGGATGGCGGAGTTGGGTCGCACAACCAGCAGTGGAGACATCCACCTCCGTAGGTCACTGCGGTACTCTTAGTTCGGTTATTTACCATTTATGTAATATCGAGGTTTGTAACAGTCGGCTAGGAAGGTCCAGTCATAGCTGTAAGACCACCTAGCGCGCTCATCAGAAGCGTGTCGTTTGTACGGTTAAACTCTTATTATTAATTACAATGATACGCAAATCTTTTGCGTATTCGGAAAAAAAACTGAGTGCTTTTCCTTGCATTTCTAATTACGTTCCTTCAGTAGTTAGACACCACAATTCATAATGTTATGAATGAATCTGCCTTGAGCCACGCAAACACGGCCAACCGGTTGGCAGACTATGGCATTTGTGAGACAACACGGCCAACTTGGTGACATGCATGCATGGCCACTGCAATCCTAAGTGTTTGGATCGGAATCTGAGCTAGGCAGCAGATCCAGCCGCTGGTGTTCAGAATCTGAGCCAAAAGCAAACAGGCCCTACATGCATGCAAGCGAGAACAAGGCAATCCGGATATTTTTATGTTAACTATCACGGCCCACCCACCCTTACTTAACACGGAGCAACCATTTATTTAGATAATCTAAGTTGCCCGGAATAGTGTGTAGGAGAACCCGATTGAGCTAGGACTAATAATAATTCAAAGGAGAGGAGCTAGCTAGATTTAGTCCTGTACCACTTGAACCCCGTATAGTCTCGAGCACCCTCAGTTCCTTCAGCAGGCCCAGCTCCTCCACAAACTGCATTATTATAGCATCTTCACCTCCACACCATATACGTAGCTCTTGCAGTGACGTGAGCTTATTACCGATCAAACCTGCTGGGACTCTTATTTCCCAAACATCACTAGCTCGTAGGCAAACAAGTGACAACGCAGTCCTCTATCCGGGGGTCCCATAAATCCAGTGTTTGCAGAAATCTCAGATATCTTACCTCCCTAGGAAGCTCAGTGATACGATGTAGTCGAAGGTACCTCAAGTGAAGTAAACTCCCAAGATGACGTGGCACATCTCCGCCGCAGTCTACTACACGTAAAAATGGGACGCGTGGGCACAATGCACAAAAATCATACCGACCAGCAAAGACGGACCTCACTTTCTCCACATTTAGACAGTAGACCAACGTTGTGCTCTTCAACACACCATTCAAATGCTCCCCTGAAGTTTCTGTCGCTCACCACCATTCAATACAGTGACAAAATTTTCTTCACTCGATAATTGATGTATCAAATCAAGAACCATATCATGAACTGAGCATGCATGAACGTACCCTTCATATTGTGTCTCCTGTGCCTGGATCATGTTTCTATTTATCAATTCATTAAAGTACCTCTCCCCAAGCTCAAATAATCCTACCCCTGCTGCTGCTGCTGCTTGTTCCTCAGAGGTGAAACCTTCAACGATCCACATCCATATCAATCTATTTTTCCTTATCACATAATCTTCCGGAAATATGCTTAGATACAACAAGCAAGGCTTTAGATATGAAGGCAAATCATAGTAGCTAAAGGACAATATCTTTCTGGTATTATCTACGTCATCATTGCCTTTATGCCCAAAACCAATAGAGTTGTAGACCTCAAGACCAATCCTCCCTTGGTTTACTAGCCAACAAACTGGCTATTGTAATTATAGCTAGTGGCACACCACCACATTTCTTCAAAACCTTTTCACATTCGTCAGCCAAAGGACTATCGATGTACTTCCCTTCACCATCAACTATTCTTGCATACAGTAACTTTTTCGAGTTATCATGAGAAAGCGGCTGTATTTTATAAGCTTGACCAGCATATGTGGCAACTTCATAAATACTAGTGATCACAAGTCTACTTCCACAATTAATTTCTTGCAGAGCACATATGATTAATTTCCATGACTCCTTGTCCCATATATCATCAATGACAATGAAACACCTACACATTTACATGACAGCGTAATTGCCTTCATGAGTTGGTAATTAAAATGAGAAAGCATATAAAGAACAGAGCAGTGGCATTATCGACCATAAAAAAGAACAGGTGGTTGTAGATTTGTATTTCATACAACTAGTTACGCTTATTGCTGAAAATACAAATTTACTTCTTTATGACTCTTTTAAATCAATTGTGTATGGATCCAAGATTACTGTGGTAATTTATAGACTTGAAGTGGAACATGCTAGCTCCTTCCAGCCTTAATGTAATATATAAAATAAATAAGATATGAGGAAAGAATTTGCTACATACTTACTGAAATATAATTAAGTCTCTATATATGCATGTATGCAGTGAGCAACATTGTGTTGAGTGATTAAACTCGTACCTCTTTTCATGGACGAATTCCTTGAGTTCGTCCATGAGTTGCTTTTCATCCAACATGGTCATATTCAAATTCATGAACTTCTCCTTATCAAGGCCAACAAGAATGTCTCTAAGGACTTTCTTGATGTCAGGGTTTCGACCCACCGGAATAAAAGCTCCCCACTTGAACCGCGGTTTAAGCTGGTCATATACAGCTTTTGCAAGAGTAGTCTTGCCCAGTCCTCCAAATCCAACAACAGAGACTATCTTCATCTTCTTACTGTTCTTAGGACCAGACGCATCACCGCCGTCATCCCCTAGGGACAGCATATCTATGAGCTCATCCTTTGGTCCCTCAATGCCAACAAGCTCTGTTGCACTCTTGTACAGATTCAAGATGCGAGGGTCGATGGTCGTTGCTGGCTTGGTGACAACGCTGTCGGGTGTCTTGTACCGGTCACGCCTTGCTGCCAACCCCTCAAGCTTCTTGTAGATTTCTTGGATCTGGCTAGAGATGTTGCGGCGAGCCTTGCTCTTCTTGAACAGGCTGCTCACCTTTTTCCTGAGGCGGCGGAGCTTGTGTGTCTCAGTAGCAGGCTCAGGGGCATCGACGTGCACCAGAAATGCGTCGATGATGTCCTCCATGTCGTAGGACGCCTCCCTGACATCACGCGCCCAGAGCCTGACCAGCGCGTTGAGCTGGTCCGGTGGCATGTCGCTGATCTCGCGGAGGACGGCGTGCGCAGCCTCGAGCTCCCGTGAGAGAATCTGGACCTTCTTCTTCACGCCCTTCTGCAGGCCGTACTCCTCCTTGAGCAGCTCGCACAGCTTGGGGAGCAGGCTCCCCATCGCCCTCACCGCCAGCTCCATGCTTGCAATATCGATTGGTGGCTCCTACACGCAGCAGCTTGCATTAAAAAGACTAGTAGTAAGCGGGGCTGATTTTTGTGTTGAAATTGAAAGCAAGGTAAAGGTGGGCAGTGGGCTCACCTAGATTCACCGCCTGTTCTTGGTCTGAGCCCTGTAGCTGTAGCAGGAGAAAGCCAGACTGGTCGAGGAAGCCGGGCAGCAGCTGGATCTTCGGTTCACGCCCCTTGCGATGGTCGGCCTGTTCGCTGGTCGGTTTCTGAGCTGGTTTGGGCTAGCTGGTGCTGATTTGTTGTGAGAAAAAAATACTGTTGGTTGGCTGATTTGGGCTGGCTGAAACCAACGAGCGAACAGATTGGGTGGCTCCAAATGAAAAGAGAAATGTATAGAACTACTGTTCCATGTTCTTGAGATTGGAGCAAGCTGAAAAGCCCGCGGGCCAAGACAATTAAAAATAGTAGACAGAGACAGAGAGAGCGAGCAGGCAGACAACTTTTCCAGTTGACGACAAGAGAAAAGGTGAGCTTTTCATTTTTCAATTGTTTGATTAACGTGTGCGTGTGTGTCACGCAGAGCTAGGAAGTTGCGCAGAAAAACAGCTCTGCTGCTTCGTGTTTGATGTGTCGGTAGTAAACTACTCTGGCCCGGCTCATCAGTACCGCCACCATTGACCAGCTGCGCTGCGAAGGACCCAGCCGAGCGTTCATCAGGTTGCATCAACGGCAGTGATGATGTGCTACATGGCAGCTCATCTACATCACGCGTGCATAAAGGCTTGATTTAGTTCCCAAAAATTTTCACCCCAAATTATCGTATCGAATCTTGCGGCACATGCATGGAGTATTAAATATAGACAAAAAAAAAACTAATTGCACAGTTTGGTTGGAAATCGCGAGACGAATGTTTTAAGACTAATTAGTCCATGATTAGCCATTAGTGCTACAGTAACTAACATGCGCTAATGATGGATTAATTAGGCTTAATAAATTCGTCTCGCAGTTTCCAGACGAGCTATGTAATTAGTTTTTTTATTAGTATCCAAAAACCCCTTTCGACATCCCCGAAACATCCGATGTGACATCCAAAATTTTTTATTTCGCGGAAAAAAGTACGGTCCATCAGGACGGTAGTGGTGGAACAACCATGCATGGGCACCACGACACAGAACCATGCCACTACCATGTTACAAGCCCAAGCCCACAAGAGGAGCCGGCCAACCGGCCACGCAGGTCGGGTCGAGTTGGGAAGCCCAACTCGCGTGTGACCGGTGCGGAGTGTAACACCCCAGGTGTTTGTCACCAGTTAAGCAATGAGTTTAAACTCAACCATGGCATGTTAAGTGGTGGTGGAGATGTCAAGGTCAAACCTATGGGAATGAGCCCCAACCTAAACTCGGATGTTGCACCCTTGCTTTACATATAGGCCCTTTTAAAGATATATGCTTGGCTGGTGTTATTGGAATATCTTCATGTGTCTCACATCAATACCCATCTATATGGATCACTGGAAAAGTTTCATGAAGTTTGGAATCAAAAAGTCACATGAAATGATAAGTTATATCCTTATTGGAATGACTTTACTAAGTGCTTGAATTGCACTATTAAGTGAATGGAAATGTAGGTCATCAACCAAACCTTGCAACCTTGCCCAAATGACTCTAATTGAACTCCACAACAAAAGTCATGAAGGGTTCGTGTTGAGCAGAGATCAAGAAAATGCATCAATCGGTCTAAAACTCAGATTTAAGCTTTACCGTGAGGCTACTTTGACTTGGTTTGAACTGTGGCTTGGATTCTTTGAATGGTAGTGGAACCTAAATAAAAGTTGGAGTCCATGTTATGCACAACAAACTTTATTTTTGGACCAAGAGCTAGATCAGCTTGTAAGCAAGTCAAACCGAGGCTCAAACTTTGAATCAGCAGCTGTTTTCAGCACTTGAAATTTTTCTAAGTCTGGGAACGGAAATTTCAGTTTCAGGTTAGCTTATTTGGTGCTCTGTATCTCCCAAACCAGGCCGAACCAATTCATGAACCTTTAATAAAAGTTGTAGTACTCCCATAGATATACAACTTGTATTACTGACGTTTTTGCTGAAACTGGATGTACTTGGGAGTAGAAGAGGGAGAAGAATACGGTTTCAGTCATCCCGTAACTGAACGGCTGAATTCAGTTTTGAGGTACCCTCCTTTTGAAGATCCATATCTCCAAATCTAGGCCGACTTAGCTCTTGATCCTTAAGGCAATATTGTTCACCTCACATAGATGTACAACTTTGCCTCTTGTTCCTTGATCACAGGACCATGGGATCGGGAGTTATAGGATGGGAAAGTCGGAGTTTCAGTTGTACTTTTGCGGTAGTATTGTTCCTTCTGTCTCTGTAACGTCTGAAGCTCAGCTCGTCATGGCCGACCGACCGCTGGAGCGCAACGCCGCGTGGCGTCCTCGCTCTCTTGCATGTCCGCCACCGCACCACCTGCTGTTCGGATGTGAAGAGGCCGAGCCTGAGCACACTCCTCCCTCCTCTCCATTCTACTCACTCTCTCTCCCTTTGCTCGGTCTCCTCCTGTCCGTTTCGCTCGCCATGCCGGGAGCTCGCAGCTGCCGTCGCTCCCTCCTCCAACCTTTCCACCTCTCCATCCTGTGACGGCCACGCTCCTCCTCCTCAGCCGTCCGTCGCTGGAGCGTCGCTGCTCACCGCCTTGGCTGCCCGCCTCCAGCCGCCAGTGCCGTCCTGCTGCTCGGCTGCTGCGCCACTACTGCTGCCTGCAGCTTGGGCCGGCCAGGGCCAGGTGTGGCCTTAGCTGGCCGCGGCTAGGCCAGGCAGCCCTCCTCCGCTGCCGCCGGTATGGCCTCCTCCGGCCGGCGAACGGCGAGCTCCTGTGCAGCTCTTCAAAAATTCGCGTCAGGGACCTCGTCTTAAAATTCGACTAAAGGGAAGGGCCTAAATGCGATGTCATTGACTCAAGTGAATAGTGCCTCGAGGGACCTATTTGTTGTAAATCGGGTGAAACTTTGGAAATTCATAGTAAATCGTAGAAAATTCGTAAAATAGTAAATGAGGACTTTTTGGAATCCTTGTGAACTTCTCTATGCACTAGATCTATAATATGTCAGGTTTTAGTTTAAAGTTTTAGCTGTAAAAATGGATTTGTGCAGTCAGGGTTTGAATGCTAGTCTTACTTGTTTTTTTTATAACTGCAGTTGATGTGCTCAAATAAATGTGAAATTTTTGTGGAGTGCTACTAAGGTGATTGTTGTTGTCTGGTAAAAATTTCATGAGTTTAGGATTTATAGTTTAAGAGTTATAAAAATAACAAATGCCCTATTTTGATTTGCTCCTATTCTGAACAGTTCTGCATGTTTGAATTAATTGGCTCAGTTAAGTTATGAATCATGATTTGATGACAATACATGAGTTTTAGTACTTTTCTTAAGCTTTCCAAAAAGTTAAATATCATGATTTTTGGCTAAGTAGATCTTGAGTTATACTTGCTTAAATCTCTGTGGCTGTTTCTGCCCAAACCCAGACAGGGTTTCCTTGTTCTTACTGTGGGGCCTTCTTAGTAGTAGAATTAGCTTTAGGTGTTTACAACAAAGTTGTTTAGAATTTGCTAAGCTTTCTAAAGAGTCTAGAACCACATTTATTGGACATGTATAACTCCATTTATAGCTGTTTAAAGTGGCATGTTAGTTTCTGTCTATGTTTTGGACAGAGATGCAATTATTGGATTAGTTGACCCTTCTAACTGTAGAATCATCTTAATATGAGAATAAGAAAGTTGTAGGTAACTTCCTAAGATTTTCAAAAAGTTATGGTTCATGGTTGTTGGAGGTCTAGAACTCCAGTTATGCTTCTCTGATGATGCTATCAGTTTTCTATACCACTGCTGTTGGGCTGGATTTGCAGTTTTGCTTGTGCAATTATTTTCGTGGTGTAAATGATGTTTGCTATGGTTGTAGTGAATACAAAAGTTGTAGCAAATTTCATAATATTGCTTGTGTTCAAATTGTAAGACCATAGGCCTGATAGTTTAGGAGTTACATGACTTTTAAGTCCTCTATCAAGTTTTGATTTTATTCTGAGCAGATCTGAAAGATGCTAGTGTTTGATCTAGTTAGGATTTGAATGAGTTTTTGGTGATAATAACAAAGTTGTATATAATTCATGTATCTAGATTTTGTTAAAATTTGGTGGTATTTGGCTGAGTAGTTTGGGAGTTATGCCTGTTTAAAGTTGGGTTACAGAATTGATTACTCTCTGCCTTGTTTAGACCAGTTTCTGTACATGGGTATGTTTGGCTTAGTTAACTTGAGAATCATGCTAAGGTGATTAAATATCAATTGTCGAAAATTTCATAAGCTTTCCATAATGTCTTCTTGTAAGTCATTTGGATTTGTGTAACTCTAGTTATAGCTAAATCTTGTAGCTGCTGTTTGCATGTCCAGAAATTGACAGATTCCCATTTTAGTTGTTTGCTTGTATATTGCTAAGTGTGGCTCATACCTTTGATGATGGTTGAGTTAGAGTACCTGAGATCTTGGGAAACTTGTGTCATGCTTGGTGTTGACATCTTCTTTGCTATCGTGGCATGATAAATTGTGCGATATTTATAGTAAGCAATGTGAAGTGCTTGTGCATGTTAATGTAACCTTGTGCTTGTCTTACTTACTGCATGCGATGCATTGCCTATTGCACTTCCATGTATTCATACACCTGCATCTTGCATCTCATTTAGGTACGCTAGATAAACCACATGAAGGATGTGATGTGGAGTCAAACCCGAAGATGGAAGGACTAAGCAAGTGCTAGGGCCGGAGATGTCACCAAGTCGGTGCAAGCTAACTGAACTGACTTGTGTCGGATCCCAGGCAAGCCTCGGAGCATTATAAGTCTCCCAGTAATTTACAAATGTTTACTTACGTATTTATGATTGATGCATTAGGTTATAAGAGTTAAATGAAACCACTTGATGCATGTAAATTCCTTGTCCAGATATTAACCCTTTAACCGGTATAGGTCCAGGATCGAATACATGCTTAGCCATGCTTAGACCGGTAGAAGTCGGGTGATGTCCTGTCACCTATGAGATGTAGGTGGATACCGGAGCACGGTTGGCTATATCTGCTATCGTGGAACAGAACCATGAGGTAAAAGTAAATCGAGACCGGACGGGAAGTCGATAGAGAAGCAACGAGACATGGAGGTCTTGGGTGTGGATTTATCCCCGTCTGTGTTGATTAAGGACCGTACCGTTGTTGGCGCTTCTGACAAGATTGAACGCATGCCTCTCACTTAGCTGGCCGGATAACTCGTTCCGACCGCGAAGCCGAGTAATTCAACTCAGGTCGGGAATCGTTCTGTTGTGCGCTCCTTCCGGGGAACGATCAGACTGAGCCCAAGGGCAGGCTTGGCCTGAGCATCCTGGCATCTGGTGTTCCAGATTGTGCGGCATAGTATGGACCCGCGAAATGTGTACCTGAGTTGTACCAAAGGTGACCTAAGGTGACCGTTGATCTGGTCTGCCTGGGTTTGTGTTAGGAATAAATTCCCAGCTGGTTGAAATCGATTCGAATCGCCGTCTCTCCCGGATAGTGAGAAACTTGGCTAGTCCCAACATCGTAGTAATTGGATTATGGAATGTGATGGTTCAGATAAACATGGAATTACTATACCTGCTATGGTTACTATTGTATGCTCTAAAAAGATATACCACATGTTTGGCACAGGATAGTTGCTAATCTAGAGATGGATAGTTCTAATTAACTTGATGACAGAATTATAATGGTATAATTGAGTTAATCGCTTTTTATGCAAAATGTTGTCAAGCTACCTCCACTTATAAAGCCTTGCATACTCCTTGGAGTCAATTTTATTTCTGGTTTATGGCGGGTAAGTCTAGTTGAGTACATTCGAGTACTCAGGGTTTATCCCACCATGTTGCAGGTGAGGTTTTGGCCTGCTGAAGATGGTGGTTAACCGCCGATGGGCTCGGTGACTCTATATTTACTTCTCATCTACATGCTTTTGTCTGAGGATGTCACTTATGCTAGCAATGTATTTGGAACTTATATTAATGTAATCATTTGAAAGCTATCTTGTTTTCACCAATCGATTTTGAAACCCCAAACTTGTACTATTAATTGTGAACTCATTGTAATACTATTTCCGCTGCAACTCTGTGTATGTGATGTGTATTTGCTTAATCACGCGATCTTGGTTGTGATGTTGATTTACCGAGGTCTTGCGTGACACTCGGCGGACTACCGGGTTTATATAAGTGAGAGTATGCGCGTGTCAACGTGTTAAGCGGGGACAGCCGTACTTGATCTTGTATAAATTGGGTGGTTCTGTTACACGGAGTGGCTGTGAGCTGTGTCTGCGTGCACGTATCCGGGCAAGGCCCGTGTAAGAGGGATATATATTAGCTAAGTGTGAGGAGAGAAGAGGGTAAGAACAATATCGTAACAAACTCCTCCAACTATCGTAATCCTGTCCTCGCTCGAATCCTCTCTGTTCTACTCCGGTTCTACTCTTCCCTTCCGATCCCCAATTCTCCACTCCTATCTCCCCTGTTAACATACTACCAGCGGAACGCGATGGAACACATGAGGCACCGGAGAGGCGGCAACCGCGCAAGCGGCATTGTCGGCCCATCCCAAAGCTCACTGGACCTAACGGGAATATGATTCTCCTGATCTAAAATACAGTGGTGGAGTTTAATTAGGACAAAAATGATCATTCCCCCTAAAGGCTCCTTTGGATACCGCCGGTATCCCGGCCTCATCCACGGGTGGAGAGAGCCCTGTGTATCTGCTCCCCCTCCGAGCACAGGTGCCCGTTTGGAAGCAATCATGTGGCGGAATAACCCTGGTCGATTCCTCCCCATCCTCGTCCTTCTACGGGGAAATAAAAAAACGCCTCCTGTCCCGTGACAATTTCTCCACGTCGCTTGCTTCTATTTCTTTGTCGTTGCGGCTTCGTCCCCATCTGCTCGGCGGCCGCCCGCCGTCTGATCTACTCCCGCCTGCACCTCCCCATCTGCTTGACAGCCAAATGACAAGAGAGAATACAGCACCGAAGTGCCAGGGATGTCATTTGCACAGAAAATTTCCCCCACGTGATTGTGTTCCACGTGAGTTTCGATCACTACCTGTCATCCAAAGGAGCCCTAATGTAGTCAAATTCTTAATGTACTCCCTCCATTCCAAATTGTAAAGCATTTTGGCTTTTATAGGTACATTGTTTTTACAATTTATGTAAACATAGTGTATAACTAAATGCACGGTAAAAGCTATCTATCTAAAAAAGCTGTAGCGTCTTATAATTTAGAATAATCTCATGAGTATCCATCTGATGTTCTATTTTTATTTCCTCTATTACATGGCCTTACTTTTTTTCCTTGTTTCCTACCTCTTCCCTTTATATTTGTTTTGTCTTTTATTAATTTTTTCTATTTATTTTTTGGTTATTCATTTGTTTTCAATTTTTGCTATATATGTCATATCATTTATTTTTCTGTTCTCATGGATATAATATGCCCAACATTGTCCCCCAACGTCTTTGTAATAATAGGAGAGAATACATTGTCCACCATCCAATTATGTTTTTTGAATAAAGAAGAGGAGAGATGCTGGAGAGCGAGGGAAATGTCTGACCCATTAGCAACGTGCAGATTACAAATAAGTAAGCCCTCACTGACTTGAAAACACTAGTTTCAAATATACAGATCTCGAGGAGATCGCTGGTATATACGCAACTGGATGGGTGCATAAAAAAACAATCCCATTTGGCTGAATATATAAATAGAAGCCAAGCCTAATAGTTAACTGATGTTAGGCAACTGTAGGTTGTGCCTTGATGAAGGCTACAATTGTGTTCTCTGCCATGATGACACTGAGGAAAAAGGAAATGCACTTGTTCTTTGAATGTACATCTAGTACGTGTTACACGGTGGTTCATGCTTGGCATACAATGGAATGTCCAAGGTAGCATTTATCAGATGCTTTGTCCACGAGATAGAACAGCTTCAACTGCCCTTATTCATGGACCTTATTGCTGCTTGGTGTATTTGGAAGGAGAGGAATACTACATCTTCAACAATCATGTGCCATCCACAGCTGCTTGGAAAGCTTGTTTTATAAGTGAAGTTAGGCTCCACTTATGTCGCTACCCCCAAACTTTAACATGTAATAGAACTTTGGCTCAACTCTTTGTAGTAGGTAGTTTTCCCTTTGTAAGGTAAGGTCCTGCTCTTGTTAGCTCCTAGCTAACACGTTTGTAACTTGCCCCTGTGTTTTTTGAATTTATTCCTGGGGAGCTTTGGTCCACAGTTTTGATAAAAAAAAACGGTAGGTTGTGCCTCGTCGGTTGATCAGACACTCTGTTGGCTATCACTACTGCTCCCGCTGATATCACCGGGTGAACGTTGCTCTAAGGAGGAGGCGCCAGTCTTACATGTAGGGATGAAAACGGATCGGATATCACCGATATTACATTTGTTTTCATATTTCTGTTCGGATTCGGATTCGAATACGGATATTGTCAACTATGTCGGATAGGATACGATTGGATATCGACATCATAAATATGCGATTTGAGTATTCAGATACGGATACGGCATTGGATGTTGGATATCCGGACTCGGATACGGACAGATTTCAACCCCTCTAAACGGATTCGGTTTCAAATACGGTCGGAAAATATCCGTACCGTTTTCATCCCTGCTTACATGTCTGTGTCCAAACAGTGGCTCCACCACATGAACTGCGCCATCGCTCATGCCCACTGCAATCTAATTTGGCTTCTAGGGATTCGCAGCGGCGACAAACATGGGATAGATAATTCCACCGCTGCCACACCTCAAAATTGCTATTTTGGGTTGTGAATAGTTTTCACAAAATAAGATAAATGATTTAATAGTTTTTTATAAAAATTTCCATGATTTAGTATGTCTGGAAACAAATTAGTGTGAAAATATAAAAAAAACTTTTACAAATTTTCCAATTATTTTGACAGGGTTCTGCATTCATTCCGCTTGTGCGAACACAAGGTTGACATGTGCCCTTGTGGTTCGATGTTGTGATGAGTGATTGTCAACGAGCTGGCGCCTTGGGTTGAGTTTGCTGGACTAACCATGGTGTGAGTTGGGGTGTGCAACATGTCTCTTGGCTTGTGGTGAGGAGGTGTGGAGCTCGGAGGTGGTGGTCGACGGTGAGGTGAAGGTCAAGTAGGGACGTGCCATGCCGATGGATCGGGAGCGGTGAAGGATGGACGTGAGGCTTGGACCGAGGGACCAGGAGGCCAGGTGACCAGCCGTGGTGGCTGACACTTGGGGACATCGACAAGTGCAAGTGTATATGGGAGTGACCGTGTTGACCAAGTCAAGACGGTGGCCGGGCGAGTCGAGCGGAGGCTCTAGAAGACTTGGCGGCCGGGTGGTCGAGGACGTGGTGACACGTGTCGAGGTACGGGGGATATGTATGGAGTACGCTACTCGCGAGTGGTTTGGTGGGTTGAGCCTCAAAACCACCAAGTGGCAGGTTATCGGGTTCGGGCCTCAAAACCCGGGTGAGGTTCTGGCAGAAATTGGAGGCGGCACGTGGCGTCATGGCGAGGCTTGCGTCGAGGCGAAGCTAAGTCATGAAGGGCGCGTGGCCGTCGGATGCTTCTATCTCGAATTGGACCATAACGCCCCCGAGGTCAAGTGGTTCGGCTCAAAATATCTAAGGGCATTGTTGGGAATGTGTAATAGCTCTATAAATAAGGTAGAGGCTGCCGCCAACCAGCCATCTCTTCAGTTGGTCATTTCTTTCATCCTTGTTAGGGTTTCCCTGTCTCTAGACTGCTGTAGTGATCTATAGATGATTTAGCCAAATCATTCATCTGTGTAAACCAAATCTTGTAGACCTGATCAAAGTGGGAATGGAGGCCTTAACCTCCTCTTGTCCTCGTGGCTTCAAGATCTGAGTCAGGTTTTCATTTGGTTTTGGCGTTCTTCCTCTCCCGATTTTCCCTTCTCTTGATTTTGGTGATTTCTTTGAATCCAAGCTTTTTGGGTGTTTTGGGTTGGATCAAAACGTGCAAGGACATCTAAGAATCATTCCCTCCAACTGGTTTGGGCAGATTCAACTCGAGCACGAAAATCCACACTTTTGAGGAAAATTGAGGAAACCCAATCTTTCTTGATGGATTTTGAGTTTGTTTGAGATTTGCTTGGAATTAGGTGTTGATGTTCTGAAGATATCTTCTCAACACTCCCAAGAACTTCCCTGCAAAATCTCAAGTCGATCCGAGTTGATTTGGTCGAGTTTTGGACTTAGAAATCGATTTTTCCTGAAATCTGCTCGTAAATACCAGACATGTCCGGTGCGAATATCGGACATGTCCGGTAGGACAAACTTTTGAGTTTGGAGATGAAATTTGATGGAGACCTTTCCTTAGGTGTCTAAAAGCTATGGTTAAAATTTCATAATTTTTTGACACAATTTGTAGGGTTTTCGATTTTTCTCTCAAAGTCGCTCTGTGTTGTTCAGAATACCGGACATGTCCGGTAGCCAGCCAGTACATGTCCGGTATGAACCGTGGTTCGAGTTTTGGTCGGAGTGATTACAGTACATATCCGGTAGACACACCGTACATGTCCGGTAGGAGGGACTGAGTGCTATTTCTTGCTGTTTTGTTCATATCTTGCGCATTTGAGCTCCAATTCGTGTTCCGTCTTTTGCATTGGTCTTCCATCGATCCAAGGAACCTATCTAGATACTCTCGTCACCGGTTGGCTTGGGTATTATAGATTCGGGAATTCGCTTCTTCTCCATAGGAGTTGAGTATCCTATTTTTAGTCCTTCGGTTCAGGAAGTGTTGGCTTGTTTTGTGGTGTCCCGCTTTGTTTCTAGGGAACATCCACCCACTCGTTTGGGTCGTGGAAACCACGGTGTTTACTTAGTGTGTTTGGCGGTGATTTTAGGACAGCAGTTGAATATTTCGAAAAAAATTTGAGGCTCCCATTCATCCCCCATCTGCTCGCTGTTTTCGGTCCTTCTATTGGTATCGGAGTGGTTAAGGATCATTCCACCTTAATCGGTCCGTGATCCACGAAGGCGACATGGAGCGCGGTTCTGGTAAGCTGCCGTTCTTCGATGAAACAAACTACCCGTATTGGAAGTTCCGCTTGTCTGCGCATCTTCAGGGCATGAGCTCACGGGTTTGGGAGATTTGTGAGAATCCAAATTACGCCGTCCTTGCTGCTCGTACCAGTCCGTTGCAAATTAGTGAGCACAATGCCAATAGCAGGGCATGTAATGCTCTCTTTTCATCTCTTTCGCTTTCTAAGTTTGAGTGAGTTTCTCACCTCACCAGGCTTGAGAGATCTGGGTGAAGCTTGAGAGCTATCACGAGGCGACCGCTCAGGTCAAGACCAGACTCTTTGAGAAGTACAAACGTGAGTATGAGAACTTTGTTCAGAAGAGTGGAGAGTCTGTCGATGCTATGTTTTCTCGCTTCCGGTCGATTGTGGTAACACACTGTCTTTTGCCTCATGTTAAAATCCACTAAAAATTTGAACTTTTTAAAACTTTATAACAAACTAAAACTGAATAGTTTTATCTCCTACAAATTTTCTTGAAAACCTTTTCATAAACCTTGCATCAAAAAATCACCATATGCATTTATGTTTGAAATGTTGTTTGAATGCTTGTATGTTGGTTCCCTTGAATTTAGGAAAAAGTCTACTTAACCCCTCCACCTATCAACCATGGTCTACTTCACCCCCCAAACTATAAAACCGTCTATTTTACCCCTGAACTTTTCAAAACCGTCTATTTTACCCCCCCCGGACGGTTGTCGACGGTGGTTTTGCTACAGTAATGGTGGTTTTGCTATAGTGATGGTGGTTTTGTCTTTTTCTTTTTTATTTATTTCTGGTGAATCTTTAAAAAATCATAGTAAATCACAGAAATATTATAAAATGGAAAATCTAATTTTGTTGGACTCCACATGAGTAGATCTACACAATGAACATATAATATGATATGCTTTAGTACAAAATTTTTGCTGTAGTTTTAGATTAATTGGAAAATCCAATTTTGTCTGTAATTAATTGGAACTCTTCATAGCTGCAGCTTCTGTGGTCCAATTATGGTGAAATTTTTATGGTAGGCTAATTATTGTATGCTTGAACTATAGTAAAAATTTCGTACTCATTGGACCATGTATAACTTAGTTATAGATAAATTCCAATTAATTACAGACAAAATTAGATTTTCTAATTAATCTAAAGGTACAGCAAAACCTTTGTACTAAAGCATACCACATTATATGTTAACTATGTAGATCTACTCATGTGGAGTCCAACAAAATTGGATTTTCCATTTTATGATTTTTCTATGATTTTTCAAAGATTCAGCGAAAATAAATAAAAAAAGAAAAAGGTGAAACCACAGGTAGCGTAGCAAACCACCGTTACTGTAGCAAAACCACCGTCAAAAACCGTCCAGGGGGTAAAATAGACGGTTTTGAAAAGTTCAGGGGGTAAAATAGACGGTTTTATAGTTTGGGGGTGAAGTAGACCATGGTTGATAGGTGGAGGGTTAAGTAGACTTTTTCCCTTAAATTTATCTTGGCATCAAATAGTTTCCCTTGGCACTTCCCCTCCAAATTCCTTAAACTTCCCTTGAAAACCATCCTTGACCTCTCCCTGGAATTACCAATCCCTTCACCTTCAAACTTCCTTGAAATCCAAACTTGAGATCCATTCAAATGTGCCCTGGTTTAATTCTGGAAAATGGATAAGCAATTTCATAAATGAAAGAGCCTTTCGGGCTCTATCCCTTTCTGGCCCGTGCCGCGGCCCGCCTCTTTCTCCTCCTCCCGCATTGGGCCGCCACCGTCCTGGCCCAGCCTGAGCACGCGCCTTCTCTTCTCCTCTCCCTCCCTCCGTATGGGCCGGCCTGTCCGCTCGGCCCATCCGCAGCGCGCGCCCGTCCCCTCTCTCGCATCTGCTGACGCCACGGCCCCACTTGTCAGCTTCATTGTTCTCCTGACGACGACGGCGCAAATACCACGTCCCTCTACACCTCCTCGAGCTCGCTGTAGCCACCGCCTCACCCCAACCAAAGTGGATATGGACCAAGGACACCACCAAGGCCGCGTTTAGTTGCGCCCGGAATTGGCGCCGTCGGATTTCCAGCGACACTGTAGCGCACTGTAGTATTCGTTTGTATTTGGTAATAATTGTCCAATCGTTGACTAATTAGGCTCAAAACGTTCGTCTCACCAAGTACAACCAAACTGTACAATTAATTTTTAATTTCGTCAACATTTAGTACTCCATGCATGTACCGCAAGTTTGATGTGACGAGAAATCTTCTTTTTATATAGTGTCAAAGTTGGGAGTTGGGGGTGAACTAAACATGGCCCAAGACCCACTGAAGCTTCATGACACCGCCGCCTCCTCACTCTCCCTTTTCTCCCCGCGTACACGCGACAGCGCAAGGTCACTTGACCGTTGCCGCCGCCATAGCCAAAGCTCTGCACCCCTGGCTGAGTTCGGATAAGCATGCACTGAGCAACAGCCAGCTATCGCCAGGTGAAGCTTGAGCATGTGCGCACCAGGGAAGAATGCGAGGCGCCCTAGAAATATCTCGCCTCCGGCGGAACCGACCTCGCCGGCCTATAAATAGGTCCGACCGGCGAGTCCCAGCAGCTCCACAAGCCCTGCCTAGGTTTAGAACACATCATCTCCCCTTCAGTTGCTCCCCTTCCCTCTCCTTTCGTGCTCTGGCTTGGCCTCCCCCAAATCTGGGTGCTATGGCCGCCATGGGAGCCGAGCTCTGAGCTCTTCCCCTCTAGTCCACCATAGTTCAATTAGGCTAGCCGGCAAGTTCCTTGACACCTCCTCCATCCTTTCTGCCATTCCTAGCCCCCTCAGCCCTCTGTGTTTGCCTAACGCCGGGAAGTGCCGCCCGAGCCATCGAGCCGCCATAGCCGTTGCCCATCATCTACAAGGCACGACAAGAGCATAACCGGACTTCTACGTGCTCGTGCTCGCACCGCAATCGCGCCGCGCATGCCGTAGCGTCCTCAAGGGACTCGCCTGGGGACAAACATGTTTCCACGCCACCGTACTTACTCCGGCGAGCCACCGACACCGTCCCGACCGCCTGTGGTCACCACCGACTACACCGGACGCTGCGGAATGTCTTCTGGAGCACCGGCCACCACGTAGCGACGAACTCTGGCCATAGACGCCGCCGGCGTAAGCTACTCTGGTGAACTCTGAGGGCCCTCCCTTGTTCGCCGTCGTCGCCGTAATCCCTCCGTCCTCCCCTCCCTTTGTCCGGTGGGCCCAAGCCACAATGGTGTCCGCACCCATCAGACAGGAGGAGCTGGAGATGGTCCACATGTCGGTGACTCGCTACGTCGTCGTAGGACCCCACACGGCAGCCACGGCACACCCTCCCTTCTCCCCCTTTCCTTCCGTGGACTCGGTCCACATGAACCCAGAGAGAGACCACGGCACAGTGCAAGAACCAGTCCATGGAGTAGTGCAGCCAGCCGAGCCTGCCAACCCTGGCCCACGCGCCAGCCTCTGGACCGAGAGGAAAGTGCTGGGAGCACCCGGGTATTGCACACAGGGGAGTGAAAATCCATTTTCCTTGCATAGAAAAATTCCTAAATAAACTAGGTACACCCCAGAACCTACCCAAGCTCTTTCCATCTCCTTTTCATTATCCTGAATTCTGGTAATATTTTCCAGAGTATATTCCAAATGCCTTTTCCTATTAAATCTTTGATAAATCATATCTCTTCCATCCTAAATCCAAATCCCTTGATTCTTCCGCCAAAAATTTCTAAAATCAAGCTCTATCTGTTCATATCCTTCATCCTATTATTTGGTGCCCATTTAAATTCTAGTTTGATTATTTTCCTTTTCCTTATTTAAATTAACACAAACCATAGCAATGAACATCAACGTGTATTCGCGTATGTGTGTACTCTATACATACTCGAATATACTTACACCCTCTCACATAAGATAACATGGTACATACATACATAGATATACCCCGTACATAGGACATATATACACCTGGGTATACGCCTATGTATGGCTAGCGTTACAAACCTGAATAATCCTAGGCATATACATATGAATGAGCATATGTACCACTAAACCTAGCCATAGCCTACACCATCCTAACTCTACCCATCCGCTTAGCCTACATTTTCTCTGTATGAGTATATGTCTACATATATGCATACCTAACCACCTAACCCTACCTTCGCATAGTAATAATATCTATACATGAACCCATCTAAATAACCTTAGCAAATGCTCTTTTGTGAGCCTATAGAGGTCAGACAGGACATTTATGATGACTTGGTTAGGCTTTCCCTTTCAGGTTCACATAATAGTTTAACCTAATAATGTGGTCTGGTTTTCCACCAGGTAACCACACCGCTTCAACTTAACACATAGAAGCCACACCTTGATGAATGAATCTCACTTCATTCAATCTTACTTCAAATTGACATAGTAATGATAGTCTTAGAAGTAAACCTTCCACCAATCAGGACCCACCTATGTAGGACCGTTCCCTTCTTTTCTAAGTTTATTTGAATGTGCATGTGTTGCTTTCCTTGCTTGGTATTACTTGTCGACGCTAGACAACGTAGGGTAGAAGACGCGGAAGGAACCCGTTGGAACCCAGAAGCACAGCTACATGAAGATAGAAGAGCGAGAAGACCAGGAATCAGGATAACATGGAATGGGGGTATAATCGTCAGCGAGCGGAGGCAAGTCCTAACACCCACCTACCATCTTCGTCCATATACTACCACACATCTATCCTAATTCCACCTTTCCACCACTACCAAATTTCACCACCTCAACCATATACCCTACCACCTCCCACTTACCATTAATTACCTATTAAACACAATTTATATTATTCTTGTTATTATGTGAACAATGTTGTGAGCATATATAATATATGATGAATATTTGTGATACATTATGAGCTTTATGATATGGATGAGCAAAGAACATCAACCATGTTGTTAATTGAACTGGTAAACTAAAACTTATTTCTGATGGGAGCAAGTGGGGGTATTTCATGTGGAGTGGATTACCTTGGCAGGATCACCTAGTGAGGGTTCCTGTTGGGAGATACCCGCTTCGATGATATAAGGACCGGTTCATTTGCCATCTCGCCTAGCCAGAATTCCGTACAGCCACATATCTATATGGGTAGACTTGATCTCACACCCTGTTAGATAGAAGTATAATTTCTACTAGGAGGCCGGTGTTGGCAGCGGATTATCAGGAGAAGACACGGATGCTGAGTGATCTTCCATGGTTTGGTTGGCATGGATGCTATGTGATCTTCCATGTAAAATTCTTGTTGGCCATGTTCGAGCCCTTTCTTGTTATTAACTAGATGATGTGGTATCATCCGAATTATTGAATTGGATGCTGTGTGATCATCCAAAGCATTGTGTGTTTCCAACCCCTAAGAAGCCGTGGTAGAATTATACGAAAATCTAAGGTCATGTACATTTGGGTACGGGATCTCGTTAGCCCTATTTAAGCCATGACAATGGTGTCGGACTATGTCTATCATGTGGGGAAATGTGTACAACCTCTGCAGAGTGTATTGAATCTATTCGAATAGCCACGTCCTTGGAATGGGCAACCGCTGGGATGAGGTCTCAAATGATTAGATGTTTTGATGAAAAGAAACTTTGATAATCTGGTAAGTTGCAATCTATTAATTTGGTAAGTTACAACCTATAAACTCCAGGAACTGGTGAGAAGGGTTAATGCTCTCCCAGGGTCCAAACTCCCCTTTTATATATAACTCAACTCTCACTAAGTACAACTCCACCTTCATAAACCACCTTCACCCACTCCTACCATATACACCTCCACCACCATAAACCACCTCCACATACAGCCTCCGCCATCCACCTCACCTCTACCCCAAATTTAGGGCTTGCTGAGTACTTTATGTACTCAATCCCCTGCATTCTATGTTTTTAGGAGAGAAACTATAGGAGCACATACGAGGATGGAACTACCAAAGCTACGCAAGAATAGGACAACAGGAGTACATGTGAGGAAGAAGCCGCACGACTACACAAGAGAGCTACGCTAGGACTACCACGATTAAGATATAGGATTGAGCTTAAGGATAAGGTTTACGTCCGCACTCCAAGTTGCCTGTAGGAATGGAGCCACGATGTCATAGGATCGCTGTGATAGAACCCCAATGTTGCAATAAGGCCAATGGCCCAATCTATGTAAACACGAACTCTGCAATGTGTTTTCCCCGTTATCAATAAAAGTATGGTTTTTGATATCAATCTTGTTCGAATTGTGCATATCAGCTACTGATCTAGGGACTGATACAAGATGCACAAAGGGCCCTAAAGTAGGGGCCTGACAATTGTGAACAAGATGCGAGCAAACAAGCCACAGCTACCCTATGATGATCATGAGAGGGCTCTCAAGCTTCTAAACGCCCTAGATCAGAGGGTTTGGGATGTGAAGGTGTCCGCTATCTTTGAGTTCGCAAACTACGAGACCCTCACAGTGGATGAGCTTTTCAGCAAGCTCAAGTCCACCGAGATTGACTACCAGTCTCGTGCATAGATCGAAAACCCTTCTGCACCATGGCGCTTGGTGACGAGGCAGGCAGCGGCAAGGATGATGCTACCGGCGACGACAACACCTCTGAGGTATCACTTTCCACCGATGAGCTCTCTACTGACAATGAGAAGTTGACTGCTGCCTTATTTAGTCAAGATAAGTTGCTTAAGCGCGCTGCTCGTGAGAGGAAGGAGTATAAGGACAAGCTAGAGGTTGTGCTTAAGGAGCTTGAGGGTGTGCATAAGGAGTTTGAGTTTGCTAGGTCCTCTATGGTAGTGTCTGACAAGACTGAGTGCGTTGCTTGTGTTGTTCACATGTCGAACCTTGCTGACCTGCAAACCAAGTATGCCAAGCTGCTTGATGGGAACGATGAGTTGAAGGCTAGGCCTATCTTGTTAGGTGCATGAAAGTCCTGCTCGGGCTTGCAATCTGAGCTGGCAGAGAAGAATGCCAAGATCTCTGCTCTTGAGAAGGCCAATTCAGATGGCACAAGAGTTGCTGAGTGCGCGCCTTGTGAGAGCTTGGTGCTGGAGCTTGAGTCCTGTAGGCACGACAAGATGAGAACCGAGGAAGACAACACATACCTTCAGTCCATCTTGAGCTAGGTGTCCTACAAAGAGTCGCAGTTGGGCATGATGATGAGCCAGTTTAGGAGAGGAACTGGTGGATCAGGTGTAGGCTTTGCTATAGGTGGGAAGGGTGAAAATCTATATGGCAAGGTTGGTGAGTGCAGTGGTTTGAAACCAAGTGAGAAACCTTCCACTACTCCCAAGTTGATCAAAATCACTACACCTAAGCTCACTGAGCCCACTGTCAAAGATGGAGTGTTTGAAGAACCTCCAAAAGCTCCACCCCAGAAACAAGTGTGGATTCCAAAACCTAACCATCTCAGGAACCCACTTGACACTCTACCAAACATCTCCGAGGATCCCCTTCCTAGATCCCAAAAGCCACCAAGAGTGAACCATACCCACAAGAGAGTGAACCAATGACCACCCAAGAGAGAGGTGAGGTATCACTATGAGTACTGCCATAGGGATGGTCACCTTGAGGAGTTTTGCTTTAGGAGGAAGAGAGTGGAGCGATGAGAGTATGAGTTGAACAACCAAAACATGTACCACCCTCCCCATGGCGTACATGTATCGCCTATTCAGAGGCATAGTGCTAGGGCAAGAGGTGTAATGCCTCAGGTTGTGAGACCACGCGGTGGTCATGCCCAGCAGGGTTCAGGTCATGGTCAATATGACCTTGAGTTCTGTGGTAGTGGCTTTCAGTCCTATAGCTCTAGCGGACCATGTTTTCCACCACATGGTGATCACTTTCCTCAAATGGAACATGGCATATCTGGTGTTTTTCCTAACACTTTTCCAGGGTAAATGAGCCAACACTGGTATCCTTCTCAGTTTACTAACCCCAATGTTGTGCCATTTGCTCACCCTATGCCTTTCTGTTGATGTAGGATGGAGGCCTGGAGAACACGTGGCTCATTGATTTCGGCTATTCATGCCACATGGCCGGAAGCTCCAAATGGTTCTCTAGCCTCGAACCCGTGCAACACAAGGAGTACATCACATTTGGGGACAATAGTAAAGGTAAGGTGGTATCTCATCGGACCATTCGGGTCAACGAGATCTTTGTTCTCAAGGATGTTGCTTTGGTTTCCAATTTGCATTTTAATTTGCTTTCAATTTCGCAACTCCTTGAGGATGATTTTGAAGTGCACTTTAAGAAAAGCCTGTCTCGTGTTCTTGATTCTTAGGGTGATCTTGTATGTCAGATTTCCCCATTTGGCCGTGTCTTTCGAGCTGATTTTTCTCACTCCTTTGGCTCTTCTTGCTGTCATGTGACCGGTTCTTCTCATGAGTTGTGGAAGTGGCATAGGAGACTGGGTCACTTGAGCTTTGACTTACTAGCTAGGTTGAGCTCACTTGACTTAATCCAAGGATTGCCCAAGTTGAAATTTGAGAAGGATTTGGTTTGCCACCCTTATCATCACGGGAAGATGGTTCCTGCTTCTCACCCCCTGTGAACCAAGTTATGACCAATGGACCATGCAAGCTTCTTCATATGGACACAGTTGGTCTAGCTCGGGTCTGGTCAGTGGGAGGGAAGTGGTACTTTCTAGTGATCATTGATGACTTTTCGAGGTACTCTTGGGTGTTTTTCATGGAGACTAAGGATGAGGCATTTTCTTTGGTTTGAGTCTTGATTCTTAGGTTATAAACTAAGATGCCAAAGAATGTCATGAGAGCTATATGCAGTGGCAATGGCACCGAGTTCAAAAACTCTCAGTTTGAAACCTTCTATGCTTCTTTGGGTCATGAGCACCAGTTTTCCTCGCCTTATGTCCCTCAGCAAAATGGTGTTGTTGAGCGCAAAAATCGAACTTTGGTTGAAATGGCTAGGACGATGCTCGATGAGCACAGGACTCCTAGGTGATATTGGGCTAAAGCGATCAACACCGCATGCTATGTTTCCAACTGCATTTTCCTTTGTGCTTTCATGAAGAAGACTTCTTATGAGTTGTTGTTTGGCATCCACCCAAGGTAAGCCATTTTAGGGTGTTTGGATGCAAGCGCTTCATCTTGAAACAAGGTAATTTGGACAAATTTGAGTCTAGGTCTTCCAATGGGATATTCTTGGGTTATGCTTCACATTCTAGAGCTTATTGAGTACTTAACCTTGAGACTAACCACATCGTGGAGACCTGCAAGGTCACATTCGATGAAACAATGCCTTGTTCGACTCCTGTCTTTGAGTATGCAGGTGAGCAGGAGTTTAGTGAAAGCATCTTTGTGGAGGAGGAGCAGGAAGATGCCGATTGGAGCGATCTCGAGCCGACTCCACCGGATGCCCCTCTTGAGCCTACGACGACTACTTCAGCTCACGGTCCTGACCCCTCTTCTTCCACTACTTGGGGACCGTTCGAGCTGCTTCCTCAACCTGCACTGGCTGCACCTGAGGAAGCACCAGCTGCTATTGAGGAGGAGGCAACTTGAACCAGGGAGGCACCTCAGCATATTTAGCATCGCCATCCACCTCAAACAATGATTGGCAAAATTGACCAGCGAGTCACGCGATCTAGGTCTTATCAAATCTCACACTTTGCTCATTCTGCATTTGTTGCTTCTTTCGAGCCCCGAGATGTTGGACATGCTTTATCTGATCCTGATTGGGTTAATGCCATGCATGAGGAGTTAGAAAACTTTGAGCGAAACTAGGTTTGGGTTTTGGTACCACCTCCACAAGATTGCCATCTCATAGGAACCAAGTGGGTGTTCAAAAACAAACAGAGTGAGGATGGGGTGGTAGTGAGAAACAAGGCTAGGTTGGTAGCACAAGGGTTTTGCCAGAAGGAGGGTATAGATTATGAGGAAACCTTTGCCCCTGTTGCTCGTTTAGAACCATTAGGATCCTTTTAGCCTTTACAGCTTTGAAAGAGTTCAAGCTGTTTTAGATGGATGTGAAGAGTGCTTTCTTAAACGGGTACATAGAGGAAGAGGTTTATGTGAGGCAACCCCCTAGCTTTGAAAATCCTAAGTTTCCAAATCATGTGTTTAAACTCCACGAAGCTTTGTATGGTTTGAAACAAGCCCCTAGAGCCTGGTATGAGCGCTTGAAATCCTTCTTGCTTGCAAAAGGGTTCAAAATGGGTTTGGTTGATAAAACTCTTTTTCTCCTCAAGCAAGCACTGACACTCTCATTGTTCAGATATACATGGATGATATCATTTTTGGTGGCTCTTCTCATGCACTTGTTGCCACGTTTGCAGATCTTATGAGCAAGGAGTTTGAGATGAGCATGATGGGAGAGTTGACCTTCTTTCTTGGGTTGCAAATCAAGCAAACCTGGGAAGGGACATTCATGCACCAGGGGAAGTGCACCAAGGACATGCTAAAGAAGTTCGATATGGGTGAGGCCAAGCCTCTTTGGATGCCTAGGTCGACCATGATGGCCCTAGACGCTGATGAAGAAGGAGAAGTAGTGGACCAGAAGGAGTACCGCATCATGATCGGGTCTTTGCTATACCTAACGGTGATGAGATCAGACATCTAGTTCGCGGTGTGTCTTTGTGTGCGCTTTCAGGCTTTGCCGTGCATGTCTCATCGCCAAGCCATCAAGCGGATCATGAGGTACCTCCATTCCACTCCTGAGTTCAGGCTTTGGTATTCTGCTTCTTCCTCGCTTTTCTCATTGCTGTTATTCTGATGCAGATTTTGTTGGTTGCCACTTAGAAAGTCCACGTCGAGGACTTGTTAGTTTCTTGGGTCTTCTCTTGTGTCTTGGTCCTCTCGCAAGCAATCTAGTGTTTCTCAATCCACCACAGAAGTTGAATATGTCGTTGTCGCTTGATGTTGCTCCCAGCTGCTTTGGATGATTGCCACTTTGCGCAATTTTGGCTTATAGTTCACTGGAGTGCCTTTGCTTTGTGACAGCACAAGTGCCATAAGTGTAACCAAACACATTGATGTGCGCTTTCACTTCTTGCGCGATCATTATGAGAAAGGAGACATAGACCTGCGCCATATTGACACCCAAAACTAGCTTGCAAATATCCTAACCAAACCACTTGACCAAGCTGCCTTTTCCCGCTTGCGAGAGGAACTAGGAGTTTGTTTCCCTTTTTAGAGGAGGGAAGTATTTAGTTGTTGTATCATAGTTTTGACTTCCTATGTAGTTTAGCTTTGTTTTTGCTTCCGTATCATATTTGCATTACATAGCATTATGTATGATAGAGCATCTTTGAGCTTCTTGATTATAGCTATTGGAATGAAATTATGCTCTCTTTGGTGTGTTCTGTGCGTACATGATGGTGCTTGTGGCTTAGGCTCTTTTTGATCACTTGATACATATTATGAGCTAAGCTTGTTTTATAATCTTGTGAACATGATTAAAAATTGATGAAACATGAAAACTTGTTCACCGCTGAGATTAGCAAACTAGCATGTGTAGGATATGATGAAATCCCTGATGCTATCATTTATATGCAAGGTTGCTATGTCTCTTGTTTTGAGTCATTCACTTGCTTGGACAACTCCGATATACTTGTGCTAAAATTTAAAATCCAAGTTAAGTGATGAGAAAAGATCGAGATGGGTCTGTACTGTCCCACCTCAAGGTATCGGGATGGCTTCCAATTGCACATTTGGATGAACCTGAGCCTTGTAGTGGATGACCGAAACCATTGCCTTGAGCTCCTGATTGTCTCTGACATAGGCTCCGATGTGGTTGAAAAGTAAGGCTGACAGTACCGATAACCTCTCGCACACACATTTTTTTGACTAATTCTTGTGCTAAGCTACGAACTCCGATAAAATTAAAATTTGATGAAAACACAAGTCTTAGGTTTGTATTTGACATGATGTATGACCGCTGCTTGGGGTAGTTCACATTGTATGCACTTGTTAGCACTCGGTTGATTTCTTGCTTGTACCTGCTAGGTGCTACTTTCAGTGGTGAACCTCCTTTAAATTGCTTAAAATTGCTCAAAAATGCTTAATTGTCATATTTCATTTCACTTGATCAGTTTGAGCATTTGCTAGCACTTGTACTTGTTGCTGCACACACATAACAGCACCACTTAGAGCATCTTTTCACTCTGATTGCTATACTCCTAAAGTTTTGCATCTTCTGCATTCATAGCATTTTCTGAGGGGGAGTTACAGTTCTTCAGCCTCTTGTTGTGTTTTCAAGGGGGAGAGCTATCTTGATAAGTGCATGTGTCAACAAGGGGGAGAGAACACACAACCACAAATCTAGAGAGTTGAGTGCATGCATACACTTGAGAGATTGCATTGAGTTGCTTTTGCTAGATGTGTTGAGCCTTTGCCTCTTCTGGAGGGTCTAGCTGTTTTTCAGGTGCTTTGAGCTTTGCTAGTGGTGTCGAGCCCCTTCTGCCTCTTCTTGAGGGCTAGCTATGTTTTACTTGGTTGCATCGAGCTGTTGCCCATGTCACTGGGGACCAAGTTTTGGAAGTTTTGCTCATTTCAAATGACCCCGCCTTGGCTTTTCTTTGGCTTTTGGTCATTTGGGTGAGTTCTCTTCTTCTTCCTCTTCTTCTGCTTCTTTTGCAAAAGTTGTTGTGCATTGGTGTTGATAATGCACTCATCAAGGGGGAGATTGCGAACACAAGGTTGACATGTGCCCTTGTGGTTCGATGTTGTGATGAGTGATTGTCAACGAGCTGGCGCCTCGAGTTGAGTTTGGTGGACTAACCATGGTGTGAGTTGGGGTATGCAACATGTCTCTTGGCTTGTGGTGCAAGTGTGGAGCTCGGAGGCGGTGGTTGACGGTGAGGTGAAGGTCAAGTAGGGACATGCCGTGCTGATGGATCAGGAGTGGTGAAGGACGTACTTGAGGCTTGGACCGAGGGACCAGGAGGTCGGGTGACTAGCCACGATGGCTGACACTTGGGGACATCGACAAGTACAAGTGTACATGGGAGTGACCATGTTAACCAAGTCAAAATGGTGGCCGGGCGAGTCGAGCAGAGGCTCTAGAAGACTTGGTGGCCGGGCGGTCGAGGACGCGGTGACACGTGTCAAGCTGCGGGGGATGCATATGGAGTACGCTACTCTCGAGCAGTTTAGTGGGTTCAGCCTCAAAACCACCGGGTGGCAGGTTATCGGGTTTGGGCCTCAAAACCCGGGTGCGGTTCTAGCAGGATTCGGAGGTGGCACGTGGCGTCATCATGAGGCTTGCGTCGAGGCGAAGCTAAATCATGAATGGTGCATGGTTGTCGGATGCTTCTATCTCCAGTTGGACCATAATGCCCCCTTTCACGCTTTTTGGTATGTTCATGCTTTTTGGTCATTGGATGGCCCACCTTTCTGCCATCTTCGGCATGACGGGCTCAACCGATACGATTCGCTTTGGCTCGCTGGAGTTTCCCATGCTCCCACCTATTGGGATGTGGCTTCCTCCCGTCTTAAAGACGTCCCAGTCCTTCCTCTTCGAAAGCCTGGACTTCATCGCCGACCGGCTCAGCGTGCTTCGCCATCGCGAGGAGGCATTTGTCCCGGCACCCGTCGGAGGAGGAGCGCTCTCCGTCGGCTTTGGACCCCCTGGCGACCTCAACAACGAGACACCTACGCTTCGCTTTGAGCCCACGCTGGGCTCAAACCCCACTGTGAGTAGCGTACGTATTGTTCTTTACTCGCTATTCAATATTTTCTGTTGATTCTCTGAAGGGGCCCTGTTGCCCCTGCCGCGACCTCCATGCAACCGGTTCCCCTATGGCCTCACGTCCCTCGTAGATGTGTACGCATGGGGGCTCCAAAAGATGCTAACGCCACCCCCTCACACATCCGAATTCATGGGGATTGCAGGCTACGCTCCCGCCTCTTTCCACGACCTCATGGATGATGAGATTGAGAGCGACGGCTCCAGCATCGGCGATGTCGTGGCACCTAGCTACCCCCTATCCTAGAAGTGCGCTATGGCGGATGCTTCAGGACAGCCATCGGTGGTAGCGGAGTCTCAACAGACTCATACCCATCCGGACCCTCGTGCGGATGCCCTCGCGCGTGCGTAGGAGCATGGCGAGGAGCTATGACAAAGGCGGCAGAACCAGCCACCACTTGCGTTGGCGTGCTCGGCGCAGCATGCTGTGCCATGCGCACATAATCCGACAAGCGGCGCCTGAGGTCGTGCCCGCCAGGTCCAACGCAACATCATGGACGGCAGGAACGATCCCCCACAGTTCACCCGGGCTGGCCAGAACACCGCCGCTGCGGCGATGCTTCTCCATGGCCTTCCTGAGCCTATCGACCCCTAGGAGCAGGCGGTCCACCGAAACCTCTAGGCACTGGTGGAAACCGCTGTCGTTCAACATGTGGAAAGCTCCGCGTCATGGCACAGACTCACGACCTCTTTCCCTACCGGGGCAATGGGGGCACACCAGTCGAATCGCTCCGTCCGCTCACCATTACAGTCATCGAGCATGGAACAGGAGGACGCAGCTGCGCCATGGCCTGACTATGCACCCGCTCCACACCGACTACCTATGCGTGAATGCCTCGGGCCAAACCGAGATGCTCACAGCGTCATCAACAATCGGCGGCAAGCCTAGCTTGATGATGACGTCCATCAAGGGGCGATGAGGGTAGCTGGCATGGGCCCCGGCCGGACCATCAAGGGGAGTGGGGAAACACGCCCTAGGCATGGTCATCGGCCAAATGACCAGAGTCCCAGCCCGGATGGCCTAGGACCATGAGCCTTTGGACGTCGCATCCATAGAGGGCCGTTCCCATAGTGCTTCCGACCACCCACCAACATCACCAAGTATACCGGGGAAACGAATCCTGGTATATGGCTCGAAGACTTCCAGCTCGCCTGCTGAGCCAGGGGAGTGGATGATGACCACTTCATCATTCAATACCTTCCCATCTACATGGGGGAGCATGTTCGAGCATGGCTCGAATTCCTCCCGCCTGACAGCATCCGCGACTAGGCAGATCTCTAGTGGATCTTCATCAAGAATTTCCAGGGGACCTATGTCCACCCTGGGAATTCCTAGGACCTCAAGAGCTGTCACCAGGAGCCCAATGAGTCCCTACGGGATTGCATCCATAGGTTCTCAAAGCGATGCAACTCCCTTCCTGATGTCGTTGACGCGGACGTCATCAGCGCATTCCTCTCCGTAACAACCTACGAGTCCTTGATCCACAAGCTTGGCTGTCTGAAGCCCCATACCACCCGCGACCTGCTCGACGTCGCCACAAACCATGCCTCTAGCGAGGAGGCAGTTGGAGTGGTCTTTAGTGGAGGCCAGGACAAAGGCAAGGCCAAGTGCGAGGACTAAGACGAGGGCCCCTCCACATAGAGGGGCAAGAAGACCAAGAAGGATCAGCGCCGACCGGTCAACTCCGCTTTGGTCACCGCCGTTGATCGTGCGGGGAAGCAGCCCTAGCTTGACCACTTCGACAAGCTCATGGATAGCCCGTGCACCAACCATGCCTACCCTGTCAAGCACCTCTACAAGGACTGCGAACTCCTCAAGCGCTTTCTGCGATAGGCAGCGGACCGAAAGAAGGAAAGGGCAAGGAAGCAGTGGCCAAGAAAGGATGCATGGCAGGCAAGGATGGGGACGGCTTTCCCAATCCTAAGGAATGCCTCATGATCTTCGGGGGATCTGATGCCATCTACTCCAAGTGCTAGCACAAAGTGTGCTACAGAGAAGCGTGCGTCGCCGAAACGGCTGTACCCTCCTTCCTCAGCTGGTCAGAATCTCCGATCACTTTTGATCAAAGGGACCATCCTTCCCATGTCGCCAGACCAGGTCGCTACCTGCTCGTCGTTGACCCCATTGTCCGCAAGAAGCGCCTCACCAAGGTGCTGATGGACGGAGGCAGTGGTCTCAACATCCTCTATGTCGACACCCTCGACGCCATGCGCATCCCCCGGTGAGCTCTCCCTTCCACGATGTGATCCTAGGAACGTAGGCATACCCGCTCCGGCAGATCGACCTGCTCATCAAGTTTGGTGATCGAGCCAACTTCCACTCAGAGGTCCTCACCTTCAAGGTAGTGGACTTCCCAGGGTCCTACCATGCCATCTTGGGGCGGCCATGCTATGCCAAGTTCATGGCGATCCCCAACTACACCTACCTCATGCTGAAGATGCTAGGGCCGAATGACATCATCACTGTGGGTAGCACCTTTTTGCACGCCTACACGTGCGACCACGAGCATTTCGAGCTCGCCACTGCCGTCATCAACTCTACCGAGCTCCCTCAGCTCAGAGAATCATCGGCCCCAGCAGTCCTAGACTGCAACAAGTCAACCTCCTTGACTGCCTTCCACCCACTCAAGGAAACCAAGGCGGTGGGGATCGACCCCACCAACCCAACCAAGATGGTGTGGATCGGGACCCAGCTCCCGGCCAAATAGGAATACGAGCTCGCTGACTTTCTGCACGCCAATCACGACGTCTTCGCATGGAAACCTTCTAACATGCTAGGCATACCACG
Organism: Miscanthus floridulus; assembly: GCF_019320115.1. NCBI lineage: Eukaryota > Viridiplantae > Streptophyta > Magnoliopsida > Poales > Poaceae > Miscanthus > Miscanthus floridulus. The sequence continues at coordinate 21,768,037 of NC_089596.1, forward strand.
GGAGGTCACCGAGTACACATTACGTCTCGTCTCGGCCTCAAAGCCCGCCAAGCAACACCTACGTCGCTTTGACGACGAGAGGCGCAGGGCCATAGGTGAGGAGGTCGCCAAACTCCTAGCAGCCAGATTCATCAAGGAGGTATACCACTCCAACTGGCTTGCCAATCCTGTTCTTGTTAAAAAGAAGACTAGGAAATGGAGAATGTGTGTTGATTATACTAGCCTCAAAAAGGCGTGTCCAAAGGATCATTTTCCTTTGCCACGCATAGACCAGATATTCGACTCCACCTCAGGATGTGAAATCCTCTCCTTTCTGGACGCCTACTCAGGCTACCACCAGATCGTGATGAAGAAGTCCGACCAGCTCGCAACTTCATTCATCACCCTGTATGGTTTGTACTGCTACATAACCATGCCTTTTAGCCTAAAGAATGCTGGCGCCACCTATCAACGGTGCATGCAGTAATGCTTCGCCGACCAAATCGATTCGCTCAAGTAGCCTGATCAAGTCGAGTGGCCAAAGCCAACAATCGCCGTCTATGTTGATGACATAGTGGTCAAAATGGCTCAAGCTTGTGACCTGATCGCAAACTTGGCCGCAACGTTCGTGAACCACCGAAGGTTCAACATCAAATTGAATCCCAAAAAATGTGTTTTCGGGGTTCCGAAGGGGAAGCTGCTTGGATACATCGTGTCCGAACATGGTATCAATGCCAACCTCGAAAAGATCATGGCCATCTCCAACATGGGCCCTATATGCAACGTCAAGGGCGTACAAAGGCTCACCGACTGTTTGGCCGCCCTGAGCCGGTTCATTTCTTGGCTAGGTGAGCGGGGGATGCCTCTCTACAAGCTTCTCAAAAAGACGAACACATTCGTCTGGACTAAGGAAGCACAACAGGCTTTGGAGAGCCTCAAAGCGTCACTGACATCGGCCCCAATCCTCGTTGCTCCAGAACAGGGAGAACCCCTCCTCCTCTATGTCGCGGCAAGCAACCATGTGGTGAGCACCGCCCTAGTCGTCGAAAGGGAGGAGTCGGGACACCACCTTAAGGTCAAACGACCCATATACTTCGTCGGGGCGGTACTCACCGACCACAAGGTTCGGTACCCCTAGGTGCAGAAACTTCTATATGCCGTGCTGATGGCGACCCGGAAGCTCCTACACTACTTCACCGACCACGAAGTCTCGGTTGTCACTTCATACCCGCTGGGAGACATCATCCGCAACCGCGATGCCATGGGACAAATCTCCAAGTGGGCACTCGAGCTAATGGGCCACGATATCAGGTATATCCCCCGCACTGCTATTAAGTCTCAGGCTCTCGCAGACTTTGTCGCCGAATGGACGGAGGTCCAACTACCGACCTCGGACGTCACCCATGAGTACTAGACGATGTACTTTGATGGGTCGATGATGGCACTCAGCTCGAGGGCTGGAGTGGTTCTGATCTCCTCGGACGGGAGCAGGCTCTGGTACATGATCCACCTCCATTTTTTGGCTTCAAACAACACCGCGGAATACGAGGTCCTCATCAACGGACTCCGCATCGCCATCGAGCTTGGCGCCACGTGGCTATACGTCCGTGGTGACTCATAGTTGGTCGTCGACCAAGTCATGAAGGAATCCTCTTACAAAAGCCCCCTCATGGCAGCATACTGCTAGGAGGTGTGCAAGCTCAAGGACACATTCTAGGGAATCAAACTACATTATGTCCCCCGAAAGGACAATGATGCCACCGATTTCCTCAGAAAATTGGCTGCTAGGCGGGCTCGATCTCCAGATGGCATCTTCATCAACGACGTCCACGAGCCGTCAGCCCACGTCCTGGAAGGTCTGATCTAGACACACTCTGACACCAACCCGATGCCTGGGGGCTCCAACCTCGGTGCCTCCATGACGACATCACCCGCCGACGTCGCCGTGGTAGAACTCAATCAAACCAACTAGCAAGCACCGCTACTCGCCTACCTCCTCGAGGAGGTTCTCCCACCCGAAAGGACTGAAGCACGATGAATCGCTCGACGCGCCAAGACGTTCGTTGCATTCGGCGATGAACTTTACAAACGAAGTCTGTCGGGAGTACTCATGAAGTGCATCTCGACTGGCCAAGGGAAACAGTTCCTCCTCGAAGTCCATGCCAGAATCTATGGACATCACATGGCCCTGAGGTCGCTGGTCAAAAAAGCCTTTCACCAAGGTTTTTACTGGCCCACCGCGCTGCGAGATGCAGAGGAGGTCATCTGCAGGTGTGAGGGATGCCAGTTCTATGCTCGGCAAACTCATTTACCGGCGCAGGAGCTTCAAACCATCCCCATCACCTGGCCATTCATGGTCTGGGGCCTCGACATGGTAGGACCCCTCAAAAAGGGCATGGGTGGCTTCACTCACCTACTTGTAGCGGTCAACAAATTCACCAAGTGGATTGAGGCGAAGCCCATCACCAACATTCGCTTAGAAGAGGCGGTCAAGTTCTTCCTCGACATCGTCTACCGTTTCGGCGTTCCTAACTGTATCATCACTGACCACGGAGCTAACTTCACCGGGAAGAAGTTCCTAGACTTCTATGATGGATACGGCATCAGGATCAACTGGGCCTCGGTTGGACATCCACGTACTAACGGTCAGGTCGAACGCGCCAATGGCATGGTCCTCCAAGGACTTAAGCCATGCATCTTCGACTGACTCAACAAGTACACCGGGTGATGGGTTGCAGAGGTCCCAGCAATCCTCTGGAGCCTGTGAATGACCCCAAACTGATCTATAGGGTTCACACCCTTCTTCCTGGCCTATGGAGCTGAAGCAGTGTTGCCCTCAAACCTCGACCACGGCGCCCCAAGAGTGAAGGCCTTCGACCGCTACCAAGCCATGGAGGCTCAACAAGATGCGGTTGACCTACTCGAGGAGGCTCATAAGACGACCGTCATCCACTCCGCTCGCTACCAGCAAACTCTCCGTAGATACCATGAAAGAAAGATCAGAGGAAGGATCCTCGAAGTCGGAGACCTCATGCTCCAAAGAACCCAATCAACCAAGGAGAAACACAAACTCTCTCCACCATGGGAAGGTCCCTATACAGTGACCGAGGTGATCCGACCAAGCGCCTGCTGACTGAAGGATGACAACGGCAACGTTCTCACCAACACTTGGAACATCAAACAGGTACGTCGTTTCTTAACCTAAAAATTCAGTCTTACCGCTTTCTTTCATTCAACGTTTGCTCCTGCAAGCACCCCAGCCTGAACACTTTTGGCCTAGGTCACTCGGGGGCTCCACGAGGGTGCAATACCACCTCTCTTTTTTACTATCATATAGTAATACTTTTTCCGCCCAAACAAAAGGGCATTGCCCGAGCGAAAGGGCATTCCGTTCCTTTGATTACCCTACGTGACTTTGTTTTAAACTCCCAACCAATCGCACCCCGCCACGACCTACGGTTATGAGCAGCTGAGCCGCATGGGCCATGCCTGGGTTCTTAAGGTTGCAGCCTATGGGTCAACGGGCAGGTGCGAAAGAGAAAGGATAAAAAACTGAGCTATGCTAGGGAAAACACAAGGAACAGATGGGACAAGCTTCCCCTTACAAAGTGATTTCATCACAAAAATGAAAATGATGAATTCATGAATACACAAAAATGTTCACACGGGGGCTCCCCCACGAACTTAACTATTACACATATTAACTACTTCTACTCTAAATTCTACTATGACCGACCGATGGCATGGGCTGACAGCACGGTCGACGAGGATAAGGGCTGCTCGCTCTCTGACAGGGCGACGCTCGGTTAGGTCAGAGGCGGGATGATGCTCGCTTCTGACTAGGTCTTCACCCCATCCACAGGCTGGATGACGTCCTCCTGGCGCATGCCTTCGGCCACGCTTGCATGGCGAGCCTCCATCACCCACTGCACGGAGACTTGCTCGGCCACCATCTGTGCGTGTGGCACCAAGCTCTCCCTGAGCGCGTGGATGGCATACCCTCTACAGATGGCAGCAAAGTCTAGGTCTAGGTGATGCATCGCCACTGAAGTCAGCACCCCCAACGTCCCATAGAACATCCCGTCGGAGATGAGTGCCCGAACTTCGTCCGAGACCTCCACTAGTCGGATGGCGGGCGTGCTGGTGCTCGGCGCCGACCCGAACACCTCGGTGACAACCACCTGGGCGACGTTTCGGATCTGGTCGAGCTCCCCCTAGAGAGCACATCACTCTTCAAGGGACTTGGCCAGCACCTCCGCGCTCTGACCGACAGCTGCCTTGGTCGTCTCCAACTCTCACTCCAGAGAGCCAATTTTTCTGCCCAATTCTGTAAAAAGGATGACAAGCTCAAAAGCAAAGGAAAGGAAAAATCAAGGTAATCAACCAAAGGAAGAATAGATACATACCAACGTGAGTGCCTTAGAGGATGGAGAGCCCTTCCTCTTGCTGGGTGACCTTCTCGAGCAGTCGGGCATTCAACTCCTCCACCCCAAGCACCTGCCCCTAGAGTGCAAGCACTTCCTGGTCAACCTCCAACCGGGCCTTCTGCTCCATCTCCAGAGCGTCCAAGGACTTTTGGAGTGCTGCCTTGGTCTCCGCCAGGTGGACCTTCGCCGTGTGGAGTCCCTGCTCAGCGGCAGTCGCCCGTTCCACCGTGAGCAGTTCTACCAACCGTGCTCCCGTCGCCTCGGTCACCTGGTCTTGCAACTCGCAGCGGGTGGACTCCAGTTGGCGCTCAAGCTCGGTGACCCACTGTGACATCATAGCCTCCCGCTCCATCCGACTGTGCTCCTCCTAGAGGAAATGGGTCTTGCGGGATGACATCGCCTCTAAGTCCTATAAAATGAGATGCAAGCATGCTGAGACAGCTAGTGAAAGACCAAGGAGTCAAGGGCAAACACAGAAAACTTACCTCTACGACATGGGGTATGTCGACCGTAACCGCCTGATGGATGAGCTTGACCCGCTCCAAGGCCTCCTCGAGCCTCGCCTTGGTTTGGGCGAGATCGGACTCCATCGAGAGTCCTCTCCCCCTAAGCAAGTCCCAGAGCGCCACCTCCTCCTCATCACGAGGGACAAACCAAGCCTTCCTCGGGTCACTGGGGTAGGGCCACACTAGCTCACGGGTCGCCCCCAACCTGCTGGAAGGTCCAGCCATCACAAAATCGTGCGACGACAGGACCATCGCCAATTCCTTCGCCGACGGGATGGCTGGCGGCTCCACCCTATTTCCTGCCTCACCGAGGGAGGGGATCTCCACGATCTCGACTCCATGGCCCGCCGGTGGATGTCCCACCTCCGTCCTAGCCACGTCTCCTCCGGACCCCTCTAGCTCTGACCAGGAGGGTGAGCCGTGTGTTCCTCCGCCGGGCGAGGCAGGGAGCCTGGTCTCCCCCCTCTCTTCCACCAGGATTGTTGGGGGAGGGATCGCAAGGGTCACCTCTAACCCAACCTTCGTCGTCATCACCTAGATCGCCGTCATCACCATCACTACCACCGCCACCATACTCATGACCGGCCGAGAGGGGGCAACCCCCAGAGGGGAAGGTCGCACTACCGCCAGTCTGCTTCCCCCACCGCTCATCGCGGCTCGCTGTAGGCTAGGCCTCCACTCCTCCTGCATGGGAGGTGGGGCAATGCTCAGTCTTGTCAGTCCGTGGCCGCTATCAAAAAGTACAGGTCAGTCGGGCTCAAGAAACTCAACTATGAGATCAAAAGTAACATAGGTACATACCTAGACGAAAGGGGCAGGACCCTGAAGCCCCGACCCGCTGGCAATGAGCCCACCGGACGAGGACCACTCATGGGTCATGGCCCACGCCCCCTCACATTGAGCGAGGGGGGAGCCGACCCGATCAGTTCCTGATTGGCCCACGAGTCGCTGCAACCACCGGCCCATGGCGCACCCACCGGGGCAGCTGACGGGGCATCTCCCCGTTGTGGCTCACGCGCACGCGCTGACCCCAAAGATGTGGGGGTATGGGCATGCTCCTCCGACCGGCTGGAGCACCCCACCATGCTCGGAGCAACGGGGGGGCGAGGCCAGCGACACCTCTGAAAGGCGCAGCGACCGTGGCCGCTTCGCCTCTCGCTCGACAGCGGTGTCCAAGCTCGTGGCATGCTTCCTTGACGTGGGAACATCGCCATGCCTCTCCGTGTCCCGCTCACCATCGGCAGACACGGCCGCAGGCTCACGGCGCTCCACCGAGGTCACGATGTCGCCCTGGTCTCCATCCTTAGAGGAGCTCGCATCGCCACCGAACTCTGTGGGCTCCTCCGACTCGAGCTCCGCCTCCATGTCGCTCATATTTTCATCGGCCCACACCCACCGGACGATCTCCATCTCCTTCCCATGCCTCCTCCGAGCCTTCTCAGCTCTCTTCTTATTCTTGGTGTCCGTCGCCTCCTTCAGGGCAGCTTGCCAAGCCACGCCCTCTGGCCCCTTCAGAAGATGCGGCCGGTACCTGTAACCCATGAGTCCCTATGAAATGGATGACTCAAAGTCAAGATAGAGGAGAGAAAAAGGGAAAAAGGACACGGAATAAGGAGAGGGGAGCATACCAGATTGGATAGCTTCATGGTGTGAAGAGGTCCGGGCTTTCCTTCAAGGGACTCTTTGGCCCTCAGTTACAGCACCCGGTCGAGTCAGCTCTAGACGCACGATCGAGATCCGTCAGGCTGGAGTACATCCACATCGGCCGCCTCCTTTCCACCAGTGGGGCGACCCGACGGTGGAAGATGGTGTGGAAAACCCACAGCCCGTCGAGGCCGTGCTGCACCAACTTCTAGAGCTCCGCCTCAATGATCTCTAGCTTGTTCTACCGGCTGGAGGGCCCCCATGACCAGCTCTCCCGCCTCTGTGGCCTTCTACCGGTGAACAACGGGAATGGCGCCTCCGCCGGGTTCCTGATGTAAAACCACTCCCCGTGCCACCCTCGATTGGAGTCGCAGGGGGAGCACGCGGTGTAGGATCCTAACAAACTTAGCTTCTTCTGTAGCATGAAGCCCCCAACCGGCGTGGTCCTGGGTGGCTTCCCCTCCGACAAGGCTCGCCCGATGAAGATCCGCCGGAAGAAGTACACGTGTGGCTCCATCCCAAGGAAGGCCTCGCAGACGGTCACAAAACCAGCAACGTGCAGCACCCTAGTCGGATTGAGGTGCTGCAACGCTAGGCCCCATTCATTGAGGAGCCTGCACAAGAACCAGTGCCTAGGATATCCTAACCCGCACTCATGGAAAGCAAGGAAGGAGACAACCTCATCGGCCCAAGGTCGTGGAACAGCTTCCCTCGGTGCAGCAGCCCTCCAGTGCGCCACCTCCTTCGGTGGGAGCAGCCCCTTCTCGGTGAAGGCGGCCAGCACCGACTCATCTATGTTGGATGGCCTCCAGCTCGACATCATGCTCCGGATTCATGAATAGATCTGTGAGTTCTCTATCTCGCCTCACCCTCTTTCTCCTAGGAACCGTCGTGGCACACGAATGCAATTGGCGAGAAGGAAGAAGGAGGAGAGGTAGCAGATGGAGAAAGGCGAAGGAATGGGACAAAAACCCTCTCCCTTCCCCTATTTAAGGAGAAGAGCCAGCTATTGGAGAAAGGCAAAGGATTGGGCCAAAAAACCCTCTCCCTTCCCCTATTTTAATGCGGATAGGCATACGGTGGGACGCGTCCTGACAGATGGGACATGCCCTACCTAACGTAAGGGTGCCTGGTTAGATGGGACATGGCCTAGGCATGGTCCACCACTACCGCATGCTGAGTGTAGGAAACAAGGCGCAACTACACACAAGCGGCCCTCCGCCTACCTAGGCAGGACCTAGAAGGGCCCAACGACGGGATCTCCATCAAGGAGACACCAACGGGCTTCCTGGGTCAATCGAACGGCTCAGGCGAATGTCGAGAGACAGGTAAGGAGCAGTGGGATGCCCCATGTGGGCCATGCCATTTCCATCACGAACGACAAACACGGGTCCCATTCGGACATATCCGATAAGAACTCCTCAAATCCGTCACTCGAGTCATCAAGGTAATTTTACCAAACCCTCTTACTTTATTTTCTAATGCATGATCATTCATTCATCCATTCTCATACATGCATTCACACATTCATTCATACAATCATTCATTCATCCCATGCATCCAAAGCATCGCATATGCAATTGATGCATCACAACGCTTCGTGTTGCGTCACGAAGCGATAGTTGCGTCATTCAATATGAGCAACGACCGACCGGGGTTCGAAGGCCGACCCACAAAGGGCTCAAGGCCGCCTCATGTCAAACAGAGCTAGGGGAGAAAATGCAGATGAGCCCTAGCGGCCCTCACCCGATATGCTCAGAAGCAGACAAGGTCATCTCAACCTTCTCGTTCGATCCTAACCTCAAGCCATTCCCACAGAATCTCCATCGAGGGGAGGCCAGCGGGGCACCTGGGTCGGTCTCTGAAATGACCCAGACATCTGCTAGGACGTGGGTTAAGGAGCAGTGGAATGCCACATGAAGGCTATGCCGACCCCATTACGAACGACGGACCTAGATTCCACTCAAACATGCCCATTAGCGAGCTCACCGAGCGCGTCACTCGAGCCATCGAGGCAAGCGACGTTAGCTCAGTCCCTCTGGTTGCAGAAACCGCGGACAGGGTAATGCATGAAACTCAACTGACCCCTACTGAGCCCAACGGGGCTCAGGGGCTAGGGACGCCCAAACCCTCGGTGCGCCCGATGGCTGCGCCCGATGCCTGGGTCCACGAGTCCGTCTCCCCCGATCCCTCAACTCTCCCTCGGCTGTGCCTGATGCCTGGGTCTGTGAGTCCATCTCGCTCGATCCCTCGGCTGTCCCTCGGCTGCGCCCGACGCCTAGGTCTGTGAGTCCATCTCGCCTGATCCCTCGGCTGTCCCTCGGCTGCGCCCGATGCCTAGGTCCACGAGTCCATCTCGCTCGATCCCTCGGCTATCCCTCAGCCACGCCTGACGCCTAGGTCCGTGAGTCCGTCTCGCCTGATCCCTCGGCTGTGCCCGACGCCTGGGGCCACGAGTCCGTCTCGTCCGATCCCTCGGCTGCACCCGACGCCTGGGTCCGCGAGTCTGTCTTGCCCAATCCCTCAGGCGCCTTCAGTGCGCTCGCACGCACCCACTAGCAAGTCAAAAAATCCCCTAGGCGATGCTACCTAAATCGCCCAGGGGATCGAGGGCTACACCCACCGGGTGCGCTCGCGCGCACCCGCTGGCAAAACAAAAAATCCTCCCGCTGACAAGTCGAAAAATCCCCCAAGCGATTCTGCCCAAATCACCCAGGGGCTCAGGGGTTACACCCACCGGGTGCGCTCACACGCACCCGCTGGCAAAAACAGAAAATCCCCTAGACGATTCTACCCGAATCACCCGGGGGCTCGAGGGCTCCTGTCGGGTTCATAAACCCGGGGTCCCTAATGGGCCTGCTTCCTAGCAAAAGCTCGGCCCAGCATACGACATTGCGAACGACGTGTAACTCCTGGGCCAGCCCAGATATCTAAACGATAGGCTGGAAGAGCGATCCAATCTTCGACCAGAAGGCCTGGCCAAGGAGAAGGCGATGCTCGCTTCTGACTCTAACCCGCTTCTCCGACCGAAAGGCCTGGCCAAGGAGAGGGCGACGCTCGCTTCCAACTCCAACCCGCTTCTCCGATCGGAAGGCCTGGCCAAGGAGGGGGCAACGCTCGCTTCCGACTCCGACCCGTTTCTTTGACCGGGGATACATCGAACCTCTGCTTACAGCTCTTCTCCGACCGGTGCAGCCGGAGCCAACTAGGACCAACCGACCGGGGACGCCCGCTCAGTGAGGACCCAAGAAATGGGCGGAGCAAGTAAGGCAGGACGCTCAAGTCAACCACAATACCAAGGACCGTACCCTGCACACCTACAGACAGTACCGACAGGACGTGTCAGAAGGGTGCCCTACAACCTTCCAGGCATGTCAGAACCCAAACAGTGTTGTGGGCGCCGACATTTGGCTTACAGTATTGTGGGCGCCGTCATTTGCCATACCTGGTGAACACGGTAAAACCTCCCACATGCGTCTGACATGAACAATATTGTGGGCGCCTACAACCATCTTGTACCCGACGGCGTAGGCAACAAGACTTAGTAGCATACGTGCACACTCTCTCTCTTACTTGTAAGGCTGTCCCCTTCATCTATAAAAGGGGATGCGCTCTCTCCCAGCAGGGGACGGTCAATTCGAACCACAAACAACAACGGACGACAGACGGATCATTTCGATTCACTGTCTGCTAGCTTTAGACACTCTAAAGCTGCGCAGAGCACACGTTCGAATACTTAGCGCACATAGGAGCTCCCGTCAGTCTTGGCCCTTCGGTTCAGAGTCCGACCGGACCTCTTATACCCCCCATCTTATTCCCACTCGTTTGTAACCCCACAACAAACTTCGAGCACCTGGGCTCAGGAATAAAGTCACCGACCGACTCAAACTGGGCGTAGGGCATGTTGCCTGAACCAGTATAAACCCTGTGTCATTGAGTGCTAGGCTACATCCGATCACAACATACCGCAAAATGATAAATATTTACTAGTTGGTCACTTTTCGCACCGACAGTATGTTTTGTATCACCTTAAAAGTTCAAAAAGGTGAGGGTCATCATATAATCTTTGCCGTTCCAAACGTAGCATAGTTAACTCTTGTACATGAAATGAGAATGAAAGTGTAAGAGATGTAGTATGCGTACAAGGGTCCGTTTCAAGTGAGGAACTATGTCGTATAAGTAGAAATGCAAGGTGGGGCAGGCCATGGAGACAACCTGCTGGGCTGGTCACGCCACCAACCGCATAGGACCGCAAGGTAGCCCATTGAGTGGGCTGAAGTGGCCGACCTACATATTCCCAGCGGCAACCCACATCCTGTATCCGGAGCAGGGTTGACCATCCCCTAAGGCCCCGCTTGGTAGAGCTTCTACCGGCTCCATCTTCTCTGACGCATTTACTGTTTATACACTGTTCGCAGAAACTATTTTTCTCTTTCCTATCTCATCCTCTCACAGAGCCTGGCTCTGTGAGAGGAGGAGAGATAAAAATGGATCCTGTGAACAGTGTATAAACAGTGAATGCATCAGAGAAGCTAGAGCCGGTAGGATCTCTACCAAACGGGGCCTAAGACTGAACAGTACTAGCTCCCACAAAGCTCCATGCGCCGCTGCCTTCGCTGTGCTTGGCCTCGGCCCAACAAAACCATGATGTTGTTGGGGTTTTTTTGCTAGCTTTTTTGGCACGAGGCTGCACACGCTCTCTGTATTTTGGTGCAAGGAGAAGCCTAGGTCGTCTCAGAGAAACAGGTGCATTGTTTTTCACTCTAATCTCTTCCTGTGTGCTTAGATTGCAAGTGCACTATTCCTCTCACCTCTAACGAAAGTTACTCAGATAGCAATGGTGGTGTCCTAATTTGTTTGCATTTGTCCTCTCTAATTAAATTGTGTTGGAATTAATTGAAGGAAACATCAAGTTGCCTCTATGGAAACAAAACCTGCATATTTTATATGGATGACTGAAGGAGTCATCAACTTACCTACATGAAAACAAGGTTTTTAATTTCGGTATCGCCAAAATTTCGGCCACCACCGAAATTACCGAATTTCGCGAAATTCGGCCAAAATTTCGCCGAAATGTTTTTAGAGATTAGCACATGAAGTATGTTTTTTCTAGAAAAATTTGGATCTAAACAAATATTAGTATGATTTATGACTACATATCTATTAAATAGAAGAATATGCAATATAAACAATAGAAAAATATAAGATTAGAGTTATATAGCACATGTATTAGTGTATTAAAAAATTTCGGAGTTTTCTTTCGGCCACCACCGAAATTACCGAATTTCGTGAAATTCGGCCGAAATTTCGCCGAAATTTTGAACCCTGCATGAAAACGAAATTTGCAAATTATAATACTGAACATGTAAATTATAATGCTGAACATATGGCACCAACGAAGCAAACATATATCTCTATCTCTTGCAACTAAAACATTTGCGAAGGAATCGTCCACCCGGCATGCTATGGTTCGCTCGCTCGCACGCGTGCCCGGTGATTCGCTCGCTCTGTGCGTAGTGCGGACCCGGCGGTGGCTATACTCACCTCCCTTGGCGTGATCCCGCCTCCAATCACACGGCGCCTCTCCTCTCTCCATCGCACGCGCCTCTCCTTTGTCCGCGCTCGCCCACGCCGCCGCCGCGCGCTCCCTGCCGCGCCACCGAGCCAGCACGCCTCTCCCCGTGCTTGCCCACGCCGCCGCACAAGTCGCCGTCACCGCAGGGTGCCGCGGGCTGCGTCGGTCTCCAAACTCCATCACATCGCGCTCCGGCAACAGCTCATCCAAGCGACGCACACCCAGGCAGAGGCGGCTACTCCCTCCCCTCACCGACTACTTTGAGACGACGCGATTCAGTGATCAGGCGGCCCGACGCCTCGATCCGGTGGTCCGGTGCCCTGATCCGGCAGACATGCGTCCTAGGCGAGGCGCAAGCCAAACAGCGGAACCAGGGTATAGGTTGTCTCTCCCCCCCCCCCCTCCCCTCTTTTTGATTTCACCATACTGATGTGGTTCTTATCTAGGGTTCCAGCCGTAATGGTTGTTGCTGCTGGAGTGCTGCTCCCATCCTCTTGCCGCAGTGGTAAGTGCGTGACGAGGTTTGGAGACAAATTCAGGCTTGGCATGGTTCTTTTTGTTGCCGACAATCCCAATTTGCTTGGACAATGATATCTGTGCAAGGAGGGCCTTTTCCTGTTGTGAGATTGTCATTCGATTAATTTATTTTTCTCAATTAAATTAGTTTCACTCAAGGGATCAGAAAAGGCGGAGGCATCTCTACCAGCTACTACACACAAAAAATTCCTACATAAGGAACACCACATGAAAATTCCTACAGAAGGAACACCATATGCACGGTGAGTTTCTTGATCTACTCCACAACATTTAGGTCCTGCCATACCAGAGAATGGTCTCGTTTTTTAGGTGATTTGGATTATGAGGACTTTCTATAAATGTGGCTTGGCATGGGTAACCAGAAACTGAATGCATCCAGGATGACGAGCCGTGTGCCGCCTACTTTACTTGAGTTATTCAGATTCTGTTCAATTGAGTGAAGACCTGGTTGCATCATCTATTTATTGGCACCAATTTAGTGTGACCACCTTATAGTACACTTTAAAAGACCGGTTGGCTTTCTTTAGTAACTTTTGATGCCCGGATATCCCTGCAATTGTGTTCTTAGTTTCTTTCTGACCTTAGGTTGTTGCAAATTACTTAGTTCTGAAAATTTGGTTGATAATTGTTCTGCAGAGATAGTTGGAGAAGTGGCCAAAGAAAGCAACTTTTCTAAGGCTTGCTGGCGAAGGAGATTGGAATCATCAATTTCAGGTTGTTGCTTTAGTTAGGATTTCTCCATTTCTATATATAGGTTTTAACTATTCTTCTATGGCTATGAATGTCAAATATTGCCTATACAATAGCTGGTTCCACTGCTGGAACCATACATGAAACTTTCCTTGCAATATACAAGTTTGTACTTACGTCATGTCTTTTCTTCTTTTGATGCTATATTTTTTAACTATTCTTTAGAAGCACTGGTTTAAGAAGAAAATGGAGGGGATCTTCTGCCAAGGCGACATCGGATTTTTTTGTCTCCAGAAGCTCTGATGAAATGAATGATGCAAACAGTGATGGATGTCATCTTTGTTGCTTGGATGGCAATTTGTTATGCTGTGATGGTTGTCCAGCTGCATTTCATTTGAAATGTGTCGGGTTGGTGGAGGATCTTTTGCTTGAAGGTGATTAGAATTGTCCTAAGTGTTTAGTACAGAAGAATGATGGATCTAGGAATATTGCAAATCCTATCAGACGAGCTGAGATTCAAGGAATCGATCCACATGGCCGACTATACTTTGGCACTTGCGGCTATCTTTTGGTGTAAGTTGATTTGGACCCCTTCCTCTAGTGTTACATGTATATCTTTCTGAAAGATTTTTTGGGTTCTGGTGTGGTTTGTCCCTCTGCTATATGACCTCATGTATTTTTCAAAAACTATGTGTAATGATATATGTCTCTCTCTTCTCTTCTCTTCTCTTCTCTCTATCTCTATCTCTATCTCTATATAACCGAAAAGAAGTGTCCATCAGTCCATGTCTACCTAGCAGGATGAAGGGGCCTGCTGATCCCCGTCCCCCCTGCCCCCCTCCATTTTTTCCAAAAGAAAACCCTCAAGATGTTCGCCATTGGTAAGAATCAATCTTCACTGTGGCCTCTTGGATGCATCTTTTCCTGCCACAAGTTCTATTCATTCTCTGTTGTTTGAACCAAGACAGTCAATTTTTCTGATTAACAGAAGTAGTCTCCATGTACATGCAAAGTCTACTTGAAACAGCCATGCAGATATAGGAAGCCAAAGCACCGTCAGTGAAAGTGTCTGCTTATTGGTAGAAAATCTACTAGATTCTATAAAGTGTCGCTTTTCAACATTTTAGTGTCCATGTTTTTAGTGTCCACTACTAGATTAGAAGGTAGTGTCTTATGACCATATACCTAATGTTTTTCTCAAAAATGGAGTCGTCAATTGCTGAATCTGTCAAATGAAATAGCTAGCAGCTGCATTAGGATGGTTTCATTTCTACCTGCCCTGTCCAACACAAGAAATATATATATATATAAGCCAATAGTTTGACATTGTTTTATTTTCTATGATTTGGCAATGCAGAGATCATAAGAAGCATAGATAAAAAGCAGCTTGAGCTCGTGCAAGATTTTTCAGCGATGATATGATGCTATCCTGATTTTCAGTAGTACAGAGGAGCACATAACCTTATTAGTTAGTGCTTGCAATGTTGTAGTATTATTCTGCTACTTTTTAGGATTAGTTTGTTGAGTACAAAGTGTATGAGTCTCTGATCATTATGCCATTGGCGTGCTATAGTTCTTTTTGATAGCTCATATGCTATACTGACTATGAAGTGCTTTTTGCTTGGTGGGAGAAAAGATTTGCAACCAACTATCGCAGTGGATGAGGATGGGATCCTTATCAATTACGCTCTGCAGCTTTTTGCTTTAGAACAGTAAAGGCAAGTTATGCTCTCTGGATCCTTGAAGTTCTGAATTAGTTATTACACTACCTGGAATAGAACATGTATCATAGTATCTTATAGTTACACTACCTAAAATAGAGCATGTACTAAGATTCTTGTACTATTTGAAACCAGACCTTGCATTCTCAAATAGAACATGTACTAAGATGCATGTACTATTTGAAACCAGACCTTGCATTCTTAGTACCTGAAATCAATTTTGAACAGAGGCAAGGTCTGGTTTGGTTTCTTATTTGAGAATACAATTGACATGTCTTGCTCTATCTGATATATTTGCTTTATACATTGCGCTCTCAACCACAACTATATCAGCATCAAGACTTAGTATGCTACCTGGAACTAATGCACTAATCAACCAAGGCACTTTGTGATTTGAAATTAGTTTTGCTCATGGATGTACTTCATAGGTATGCCATATTTGGAATGACTGTACCATGTTATTGTAAATGTTATATGCTAACTTTTTCATGAGTACCGTGTTATTTACGGTTTGTATTAAGATGCTTTAGGAGAAGAACTCTGCTAATGTGGCTATTTCGAGAATATTTGTTTAATATTTAGGTGTGAGAATTTTAATGTTTCCCATTGAATCTTCTGGCTTGAGTTCTAGAATCTTATGGGAGATGTCATCTCAAGAACAATGTTAAGTAGGGTTGACCACCTTATACAATCTATTCAAACAATATTTATTCTAGGTTTCTAGCACATTGGTTTGTTCCCTCTAAACAAAATCATCAAAATTTTATTCATGAGAAGTTGCATAGCGTGGAACTGTGGAAGGATGGATAAAAGAGGTGTATGCCAAAATAGTGATCTCAATTATTAATCTTTAGGCAACTTGATGTTGATCACAACACATAATATTTCATAAAAAATGTGCCTCCCGTTGCAACGCACGGGCACAATCGATCATGACACAGTTTGACAATCGAAGTTGTGTCTAGCACTTAGACATAGGCGTCGGGGTCGCGTCACCTCCAGATCACCCTTTTAGCTAGCACCATTAACAAACACTGAGATGGATGACCTCTAGGCTCCGGCAGATGCCGGCTCAGACTTAGAGAGAGGCGGACGAGGAGCCATATGGCTTTGCCATTGACGGCGCCACCAATACTGAGACATGAATGTCGTTGCAGAAGTGCATGCCTAATGATGACACGCACCTGCCAGAAACCTCATTTTGCATGGTTTGATCTATGTGTCAAACAAACATCATGTTGCCCATCATTCACATGCCCATTATAGAGGTGTGCGTCGTGACTTAACCCTAATCGTGTAGTCACGCCCGCATCCAGCAGCTTCACCTCGATTGGTGCAATATGGTGGTTGATCCATTCAACTTCAAGTCGGTCGCCTCTCCCATGCCCCAGGGATGTGCTGCAGTCTCATGAGCTTGACGCTTTAATCACAACAAGTTGGTGTTTTACAACATATGCTATCCGGTAAATATTTTCCCCGTTGCAACGCACGTACATTTACCTATACTGATTATATATACTGATGCATCACTCTGAAGGAGTGCAAAACAATGAATATCTGGCAATAAAAAGGAGCACAACTTATTCCACAATTTTTTAGGAATGACGGCAAAAGCTTTGCCGCGATTTCTATTAGACGAAGAAAGAAAAAAGGCAAGTGCCAGCCCAGTTTTTTGAATGAAAACCAGACCAGAAAAACCATATAACTGAGGAGAGTGCCCCACTCTTCCTGTATAACTTTGGTACAACTATCACAACTCACGCCACCACTTGCAACTTGGCTAAACAATAGCAACCCAACTAACAACAACTCCAACTTCATCGAGACGACCCAACAAACACCACAACAAGGTCAACTAACAACTGCACATGGACTGAGGAAACACGACCTGCCGAGCGACACTAAACATCACAACATGGGGCACCACCAAGGCCGGACGACAAGGAGCAAACCACGGAACTAGAAAGCCTAGCAATGCTTCCATGAAGGAAATGACGCTAAAAAGCGCTGACAAGCTAGCCCGCCAAGGGAAGGTTTTCACCTACAACATCCAGCATGATAGGAGGAGAGGTAGAAAAAGACGCCTCCTAGAAGGGAATGGCGTCTGCAGACGTTGTCGTCCAAGCTTTCGCCCCGACCTCAAGCAACCTCCACACCATCGCCACCGGAGACCCAACCCTACCAAGGAGGTAGGATGCGGTGATGGGTCAGTAGCAGCCCCGCCCAACCACTGCACCAAAGGACGCCGACCAGGAGAAGCACCGGGGGAAGCCTGCCCCCCACCGGAACCGGCAAAGCCGTCCAGCAGCAAGCAGATTCGGCTAGCTCTGCCACGAAACCCGCCCGAGGAAGGAGAAAAGTAGATGGCGGGAAGAAGAGGGCTGGAATCAGAAGAAGCCCCAGTCACCCAGCCCACCAATGTCCCAACCCCTGCCAAGCTGGCCTAGCATGAACCACGTCACGTAAGGCCTCCAGCAGCCTCCGCACCTAGCAACCATGCCGTAGTGTTTGTATCCGCCGACGCCGCTAAAAGCATCTAGGCCCCTAGTTGGGTTTCGGTGATTAATGACAACGCGAGATTACTATGACTAACGTTTGTTTTGCAAAGGAAATTTAAGTTAGGTCATGGTACTGGCAATTGATTGGGCAATCATGGTGGTCATGCCCCTGACGATGGAAATCATTTCGGTTTTCAAAGGATGGACGACAAGGTTAAGGATGGACTAGTTCTAAGTGTCGTTTGGTATTGAAGAGACACTTAGAGTAGTTTAGGACTTTGTCTTTCCTTTGGCCATACTATTAAGGGGGGTATGGACTAGTAGCTTGACCTAGGTGAGTCTACTGGGTTAGGTGTGGTGCACACTTGTCAAATCTAGCACTAGGTAGCTCAGGAGTAGCCCTAAGATCAATTGAAGAAAACTTCATTCACATATGATTTCGAGTTGGAAGTGAATGGAGGGTCAAATGACTGACCGGACGCTGGTCTGGTTGGGACCAGACACTGAAGGGTGAGTTTGGTCAGTTCATTTGATCAACTAGAATCATCTGGTTGTGACTGGACACTGAGGGAAAAATGACCGGACGCTGGGTGCTAGAGTCCGGTCAACTCTAGAGAGGTTCCAGAGAGGGAGTTTCCTGATCAGACGCGTTCGGTCAGTGCTGATCGGACGCTGGTAAGGATTCGGTATCTGACCAGATGCAGAACAGCGAAGTGACCGGACTCTGGGTGTCAGCGTCCGGTCAACATTAGTAAGGTTCTAGAAAGCATTTTTCTTGACTGGACGCGTCCGATCAGTGCTGACATGACGCAGGTCAGAGTCCGGTCTGAACTTAACAGCTCTTTCTGACACAGTGGCGGGGATAACTGACCAGAGCGTCCGGTCACCTCGCAGAGTGATGACTCAGCCTCCAAACATTATGTTTTGAATGAGGGGGTATAAATACTTACTCCACTCATCCAAGAGAGGTCTCTTGCCCATTTGTTTAACACCCTTGAGAGTGCAAAGGAGAGCAAGAGCATAGTGAGAAGATTGAGATTTGAGAATCCAAGATTAAGGCCTCATTAGTGCAAGGAGAGTAGCAAGTGTGCCTCCATCCTTATCATTAGGCTTGTCGTGGTCAAGTGAGAGTTTGTGCTTGTTACTCTTGGTGACCGCCATCACCTAGACAGTTCGGTGGTGATCGGGAGTTTGGTTATCATCTGGCGGAGCTTGTGGATGACCCAACTCAAGTTGTGAGCGATTCACCGCGACAGAGTGTCAAAGAATCAGCCCGTAGAGAGCACTTGATCCTTGCGTGGATCAAAGGGGAGCTACACCCTTGCGCACGTGCTCCAACGAGGACTAGTGGGGAGTGGCGACTCTCCGATACCTCGGCAAAACATCGCCGCGTTCCTTTCCCTCTCTTTACTTTAAGCATTTACATTTGAGCAATTCATTTCTTGTCTTTACATTCCTAAAATTGCCATGCTAGAGTAGGATTGGAACCTAGGGTGCAAAACTTTTGTGCAGTAGAACAATAGAATCACATTCTAGGCACAAGGGGTGAAGTGGGCTAAGTGTAGGGTTTAATTATTGCAAAGAATTTAGAATTAGCCCAATTCACCCCCCCCCCTCTTGGGCATCTTGATCCTTTCAATTGGTATCGGAGCCTCATGCTCACTAAATTAGGCTTAACCGCCTAGAGAAAGATGTCCCACGGGGATGGACCTCCTCCTATCTTTGAGGGAGATGATTTTCCTTATTGGAAAATCCACATGGAGGCTTATTTAGAAGCCTTAGATGTTGGAATTCTTAGAGCCGCCTCACAAGGCTTCCCAAAACCTAAGGATCCTGCCAACCTTCAAGGCGATGAAGTTAATTACGAGAAATGGAATACAAAGGCTAGAAACACCATCTTTAGAGGCCTTTGTAAAGATGTTTTTAACTGCGTGCGGAACCACAAGGACACCCATGCTTTATGGTCGGACATTTGTGCGCTCCATGAGGGAACAAAGAGTGAGCGTGAGGAACGCTATCATCTTGTTATGAAAAAGCTTAATTCATTTGAGATGCTTCCTAAAGAAAGTGCTAATGAGATGTATTCACGCTTGAATGTCCTTGTAGAGGAAGTCAATGGGCTTGGACTCATACAAATGCAACCATCCGATGTTGTAAGAATGATCTCGAGTGTCCTCCCCATTGACAAATATGGGCATATTGTGACCATGCTTCATCAAGGTGATCTTTCCATCGCTACACCAACTCAAATATTGGGAAAGATCAATGCACATGAGATGTATATGCACATCACACCACAAGATGACTCTTCTTCCACCAAGAAGAAAGACTTGGCATTCAAGGCTAGCCAAGAGAAGAAGGGCAAAGCAAGAGTTGAACATGAGAGCTCAAGTGATGATGAAGATGATGATGAGAAGAAGAAAAACAAGCCATATAAGAAGAAGGATGGCAAGAAGAAGGATTTCCATAAGAAGAAGAAGAATGGCAAGGCATACATCGTCGATGATTGGCTCATGGATATTGATTCATCAAGTTGCTCATCCGATGATGAAAGTGAGAACGAGAAGGTGGCCGCTATTGTAATTGACTCTTCACTATCTTCATCGACACCACTGCCGTCATCCTCTACACACCTATGCCTTATGGCCAAGGGTGAACGAAAGGTACAAAATGATGATGATAGTAGTGGTGATGATCATGCTAGCAATGATGATAGTGATAGTGATGATGAATTTGAATCACCTTCCTATGATGATCTTGTCAAGTTGGTAAACCAATATACTAAAATCATTAGAAAGACAAGAGCTAAAAATGAAAAGCTAGAACTTGAGAATGACCACTCTTAGCTAAATATGACATAGCAGAAAAAGCTAGTGTTGAGCTTAGAGAAGAACATAAAACTATGTCATCCAAACTCAAGGAGCTCAAATCATCTAAAAAGGAGCTTAAAGAAAAATATGATAAACTTGAGGGGATACATAATGTGCTCACCACTAGCTACAATATGCTAAAAGTAGAGTATACAAATCTCAAGGTTAATCATGATAATCTTGTTATCTCTCATGAGTTATTATCCAATGAGCCACATGATGCTACTAACCATGTTGTTAAAATTGATATAGCTACATCATGTGATGACTTAATTGTTGAGAGCATTGAGCAAGGATCTAGTGGCAAAGGCAAGAAAGTGGTTGAGACCGACAACTATGATGAGTATGTCAAGCTCAAGCATGAGAATGAAAAGCTCAAGAAAGATCTTGAAAAGCTATCAACCACCAACACTATTGTGATAGAGAACCTTGATCATGATTGTGATATAGCTCTTTAGAATGAGAAGCTCAAAGAAGAGAACAAGAGACTCAAGATGGAGAAAAATCTTGATGAACTTAAAGAAGAGAACAAGAAGCTCAAGTTGGAGAAAGAACATCTCAAGACTGGCTTGAGCAAGTTCACAAGAGGCCAATATCTCCAAAGTGAGCTACTCATGAACACCGTCATGAAGATAGATAGAAGTGGTACTGGGTATTTGGCAAATCAAGAGAAGAAGGCTCAAGCTCAACATCAACAACAACATAAGTCAAAGCCAAAGCCAAAGAGGTGTTTTGAGTGTGGACAAGAAGGTCACTTTGCCCATGAGTGTCAAACTTCACCACCACAACCCTTGCCCAAGCATGCTAGACCTTTTGCCTTCAATGCTCATTACATGCTTAGAAAGGACTCTAGTGGAAAAATGAAAGTCACTTGTTGAGAAAGTCAAGGGTCCTCATCAAGTTTGGGTCCCTAAACAAGCTTGATCTCTTGTGTGTAGATGAACTATAAGACCGGTGGAAGTCATTGGGTAATTGATAGTGGTTGCACTCAACATATGACCGGTGATCCTCGTAAGTTTACCTCACTAGATGAAGAAGTAGATGGTCAAGAAAGGATAACATTTGGTGATAATTCAAAGGGCAAGGTTCAAGGATTGGGCAAAGTGGCAATATCAAATGATCATTCAATTTCAAATGTGCTATATGTCACTTCATTGAGTTTCAACTTGCTTTCTGTTGGTCAATTGTGTGATCTTGGCTTTCAATGCTTGTTTACCGAGAAGGAAGTGGTTGTATCCAAGAAAGATGATGATCAAGTTATATTCAAGGGATTTAGATACAACAACCTATATCTAGTGGATTTCACCTCCGAAGATGCTAACTTGAAGACATGCCTATTCACCAAAACATCACTTGGGTGGCTATGGCATAGAAGACTTGCACATGTTGGGATGAGCTCACTCAAGAAGCTAATGAAGAATGAATTGGTGAGAGGGTTGAAGGATGTGAAATTTGAGAAGGACAAGCTTTGTAGTGCATGTCAAGCTGGCAAGCAAGTTGCAAACACTCATCCTACAAAAGCTTACATGTCAACAACAAGAGTGCTAGAGCTCCTTCATATGGACCTATTTGGACCAACAACCTACAAGAGTTTGGGAGGAAATTTTATTGCCTTGTGATTGTTGATGACTACTCTAGATATACTTGGGTTTTCTTCCTTCATGACAAGACTAAAGTTGCATCATGTTTCAAGAAGTTTGCCAATAGAGAACAAAATGAGTTTGAAGTGAATCTCAAGAAGATAAGAAGTGATAATGGAAAAGAGTTTGACAACACAAACATTGAAGCTTATTGTGATGAAGTTGGAATCAAGCATGAGGTCTCCGCAACATATACTCCTCAACAAAATGGTGTAGTAGAGAGAAAGAACCGGACACTTATCACACTTGCAAGAACAATGCTTGATGAGTACAATACACCCAAAGCTCTATGGGTGGAAGCTATCAACACCGCATGTTATGCATTCAACCGCCTATTCCTTCAAAAGTTTCTTGGCAAGACACCTTATGAGTTGCTCAATGGGAAGAAGCCGGATGTCTCATTCTTCTGGGTGTTTGGTTGCAAATGCTACATTTACAAGAAGTGGCAACACCTAGGGAAATTTTAAAGACGTTGTGATATTGGCTTTCTTATTGGTTACTCATCAAAGTCCAAAGCATATCGAGTATTTAATCATGCCACCGGCTTGGTTGAAGAAACATATGATGTGGAATTTGATGAATCTAACGGCTCCCAAGGAGCACATGAGAATCTTGATGATGTAGGTGATGAACCATTGAGGGAGGCTATGAAGAACATTCCGGTTGGAGACATCAAGCCCAAAGATGATGAAGATGATGTACAAGTGATTGATCCACCTTCTTCATCAAATGTGCCACAAGATGGTGATAAAGATGGGAGAGTAGAAAATGAAGATACTTATGTCTCTCATGATCAAATGGTGGCACAAGCTCAAGATGTTGATGCTCCACAACCTCCCCCTCAAGTGGTTGATAGAAGAAATTCACCTCTACTACAAGCTCATCCACAAGATCTCATCATAGGGAGTCCTTCAAAGGGTGTAATGACTCGCTCTCAAAAACTTGCTTCATTTATTGAACATCATTATTTTGTCTCTTGTGTTGAACCTAAGAATGTAGAAGAAGCTCTTCAAGATTCCGATTGGATTAATGCCATGCATGAAGAGTTGAACAACTTCACTCGCAATGAAGTTTGGACACTTGAAGAGCGACCACAAGGTGCAAGAGTCATTGGAACAAAGTGTGTGTTCTGCAACAAGCAAGATGATCAAGGCATTGTAGTGAGGAACAAGGCAAGACTAATTGCAAAGGGGTTCTCTCAAGTTGAAGGGTTGGATTTTAGAGAGACCTTTGCACCGGTTGCAAGACTTGAAGCCATTCGTATCCTCCTTGCATATGCATCGCATCATGAAATAAAATTATATCAAATGGATGTTAAAACTACATTTTTAAATGGTTTCATAAATGAACTAGTCTATGTTGATCAACCTCCCGGGTTTGAAGACCCTAGATATCCTAATCATGTTTATAGGTTGTCCAAGGCGCTATATGGGGGCTCAAGCAAGCCCCAAGAGCTTGGTATGAGCGCCTTTGGGATTTCCTCATTGAGAGTTGTTTCACCATTGGGAAGGTCGACACCACACTATTCACCAAGAAGCTTGATGGAGAAATCTTCATTTGTCAAGTATATGATGATGATATCATATTTGGATCATCAAATGAAGATTATTGCAAAGAGTTTGGTGAATTGATGTCAAAGGAGTTCGAGATGTCAATGATTGGAGAGCTTACATTCCTTCTTGGTTTTCAAGTCAAGCAAATGAGAGAAGGAATTTTCATCTCTCAAGAAAAGTATACCAAGGACCTTCTCAAGAGGTTCAATATGGATGAATGTAAGCCAATCAAGACACCAATGCCATCTAATGGACATCTCGACCTAGATGAGGGAGGTAAAATGGTTGATCATACTCTCTACCGCTCTATGATTGGTAGCTTTTTATATTTGACCACATCTAGGCTCGACATCATGTTTAGTGTGTGCATGTGTGCCAGATTTCAAGCTAATCCTAAGGAAGCTCATTTGATTGCCGTTAAAAGAATCCTTAGGCACCTTAAGCACACACCAAGCATTGGTCTTTGGTATCCCAAAGGAGCTAGATTTCAACTAGTTGGCTATTCCGATTCGGATTATGCCGGTTGCAAAATTGATAGAAAGAGCACATCCGGAGGGCGCCATTTGCTTGGTAGATCACTAGTGTCTTGGTCTTCCAAGAAGCAAAATAGTGTGGCTTTGTCCACCGCCAAAGCGGAATACATTGCCGCGGGTGCTTGTTGTGCACAAATTCTTTACATGAAGCAAACTTTGCTAGACTATGGTGTAGTTCTAGAAAAGGTACCTCTTTTGTGTGACAATGAGAGTGCGGTAAAGCTTGCTAATAATCCGGTTCAACACTCTCACACCAAGCACATAGATATCCGCCATCACTTTCTTAGAGATCATGTTGCTAAAAATGATATATCACTAGAAGGTGTAAGGACCGAGGATCAATTGGTGGATATCTTCACTAAACCGCTAGATGAGGCTACATTTTGTCGGTTGACGAATGAGCTCAATGTGCTTGATTTTAGTAACTTCACTAGAAAATGAGCTTGTGTTGTCCCTTGCATTACATTGTAATATACAACATGTTTAATTTTTGGTAATGCACTTAGGGCTTGTCTAACATGGTTAAGATAACCGCCAAAAAGCGTGTGAAGAAGCTTAACCTTGGATCAAACTTGACAAGCAACTAGAATTACTTTCAAGTATTGCATTGCATATGCATATGTGTTGCTTTGTCGTTTCCTTTCGATTACCCTTTTATTGCCTATTTTCTTTAAAAGAATTATAGCCTAAGGCAAAATATTTTAAAAAATTTGAGGGTTTGAGAGAGGTCACTCACATCAGTCCCAATTGGTGTTTATTTGGGTCTTATTGAGGTTGGGACTTGATTGGGAACAGGCAGCGCGAAGGAACATTGAAGATTCGCTGAAAAATGGCGACCGGATGTTGCACCGGACTCTAGATTCCAGCGTCCGGTCTGTTCACAGGAGGTGAACCGAAGCGCACAGGAGTGACCAGACGCTGAAACAGTGCTCATCCTGCGTCCGGTGTGATGGTGTCCCTGCGTTCGGTCAATCGAAGAAGAAACTGTCTAGGCCGACCGGACTCTAGCTGCGTCCGGTCAAGGGTAACCGGACGCGTCTGGTCATGACTTGAGGGGTTTTGGACCTTTCTGTTATCGACCGGACTCCGGGTGGCAGCATCTGGTCGTTGCCACCGGTGCGTCCGGTCAGTTGAAGTTGGGTGGATCTCCAACTCTATTCCGTTTCCTTTTTCTTATCCAACACGGGGGCCACCATATAATCTTCGTACACCGTGCCGCTGTTTACCCTAATCCCATAGCCACCACGCCCACGCCGTCGCCAGCTTCACACCATCGCGCAGCCGCGCCAACACCCGTGCCCTAGCCATGCCTCCACTGTCGCGCCCGCTCTGCGCTCCCGTGCCCACCGCAGCAGCGCCGCCACGCCCGTGCCCACTATGCCTACGCTCGCCTCTGCCTCGTCGTGTGTGCACCAGCACTGCCTGCCCACGCCGTCGTGGCTCCTACCATCGCGCATCCCGAGCTTCACCTACGCCATTGATTGCCTAGCCACCATCCACTGCACCACCGCGTCTCCTCGGCCGTCGCACCACTTCGCACCGGAACCCTAGCCTTTGCCGATCCCTATGGTGCCCCGTGTTTCGTTCCTCTGCTGATTGGTCACTGGATCGTCGGATTTTGTCAGGTAGCAAGCCATCGCTTTCAATTTCGTATCTACTGCTTGCTTCTTAGGGTTGCACCTCTAGATGTATATTGTGATTATTAATATATCCGATCTATTCTATCGTGCAGTGAGTCGGTGCTCTTGTTGTTGTATTTGTAGTTGTTAGTGAACTCGGGGCCAACCCCATGAGTACGGATCGAGGCCAAGCCTTGCAAGTGTCAGTTGGCAGTTGGTTCTTATCAGTGGCAGTAATTCTCTACAACTCTAGCAATGGCACGAGTGAAGAATGCCAGAGGTGGTCCCGGTGATGAGGATCCAAGGCCTCCAACTCGCTTGACTGCTCAAGAAAAGGGGAAGGCGAAAAAGACCACAACAAAGAAGCGGAAGCTTGTTGATGTGGAGATTGAGAGAGCAGCAGCAGTGGTAGCCACCGCTGAGCGAGTGGAGAGAGGTGGAGCTAGGAGTGGTGTCCGTATTGCCGATCAGCTATCACCAGCTCAGAGGGCCACCGTCGAGAGGGTTGAGAGTCGTCATGGTAGTCCAGCTGGGACTATCATGCTTGGAGGATGGCGTGTTGCTTTAGAGGAGAGTCAGCCTCAGGGGGAGACTTTTGAGTAGCAGACACAGCCAGTAGAGCAGTCAGAGGATATTCAGCAGGCAGAGCAGACTGAGGAGATAGAGCAGGCCGCACAGCCATAGCTTCGATGCTCTGGTCGTACACGCACTCAGGTGTCACTGAGGCCTGAGACACAGAGGAGGGGCTCTCATCCGCCTCCTAGACCGCAGGGTCAGCCTCCTATGGTTCACCTTGACTTAAGGGTAGCCACAGCCAAACAAGTGCAGCAGCTCCACTTCATGCAGTTTAAGGACTGGTTTCCACCGAGGTGGGATGACCGTGCTTCAGAGCACTTCTATACAGTATTGCAGGAGGATTTCTACAATGCTTATCTGAATAGTGGAGTTGCTTTCAGATCTCAGAGAGTTTGCTCTATTGAGTCACTTGTTGCAGCTATATGCGAGCAGATTTGTCCTCACCTCTCATATCTACCAGGGTTGATAGATCTTCTTGGACACACTGGCCGCTATGTTCCATCATGGGTCCATGAGTTCTACTCTTCTCTTTGGATTTAACCGAGGCACAGATTCATTCACTTTGCATTCAGAGGCCATGACTACAGGCTCTAGAGCTCGAGGGTCAAAGAGATTCTTAGGATTCTAGAGTCACCCATTCGCCTTTACGAGGTTTGCTATGGTCAAACAGAGCCTCCGAGACGCCCTCACGGCGGTCTTGTGCCTCCTACAGACCTTGTCAGAGTGTGCCTCACAGAGCCTTTTGGCGAGGGGTCGAGCAGGACACCACGTGATCTTACTCCTATAGCTCGGCTACTTGATGCTATTATGAGGAGGACTTTGCTTCTGAGGATGGGTTACCACGAGGGCTTGACTCGCATTCAGTTGTGGTTAGTGAATTCTCTGGTGTCTCAGACCATATTTGATATTTGGGATGTTATACTTTCAGAGCTAGAGGACACACTTGCTGAGGGTTTCAAAGGTCATCGTCAGCTGCCGTATGCTCACTGGATCACCTTCTTGATTCGAAAGGCAGTTACTCAGAAGTCCCCAGAGACGATGGCAGAGTACACAGGTGCCACTACTGAGTTTCCTCCATATAACATGACTCAGATGCTCCGCCACAGTAGTGCAAGGACACCTCGCCAGCCGAGCCACCGCCCAGAGGTCCTAGAGATAGCAGCCCAGCAGGATGAGATCATTAGGGGCATTGCAGCGATAGAGGAGGAGCAGCTAGATGCTCAGCAGGAGGGTGTGGTCGAGAGTGACCCTAGTGACAGCTGTGATGATGACTATCAGCCTATTCCTCATATGCCTCCTCGACCACATGACAAAAGAGGCTAGTGGCTCCAGCTCCGCTCCACCACAGCCACCGTAGACAGATCTAGCACTTCTTGTAGTACTTGAGTGGATGAGGCAGGATCAGGCACGCTAGGCATAGGAGACAGTAGCTGCACTTGCATAGGTTCCAGAGGCAGCAGCAGGCCATGCAGCAGCAACAGCTCATGATCCAGCAACAATTACTTGGTTTCATGCAGCATGTCTTTACTGCTATCAGGGTGGCTCCTCCATAGACTACACCTCAGATAGGCCAGCCTGCCACCACTTCAGTGACTCCAGCTGTACAGCCTAGTGGGCTTTAGAGTCAGGGATAGCTAGCTACTCAGTTTGCTTCACCTATAGAGCAGGTGTCCTAGTGGTTTGCTTTGCTAGTGATAGCCCAGGGTCCTCACTTCACTCCCATTGTTACGGGTTTCACTCCGCCTCAGAGTTCCTTAGTGCTAGTGATTGATACCCCAGTCTCCAGGAGCCTCGGTGCTACTTTCAGTGAGCTTACAGGGTAGCCTACACCTCTAGAGTTGCGAGTCCCTGTACCTACCACAGTTGCTCTAGTTACTGGGACTACTGAGATGCTCCCATCGTCTGTTGCATCATTAGAGCCACCTCCTACAGTGATGCTTCCAGAGTCACAGGCCACGCTAGTCCTGAGCAGACCCAGACCGCTTCACCTTCACTTCCAGTGACAGAGGGTCAGACCGCTCAGAGTTTAGGGTCCGAGGATGATGCTGCTCAGTTCCAGATTTCTCACTGCACCTCAACGCCTGACTCGACTGCTCCAGTCCCGTTGTCCGACCCTTAGGTTTTGGTGCTTGATGCCAAAGGGGGAGAGGGATCGAGTATGTTAGATCTAGGGGGAGCAGTACATCTAGGGGGAGCATATGATTCATTTCTTTTGGCTCTTTATGTGTTTATGTGTGATACATTATGCATTCACGTTTACCTTCATGCATTGCAATGCATTACATGCTTGTGATTGTGATACTTATGTGACATGTGTGCTCTCTACTTTGATTTATATATATGTCATGTCACTTGGTTATGCTCATTTGCTTTGCTTCCGCGTTTCACTCCGATTCAAATGAGCTTTACTTCATGTACTCTTGCTTAATTCATATCTATTGAGTACACCATGTTGGTTTGGGTCATATAAGCATGTCTAGCCCATTTGTTCTTATTGTCAAAAGCTTATATGAACCAAGCATGTTGAAAACCTCACTTATCTCTTTTACATACTCAAGGTTGTGTTGTCATCAATCACCAAAAAGGGGGAGATTGAAAGCATCTAGGCCCCTAGTTGGGTTTTGGTGATTAATGACAACACGAGATTACTATGACTAATGTATGTTTTGCATAGGCAATTTAAGTTAGGTCATGGTAATGGCAATTGATTGGGCAATCATGGTGGTCATGCTCCTAACGATGGAAATCGTTTTGGTTTTCAAAGGATGGACGACAAGGTTAAGGATGGACTAGTTCTAAGTGTCGTTTGGTGTTGAAGAGACACTTAGAGTAGTTTAGGACTTTGTCTTTCCTTTGGCCATACTATTAAGGGGGGTATGGACTAGTAGCTTGACCTAGGTGAGTCTAGTGGGTTAGGTGTGGTGCACACTTGTCAAATCTAGCACTAGGTAGCTCAGGAGTAGCCCTAAGATCAATTGGAGCAAACTTCATTCACATATGATTTTGAGATGGAAGCGAATGGAGGGTCAAATGATTGATCGGACGCTAGTCTGGTTGTGACCGGACGCTGAAGGGTGAGTCCGGTCAGTTCATTTGATCAACTGGAATCATCTGGTTGTGACCGGACACTGAGGGAAAAGTGACCGGATACTAGGTGCTAGAGTCCGGTCAACTCTAGAGAGGTTCTAGAGAGGGAGTTTCCTGATCAGACGCGTCCGGTCAGTGCTAACCGGACGCTGGTCAGGATCCGATAACTGACCGGACGCTGAACAGTGAAGTGACTAGACTCTGGGTGCTAGCGTCCGATCAACATTAGTAAGGTTCCAGAGAGCGTTTTTCTTGACCGGACGCGTCCAGTCAGTGCTGACCGGACGCAGGTCAGAGTCCGGTCAGAACTTAACGGCTCTTTCTGACACAGTGGTGGGGATAACTGACCGGAGCGTCTGGTCACCCCGCAGAGTGATGACTCAGCCTCTAAACGTTATGTTTTGAATGAGGGGGTACAAATACTTACTCCACTCGTCCAAGGGAGGTCTCTGGCCCATTTGTTCAGCTGAGAAACACCCTTGAGAGTGCAAAGGAGAGCAAGAGCCTAGTGAGAGCTTTCTTCTTCCTCTGTTGCCATAGCTTTTGGCCATCTAGTCCACGCTGGCTGGCGCCCGTTCACCCCCTCCTCACCTACCGGAGGTCGCCTCACCTGCATGCGCTCCGAAACTTTCCTCATTCCGCCCATCGTACCGTGGGATGTCGTCTTGCACGTGCCCATGCTGGAGCTCGCCTCGGTCCTGGCTGCCGCTCACCACTGGAGCCCGCCTCGCCCCAACATACCCCCAGATCTTGCCTTAGTCCCGCATTCCACCGGAGCTTGACCCCACAAACTAGAGATCTGGCTCCACGCCCTGTCGATAAAGCCGCTTGCCTTGACTTGAGCCCAACGTCGAGCCCTGTCATGCTTCGCTTGCCTCACCAGAAAGATCTGTTTTGGCATGCGTGGCAGGGCAGTCATGCAGGCTGATGTTATGACCGGTTCCAATGGAGATGCTTCCACGTATAGATGCTATGGCCACATACATAAGAGATACTTCGGATCACATGTCACCTTCTCATTAGACAACGTGACCACTTTTATTCTTGCACGTTTGAGGTTCTTATTGGACCACGTGTCGTGTCCCTGTTGTTCCACTTGTCAGTTTTTATTGGCACACGTGTCATGATGCCGTTAGTCCAGATGATACTTTTTCATTGGACCATGTGTCTTGTTTTGATTGGCCTGCATGACAGTTTTTTATTCGACCAGCGTCACGATGTTGTACGTCCACATGTCATTTTTTAATTTGGCCATGTGGCTTGATGATTTTCTTCCATGTCTCAGATTTTTATTGGCTCATGTGGTATGTCCTGGCCCTTGCATTGTGTCATGCACTGGTTCATCCACATATCAAATTTTTATTGGCTCTTGCATCATGTCATGCACTGGTTCATCCACATATCAATTTTTTTTTATCACGTGGCATGTCCTAGTTTTACCACGTGCACAACAATCCTTCGTCAAAAAAATAATTTTAGCTGCCGCACAGAATGACTACGTAATTATTGAACCTAACGATCAAAAACAACAATTCACAGTTCACACATCAGCAGCAAACCACCGACAGAGTTTCACATATCAAGCCACGAGTCGACACATCAAATCACAAATGTTCACTACATCAAGCTCATAGGAGTTCAAGACTGATAGTTACCAGAGCTGAATAGCAAGATACGCTCAAGGAGCCTATTGTAATCCTCCTGCTGTTTCTTGAACTGCAAACTCATTTTGAATCTTTTGTGTCTTCCTCTTTAGTTGATCCACTTGTTCAACGAGGGCAGCTGAACTTTCCTGTTCAGCAACAAGCTATTCCCAAAGCGCTCTTCGCCGATGTGTCTTTTCTAGTGGAGCTTGTCGGGATACCAGTATTGTTCAAAAAAAGGTGTTACAGCTACCATAGGAGAGGATCTTGGAAACAACATCAGCACTAGCCATTCGTTGCTACCCATCAGCAACATGCTCTGCTCGTATAGTTTTCATAGCTTCATGTGAAATTCAAGTAATAAACTTTAGGTTACAGATAGTGGAAGAGGACTTAAATTGAAAACCAAGAGATTAATTCATAACTATGTAGGTAACATATTGATTGGTGTAAAATTACAACTTCAAAGTTAAATGATGATGTCACATTAGGCTCCTGCTACTTTTCCTTGTTTTATGGCAATGACTTCAGCAGATTTCAAGGAAAACAAATGAAAGTACATACAACTACTTCTCTTGCTACATCGTTCAGACCCCTTTTTCTACTGGTATGGAAGTCCTTTAAGACTTCCACCACATCAATATCTTCATCAGGTGAACCATGTTGTTCATCGAGTTCTTGATTGTATTCTACATCCTTCCTATTGTTCTCCTTCTGTTAGCAATGCATATGTGTTTCTGTTTATACAAAGGAAAGAGTAATAATAAAACATAATCATCACTTACAAATGATTGCAGCTGGGGAACATAGGAACAAAATCTTGTAGCCTAATGGTACTTGACTTTTTTCATGATTTTTCTTGTTCTTCTTAGATACTTTCTATAACTATATTTCTGTTAGACTGCAGCACAAGTAGATCATAGAAAGACTAGACAAGAAATCGATGAACTCTCACACACCTTATTCTTGGCACTTGACCACTTTTTGACAAGTGCACTCCATTGTGCATCATTCATATAAGAGACAGGAGAGTTCGTACTTATCTGATCAGCTGAGACGCCATTAAAATAGGCTTGCTTCAACCTGTAGCGTGTTTGTCATGTCTCAGACTAGAATGCACTCCGACATGCTTGTTGTCAATGCCCAGCCTTCCTTGCAGTAGTGTGAATGCAAATTAAATCCCTTACTAAGTTGCTCAAGGCAGAGTTGAATTTCAAAAGGGGATATCCATACTTACAGCTAGCTTGCCCACAAATCCTGAGTTCGACCCCGTGGGAGCGAATTTCAAGCTAGGGTTAAATATGCTAGGGAACTCTGCTTCACAGTCTTCCTTTAGAAAAAAACATAGTTGTGTAGTATATTGTAAGAGAAATCAATGGACAAATAGTACCTTGATAGATTCTTCTAATCGTAATGCGCCTTCTTATAATGATATGCCCAGTTATCCAGCTTGTTCGCTTGTTGGTTTCAGCCAGGGCTTATTAGCCAGTCAACAGTATTTTTCCTCTCACAACAAACCAGCACCAGTCAACTCAAATCAGCCCAGCAACCAACCAGCGAACAGGCTGATCATAAAGAGGGGACCACCATATATTTTGTGAATTAATGTTAGTCCATCTATCTACAACTAAAATATTTATAAGAGAATCGTTGACAGGCGTGCGAAACAAATCATCGCTCGCTCCCGCTCCCTTTGTGCGAAACAAAACCTTGCGCGCTCGCTTCCCCAGGCGCACGCTCCCTAGGTGCATGGACCAACTCTCCATCCCCTCGCGAGATACCGCCTTCAATCGCGCTCCTTCCTCTTGCCACGACCAATTACGCTCCCTCCTCCCTTTCCCTTAGCCCCGCGGTCGCCCACGCCACCGCCTTCTCTTCCTGCCGTCCGCTGGTCGCACAGGCGCCGCGTCTACCACGCCGTCCTCACCTGCGCTCGCCCATGCCACCGCCTCCTCACTCCCTGCCGTGCGCAGCAGCCGCAAGCCCGTGCCATGGAGGAGCACCGTGGGATTAACCTCTCGTCCGCGACCTCAACTTCTGCCTCTACGTCCCACGGAGGATCTGGTTTATACCACCTCGACGACGATCCCTTCTCCGCACATCTGGTTTTTCCTCGCCGCCCTGTCCCGAGCCATCAGCCTGGTGCCTGCGGCCGCGGGTAGCAGCCAGCCGCTCCCCATAGAAGATGCTGCCGTCACCGGCCTGTTCGTTGGGGGAGAGCACGCGCGGCCGCCCTGCCTAGCGCCTGGGCTCCCCGGCGCCCCACCTCCACGAGCCCCGCGCTCGCCTCGTCCCCTCTCTTTCCCTCTCCCCATTCCCTGCCTTCTTCTCCGCTTGGTCGAAGCCACTGCCGCCGCCTGCTCCTCGATCTGTTCGCGTCGTGAACTCTTCCTCCCTCCGCAGGCCACGGTGAGCCATAACCCAAAGCCGGACTTCCTCGTTGACGGTCATCGTGACCTGAAGCCCCAAGGCAAGATCCCCTGTTGTCCTCCCCTCCGCTCTCCACTGCTCCTCTCTCCTTTTCTCTCGGTCATCTTCCTCCTCTGTACTCCTTCAGTCCTTCCTCCTCTGTATAAATTTCAGAGGCATATTATTAAATCCTTCTCTGCCTTAGTGTGTCTGCTCTGTAGGTACTTGGTATGTAGTTGTGTTGCATCTACAGACTACGTACGTCTTTGCGGATATAATATGCCTCTTAAATCTTCAATTGTGATTCATTGTCTGTTGGTGTGGTGTTGCATATACAGATTACATCAAGGCATGAAGATTAACTTTAATTTGTTCAGCTACACATATTCGGTATAATTTGGTCACCGCCTAGCGCCTTTTCTAATGGCTCTGATTCTTAAAGGGTGACATCATGATGACGTCATATAGTCTCTTTTCCCTATAGTTATAAATAAAGAAAACTAGAAATACAATTCCAGTATACACTTATACAGAACCGATATCCGTGGCCGTGAAACCCAATAACCAGCAGCCGGCAGCCGTACGGCCGGCGGCCGCCTACAGCTGCGAGCACCCAGCAGCGAGGGACGTGTATTTGATTCTAGAGATTACTCGTTCTATAGCCCATGTGCAATTTCATGTGATTCTTCTGTACAGTAGACCATAAACGAGGATATATGCATGGTTCTATATATTGAATACTTAATTAGCAGTACACCATGGTAGCAACAAACTCCTCAATGAGTAGTACACTGCATATATATGCCTCAAAGGGTGAAGAGTATTTAACCCTTCAGTGCACCAATGTTTTGCAATATATGCCTCATTGAGTACAGTGTATGCAGAATCGAACTCAAGTTGGAGGATTTTGACTGGTTCAATATATAGGACATCATGTCTGAAAAATATCAAATATGCATGAGCGTTAGATGCCGCTGAAGATTGGTTGTCCGGTCATATTGCTTAGGAACATTGACCCTGCGAACGGACTTTGTAATGGTACCAGGCTTATTATACGGGGGTTCCAAAAGAATACCATCAACGCAGAAATTGTGTTGGGACAGCACGCTGGAAAGTGGGTTTTTCTACCTCGAATACCCTTATGCCCGTCGGACGATGAGATGTTCCCTTTACAATTTAAGCGAAAGCAGTTCCCTATTCGGCTTAGCTTCGCAATGACTGTTAACAAGGCACAGGGGCAGACTATCCCTAACGTCGGGGTATACTTGCCGGAACCAGTGTTCTCGCATGGCCAATTGTATGTGGCGCTATCAAGAGCTACAGCAAGATCGAACATTAGGATCTTGGCTGTGCCGGCTGCTGAGAAGGACGTGAACAAGGAAAAAGAGAAACGGAAGGGGAAGAAGAGACCGACGAAGGATATATTCACAAAGAATATTGTATATAAAGAGGTTCTAACTCTATGAAAGAGATAATGCATTCCACGTCGATGCATATTTTTTCAAGATACATAAATAGTACTTTAACTTTAAAAATTAACAAACAACTTATGTGCAGGATACTTGTAACTACAGCTTCAACTATTCTGCAGCTACACAGGGTACGGTCCCTGGTATTGGGGTTTGACTTGTGCGCCCTGCCTTACTTTCTCCGTCCGTTTCCTGGTCCTTACCGAGCGGGCGTCCCCGGTCGGTTGGTTCCAGTCGGCTCTGATCGTGTCAGTCGGAGAAGAGTGGTTAGCAGGGGTTTGATGCACCCCCCGGTCGGAGACGCGGGGTCGGAGTCGGAAGCGGTGTCTGGCCAGGCCTTCCGGTCGGAGAGGCCATCCGGAGGCGGGCTGGAGATCGAAGCGAGTGCTTCCGGTCGGAGAGGTGGGCCGAAGTCGGAAGCGGCGCCGTTCTTCCATGGCCAAGCCTTTCGGTCGGTGACTTGATCACCCTTCCGGCCTGTCGTTTGGGCCGGCCCATGAGTTGCGCGTTGTCTGCCTGGGCCGAGCCTTTGTTGGGAAGCCGGTCCGCGAGGGACCCCGGGTTTATGAACCAGACAGGAGCCCCTGAGCCCCCGGGCGATTCGGGTAGAATCGTCTGGGGGATTTTTGTCTTGACGGCGGGTGTAGCCCCCGAGCCCCCGGGTGATTCGGGCAGAATTGTCTGGGGGGTTTTTGGTTTGCCAGCGGGGGAAGTTTTTTCGTTTCGTCAGTGGGTGCGCGCGAGCGCACCCGTGGGTGTAGCCTCCGAGCCCTCGGGCGATTCAGGCATAATTGTCCGAGGAGTTCTTGTCAGCGGACATGTGTGTGTGTGTTTTAGTCAAGACGGAGTCGTTTAGCCAAGGCATTGTTGCGCAGCCGAGGTTTTAGTTTTTTAGGGATTGGATGAGATGGAGCTCACTGACCCTGACGTAGGTGCGCGCCGTGGGATCGGGTGAGTCGGAGTCGTGGATCCTGGCGTCGGTGCGCGCCGCAGGATCGGGTGAGTTAGTTTGGGGATCGGACGAAACGGAGCTCATTGATCCTAGCGTCGATGCACGCCATGGGATTGGGCGAGTCGGAGTCGTGGATCCTGGCGTCGGTGCATGCCGTGGGATTGGGCGAGTTAGTTTAGTTAGTTTGTTAGTTCAGGGATCGGACAAGACGGTGCTCACGGATCCTGGCGTCGGTGCGCGCCGTGGGATCGAGCGAGTCGGAGTCGTGGATCCTGGCCTCGGTGCAGCCGGTGCGGCTGAGGCAGTTAGTTTAGTTAGTTTGTTAGTTCAGGGATCGGACGAGACAGTGCTCGCGGATCCTGGCGTCGGTGCGTGCTATGGGATCGGGCGAGTTGGAGTCGTGGATCCTGATGGGGCGAGTTCGGGGTCACAGACCCAGGCGTTTGGTGTGCAGTCGAAGCGTAGCCAGATGGGGTGAGTTAGGGGTCGCAGACCTAGGTGTTGTCTTGAGCCCCCAAGCCCTGTTGGGCCTTGGTAGGGGTCGGTTTGAGTTTGCGTGCGTTACCCCATCCTCGGTTTCTAAAAACCGGAGGGGCTCAGTTTTGTCCCTTGTCCCGATCGCTCGGGCTCGAGTGACGCGCTCGGTGAGTGCGCTAACGGGTATGATCGAGTGGAATCCGGGTCTGTCGTTCGTGACGGGGTCGGCATAGCCCTCTTGTGACATTCCACTGCTC
The DNA here is from genome assembly GCF_019320115.1 of Miscanthus floridulus. Lineage (NCBI taxonomy): Eukaryota > Viridiplantae > Streptophyta > Magnoliopsida > Poales > Poaceae > Miscanthus > Miscanthus floridulus. The sequence continues at coordinate 21,804,699 of NC_089596.1, forward strand.
CTTTACCTGCAACCCGGCAGATGCCTGGGTCGTTCCGGACACCGACCCAGGTGGCCTAACGGCCTCCCCTCGATGGAGATTCTTTGGGCTTGGCGAGAGGTTTAGGATCGAACAAGAAAGTTGAGATGACCCTGTCTGCTAGACTAGGTGAGGGCCGCAAGGGGCTCATCTGTGTTTTTCTCCCCTGGCTCTGTTTGACGTGGGGTGGCCTCGAGCCCTTCGTGGGCCGGCCTTCAAACCCCGGTCGATCGTTGCTCTTGTTGGATGAGGCAACTGCCGCTTCATGACGCAACATAGAGCGTTATGATGCATTTCGCTACATGTGCGATGCTTAGTTCTCGAGCCCCCGGGCGGTTCAGGGCCCGAATCATCCAGGGGGCATGGGCGTATGGAATGAATGCACGTATGGATGTATGAATGAATTATATAAAGAAAGAAATAACTGGGTTTGGTACTGTTACCTTGATGACTCGAGTGACGGGGTTTGAAGAGCTCCATTCGGGAATGTCCGACCGGGACCCATGCTCGTCGTTCGTGACAAAGTCGGCATGGCCTGCATGGGGCACCCCTTTGCTCCTTACCTATCTCTCGGTGTTTTTCTGAGCCATTCGATCGACTTTAGGAAGCCCGACGGTCTCTCCTGGCAGAGATCTCATTTGTTCGGGGTTTTCCAAGTCCCGCCTGGGAAGGCAGAGAGCCTGCTGCATGTGGTGATGCTTTGTTTCTCGTGCCTGGTCGTGCGATAGTGGTGGGCCATACCCAGGCCACATTCCATCTGACCAGGCATCGCTTCGTCTAACCAGGCATCATTCCGTCGGTCAGTGTGCGTCCCATCGTTTCCCATCCGCATTGAATGGGGGAAGGGAGAGAGTTTTTTGCTCTGATCTTTTGCCCCTCTTCAGCTGTCGTGTCTCCTCCTTAAATAGGGGGGGAAGAGGGGGCTTTTTGTCATAGTCCTTTGCCTGTTCTCCAGCCATTGCCTCTCCTTCTTCTTCCTCATCACCGAGAGTGCCTGTATGCCACGGCGGTTCCTAAGTGAGAGAGAGGGTAAGCGAGGGGGAGGACTTACAGATCCTTTCGTGAATCCGGAGCGTGATGTTGAGCTGGAGGCTACCCGTGGTGGTGTTGGACATCTTTACCTGAGAAGGGGCGGCTTCCGCTGAAGGAGGTGGCGCGCTGGATTCGTCTACGAGGCCTTTTTTGGGATGGAGCCGTGTGTGGATTTTTCCTGGTGGATCTTCACCGGACGAGCCTTGTCAGAGGGGAAGTTGCCCAGGATCATGCTGGTTGAGGGTTCCGTGCCTTGGTGGCAGCGTCCCTGCCTAGGAGCTGTTGCGCTCGCCGAAGTCGAGGGAGCAAAACCGGGCACGTGTCGTGGCCTTACTTTTGGCACCAGATGATGTCGCCGAGCGACCGTAGTAGCATTTAGAGTAGAAGTAGTCAGCAAATGTAATTGTTAAGTTTGTGGGGAGCCCCCGTGTGAACGTTCTTGTGTAATTAATGACTATAGTCAGTTTCATTTTTTGTAATGGAGTCACTCCATTCGGGGAAGCTTGTCCCTTTCGTTCCATAGTTTCACCTTAGCATAATTTTGTTTTGTTATTCTTTCTTTTTCGTACCTGCCTATTCATTCCGTAGGATGCAACCTTGGTAGCCCGAGGCGTGGCCCGCGAGGCTCAGCTGCTCATAACCGTAGGTAGAGGCGGGGTATGATTGGTTGGAATATTTTAAAGCAAAGATACGTAAGGCAATTCAAAGGAACGAACTACCCTTCTGTTCGGGTAGGAAGGAGTTTTTACCATATGACAGTAAACGAAAAAAGAGAGGTAGTATTTAGTATTGTACCCTTATGGAGCACCGAGCGACCCGGGCTAAAAGTGATGAGGACATCGCCACGCTGGACACACCGACACCATGGTCTTCCCCAAGTTGCAATTCGTTCCCAACTCAGTTGCCACGTCGCCCTCGGATTCAGTAGACACGTCGTCACTGTTTCGGTCATAACTTTCTCATACGACATCGAAACGGGCCGTTCTTGGATGCATTGGAAAGGGGACGACGACGCCGTCGTTTTGGATCTGGTCCCAGCTCCAGAAGGTCCGTGGATCATTCTGTGTGACCACGGCAAGGTGCTGCGTCACCTATTTGGGCCAAATTGGCCATGTATCGTGTCGGGCCTTAAGCCCAAGTTGTGGGCGCCCAACCCCTGGCCGTCCCCAACCCTAGGTCAAGTCTTAGACTATAAACACAGCCGCCGCCGCTGCTACACAATCGGGTTTTTGTTTAGAGTTTAGTTTTCCATCGAGAAACTGAATCGTTCATTGTAATTGTGGTGACAAATCCTTTTACAGTGATCCAGGGCCCCCATTCTTGATCTCCTCCACTGTGTCGATTAGTCCTTTGGAACCGAGTTCTTGAATCCTCTATTGATATTCGTGTCATTCATATTTGCAATTTCAGATTGCGTGTTTTACCTTCTTGCTTGTGCTCTTCGATTCGCTTGCAGGAAAAGCCTTCTTGGCGAGGTCAATCAAGTTGTGCTTGGTTGATAACCAACGGAGCAGTGGTGTAACGGTTGCAGGGTTCGAATCGTGTCTGATTTGAAGCTGGATCGCCAACGTCGAGATCTCCACAAATCGAACTTACCGGCTACCTCTCGGAAGATCGGGCCTGTACTCATCAAAAAGTGTTCGGGCCAGGGTGCTTGACAGGAGCAAGTGTTTGACCAAAAGGCGGTAAGACAGAATTTAGGGGAAAAAATGACATAGTTGTTCAATGTTCCAAGTGTTGGTGAGAACATTGCCATTGTCATCCTCCAGTCGGTAGGCGCCCGGTCAGATCACTTCGGTTATGGTATAGGGTCCTTCCCATGGTGGAGAGAGTTTGTGTTTTTCCTTCGTTGATTGGGTCCTTCGGAGCACGAGATCACCGACTTCGAGGGTCCTCCCCCTGATCTTCCTTTCGTGGTACCTGCGGAGAGTTTGTTGGTTGTGAGTGGAGTGGATGACGGTTGTCTTGTGGGCCTCTTCGAGCAGGTCAACTACGTCTTGCTGTGCCTCCGTGGCTCGATCGTGGTCGAAAGCCTTCACTCTTGGGGCACCATGGTCGAGGTCAGAGAGTAGCACTGCCTCAGCTCCGTAGGCCAGGAAGAAGGGTGTGAACCCTATGGATCGGTTCAGGGTCATTCTCAAGCTCCAGAGGATCGCTAGGACCTCTTCAACCCATCGCCCGGCGTATTTGTTGAGTCGGTCGAAGATGCGTGACTTAAGTCCCAGGAGGACCATGCCATTAGCACGCTCGACCTGACCGTTAGTACGTGGGTGTCCGACTGAGGCCCAGTCAATCCTGATGCCGTATCCATCACTGAAGTCCAGGAACTTCTTCCCGGTGAAGTTAGTCCCGTGGTCAGTGATGATGCAGTTGGGGACGCCGAATCGGTAGATGATGTCGAGGAAGAATTTGACCGCCTCTTCCGAGCAGATGTTGGTGATGGGCTTGGCCTCTATCCACTTGGTGAACTTGTTGACTGCTATGAGTAGGTGTGTGAAACCGCCCGGGCCCTTTTTTAGGGGTCCTACCATGTTGAGGCCCCAGACCGCGAATGGCCAGGTGGTGGGGATGGTTTGAAGCTCCTGTGCTGGCAACTGAGTTTGCCGAGCATAGAATTGGCATCCCTCACACCTACGGACGACCTCCTCTGCATCCCGTAGTGCGGTGGGCCAGTAAAAACCTTGATGAAAGGCTTTTCCGACCAGCGACCTCGGGGCCGCGTGATGTCCACAGATTCCGGCGTGGACCTCAAGGAGGAGCTATTTCCCTTGGTCGGTAGGGATGCACTTCATGAGTAACCCCGATGGACTTCATTTGTAGAGGTCATTATCGAGCACGACGAAGGTCTTAGCGCATCGAGTGATCCGTCATGCTTCAGTCTTCTCGGGTGGGAGAACGTCCTCGAGGAGGTAGGCGAGTAGCAATGCTCGCCAATCGGTTTGATCGGGTACTAATATGGCGACGTCAGTGAGTGTTGTCGTCATAGAGGTACTGGGGTCGAAGCCCCCGAGCACCAGCTTCGCGTCGGGGTTAGAGCCCCTGGGCGTCGGATTGGCGTTAGGGTGTCTTTGGACCGGACCTTCTAGGATGCGGGTGGATGGCTCGTGGAGGTCATTGATGAAGACTCCACTCGGGGACGGATCCCGCCTGGCGGCCAATTTCACGAGAAAATCGGCGGCGTCGTTGTCCTTTCGGGGGACGTGGTGCAGCTCGATTCCCTAGAATTTGTCCTTGAGCTTGCATACCTCCTAGCAGTATGCTGCCATGAGGGGGCTCTTACAGAAGGATTCCTTCATGACTTGATCAACGACCAACTCCGAGTCACCGTGAACGTAGAGTTGCATAGCGCCGAGCTCGATGGCGATGCGCAGTCCGCTGATGAGGGCTTCATATTCCGTGGTGTTGTTTGAGGCCGAAAAATGGAGGCGGATGGCATAGCAGAGCTTACTCCTGTCCGGGGATATCAGTACCACTCTAGCCCCCGAGCCAGGCCCCATTACAGACCCGTCGAAGTACATAGTCCAGTACTCGTGGGTAACATCTGGGGTCGGGAGCTGGACCTCCGTCCATTTAGTGACAAAGTCCATGAGAGCCTGAGACTTGATCGCAGTATGAGGGATATACCTGATGTCATGGCCCATGAGTTCAAGTGCCCACTTGGAGATCCATCCCGTAGCATCGCGATTGCGGATGATGTCCCCGAGTGGGCATGAAGTGATGACCGCAACTTCGTGGTCGGTGAAGTAGTGCAGGAGCATCTAGGTTGCCATCAGCATGGTGTACAGGAGTTTCTGCACCTAGGGGTACCAGACCTTGGGGTCGATAAGTACTTCCCCGACGAAGTATACGGGTCTCTAGACCTTGAGCTGGTGTCTCGGCTCCTCCCATTCGAAGACTAGGGTGGCGCTCACCATGTGGTTGCTTGCCATGACATAAAGGAGGAGGGGTTCTCCCCGTTCGGGAGCGACGAGGATTGGGGCTAATGTCAGGGACGCTTTGAGGCTTTCCAGAGCCTGCTGGGCTTCCTCAGTCCAAATGAAGGTGTCCGTCTTTTTGAGGAGCTTGTAGAGTGGCATCCCCCGTTCGCCAAGCTAGGAGATGAATCGGCTCAGGGCAGCTAGACAGCCGGTGAGCCTTTGTATGCCCTTGATGTTGCGTATGGGGCCCATGTTGGAGATGGCCGTGATCTTTTTGGGGATGGCCTCGATGCCGCGCTCGGACATGATGTATCCAAGAAGCTTCCCCTTTAGAACCCCGAAAACACATTTTTCGGGATTCAGTTTGATGTTGAACCTTCATAGGTTCGTGAATGTCGCGGCCAAGTTTGCGATCAGGTCACAATCCTGAGCCGTTTTGACCACTATGTCATCAACATAGACGGCGATCGTTGGTTTCAGCCGCTTGGCTTGATCAGGCAGATCGAGCGGGTCGATTTGGTCGGCGAAGCATTGCTGCATGCACCTCTGGTAGGTGGCGCCAGCGTTCTTCAGGCCGAAAGGCATGGTTACATAGCAGTACAAACCATATAGGGTAATGAATGAGGTTGCGAGTTGATCGAACTCTTTCATCACAATCTGGTGATAGCCTAAGTAGGCAACCAGAAAGGAGAGGATCTCACAACCCGAGGTGGAGTCAACTATCTAGTCTATGCGTGGCAAAGGGAAATGATCCTTTGGACATGCTTTGTTGAGGCCTGTATAATCAACACATATTCTCCATTTCCCGGTCTTCTTTTTAACAAGAACAGGATTGGCAAGCCAGTCGGAGTGGACTACCTCTCTGATGAATCCGGCCGCCATGAGTTTGGCGATCTCTTCGCCGATGGCCCTGCGCCTTTCGTCGTCGAAGCGACGCAGGCGCTGCTTGGCGGGCTTCGAGCCCGGGATGAGGCTTGTCAGAAGGCTGCCATGCGAAGACATCGTGATTGGCGTGCAGGAAGTCGACGAGCTCGCATTCCTATTTGGCCAAGAGTTGGGTCCCGATCCGCACTATTTTGTTTAGATCGGTGGGGTCGATCCCCACCGCCTTGGTTTCCTCGAGTGGGCGAAAGGCCATGCAGAGGTTGGTTTGTTGCAGTCCAAGATTGCTGGGATCGATGACTCCCCGAGTCATGGGAGCTCAGACAAGTTAACGACCACGGTGGCGAGCTCGAAGTGCTCGCGGTCGCACGTGAAGGCGTGCGAGAAGGCGCTGCTCACGGTGATGACACTGTTCGGTCCCTTCATCTTCAGCTTGAGGTAGGTGTAGTTGGGGATCGCCATGAACTTGGCGTAGCATGGCCGCCCCAAGATGGCATGGTAGGACCCTAGGAAGTCCACCACCTCAAAGTAAGCACCTTCGAGCGGAAGTTGGCCTTGTTGCCAAACGTGACGGGTAGGTCGATCTGCCCGAGCGGGTACACCTATGCTCCTGGGATCACGCCGTGGAAGGAAGAGCCTGCCAGGTGGAGTTCCGACTGGGGGATGCGCATGGAGTCGAGGGTGTCGATGTAGAGGATGTTGAGGCCGCTGCCTCCGTCCATCAGCACCTTGGTGAGGCGCTTCTTGCGGACGATGGGGTCGATGATGAGTGGGTAGCGTCCTGGTCTAGCGACGTGGGAGGGATGGTCCCTCTGATCGAAGGTGATCAGGGATTCTGACAAGCTGAGGAAGGTGGGGACAGCTGTCTCGGTGGCGCATGCCTCCCTATAGCACACCTTGTGCTGGCGTTTGGACCAGATGGCATCAGATCCACCAAAGATCATGATGCATTCCTCAGGGTCAGGGAAGCCATCTCCGTCTTTGCCCACCATGCCTCCTTTCTTGGCTGTCACCTCTTTGCCGTCTCGTTCTTTCGGCCCGCCGAGGAAACGTTTGAGGAGCTCGCAGTGCTTGTAGAGGTGTTTGACACAGTAGGCGTGGTTGGTGCACGGGCTATCCATGAGCTTGTTGAAATGGTCAGGCAGGCCCTGTTGGGGCTGTTTGCCCATGCGATCAGCTGCGGCAACCAACATGGTGTTGTCTGACCAGCGCCAATGCTTTTTGTTCTTTTTTTACCCCTCTATGTGGAGGGGCCCCTGTCTTGGTCTACGCGCTTGGCCTTGCCCTTGTCTCGGCCTCCGTTGAAGATCGCTCCGACTGCCTCCTCGCCAAATGCGTGGTTAGTGGCGACGTCGAGCAGGTCGCGGGTGGTACAAGGCTTCAGGCAGCCAAGCTTGTGGATCAAAGTCTCGCAGGTCGTCCTGGAGAGGAACATGCTGATGACGTCCACGTCGACGACATCAGGGAGGGAGTTGCATCATTGGGAGAACCTATGGATGTAATCCTGTAGGGACTCGCTGGGCTCCTACTGGCAGCTCTTGAGGTCCCAGGAGTTCCCAGGATGGACGTACGTCCCCTGGAAGTTCCTGACAAAGATCCTCTTGAGGTTTGCCCAGTTGCAGATGCTGTGGTGTGGGAGGAATTCGAGCCATGCTTGAACATGTTCCCCTACGCAGATGGGGAGATATTGAATGATGAAAAGGTCATCATCCACCCCTCCAGCTCGGTAGGCGAGCCAGAAATCTTAGAGCCAAATACTAGGGTTTATTTCCCCGGTGTACTTGGCTATGTTTGTAGGTGGTCGAAAGCGCTGTGGGAACGGCGCCCTCCGGATGTGCCGGCCAAAGGCCTGTGGTCCTGGGCCCTCCGGGCTGGGACTCCGGTCGTCTAGCCAGCGGCCATGCCTGGGGCGCATTTCACTGCTCCACTCGATGGTCTGGCCGGGGCCCGCGTCACCTATCCTTACTGCCGCCCAATGAGCGTCATCATCATGCCAGGCCTGATGCCAGTTGCTGATGACGCTGCGGGCATCTTGGTTTGGATCGAGCCTTTTGTGTGGCGGCAGTCGACGTAGAGCATGCGCCGGGTCAGACCATGGCGTAGCTGCGGCCTCCCGTGCCACGCTCAGTGGCTGTAGCGGCAAGCGGATGGAGCGATCCGTCTAGTGCGTCCCAACTCCCCCAGTGTCGGAGTCGTGATGCGGAGCTTTCTGCTTGTTGTACGGCGGCAGTTTCTACTAGCGCCCGGAGGTTCCGGTAGACTGCCTGCTCCTAGGGGTCGATGGGCTCGGGAACGCCATGCAGAAGCATTGCCGCGGTAGTGATGTTCTGGCGAGCCCGAGCGAATTGTGGGGGGTCGTTCCCCTTGTTTATGATGTCGCGCTGGACCTGGCAGGCACGACCCCGAGTGTCGCCGACCAGGCCATGCGCATGGGGCACAATGTGCTATACCGAGCGCGTCGGCGTAGGTGGTGGCTGGCTATGCCACCTTTGTTGTAGCTCCTCGCCGTGTTCCTGTGCCCACGCGGGGGGGGGGGGCACGAGGGTCCAGAGGGGTGTGAGTCTATATGGACTCCGCTACCACCGGTGGCTATCCTGGAACGTCCACCATGGCGCACTCCTAGGACGGACTGTGGCTAGGTGCCATGTTGCCGATGCTGGAACCGTCGCTCTCAACCTCATCTTCCAAGAGTTCGTAGAAACAGGTCGTTCCCACGAATTCGGATGTGAGAGGAGGCGGCGTTAGCACTTTTCGGAGCCCCCGGGCATACGCGTCCGTAGAGGACGTGAGGCCATAGTGGAACTGGTCGTGTGGTGGTCGCGGCACGGACAACGTGGTCCCTCTAGATAATTGACGAAAGACAGTAAATAGCGAGTAAATAACTGAACGTACATTACTCATAGTGAGGTTTGAGTAGAGAGTTTGCTCGGAATGAAGTGCAGATACTGCGTCGTTGAAGTCGTCATGTATCCCGGAGCCGATGGAGGGTGTCCCTCCGATGGGCGCCGGAACGAGTGCCTCCTCGCGGAGGTGTAGTATGCCAAGCCGGTCGACGATGAAGTCCAGACTTCCAAAGAGGAAGGTCTGTGACGGCTCGGAGACCGGTGGAACCCGCATCCCAACAGGTGGGAGTGCGAGAAACTCCAGTGAGCCGAAGCGAATCGTATCGCTTGAGCCTGCCACGGTGAAGGTGGCAGAAAGTGGGCCATCCGATGACCAAAAAGTGTTGAACGTACAGCGTCTTCCCCACGGATGACGCCAACTGTCGGTGCAGAAAGTGACCAACACGTAAATATTTGTAGTTTTGCCGTACGTTGTGATTGGAGGTGGCCAAGCACTCGATGACACAGGATTTATACTGGTTCAAGCAACGTGCCCTATGTCTAGTTTGGGTCGGTCAGTGACTTTATTCCTAAGCCTAGGTGCTCAAAGTTTGCAGTGGGGTGACAAACGAGAAGGAGAAAGATGGGGGGAGCAAGAGGCCCGATCGGACTCTGGTCAAAGCACCGAGAGAGACAGGGGCTCCACTATGAGCTAAGTGTTTGAGCGTGTGCTCGTGGTTTGAACCCGGCGGTTCTGCTATTGTGTCCTAGTGAACTGAGTCTGAATGAACTTAGAGAGCTTGAGAACTTGAATTGGCCTATATGTTGGAAGACAGCACATCCCCTTTTATAGATGAAGGGGATGGCTTTACAAGTGAGAGAAAGGGAGTACGTCTATTGCTATGCCTTGCTTCCCACGCCAGCGGGTACAAGACGATGGTAGGCGCCCACAATATTGTAGACTGTAGAATGTCAGATGCATGTGGGAGGTTGTGTTGTCTTCTTCGGGTATGGCAGATGTCGGTACTTGCCATACTGTTGATGCCCAGAGGCATGTGAGGGGTTTTACCGCGTTCGCCTGCTACGGTAAATGCCGGTGCCCGCAACATTGTCGATGCCTCAGAGGCACGTGGGGAGCCTTACCGTATTTGCCCGGTATGGGAATTGGCGGCACCCACAACACTTGTAGGGGAAATCGTGGGCGCCTACAATACTGTTCGGGCACTATTCTGTAGGTGCACAGGGTACGGTCCCTGGTATTGTGGTTTGACTTGTGCGCCCTGTAGGTGCACAGGGTACGGTCCCTAGAGAGGCCGTCCGGAGGCGGGCTGGAGACTGAAGCAAGTGCTTTCGGTCGGAGAGGTGGGCCGAAGTCAGAAGCGGCGCCGTTCCTCCTTGGCCAAGCCTTCCGATCAGTGACTAGATCACCCTTCTGGCCTGTCATTTGGGTCGGCCCATGAGTTGCTCGTTGTCTGCCTGGGCCAAGCCTTTGTTGGGAAGCCGGTCCGCGAGGGACCCCGGGTTTATGAACCCAACACTAGGAGATGCTTCAAGACAGAAGCTAATCTAGGTTACACTAAATATTGAATTACAACATCTGTCATCACCTGGTAATCCAGATTTTTGAAGACATAGCTACATGGCCTTGTTGATATACAGTGTACTTCCTGATAGATTTAGAAAGCCTGCTGAAACCTGAAAAACATGGTGTGAGCATTCAGTTCCAATAACACTAATAAGAAATAAACAGACCAATTCTCTAAGTTCCATTACCTAGCAATCAGAAATGATCACAGTGCAAGTAGCTAATAACATAACAAAGGTCAATAAGAGCAGCTTGTATAGTTAAGCTTGCTATCTCCTTAAGCTCAGTATGCCGAAATATTGACTAACACTTGTTTAAACACCACTAACAAGTGAGCAGCTGAATGATACAGTATGACAAATAATTAGGAAAATATGTATTCTAGTGCACATAATTAGAACTGTATGATACTTGTATCTAAAACTGTATGATAAATAATCAGGAAAATAATCTAGATGGCTCAAAGGAACAGCATATCTGCGTGACCAAGACATATTTCATGGAGAGAGAAAAATCGTAAAGTGATACTAGTTGTTTGGTCATCTTCATCTCTGTATAGAACAAGAAAAGGTTGCAGTAAGGGCCAACCACTCTAGTACTCTACAAAGGTATATCAACAGCCAAACAGCTTCTGGAATCAACATTGCCAAACAGCCAACCACTCTGCAATAAGTTACAAATTAACAGATCCTGTGCACAGAAATTAACACACACACATTTTGATTTGAGTATAGATGTTCCTCCTAACACACACACATCGTTAATGTTCATAAAAAGATAATAGTTAGTCACCAATTCCCTATTGCCCAGATGTATACACAGAAGACTCAAATTCACCACAATTAAACATGAATAGTTTCTTGAATCTTGACAGTCAAAGCAAATATGAATAGTTTCTGCTCATCACAAAATTGAATTTAAACATTAGTAACTTCCATAAAATGAGTCTGTTGAACATTAGTATAGTTGAGCAAGATAGAGAAGAAATATACATGCATATGAATTGAGTATAGATGTTCCTCCTAACCTTCAAAGATTTTTCTAATTCTGGTTTTGTACCCAGACTTTTTAGTAGTTTATACATATAAAATCTTAGATACAAATTGAAGTAGAAATCAGTTAATAATTAGATACAAATGAAAACAAAAATTAAAAAGAATGGAATCTAACCTTCTTTCTCTATTTTCTTTGAATGGGATCTCCGTGTTCTTGCTGTTTTCCATGGCAATGATTGTGGCCACATCACTGCTGAAACTGGCGTCTGACTTCCTACCTCCTGTCCACTTGTCTAGACATGAGCAAGGCAGAGAAGTCAATCCAATTGGATTAACAACGAAAGCATGTCTAGTAGAACAAACTAATTCTTCAATTCCCTCTGCTTATATCCTTCAATTGCAAGAAAATAAGAATGCTACAGACAGCAGGGTAGCATCATGAACGGGGGGAGGACGAACCACTTCTCTACGGCACTCTGCAATGCTTGTCGCCGACCAGATTTTGTAGTTGGCAGAGGCAGCGTCAGGACCAGAGTGGCCTCCTTCTCGGAGCATAAATCGAGTGGCAGTGGCTCTCCTTTCCAAGAGCATGGAGAGGACGAGGAGCACCGCCGCTGCTACGGTGAACCCCACCCTCCTAATCATCGCCCCTAGAGCACCACACAACTACACATGTGTAAAAACGAAATCATGATTAAGAAGACCGTAGATCGAGGGATGGTAAATGGAGATCGAGAGAAGTTGAAGAGAAGCTGACCGAATCGACCGAGAGGATGGGGTGTTGGGGAGGTGGTCAACCGCGTTCAAACATGAAAGCCAGCGGGGACCGGGAGGCCAGATCCATGCGCCCTTCCCTGGAGATGCAGCTGTAGTCAGTGGATCCATGCGCCCCTCCTCGGCGGGCAGCCCACGACCAAAGCTTTCTTCACCATCATGGTAGGGGTTGGCGTGGGGGCGGCCGGTAGGGGCTGGCGTGGTTAGGGTTCCCACGGGCGGCGGCGGGCACTGGGGTGCGAGGCGGCGCGGCGGCGAGTGCTGGAGTGGGAGGCGGCGGCGGCGAGCCCTGGCGTGGGAGGCGGAGACGGCGGCAGCAGGCACTGGCATGGGTCGCGGTGCGGTAGGCTGGATATGCGCGAGGGGTTGGATTGGGTTTCACTTTGCGCGGCCTACAGATTTCGCTCTAAAAAGCTTTCTTATTCCCGCCCGTGCATCTTTCGTGAAAAGAATCTAGAGCCAAAGTATAATTTGGGCAAGACTGTATACACTTTCACCGACACTTACTTAGGTGGCTTGTTTAGCCTACGCCGACACTTTATTTGTTTAAAAACATTTGCCGATAGTTTGATTGTCCCAAGAGAAACGCCGACAGTTAATCTGTAGCCATACAACATCATTGCCGACACTTTATGTGACTTTAAAAGGTTGTACAATTACCAACACATAGTGTGTAGTTGAAACCGACCATTTGCCAACAGATAACTGTAGGCAAATGTGTGTCATGGTGTAGTGGGCGGTGACTGCAGAACATGACGGAGGATAACAACCCTCATCATCATCAGCAGCAGTCGGCGGGCACGACATTGCTGCTGGCGACAATGTTGATCGTGATTACATCACGATGGATAACTTACTCCAAAACATGGCCGACGATGGCGGTGGGGGTGGCGATGGGGATGGTGAGCAGGCTGTTGTGACGGAGCCTGATGATGTAGAGCTTTTTGAGGAAATAGCAAACCGCCTCGATCACGACGACGTTCTATTTGGGAGCCCGAGGTGGCTGGAGAATTTTAGAGAGATGAAGGAGGCGGCAATTGATCCCCTCTATAAAGACTGTCCGAAGCAGTGGACGATGCTACATTTTAATGTCCAGATGCTGATGCCGAAGGCTTGCCATGGCTGGTCCGACACTAGCTTCAACGAGCTGTTACGTATCCTTGCTTCCACATACCTAGAGGATAACAAGGTGCCTGCCAATACCTATCGGGCGAAGAAGCTGATCCGGCCAGTGGCGCTAAAGCTTAAAAAGTTCCACGCCTTCCCTAACCACTGTATCCTATATCGGGGCCAGTATGAGAACTTGGAGAGCTGTCCACACTGCGACGTGAGTCGATACAACAGAAATGCTGATTGTCGCGTGGATGAAACTAATAATGCCATGATGACTTGTACTTGCAGGATGCAGTCTTATGTATGCAAGGAAATGGGCAAAAATATCATTTGCCTCTCTCCGATGCATCTTACCCAGAGGGCCATCACATGTTATGATATACCGGACAATCATGAAAAGTTGATTAAGTTGAACCCGCAAGAGAGAGAGCAAGCCCTAGCAGAACTGCGCGATGAATTGAAGTATAACGCGGCAATGTACATGTATAGAGCCATGAAGAAGCTCAGGAGAAATGGGTGTATCCTTGCCGCCCACCAGTTCGGGCAAGTCAAAAAGATACTTGGAACATATACGTAGCTACTGGGATCACCACATTTCATATTTGAAGATTTGAAATATGTATTGTTTGAATGGTGCAACGGGACATCATGGGCCACTGGATTGCATTTATGATCTATCCTCAGGATGGAAAGGCCGTTGTATTCAACCCTTTGTGTGGCAGAACCTCCTAAATTATAGGGCCCACATGCATCTATCACTGTCCAATGACCTCTGACGACTATGCATATGTTCCTGGTAACTTAAGAAGCCTGTCGGGTGTCCTCGGGAAACCCGAATCATCCACAACTTCTTTCGAGCAGGATCCATTACAGAGTCATTGCAGTATTACAACAGTTCATTCATTAATTTACATAAGAGTGAAATAGCGGAAGTCTTACAATAACTTAGTTTACAAAACTGTCGTTTCAAATCTTACAAACCAAGTACGATTATTATTACAAACTATAGTAGTGGAGTAGCTTTAGTAACATAAAACCAAACACACAGATAAAGTACCCTGCCCAAGGGCCACACATCTACTTGTCATCTTCTATCTGAACAACCGTCATACAGCACAGTCCAAAGGAGACCTGCTCATGAGGCTCACCTGCAATAAGGGTTAAAGAACCCTGAGTACAAAAGTACTCAACAAGACTTAACCGAAGTAATAACAGAGAAGACTCAGGAATGTAGGCTCGGGGATTCAAGGTAAGGCTTTAGCAAGCAACAAAGTTCTTTTGCGTAAAAGCTCCCTAGCAAGATTCTTTCTTTCAAGATTTAAACCTTCATCAAGATCATATATGAATCTACCATAATCCGTATTGAGATCATGAACTTCATATCAAACTCTTTCTCATATCTTACTCAAGTCCCATTTGTTAACTACGATGATGAACAGTGAGTTGAGTCTCCATAACCGAGGAGCAACAACGATTCGAAACGATTATAACCCAGCTAGGGATTCCCAACCACACGACATATGCAGGTCCCTGACCTACATATACCAACCTACCCTCAGATCCTCTAAAACCAGAATGGGTCCGCGCCACTCGAGAGCACAGTACTCCACCAATCCAGCCCATTGCCACGTGGGTACACACTACTCCTGCCATCTCTCCACTCCCAGCGCGTGAGTAGCCATTCTCGTAATAGAATAACCAAGTTAAGGCTTACCGAAGCATGTGGCTAGTACTACAAAGTCTCACCTCATGCAATTCAACAACGGACGGTACTTAATCGACACAGGCGGAAAGAACCCGCTCACAAGACATCCATGTCTTGTGGCTCTCATACACCGAGTCCGCCCGGTCTAGATTTATTACTCCATCGAATTATATCTCATGATAACATAAATAACCAATCGTATCCAAGAATCCATTTATATCTCGCAAGTGACAGGTAATCACCCGACTTCTATCGGTCTAAGCATGACTAAGCATAATTAGGCATTCTCGAATATAAGCTGGTAACAAGGTTGATATGAAAAAACAAGGCTGGTAATGCACCAATTAGGTTTCCACTCAACTCCTAATCACTTAATGCAATATTTAAAAACAAAAGCGATATAAATTTGTAAAACACAAGGTAGGTTTAAATGCATCCGGGGCTTGCCTTGATTATCGGAATAGTCAGGTTCCGGAGTTGTCCCACAGATATCAAACCTGGCCTCAATAGGTGGTTTAACTTCCTCAACAACTTGGTTGACTACTACGTTCTCACTTTCGTTCACTACACATAGTAATAATGCCATGTTTAATATGATGCAAAATATAAAACATGATGCTTGACGATGGATGCAAAAGTTAGTAACTTGAATAAAACTTTCGCGGTACAGTTGCAAACCAACAACTAACTAAACCTTCTTTGGGGTTTACTTAGATTAATACTAATGACTTTAGTGCCAAGGATCATTTTATACTAATGACCCAAGGTCATCACTCAATCCCAAATTCAAACAAAACCTAAGTCATTAAGGTTTACTATTTGCTTTAATTAATTAATTAATTAATTCAACATTATGAAATAAATCAACTTTCTTCAATTGAGCTCCAAATTTTTGTGAAGACTCAACATATGATAGCTAAGTGTAAAAACAATTTTCATAATTTTTGGATAATTATTTAAGCCTAGAAAAATCATGGAAACCCATTTATTAATTAATTTGAGCAATTTTTATCACATTCCAAATGTACTGAAAAGTATCATTTAGTATTTTTCCTAAATAGTTCACATCTCAGAGAGGTCACACAAAAATTTTCATAATTTTTGGAGCTCTATTTATTTCTGCACAAAATAAACAAATCACAGCACTATTTAATTATTTCTGCAAAATAGAAAAATCATTTTTACTGAAACAGTCACTGACATCGGGGTCTCACTCGTCATTGAGAGCAGCGCGATGGCAAGCCTCTGACCAACGCATTCTCACCGGCAACGAGGTCTCCGGCGGCGGGACTCAGACCAACATGACCTCCTTGACATTGCGCCCACACCAGTGGTACGAGTTGAAGCCCTAGGTCACTGGAGTGACCTTGCCGGCGACGATGGTGGCTCAGCGGAGCACGGACGACGTATGCCCGGCGATTCAGTACCTCACCGGTGAAACTAAGGTCGTCGACGTACTCAACACCTCCTAACGGACCTAACCAAGCAATTAATTGAATCATCAATGCTCTACAACACAAATAGCGACGCTCGCAGCGGCACAGCGGAGCAACACCCGCCAGCGTCCCGCGGTCCCATGGCTACGACATGGTAGAGTTAAAATAGATCACTCAGGCATGTTTAGTGGCTCACCTCGAAGCTGATGCGCGCGAGAACGATGGCTAAGTCGAGTCAGAGCTAGGTCGTCGGCGTTGGAGACGAAAGCGGCAGCGTGAACTCATAGCAAAGCTCCGTTCGTAGGAAAACAATTGACCAATTGATCAACGATGAAGCGCATGAGCATCACGAGAGAATGAAGATCAAGAAACAGCAAAGGATGAAGCAAAAAGCCCACCCGAACTACCTGCCCACGGTGGAACGGATCACGGCGGAGCCTCGCCGAGGTTGGAGAAGACGAGGTTACGCCGGGCAACCTAGAAGGATAAAAGCTATGCAAGTGGGTGATATGGAGGCGCTAGGTGATGGCGATCATGGTGACGTGCTTGGCTTAGGCTGGGAGGACGTTATGGCTCCGGCGCGAGCTCGACGGAGCAGGGCAGCGATGGCTGGAAAAACAGAGGAAGGAGAAAGAGCGACGGGAGGGCACTTCCAGTCTTATCGGCGAGCGAAGAGCGGCGGTGAAAGGTGCGCTTGACACGCAGCGACGGCGTGGACACATCGAAGCCAGAGTTGTCACCCGCGGGCGCGCATAGAAGCCAGTGGAAGCTCGCCGTCGGTGAGAGCTGGCCTGCTGGCACTGTTCAAGCTATTTACCGAATTGCTACTCGCTTTATTTTTCAAATTACTCTCAAATTTGTATGGTAACTCAAAAATCTCCAAAAATAAAAGTTGTTCCAGATTCAAAGTTCTACAACTTTGCTTTAATAACCATACTCAAATTATGTCTACATTTTAAAATGCAAGTTTAAAATCAAAAGGGGACACTTTAAGAATTTATTCCTTTTCAAATTACTTCAAATTTTATCTAACAACTTTGAAAACTCTAAAAACCAACTTTGTACACATTAACAAGCTCTACACTTTTTCTTTCAGGCTCAACCCAAAAATGTGCTTTGATTTTGAATTAGGTTTTCCAGGGTAGAATTAAATGCTGGAAATTAGGGTTTTATAAATCCAATTCAACACAAAGGTTTTGAACTTGATTCTTCCATACAAGTCAACACATATAATCATAAAAATAAACTTGTTTTAGTGAATGCATATCAAAGTTTTTACTAACACAAAAATGATGTGCAATGCATATGATGACATGGCATATTTTAGGGTTTAAAACACCAGAGGTGTTACAATCCTTCCCCCTAAAAGAAATCTCGTCCCGAGATTTAAAATCCTAGGATAAAGTAATGGAAAAGGAAATGTGTCAAGCAAATACATTCAAAACCTGACCATAAAACAGCTAAGGTCCCTTTACAAAACATAGTTCGCAAAGACAGAGCACAATTAACATTATTCTATATCGACGCAAGAAACTCCGGAAACTGTTCTAGCAAGAAATCTTCGGATTCCCAAGTAGCTTCTTCTTTGGAATGTTGATTCCAATGTATCTTGTAGAACTTGATTGTCCTCCTTTGAGTAACATGGTCTTTCTGATCTAGAACTCATATAGGATATTCGGAATAGGTCAAATCAGGTTCAAGTTCTACTCCTTCAATATCAACATTTTGATTAGGCACTTAAAGACATTTCTTTAATTGGGAAACATGAAACACATCGTGTACAGCTGAGAGATGTTCTGGTAACTTCAAGCGATATGCCACCTTCCCACACCTCTCCAAAATTTTGAATGGTCCAATATAATGAGGTGCCAACTTGCCTTTAACACCGAAACGGTTAACTCCCTTCATTGGTGATACCTTCAGATATACAAAATCTCCCTTGTTAAACACCAATGGTCTACGTCGTTTATCTGCATAACTCTTTTGTCGGGACTGAGCTATCTTCAAATTATTTTGTATCTGCCTAACCTTCTCTTCTGTTTCTTTCACAAGGTCAACTTCAAAGAACCATCTTTCCCCGGGTTCAGACCAATTTAATGAGGTTCTGCATCTATGACCATAGAGGGCTTTAAATGGAGCCATCTTAATGCTCTGTTGATAACTATTGTTGTATGAGAACTCAGCCAAAGGCAAACATTCATCCCACTTATTGGAATAGTTAAGGACACAACACCTTAACATATCTTCAAGTACTTGATTTACTCTTTCAGTCTGACCATCAGTCTGTGGATGGTAAGCGGTACTATACAGAAGTTTGGTACCCATCGAAGCATGCAATTGTTTCCAAAAGTTGGAGACAAACTGTATACCTCTATCCGACACAATGGTCTTTGGTACACCATGTAAGTTTACTATTCGTGCTAAATACATCTTGGCATATTGGATAGTGGGATATATACTCTTGACTAGAAGAAAATGTGCTGACTTAGTTAGTCGATCTACAATAACCCATATTGAGTCAAAACCTTTTGATTTCTTGGGTAGACCGATGATAAAGTCCATACTAATATCCTCCCACTTCCAAGCTGGAATAGGCAGGGGTTGTAACTCTCCAGCAGACTTCAAATGTATAGCTTTTATTTTTTGACAAATATCACACTTGGCTATATATCGAGCAATCTCTATCTTCATTTTGGTCCACCAAAATCTCTGTTTTAAGTCATGGTATATTTTATTACTTCCCGGATGAATAGAGAACCTGGTGGCATGTGCCTCTTCAAGAATTGACTGTCGCAACTCAGGAACTTTTGGTACCACTAGGCGATTCTTGAACCATAGCACACCTGCATCATCTATTCTAAAGCATGCCGCTTTTCCATTTCTAACTCTTTCTTTGATATGGGCTATACCCTTGTTTTCTTTTTGTGCGGCAATAATTTGGTCTCGAATAGTTGACTCCACAGTTATATTGGTCAAACTACCTTGTTGAATTATCTCTATATTCAACTTTTCCATCTCCTGACATAAAGTTAGATCCATTGTCTTCATTGTCATGCAATTGCAATGACTCTTACGACTGAGTGCATCTGCAATCACATTTGCCTTACTAGGGTGGTAATGCACCTCCAAGTCATAATCTTTAATCAATTCCAACCATCTTCTTTGCCACATGTTCAATTCTGATTGAGTAAAGATATACTTTAAACTCTTGTGATCTGTATAAATATGACAAGTATTACCAAGCAAATAATGCCACCAAATCTTCAAAGCATGGACAACTGCTGCTAACTCCAGATCATGAGTTGGATAATGTTCTTCATGTCGCTTAAGTTGTCTAGAAGCATAGGCAATGACTCGGCCTTCTTGCATTAATACACACCCAATACCAATACCAGAAGCATCACAATAAACGTCTAATGGTTTCTCGATATCTGGCTGTGCTAACACTGGTGCAGTGGTTAATAATCTCTTCAAAGTCTAGAAAGCTTCTTCACAGTCAGGTGACCAGACAAACTTGGCTTGGTTTTTCAACAATCCAGTGATGGACTTGGATATTCTAGAGAAATCTAGAATAAAACGACGGTAATAACCCGCCATTCCCAGAAAACTTCGAACCTGATGAACAGTGGTTGGTGGTTTCCAATCTAGTATATCCTTAACTTTGCTTGGATCTACCGCAACTCCTTCAGCTAACAAGACATGTCCTAAAAACTGTACTTCCTTTAGCCAGAAGTCACACTTACTGAACTTGGCATATAACTGATGTTCTCTTAAGCGTGTCAGAACAACTCGGAGATGTTCAGCATGTTCTTTCTTGTTCTTGGAATATATTAAGATGTCATCAATAAAGACCACTACAAACTTGTCTAGCTCAGGCATGAACACTGAATTCATCAGATACATGAAGTGAGCTGGGGCATTCGTCAAACCAAAAGACATTACCAGGTATTCATATAATCCATATCTGGTGGTAAATGCCATTTTGGGAATATCTTCAGGCTTAATTTTGATTTGATGATATCCTGACCTCAAATTAATCTTGGAGAAAACCTTGGCTCCAGCTAGTTGATCAAAAAGTAAGTCTATCCGAGGTAAGGGATATTTATTTTTAATTGTCACTTCATTCAATGGACGATAGTCAACACACAATCTCAGGGTCTCATCTTTCTTTTTCACAAAAATTGCAGGACATCCCCAAGGTGACGAACTAGGTTGGATAAAACCCTTATCAATCAACTCTTGCAATTGAGTCTTCAACTCAGCTAATTCCTTGGGAGGCATCCTATACGCTCTCCGAGAGATCGGAGCTGTTCTAGGTTTTATATCTATGCTAAATTGAACATCTCTATCAGGTGGTAGACCGGGTAAATCTTCAGAAAAAACATCTAGGAATTCACAAACTACAGGGATATCTCTAATCTCCTTGACGGAAGTTGCACAAACTTTTTCCACTACTCTCTTCAAGATTGGAAGTTGGATAAGAAGCTGAGAATTACTATCTGGCAAAGTCAACCTTATTGTCCTATTCAAAGTATCTACAATAGCTTTATGCTGATACATCCAGTTCATTCCCAAGATCACATCTATATCCTGATCCTTTAGAATAATCATGGTGGTGGGAAAAATGTGCCCACCTAGGTCTATGGGTACCTGGTACACCATTTCCTTAGTACACAGACATCCCCCAGGCGACTGTATATAGAAATTTTCCTTTGTTTCTTCAACTGGAATTTCATGCTTTATGACAAAGGTTCTATTGATGAATATATGAGATGCACCAGAATCAAAAAGCATAACTACAGGATGATCGGCGACAGGAAACATACCCAGCATCACGGGTTCCCCTTCTGGAATCTCCCCAACTTGAGTATAGAAAACCCGCCACATCTTCTTTTCATTTCTGCCCTTCTGAGCATTTTGGTTATGGTTCTTGTCCAGAGCTTGACCCTGTTGTTGGTTTCCGGGAGCCATCTGAAAATTTGGATTATACTGCTTAGGATACGAACACTCCCTAGAGAAATGACCGGACTTCCCACAATTGAAACATGGGTAATTGTGGCCTTGGGGTGTTGGAGCACGAACACCAGGAACATTGGTCGGTTGAGAGTTTGGATAAGTTATGGCAAGATGAACATTTGGTCGTTGACCGGCTTGGAACTGTGGCGGGTGATAAGGAGGACGATAGTGATTCATGGGATGGTAGATTATCTTCTGTCTCTTTTGATTTCCACCGAAAGACCCAGATGGCACGCTCTTTTTCTTCTTAATTTCCTTATGCTGCCTATATTTCTCCTCTGAAGTAATAGCAATGTTAACTGCCTCATGATACGTGACATTTGTGCAGGTAGTCATCATGGTTTGGATTTTGGTATTAAGACCATGCATGAACCACTTCTTCTTAGCCTCTGTGTTAACATGCTTAGGTGCATACTGTGAAAGGTGATTGAACTTGCCCACATACTGCATGACTGTTTGATCACCTTGCTTCAAAGCAAGAAACTCATCAAGCTTCATGGCCATAACTCCCTCCAGAATATAATGGGCACGGAAAGCAGTGCAGAACTTGGCCCAAGTTAACCGAGTACCGGCTGGTTGCATGGCCACAAGGTTCGCCCACCAAGCACCTGCTGCACCTCTAAGCTGTTGAGCAGCAAAAATAGGCTTCTGAAACTCAGTGCATGGAATGAGGTCAAACTTCTGCTCCATGGTACGAAGCCAATCATCAGCTTCAAGTGGTTTGTCAGCCTTGGTAAATACTGGTGGTCGTGTATCCGTGAAGTCAACATACATAGCTTCTTGCCTTTGATGATTACGACCATGATTCCCTTGCATCATATTTTGATTGCTCTGAGCTAACTCCTGAAGCAACCGAGCATTATCTACGGTCACATTGACCAGTGCCGCGATAGCATCAGCCAAATTTGGTGGAACTGGTGGGGGATTAGGAATACCATCCTCGTCTTGTGAAGAACTAGGAATATTCGAAGCCCAAGTATGACGCATCTGTTGATGACAAACCAAACTTTACTCACAAACATTTATTGAACTATTAAAAGAGCTTGCGACAAATACATTACATTGGGCTCACTTATTTATACACAAGTCTGCACTTAAGCAAGACTACCCAACTAGACTAGAACTCACTATAATACAACTCTACTCTTCTCCTCGATCACGTCAAACCTCATGATCGGTATCCATTTCAGAAACATTTCTGCCTTCATCATCACTTTCATTGACCACCACTACTTCTTCTGGATCCTCTTCTTCTTCCTCTTCAAGTTCATCATCATCATCTGCAATGATGACACCTGGGTCCATTACATCTGCTTGAGGCTCATGATTTGGATTTAGGAGATTATTTAGCCTATGGACTTCTTCATGCAGATTGGTATAATATTCATCTAAGTCTTCTACATAGAACTCTAACTCATGAACTCGGGCTCTAGCTACATCTTCTCTATGCCAAGCCTCATTTCTTCCTTCCACCATACGAACTAACATACGCTCACAGTTCTTATGAGCGGTGGTGAGACAACTCAATTGATCCTGTAACTTGCCCACCTAGATGGCATCCAAGGCCCTATCTCTAATAGCCTGTGCTAATTCTGCTGAAAGCCTCTATATCTCAGCCTGGGGATCAGGCCTAAAACTGCTACTGCTAGCACCATCACTCCTAAGGGCAAGCTGGTGACGAGGAACTCCTTTAGGTCCGATGGACTTACGGGGCGTTACCTTGGTACGAGCCATACTATAGGAAGCAAGATTTAATAAAAATAAGACAAACCAAATAGTAGAAGAAAGGGATTACACAACTCACCCCAAACTAAGAGGGAAAGTAATTAACAAGTTGATTAATCATGATGCATGAATCGTCCTTACGAAACTTAAACATCAACACTCCTAAGGTACATAAACAATAGTTCATATTATATAGGGCATAATAAGATTACTACTCCACCATATAAAGCCTTTTTAATCAAATAAGGAATTGCGAGAATGAATTAAGATAAGTCGGAAGCAATTTGGACCAAATTAACATGTTAAATTTATTTGCCCCAAATCATTTTGAAGTTTTTTGAAAAATAATACTACAAAAACCTTTGTAATGGTCGCTCTGATACCATTCTGTGGTAGAACCTCCTAAATTATAGGGCCCACATGCATCTGTCACTGTCCAATGACCTCTGACGACTATGCATATGTTCCCGGTAACTTAAGAAGCCTATCGGGTGTCCTCAGGAAACCCGAATCATCTACAATTTCTTCCGAGTAGGATCCATTACAGAGTCATTGCAGTATTACAACAGTTCATTCATTAATTTACATCAGAGTGAAATAGCGGAAGTCTTACAATAACTTAGTTTACAAAACCATTGTTTTAAATCTTACAAACCAAGTACGATTATTATTACAAATCATAGTAGTGAAGTAGCTTTAGTAACATAAAACCAAACACACAGATAAAGTACCCTGCCCAAGGGACACACATCTACTTGTCATCTTCTATCTGAACAACCATCATACAGCACGGTCCAAAGCAGACCTGCTCATGAGGCTCACCTGCAACAAGGGTTAAAGAACCCTGAGTACAAAAGTACTCAACAAGACTTAACCAAAGTAATAACAGAGAAGACTCAGGAATGTAGGCTCGGTGATTCACGGTAAGGCTTTAGCAAGCAACAAAGTTCTTTTGCGTAAAAGCTCCCTAGCAAGATTCTTTCTTTCAAGATTTAAACCTTCATCAAGATCATATATGAATCTGCCATAATCCGTATTGAGATCATGAACTTCATATCAAACTCTTTCTCATATCTTACTCAAGTCCCATTTGTTAACTACGATGATGAACAGTGAGTTGAGTCTCCATAACCGAGGAGCAACAACGATTCGAAACGATTATAACCCAGCTAGGGATTCCCAACCACACGACATATGCAGGTCCTTGACCTACATATACCAACCTACCCTCAGATCCTCTAAAACCAGAATGGGTCCGCGCCACCCGAGAGCACAGTACTCCACCAATCCAGCCCATTGCCACGTGGGTACACACTACTCCCGCCATCTCTCCACTCCTAGTGCGTGAGTAGCCATTCTCGTAATAGAATAACCGAGTTAAGGCTTACCGAAGCATGTGGCTAGTACTACAAAGTCTCACCTCATGCAATTCAACAACGCACGGTACTTAATCGACACAGGCGGAAAGAACCCGCTCACAAGACATCCATGTCTTGTGGCTCTCATACACCGAGTCCGCCCGGTCTAGATTTATTACTCCATCGAATTATATCTCATGATAACATAAATAACCAATCGTATCCAAGAATCCATTTATATCTCGTAGGTGACAGGTAATCACCCGACTTCTATCGGTCTAAGCATGACTAAGCATAATTAGGCATTCTCGAATATAAGCTGGTAACAAGGTTAATATGGAAAAACAAGGCTGGTAATGCACCAATTAGGTTTCCACTCAACTCCTAATCACTTAATGCAATATTTAAAAACAAAAGCGATATAAATTTGTAAAACACAAGGTAGGTTTAAATGCATTCGGGGCTTGCCTTGATTGTTGGAATAGTCAGGTTCCGGAGTTGTTCCACAGATATCAAACCCGGCCTCACCAGGTGGATTAACTTCCTCAACAACTTGGTTGACTACCACGTTCTCACTTCCGTTCACTACATGTAGTAATAATGTCATATTTAATATGATGCGAAATATAAAACATGATGCTTGACGATGGATGCAAAAGTTAGTAACTTGAATACAACTTTCCTTCGCGGTACAGTTGCAAACCAACAACTAACTAAACCTTCTCTAGGGTTTACTTAGATTAATACTAGTGACCTTAGTGCCAAGGATCATTTTATACTAATGACCCAAGGTCATCACTCAATCTCAAATTCAAACAAAACCTAAGTCATTATGGTTTACTATTTGCTTTAATTAATTAATTAATTCAACATTATGAAATAAATCAACTTTCTCCAATTGAGTTCCAAATTTTTGTGAAGACTCATCATATGATAACTAAGTGTAAAAACAATTTTCATAATTTTTGGATAATTATTTAAGCCTAGAAAAATCATGGAAACCCATTTATTAATTAATTTGAGCAATTTTTATCACATTCAAAATGTACTGAAAAGTAACATTTAGTATTTTTTCTAAATAGTTCACATCTCAGAGAGGTCACACAAAAATTTTCAACATTTTTGGAGCTTTATTATTTCTGCACAAAATAAACAAATCACAACACTATTTAATTATTACTGCAAAATAGAAAAAATCATTTTTATTGAAACAGTCGCTGACATCGGGGTCCCACTCATCATTGAGAGCAGTGCGATGGCGAGCCTCTGACCGGCGCATTCTCACCGGCGGCGGGACTAAGACCAACATGACCTCCTTGACATTGCGCACACACCGGTGGTACGAGTTGAAGCCCTAGGTCATTGGAGTGACCTTGCCGACGACGATGGCGGCTCAGTGGAGCACGGCCGACGTATGCCCGGCGATTCAGTACCTCACCGGCGAAACTAAGGTCGTCGACGTACTCAGCACCTCCTAACGGACCTAACCGAGCAGTTAATTGAATCATCAACGCTCTACAACACAAACAACGACGCTCGCAGCAGCATGGCGGAGCAACTCCCGCCGGCGTCCCGTGGTCCCATGGCTATGACGTGGTAGAGTTAAAATAGATCACTCAGGCATGTTCAGTGGCTCACCCCGAAGCTGATGCGCGCAAGAACGATGGCTAAGTTGAGTCGGAGCTAGGTCGTCGGCGTTGGAGACGAAAGCGGCGGCGTGAACTCACGGCAAAGCTCTGTTCTGAGGAAAACAATTGACCAATTGATCAACGATGAAGTGCATGAGCATCACGAGAGAATGAAGATCAAGAAACAGCAAAGGATGAAGCAAAAAGCCCACCCGAACTACCTATCCACGGTGGAACGGATCACGGCGGAGCCTCGCCGAGGTTGGAGAAGACGAGGTTACGCCGGGCAACCCAGAAGGATAAAGCTGCGCAAGTGGGTGATATGGAGGTGCTAGGTGATGGCAATCATGGTGACGTGCTTGGCTTAGGCTGGGAGGACGTTATGGCTCTAGCGCGAGCTCGACGGAGCAGGGCGGCGATGGCTGGAAAAACAGAGGAAGGAGAAAGAGCGACGGGAGGGCACTTCCAGTCTTATCGGCAAGCGAAGAGCGGCGGTGAAAGGTGCGCTTGACATGCAGCGACGGCGTGGACACGTCGAAGCCGGAGTTGTCACCCGCGGGCGCGTGTAGAAGCCAGTGGAAGCTCGCCGTCAGTGAGAGCTGGCCAGCTGGCACTATTCAAGCTATTTACCGAATTGCCACTCGCTTTATTTTTCAAATTACTCTCAAATTTGTATGGTAACTCAAAAATCTCCAAAAATAAAAGTTGTTCCAGATTCAAAGTTCTACAACTTTGCTTTAATAACCATACTCAAATTATGTCTACATTTTAAAATACAAGTTTAAAATCAAAAGGGGACACTTTAAGAATTTATCCCTTTTCAAATTACTTCAAATTTTATATAACAACTTTGAAAACTCTAACAACCAACTTTGTACACATTAACAAGCTCTACACTTTTTCTTTTAGGCTCAACCCCAAAATGTGCTTAGATTTTGAATTTGGTTTTCCAGGGTAGAATTAAATGATGGAAATTAGGGTTTTATAAATCCAATTCAATACAAAGGTTTTGAACTTGATTCTTCCATACAAGTCAACACATATAATCATAAAAATAAAATTGTTTTAGTGAATGCATATCAAAGTTTTTACTAACACAAAAATGATGTCAAATGCATATGATGACATGGCATATTTTAGGGTTTAAAACACTAGAGGTGTTACACTTTGCGGGATTCAAACAAAGAAGGGTACAAGGAGTTTGAAAGCGCATTGCGATAGTAAGTGACAGTACTAATTCTTTTTATACTTAACATACATGTTAAATTTGTCATTCGCACTAGTGGTTTTCGTACAACGCTTACAAGAAGTACGTGCAAGATCCCGAGTGCCTCGATCTGAGATCTGAGAAGAAGAAGAAGAAGAAGAAGAAGAAGAAGAAGAAGAAGAATGGCACAACACTGAAACTCAGGCGACAATTCCCGGTATGTATCAAAAGTCGTATGTGCTACTATATCGTGCATGCTCTCTATATATGTTCTAATGATTGTGTATTATATACATCGTGCAGTGCGCCAAACAACCTCCTGAAACAGTATTATGTGGATACTACGTCTGCGAGTACCTCAGACGGTGTGACAAATTTAGCCATAGCTGGCGGCAGCTCAAGAAAGCATAAAGATGGTGGGAGAAGAAAAATGTCGACCGTAGGAACATGACTAGAACAGTAGCGGACATATGTAAATTTGTCGTGGACTCCTGCATGCATGTTGGCCGACCGTTCTTCAACGAGGAAAGCAAGTTAGCGACAGTGGAGGAGTACGTGAAGCTCAGAAACTGGAGCTCCCACCTACGCGTCCCAGATTACATGGTGCCTGATATCTTTGGATCAGGGCCGGTAAATAAGCGGTGATCTTAGTTTCACATGTATGAATGTGATATATGTTTGTGGTACGATAAGGAATACATTCTTGTAATGTAATAACTTAATGTTGGTTCGTGGTACGATAAGGACCACACACGAATGAATGTAATATATGTTTGTTCGTATTTTCTGCTTTGTCTGTGTTTAATTTGTGAAAATAGAATTCAAATTCAAATACGAATCTGAAAAAGTAATTTTTTTAATCTGAAAAATCATTAACGGAGGAGGGCAAGTAATAAGAATCACTTCCGTTAATAGTTTAACGGCACCCGCCTCGGTTAATCGGTTAACGAAGGCGGGCGGTTAAGGGTGCCCGCATCGGTTAATATGCAAGGCGCTCGCCTCGGTTAATACATTTACCGAGGCGGGCAAAGCAACCGCCTCCATAGTCACGGATTAATCGTGACCTTTCGACGGAGGCGGCTGATTTGCCTGCCTCCGAAAATCGAAAAGACCCGCCTTCGTTAAGTTTACTGTAGTAGTGAAAGAAGCTTTCCACGTGGATATGCATGCCTAGGGAAAGTGTTTCCCTACCGTTTTCTTAGCATTTTCCTAGGATGTCAACCCTAGGGAAACCGGTTGATTCTAGTAGTGGGGTGATGGAAATATATTTTGAGAGCCTGTGGACCTAAGTGTCACCCCTAGACAAGTTCAAAGGCCTACCTTGCATTTAACACTTTAGGGTATGAGGTTGCCCGAGCTCTTTTGGTCGTTGAGGTGGGTCATGGGTAGAGGCCCTACTGTAGATTGGTGGGGCTTCAAATTAGCTTGAATACAATTATTTTGAATTTAGCTTGAAGATATGCCATCTAATAAGTATATAAAGATCAACAGGATCGTTGTTACAAATTATGAAGTTTGATAACTACTCATGAAGGGCGATAGTGCGTCTAGAGGACTAAATAACAAAAAAGATTTTGCCATTCTCATTTCCCTTTGTGACTTCTTTTACTTGATCGAATGCTTTTCAAATAAAATGTTTAATAAAGCAGCATATGTAATCTAATTCCCATATATATGCTCCATACTATTTTATCCAAGGACAATTTACCCCACTTGGAACGAGTTTTTAACAATGCATGTCAAAATCTCACATCATCACCAAGTAATCTGATTGTAGTTCAACCAAGGTCTTTGCATATATCTAAATAAGAGAATACATTAGGTAGTCTGATACCCAGCATTGTCCCCCAAATGTCTTTGCATATATAAATAATAAGAGAATACATTGTCCGCCATCCAATTATGTGTTATTTGAATAAAGATGAAGAGAGACGGAGGGAAATGTTTCACCCACTGCAACGCGCATATTTATTACAAATAAGTAAGCCCTCAATGACTTGAAAACACTAGTCTCAGATATATAGATCTTGAGGAGATCTAGCGACAAATGGTGTACACACAACTGGATGGGTGCATAAAAAATCAGTCCTATTTAAGTGAATAGATATCTGGCAGCCAAGCTGAATGTTTAACTGAATCTGTCATCGGAGGCTAAACAAGTACTGACATACAAGGTAGGTCACCCGCCACATTGGCTGATTAGACACTCGGTTGGCTGTCACCACTGCTGCTCCAGCACATGAACTGCACCATCACTCATGCCCACTGCAATTTGGTTTGGCTTCCAGGGATTCGCAGCGACAACCGTGGGATAAACCATTCCACCACCGCTGGATAAATATGCAAGTAGACAACATAATCAAGATGTTGGCCACTAGAATTGGAATTATTACCAGACTAAAAAACAGAAACTATTGGAGGTTATACTTACCTGGATATTGAAGATGGTATATAGGCTGAAGGTGCTATCCTGCACTGTAATGTCAGAGATTCCGCTTCAAACATTCCAATTGCACCATCACAGAATCCGGCGTAAACCAACAAACCATCAGATGAATATACTGCACTTGAAACTGGAGCTGGGAGTGCATTTCTTGGGAACCACTGCATAATCAAGTAACGGGAGGTTAAATATCACTGTGTTGATAAAATGGCATTGTTAACATTATACTGGGAGCATCAAAAATTTTATCATGCTCCTAGAACTAGAATGATGCTAGTAGATGCAAATGCATTGATATGAAAATTTTGTTAACGGCTTACTGAGCACAAGCATTCTAGCTGCCAATCATAGATCACCAACTGCGTCTCATGAGCTACTAAAATATGTGTTTGGTCATAATGGATCTGCACCGATGTATCACCACCTAAAGCTCCAGAATGATTAGGTGGAGGTTCGATATATCTCGATTTCTTCTCCCAGCCGGCCACGTTCCAAACACACAGCTGCAAATTGATTTCAGTAAAAAAAAACAATGATTCAGAACAACAAGTATAATATGCATAGTTTGCTGTGAAATAAGACTGCATTTTTAATATTTTATATTTTGGAAAAATGAACCAAAGGTGGCCTGAAATGGGTCTAATACTACAAATATGGAGGTTGAAGGTATGCACGCATACGTTGAGTTTATATTTAGGGCGTTGCTCCTGTTACCCCCTCGGAGTGAAGATGTGCTTGATATAGTTGAATATCAACATCGCAAGAAAAAATAGAAAATAATCTAGAAACAAAAAATGTTGAAAATCCCGGCTCTCCTTTCCATCTGACACACCCCATGCCGCTCCCTCCTCTCCATACTGAATTTTCAGATTATCAATTAATGCCATTATCAAACTTTCCCTATAACACTGCACTGAAGAACTTTTGTTACGAACTAGGAACTAGAACTGGGGATATGGGAGGAATTTGAGGTAGAGTAGCAAGCAATTACTAGAACAGCAATATTCAGTTTGGGGAGGAACAGATGCAGGATGCGGCATGCCCCGTGGGGAAGAAAGCTTAGGAGGAAATGGTTTCAGAATACTGCTGTTCGATAACGAATCCGTTACAGCAATACACCTTTTATAGTGACTAGTCTAAAGCAAAGGCCCAGCCTTCTGCCAAGTCTAGCACCGTCTTGAGGCCCAAGCGCCGTGGCCCATATAGCTCACGACCACGCCATCAGCCATTTGTGACACTCCCCTGCCCTTGAATTTCAGCTTGTTCCCAAGCTGAAGACTTTGGATAACGGCGCTTCACATCTGTTGCTTCTTCCCAAGTAGCCATAGCAGGACGAAGATCATCCTACTAGATCAGCAGCTGCTTGATCATGGAAGCTCCTCGAGGTAGAAGTCGTGCAGCCAATACCTTTGTAGGCACCAACGACTGAAATGGGTCTGAGCATACTTAATCAAGGTCTGAACTAACCTGAATGGATGGTGGTACATGACACTTGAGTTGGGACACATGCAGCACCGGATGTATCTTTGCTGATTGTGGAAGATCAATGAGGTAAGCCACTGTCCCAATCCTCTGAAGAACTCTGAAAGGGCCATAGTACTTGAAAGACAGCTTGCGATTATCACGAAAAGCCACTGATGACTGGATATGAGGCTGTAGCTTGATATATACCAAGTCACTGTTGACGGTAGTTAACGTCAACTATAAATTATCAATATGACATATATTCATCCTTAAAATCAATCATCAACATAGGAGTAGTGATTTATACTAAGTATTTCTACGAGTTTTGGTGATTTTGTGAATACAGGATTATTTATACAGAAAACAAGTTAAAGTGGGCCATACTATCACAAGAAATTAGATCCAATTGCAACGAAACCAATGAAACCATTGGGCGAGCTTTGGGCTTAACGATGTCGCAGAGGGGCCAGGGGAGAGGGTTACGTGAAGGGCATAACCTCTGTTACGTAGATACCCTCAATAAGATAAATTATTATTTAATAAATAATGTTTCTCATCAATTAGTTATTAGCTAAAAAAATAAAAAATGTACTTTCCCGACCATTATAAAAGATCTTTTTATATAGACCATTGTCTCCCTCGCTTTCATATGTCTAAGCGAGGTGGGACTAATAAAATTGAGAAGGACGCTGGCTTGCAGCGTGTGAGTTGGCTTGCAGAGTGGGCCATGGCTGGGCCTCTATACACGTTACGCCTATCAGTTCACCCAGACAAGATGTAAGAGTGTGGCCCGTGGCTGGGCCTCTATACACGTTACGCCAATCAGTTCACCCAGACAAGATGTAAGAGTGATCTAGTTAACTGTGAGATATAGCGATTATAAAAGAGTTCATATTATAGTTAAATGTGAGATACAGTGCTTATAAAAAATCAGCCAGACGAGACATGAGAGTGATCCAGTTAACAGTGAGATACAGTGCTTATAAAAGAGTCCATATTATAGTTAAATGCGAGATGTAGTGCTTATAAAAAATCACCCAGACAAGACGTGAGAGTGATCTAGTTAACTGTGAGATATAGTGCTTATAAAAGAGTCCATATTATAGTTAAATGCGAGATGTATTGCTTATATAAAGGTCTATAAAAACAGATGTTATATAACCTACATACGCTTGCCCATCCACCTGCATAGGGATGAAAACAGATCGGATACGAACGGATATGGCTGATATCATATTTGTTTTCATATTTCATATTTATATATGTTTGGATTCGGATTCGGACATGGATAGCTACCGGATACATATACGAATACGGATTGTCAGGTACGTATATGAATAATGAGTAGGTTACGGATATGAATAATGAGTATCGAATACGGTATGAATCGAATTCGGAGAACATCGTATACAAATATCTATTCGGATGAGTAAAAGCAATATATATCATAGGTGCGCAAATCATTACACCACTCTATGAGTCCATAATCCATCTAGATTAAGCATAACGAGTAAAGCAACAAATAAGAGATAAGATTAAGCGTTATAAAATATTTTTGTATTAATTTTCATTATTTATGTTGGAATACAAAATTTTTAAAACACGGAAGAGGAAAGAAATGCGAACCATCTAGGCGTACTGTTTTTCTTTTTTTTTAGTGAACCATCTAGGCACACGTGTTCTCTAATCAACGTCGACTTCCAGTGCCAGACTCGCGCTCGTCAACGGACTTGGGCCGAGCTAAACGTTATTGGACCGCATGAAAAAAAAAAACTAGCAGCAAGTTGTTGCCGTAGTCTACACTATGCAAAGCAAGAAGAATTTGTCCCACCTTGCTAGCGGAGCAAAGCTCTGATGTCCAGGTACGCTATAAAATAGGAGGG
The DNA here is from genome assembly GCF_019320115.1 of Miscanthus floridulus. Taxonomy (NCBI): domain Eukaryota; kingdom Viridiplantae; phylum Streptophyta; class Magnoliopsida; order Poales; family Poaceae; genus Miscanthus; species Miscanthus floridulus. The sequence continues at coordinate 21,837,702 of NC_089596.1, forward strand.
GTGGGGGAGCGCACAAAGGCACGTGACGTGTGGTTTGAGGATGAAAAATGTACATCTACTATATACTACTGGAAGGTGAACGGACGATATTATATTTGTATTTGATATCCGTATAAAGTATCTGTATTCGGAAAATTTTCTGAATAACTATCCAATTAAGTGTGATTCGGTCGGATAAATGCCCCAGATATCCCTATCCAATTAAGTGTGATTCGGTCGGATAAATGCCCCGGATATCCCTATCCAATTAAGTGTGATTCGGTCGGATAAATGCCCCGGATATCCCTATCCAATTAAGTGTTTATATTTATTCAATTAAGTGAAATTTGGTCGGATAAATGCCCCGGATATCCCTATCCAATTAAGTGTTCACATTTATTCGGTGGGATAAATATCTGTACCATTTTCATTCTACACCGCACATTATTGATCATAGTAATAATATAATTGATTGATTGATTGGTAATTGATTATTGATGCAGTACCTGCAATTCGGTATTCTCGTTGGGAATTTACCTCGTTGGGAACTTACCGGAAGAAGAAGTGTCGGCTACCGTAAAGGGGTCCTCTAAGCAAGAAATACCGATTCTCCGTCTCGCTCGAGGCCAGCTCGTAAGGCCTCGGACGGGGTACCGATTCTCCGTCTCGCTCGAGGCCGGCTCGTAAGGCCTCGGGCGGGGTACCGATTCTCCTCCTCGCTTGAGGCCGGCTCGGCAACAAACCCATCGCCTCCGCCTCGACCGACTTCTCTGACAGAACGTCACGTCCAACTAACGCGTTCAACCGCGCCCACGATATCAGCCGAACGACAGCTCGACACAGCGGAGTGGCCGACGAGATGTGAGTCACATCAACACCATGCCGTCCGAGATAGGACGGGGCAGGGGTTACCGGCCGCTGTGCTCGGCACTGTGCCCACGACTCACGCCCGTGCCGCACTGTGCCACCTAATCCCTGCTCCGAGGATAGCGCGGCGTGGGGAGTCAAGTCCAGGTACCTGTAGCCTCGGAATCAGTGTACAGGACCAACTGCTCCCTCCGAGCCTCGGTCATCCGCTTCGGGGTCTCGGCAGCCTTGGGATTCGCGCCCGCCGAGACCCCCACGATGGTTCGGCCTCTGCACCGACTGGGCCTCGGCTCTCTGCGCTGTCGACATACAGCGACCGACACGTCGTCCGCCATGCCCTGCGTCAAGCTATCACTGGAGCTCCCACGTCGCACAGGATCGGGCATGACCGGCGCGTCACTCCAGTGCATCAAGGACAAGACCGCTCCGTCGATCATGCTGCCACAGTGGCAAGCTACAGGGCTCGGACACGCCACCTCCGCTCACAAGACGTCGCGTGGCGAACACATGTATCACCCCCGTCCCCCTTCAACTATAAAAGGGAATGATCGGGGCCGTTTCTAGGGATGAAAGGAGAGAGGCTCACACGCACGGACGAACACAGATAGACGCTCAGACGCAGAGACTCACGTAGACCCACGCACACATGCAAGTAACGCGCAACACTCTATAACACATGCACTCCTCCGCACTGCCTGAGATCAACATCTCAAGCAATCCACACCGCTCCACGCAGAGACCTAGGACTAGCTCTCTCTCTCGCCCTGCTTGTAAACCCGTACTACAAGCACCTCGGTGCAAGGAATACAAGATCGATGATCGATCTCTCAGACTAGACATAGGGCACCTATTGCCTGAACCAGTATAAACCTTGTGTCTCTTTGCATCACCATCCAGGATTAGGGACACGTAGTACAAATTCACTAGTTGGTTGAGGGCTCGCTGGTCCAAAACACCGACAGTTGGAGCGACAGGTAGGGGCTCTACTGCGTGTCAGCCTCGTCATCCCAACAAGTTCCAGATGGCAGACCCCGTACGACCACTTCGTCTCGGCACGGTGATCTGGTTTGGGAGCCTAGAGTTCATGTCTCTAGGATCTGAGTACGATATGGTGCTCCTCACACCCCGAGCCCCACCGACCAACGACGACACCACGCACCGACAGCCCAGGTGCAGGCGGCGCCCGGGCCGCCGCTCTCGTCACGCTCGCCAAGCACGACGCGGGCGGGACCACCCCGACACCGCGCAAGCTCAGGGCGACGCACTGCGCTCCGCCGGCACCCCATGCCCGGCTGTTGGTACAGAGTCCCTGTTTGGGGACCTGTCCAGCCTAAGCCTGGGCAAGGGAAAGACGCCGATGGCACGCGGCGATGCCCCATCATCAAGCTCTGCCCCGCCACCTCCTGAGGAGTCGCCTCCGGCAGAGCGGAGCCCGGCGACGACACCATCCCCGTACCCCTTAGGGTTTGGCAATACCACCGCCGCCTACGCTTCCGCTCACGCGGAGTCCTCAGGACGCCACCAACGCTTCGCCCTCGACCTCAACGCCACTACCTCGACCCACACCCATGCTGACTCCTCGGAGGAGGACGAGGCATGGGCTAGAGCGGACTTCTCCGGGCTTCGCGACCCTGAAGCCATGCGCCGCTTCCTGGCCACGAGCGACTACTGCTTTGGCTACTCCGACTCTGATGACGAAGGCACTTATGACCCCACTCGCGAGTGCTTCCACATCGGGCTCGGGATGCCGAGAGCGAGCGATGAGGACGAAGGGGCAGGCAACCGCCCCCCGCTCCACGAGGGGGCAGGCGACGCCACACCACCATGCAATGAGCTCTCGGCGGCGCGGAACGAGAACCCCGCCCCTGAGGAACTTCGACGCCTTGACCTGGAGCAGCTCCGAGAGCTGCAGGCCAAGGTCGAACAAGACCGACTCCTTCTGCAGCAGCTCTGAGACACACTCGAGCAAGAGCAGCGGGGTCGCGGTGATGGCGGAGCAGCCTGGCGAAGGGCTCGCGACGTCCACCACCGCATCAACAACAACGAAGGGGGCGAGCAACCCCCTATCTTCAATCGCGCTAGCCAGAACGTCGCGGCAGCGGCGATGCTACTTCGAATGATGCCTGAGCCCTCTACCACGATGGGGCGATGGGTCCACGGCGAGCTCCAAGACCTCCTTGAGACAGCCGCGGTACATTAGGCCGAAAGCTCCGCCTCTAGACGGCGCGGAGGCGCCTCGGAACTACCTGTGGCATCGCCTTGGCAGGGTAGAGAGGCCTCGGTTCATCCTGAGCTTGCTTGGGCACCAATGGCCAACAGGGCCCTCTTGGTGCTCGATCGCCTCGGCAACCGACGTGAGGCATAAGGTGACCACGATGTGGTCAGCAGGCGACGGCGCCACGACAATGAGGGGCCCACCCGAGGCTACCACCCGCTCCGAGGTGGTCGCTACGACAGCAGGGAGGACCGCAGTCCTTCCCCTGGGCCACCTGGTCCTCGAGTCTTTAGCAGGGCCATCCACGACGCTCACTTCCCGGCCTGGTTTCACCAACCGGCCAACCTCACGAAGTACAGCGGCGAGACCAACCCCGAGCTGTGGCTGGCCGATTACCGCCTGGCTTGTCAGCTAGGTGTCGTGGACGATGACCTGCTCATCATCCGCAACCTCCCCTTGTTCCTGTCAGACTCGGCGCGAGCCTGGCTCAAACACCTCCCTCACAAGTCCACAACTGGCGCGACTTGGTAAGGGTCTTCGTCGGGAATTTCTAGGGCACATACGTGCGCCCCGGGACCTCCTGGGACCTCAAGAGTTGTCGCCAGGGGCCGGACGAGTCTCTCCAAGACTTCATCCGATGCTTCTCCAACCAATGCACTGAGTTGCCCAGCGTCGGCAACTCAGAAATTGTCCAGGCTTTCCTCTCCGGCACCACCTGTCGAGACTTGGTCCGAGAGTTAGACCGGAACGTGCCGACCTCGGCTGACGCGCTCCTCGACATCGCCACCAACTTCGCCTCGGGCGAAGAGGCTGTTGGGGCCATCTTCCCCGACAGCGACGCCAAGGGGAAGCGGAGGGACGAGGCCCCCGAGGCCTCGGCTCCCCACCTCCCCAAGAAAAAGAAAAAGGGTCGCCCGGGGAAGCAGGAGGTCCTAGAGGCTGGTTTAGTCGCGGCCGCAGAACGCAAGAATCCCCGAGGCCCTAGAGGCCCTGGGCTCTTCGACGACATGCTTAGGAAGCCCTGCCCTTACCACCAGGGCCCGGTGAAGCACACCCTCGAAGAGTGCACCATGCTCCGGCGATACTACGCCAAGCTCGGACTCCCCCATGACGATGCTAAAAAAGAGGGACGCCAGCGATAGGGACAACGATAAGGACGATGGGTTCCCCGAGGTGCACAACGCCTTCATGATCTTCGGTGGGCCTTCGTCGTGCCTTACGGCGTGCAAGCGGAAGAGGGAATGCCGGGATGTCTTCTCGGTGAAGGTGGCCACTCCCCGGTACCTCGACTGGTGTCGGGAGGCGATCACCTTTGATCGGGATGACCACCCCGATTATGTCCCAAACCTCGGGCAGTACCCACTCGTTGTTGACCCGATCATCGACAACACCCGGCTCACCAAGGTGTTGATGGACGGAGGCAGCGGCCTCAACATCCTCTATGCCAACACCCTGGAGCTCCTGGAGCTCAACCGGTCGCAGCTCCGGGGTGATGCCGCGCCTTTCCACGGCATCGTGCCAGGGAAACGCACGCGACCCCTTGGGCGCGTCAACTTGCCCGTCTGCTTCGGCACTCCCTCCAACTACCGCAAGGAGGTCCTCACCTTCGACGTGGTTGGGTTCAAGGGGGCCTATCACGCCATCCTGGGGCGCCCTTGCTACACCAAGTTCATGGCGGTCCCCAACTACACCTACCTCAAGCTCAAAATGCCGGGTCCCAACGGTGTCATCACCATCGAGTCCACGTACGAGCATGCATACGACTGCGACATCGAATGCATTGAGTACGCCGAGGCTCTCGTGGAGGCCGAGACCCTCATCGCCAACCTCGACCAGCTTGGTAGCGAGGCGCCTGACTCCAAGCGTCGCGCTGGGACTTTCGAGCCCGTGGAGGCCGTCAAGCTCGTCCCGATAGACCCCACCTGCCCCGACGACCAGGCGCTGAGGATCAGCGCCACCCTCGACATCAAATAGGAAGCCGTGCTCGTCGACTTTCTCCGCGCAAATGCTGATGCGTTCGCATGGAGTCCCTCGGACATGCTGGGCATACCGAGGGAAGTCGCCGAGCACGCCTTGGACATCCGGGCGGGCTCCAAACCGGTGAAACAGCGCTTGCGCCGATTCGACGAGGAAAAGCGCGGGGCCATCGGCGAGGAAGTGCAGAAGCTTTTGGCAGCCGGATTCATCAAGGAAGTGTCCCATCCAGAGTGGTTAGCTAATCCTGTATTAGTCGAGAAGAAAAATGGGAAATGGAGAATGTGTGTAGACTACACCGGTTTGAATAAAACATGTCCAAAAGTCCCTTTCCCATTACCTCGAATCGATCAAATCATTGACTTCACTGCGGGATGCGAAACCCTATCTTTCCTTGATGCGTATTCCGGTTACCATCAAATCAAGATGAAAGAATCCGACCAGCTCGCGACTTCTTTTATCACACCATTCGGCATGTACTGCTATGTGACTATGTCGTTCGGCCTCAGAAACGCAGGGGCCACATACCAACGGTGCATGACCCAGGTCTTTGGCGAGCACATCGGGCGAACCGTCGAGGCCTATGTGGATGACATCATGGTCAAGTCCACAAAGGCCGGTGATCTCGTCGATGACCTAGAGATAGCCTTCAAATGCCTCAGAGAGAAGGGCATCAAGCTCAACCCCGAGAAGTGTGTCTTCGGGGTCTCCCGAGGCATGCTCTTGGGATTCATAGTCTTGGAACGTGGCATCGAGGCCAACCCAGAGAAGGTCTCGGCCGTGACCAACATGGGACCAATCCAAGATCTCAAGGGTGTGCAGAGGGTTATGGGATGCCTCGCGGCCCTGAGCCGCTTCATCTCGCGCCTCGGTGAAAAAGGCTTGCCCCTGTACCACCTCTTGAGAAAGTTCGAACGCTTTTCTTGGACCCCCGAGGCTGAAGAAGCCCTCACCAAGCTCAAGGCGCTGCTCACCAATCCTCCCATCCTAGTGCCGCCGACCAAGGGCGAGGCCCTCTTACTCTATGTCGCCGCAATGACCCAAGTGGTCAGCGCGGCCGTAGTAGTCGAGAGGCAGGAAGAAGGGCACGCTCTACCCCTTCAACGACTTGTTTACTTCATCAGCGAAGTGCTCTCTGAGACCAAAACACGCTACCCCCACATCCAGAAGCTGATCTACGCCGTAGTCTTGGCTCGACGCAAGCTGCGTCACTACTTCGAGTCCCACCCGGTGACCGTGGTGTCATCTTTCCCCTTGGGAGAGATAATCCATAACCGGGAGGCCTCGGGTAGGATAGCCAAGTGGGCCGTCGAACTCATAGGGGAAGCCCTGTCTTTTGCGCCTCAGAAAGCAATCAAGTCTCAGGTCTTGGCCAATTTTGTGGCTAAGTGGACCGACACCCAACTGCCACCTGCTCAAGTCCAGGCAGAATGCTGGACCATGTACTTCAATGGGTCCCTGATGAACACTGGGGCAGGCGTGGGTCTGCTCTTCATCTCACCCCTCGGAGTGCACATGCGCTACATGATTTGGCTCCACTTCGCTGCCTCCAACAACGCAGCTGAATACAAAGCCCTCGTCAACGGCTTGCAGGTCACCATCGAACTTGGAGTACGGTGTCTCGACATACGGGGCGATTCGCAGCTCGTCATCGATCAAGTGATGAAGGAGTCAAACTGCCATGACCCCAAAATGGAGGCGTACTGCAAGCTGGTATGTCGCCTTGAAGACAAGTTCGACGGTCTCGAACTCAACCACATCGTGCGAAAATTCAACGAGGCCATGGACGAACTGGCAAAGATGGCATCGGCATGGGCCCCGGTCCCCCCAAACGTCTTCGCCAGGGACCTCCACAAGCCTTCCATCGACTACGCCTCGGCGGCGGAAGAGGGCCCACCGATCGAGCCCACCGTAGGGCCCGAGGCCCCCTCTGTCACCGAGACCCCTTCGGCCGAGCCCGAGGTCATGGAAGTCAACACAGAACCTCCCGAGGCTAACCAGGACACGGACTGGCGAGTCTCGTTGCTTGATTGCCTCGTTTGAGGAGAGCTCCCCGCAGACAGGACCAAAGCCCAACAGCTTGCGCGACGAACCAAAACTTACGTTCTCAGCAACGGCGAGTTGTATAGGCGAAGCCCGTCTGGCATGCTCCAACGATGCATCACCACCGAGGCAGGCCAAGCCCTACTTTGGGACTTGCACGCAAGAGCCTGCGGGCACCATGCAGCGCCTCAGACGCTCGTGGGAAACGCCTTCCGCCAAGGGTTCTACTGGCCAACAGCGGTTGCTGACGCCACCAAGCTGGTACGCTCCTGTGAGGGATGTTAGTACTATGCACGGTAGACGCACCTCCCGACCCAAGCCCTCCAAACCATCCCCATTACATGGCCATTCACCGTGTGGGGGCTCGATATGGCCGGGCCTCTACAGAAGGCCCCCGGGGGCTATACCCATTTGCTGGTAGCAATCGATAAGTTCTCCAAGTGGATCGAGGCTCGTCCGATCAATCGAATCAAATCTGAGCAAGCGGTGCTGTTCTTCACTGACATCATCCACAGGTTCAGGGTTCCAAACACCATCATCACTGACAATGGGACACAATTCACCGGCCACAAGTTCCTGACGTTCTGCGATGACCACCACATCCGTGTGCCCTGGTTGGCCGTAGGACACCCTAGGACAAACAACCAAGTAGAGCGTGCCAACGGCATGATCCTACATGGCCTCAAGCCAAGAATATACAACCGGTTGAAGAAATTTGGCAAGAAATGGCTTGCCGAACTCCCATCGGTCATCTGGAGCCTGAGGAACACTCCGAGCCGAGCCACGGGATTCACACCGTTCTTCCTGGTCTATGGAGCCGAGGCCATCCTCCCCACTAACTTGGAGTACGGTTCCCCAAGGCTATAGGCCTACAACGAGCAAAGTAACCGCACCGCCCGCGAAGACGCCCTCGACCAGCTAGAGGAAGCCCGAGACGTTGCGCTGCTACATTCGGCCAAGTACCAGCAAGCCCTACGACGCTATCAAGCCCGGTGGATTCGAAGCCGAGATCTGAAGGTGGACGACCTGGTGCTAAGACTAAGGCAGAGCAACAAGGGCCGCCACAAGCTGACCTCGCCATGGGAAGGGCCGTACATCGTCGCCCAAGTGCTAAAGCCCGGGACCTACAAGCTAGCCAACGAGAAGGGCGAAATCCTCACCAACGTTTGGAACAATGAACAGCTACGTCGCTTCTACCCTTAATTTTCCAAGCATTGTATACTTTGTTTCTCGAAATACAATAAAGAAGCATTCTTTAGTTGTTCTAATTTTTCGAGAAACCCCCTGAGCCCATCGTGGGGCTCAGCATTACGATAGCGCTACAAGGGAGACTCGGCTCTGCCTCTGCAGAGGTGCCCACCGCGGGGCTCGAACAAGACTCAGCTCTGCCTCTGCAGAATCGAGCCTCCCTCGGGGGCTAGAAGGGTGGAACCCCCCTAAGTCCCAGGCACCATTTTTAATCGATTTTCGAATAAATTTCTACGCCAAACTCTCTAGCGTGCTCTGACAAATCGATTGTAAAAAACCCAAGGACCGAAAGTCTATCTCAGGGCCAAAAGGCCGGCCGAGTCGTGAGACAGCCTACGCCTTCGGGCTACGGCACTCCCTCACCACCTTTTGCCCAAGGGGCAGCTTAGGCTCCGTGGAAGTTTTTTGCAAAAAATATGTTCAGAGACGAGATAGAGGGCAGAGGCTCAGAAATACAGTAAAAAACAATTAAAAAGCGTAGACGCATAAGTACTTAAAAAAGGCCTCGACGGCCACAAGCGTCACGGCACGATAATAACCCTAATCTGTTTTACATGGCCCCTTTGGCCTAGGTCAAGGCTCAGGGTCGCCAGCGTCGGCGGATGGTGTGGGAGGGACCACCTCCTCTTCGAACAGCTTGGCCAGCGCCGTGCCGGGGCCCTCAGCCGCCTCCATCAGCTTCGTGACCTCCTCATCGGCCTCCTCATCATCCTCAGCCAAGACGTAACCATCGCTGACGGCCTCGAGGTCGATGCCGGCGTAGTGTGAGGAGACGACGGCCAGGGCACGCTTGACGCCCATGTGCAGCATCCCCCGGAGTCGCTCGCGCACTTGGCCGCTCAACACGGTCAAGCGACTCCCAAGGGAGCTGCCCGATTCAACCTCCCCAACCTCTAGGGCCTCGCAGACGGTATGGGCGGCGTTCTGCAGCGCGTTATGCTCCTAGATCTTGGCCTCGAGCACCGCCTACACCTCAACAGAAGCCTCAGCTACCCGGGAGACCTCCTTCTCCAACCCTGCGCTGTGGGGGTATTAACCCCAATACCCTTACGGCTAGGCTTGGGCCAGCCTAGACCAGGGGGTCTGGCCCACTAGAAGACGACGCACGGCCCAGCCAATCTGTTCGGAGTCCCACGCAAGGAATCAAGGCAGATTTGGAGATCAAGCAAGATCCTAGTCGGTTAGAATAGGAAACCTTATTCGGCCACCTATGGCAATTGTAACTGGTTAGGATTAGTTTTCAGATCTGTAACCCTGCCCCCCGGACTATATAAGGCGGGCAGCGGACCCCTCTAAAAACATCTCTCATTGACATACAGCAATACAATCAGACGCAGGATGTAGGTATTACGCCTTCACGATGGCCGAACCTGGATAAAACCTCGTGTCTGTCTTGCATCACCATCTTGTTTGTAGCTTGCGCATCTGTCTGACGACAATCTACTACCTTGGGCATACCCCTAGGTAGACTGTCGATCATATTTCGTCGACAGTGGCGCGCCAGGTAGGGGGTGTGCGTACTGCTCTCCAAGCGAACAAGATGGTCATCATCTCTGGTTCCATGGCTACATCGAACGGCCTCACGTTCACCATCGGCCAGGTCACCTGGACCACTGGCTCCGACGACTTCATCGCCATGACCACAGAGGAGGCGCGGATTCAATCTGCATCGACCACTGCTTCACCTGCATCGGCTATGGCTCTGACCACGATGGATCTGGCTCCGGCCACGCCAACATCGTCTTCAGCCACGCCGTCAACCCGTCGTCCGCTTCCTCGCTACAAAGGGAGGCAGATCAACAACACCGACCTGCTTGACTCCATCGATCGGGTCGACACCAAACTTGCTGAAACCCTAGCTCTGGTAAGTTCGATTCAAAGTCAACCTAATGAGCAGGTAACCACTACCCACAACAGATCTACCTGACCAGCTCGGGCCAGTCGTCCTGCACAACTCGGTATGGATCTCGTGGTCACATCTACTCCTGAAGGGCGCTCCGTTCGTCACCGGCCAGCCCCCGCGATGGGTCTCCGGCTCTCTGAGTATGAAGCCTCGATGGAGAACTACCAGGCCCAGCCCTATGGCCTGCGCAACTTCGTCAACATGGTCCGGATTGAGGATTATCAAGAAGGATCGGTCCACACAGTTCAAGAGGGTGGCTCAAGCTCCTCATCCGGCATAGCATCTAATGGCTCCGTCCACACCGAGCTCCAGCATCATGACAATGAAGGCATTGAATATGATCTGGATATCCCAGACCATGCCCCGAGGTTCCCATGATTCCCATCCTTCCCACCAAGGTGAGGAGACTTGATCAATGTTGTCAGTAATAACGAACCACCAGCAGTTGGCGAAACAGAATAAGAAAGGCTAGCATGCGAAGCACGCAATATTGACCGGTTTAATCGCCGACAAATCGAAGCCGAGGCAGAAGAGGAGGCACAACGCATAAGGGTCTAGCCATGCGACCTTAACAATGCCTTTGATAGGGTGGGGGACAAGCAGGTCTTTAGGACTCCAAGCGCCAACGTAGCCGTTGCTATGGCGACAATGCAACGACTACCCAATACCCCGAAAACCCAGGCAGTTCATGATGATATACAAGCTTACCTGACAACTGCTATGGCCCAGACCGCAGAGACTGTAAATCAAGCCCGGGCTCCATCCATCTCGTCGAATCAAGCCATAGCCGCCTATACTCAAGTCGCTCACAGCCACCCAACCAACGTGGCTCGCGCAACAATGACCCATCAGACAACCATCAAGGCGGAAACGGTGGCCATGATGGTGGCCGGGACGACAACCGCCGAGACAACCACGACAATCGCCGTAATAACCGCGGTCGCAGGGTTAACCAGGGTGGCAACAGGGATCGCCGTGATGGCAATAACGATCTCAACCATTACCTCGGAGAACGCAATCTGCGCGATCGCATTAACCAAAGAGCCAACGATCGTGCATCCCACGAAAGCTATCGCTGTATGGAATATGATACTACCCATGGCCCTCCGGGTTTGAAGCAGTTTACTCCACACCTTTGCCAAGTCATGCAGCCCAAGAACTTCAAGCTCGAAAAACTTCAGAAGTATGACGGCAAGGAGAACCCCAAATTATGGGTCATGCTCTACGAAACTGGGTGCAGATCAGCCATGGCTGACGAGCACATCATGTCTAATTACTTCCCAGTCACCGTCGGCCATGTAGGCCACCAATGGCTGGTCAGTTTGACGGCGAACTACTTTGATTCTTGGCAAGAGCTCAAGCAAGCATTCATCGACAACTTCATTGCTACTTGCAAGCAACCCGGTAACAAATATGATCTGCAGCGGATTCGAGATCGCAAAGATGAGCCACTGCGCGAGTACGTCCGATGCTTCTCGGAGATGCGTATCAAGGTCCCGTCAATCTCTGACAATGAGGCAATTGAAGCTTTCGTCACTGGTCTCCGCTTCCACGATGCCCTAAGGGACAAGCTCCTCCGCAAAAGACCTGAATCGGTCACAACGCTCCTAGCCACTGCTAAAAAATATGCGGATGCCGATGATGCTAAAAAGATAATCATCGAAGAAGCAGCAAGGGTCCCACGCTCCGACCACCCCCACACCGCGATGACTACCGCGGCAACCGTGGTCGGAATGACAATTTTGATCGCCGCAACCGACGCAACGATTCCCGCGACCACCGCGACCAGCGTAATCAGCGGCGTAATCGCCGTGACGATTACAGGGGCAAGCGTGCTCGGGAAGATGACGGCGAAGTCAACACCGTTAAAAAAGGTGGTGGACGTCGCAACTACGAAGAAGACTACGCCAAAGCATTGAAAGGACCCTGCCAGCTCCATCCCAAGTCAAACCATACCATGGAGAATTGTCGTGTTCTCAAATCTATCTACATGCGTCAACAGGCTCCGGATACATCCGATAAGCCTAACGACGCAGGGGAACAGCGTAACGAGGACAACGATGATGAAGACGCCGATCCCCGTCACAAGTACGTCAAGCCAACCGATCGTGTCCACACCATCATTGGGGGCAAAGTGTCAATTGAGACCAAACGAGAACGCAAGCTGCTCGCCCACGCTTGCTTGAACGTGGCCAACGCCAACAACCTCATCGCTGATCCGTGGCTCCCTCCTTGGTCTCACCGCGAGATCTCCTTCAGTAGAAAGGACCAATGGGCTGCTATACCTGAGCCAGGGCATTTTCCCCTGGTTCTCGATCCTTGTATCAACAAGGTTCAGTTCGATAGAGTGCTGGTTGACGGCGGCAGTTCCATCGATATACTGTTCAAGAATAGTTTGCTAGCCCGGAAGATAACCCAGGCTGATCTCAAGCCATATGAGGCACAGTTCAGGGGTGTTCTCCCCGGACAGAGCTCTACACCTCTCGGGCAGATCATGCTACCTGTGCAATTTGGTACCCTAGACCACTTCCGCACCGACTACATCAACTTCGTGGTCGCCGACTTCGAAGGCACCTACCATGCTATCCTTGGTCGACCAGCGCTCACCAAGTTCATAGCCATACCTCACTACAGGTATTTGGTGCTCAAGATGCCTACTGAGAAGGGGGTTCTAACTCTCAGGGGCAACATGTACGCAGCTTACACTTGCGAGGATGACAGCTTCAAAATAGCAGAGGCTCACGACATCTCTATTCGCATGGCTGAGACCACGTTCGATGCTAAGAAGACCCCAGCCGATCACCTGGAGATCCCAGAGCTCAAGGCCCCACGCAAGAACATCAAGTCCAAAGAGCACAAAGAGATCCAGCTGGTCGATGGTGATCCCAGCAAAACGGCCCTTATCGGGGCCAACCTGGATCCTAAATAGGAAGACATGCTCGTCAGGTTCTTGAGAAGCAACATGAGTGTGTTCGCATGGAAACCCGCCGACATGCCCGGTGTACCTCGGAACTTGATCGAGCACTCCTTAAATGTCGATGGCAAGGCCAAACCCATCAAGCAGAAGCTACGACGGTTCGCTCGCGACAAAAAGGAGGCTATTAGGGTAGAAGTTACACGGCTTTTAGCAGCCAGATTTATCAAAGAAGTGTATCATCCGGAGTGGTTAGCCAACCCGGTTCTTATACGCAAAAAGAATAAGGAATGGAGAATGTGCGTTGATTACACTGATCTCAACAAACACTGCCCTAAAGACCCCTTTGGCTTACCTCACATAGATGAGGTCATAGATTCAATTGCCGGTTGCGAGCTGCTTTCCTTTCTCGATTGCTACTCTGGTTATCACCAGATCGCTCTCAAAAAGGATGACCAGATCAAGACATCCTTCATCATGCCTTTTGGCGCCTACTGCTACATGACCATGTCGTTTGGGCTCAAGAACGTCGGGGCTACCTACCAACGCACCATACAGGCCTGCCTCAAAGACGAGATAAAAGACGACCTCGTCGAGGCTTATGTTGATGATGTAGTTGTCAAAACCAAGGAAGCATATACCCTTGTCGACAACTTAGAATGCACCTTTGCAGCCCTTAACACATTCCAATGGAAATTAACCCAAAGAAGTGCATCTTTGGTGTTCCATCTGGTATACTGCTTGGCAACGTCGTCAGTCACGACGGCATACGCCCTAACCCAGAGAAAGTAAAAGCTGTCTTGGACATGAAGCCGCCCAAAAAGGTGAAGGATGTTCAGAAGCTTACTGGATGCATGACTGCCCTCAGTCGTTTCATATCAAGATTAGGCGAGAAAGGACTACCATTTTTCCAGCTGCTCAAAGCATCCAAGAAGTTTGAGTGGTCGGAGGAAGCAGACGCTGCCTTTACACAGCTGCAACAATTCCTTACATCACCTCCGGTCCTCACTGCTCCTAGAGAAGACGAAACCCTCCTGCTTTACATCGTGGCAACTAATCGAGTGGTCTCCACCGCCATGGTGGTAGAGCGCGACAAGCCCGGCCACATCTACAAAGTACAGCGACCAATTTATTTCATCAGTGAGGTGCTCAATGAGTCTAAGACTAGGTACCCACAGATCTAGAAACTGATCTACGCCATACTGATCACATCCCAAAAGTTGAAACACTACTTCAACGGATATCATGTGGTGGTCATGACTAAGTACCCTCTGGGAGACATCATTCGCAACAAGGATGCAAATGGGCGCATCGTCAAATGGGCAATGGAGCTATGCCCTTTCTCCTTGGAATTTGCAAGCCGTACTACAATCAAGTCTCAGGCACTTGTCGACTTCATCGTCGAGTGGATAGACTTAAGCACACCTGCCTCTTAGGGGCCCGTCGAGTATTGGAAGATGTACTTCGACGGCTCTCTCAACATCGACGGCGCAGGAGCAGGAGTCCTTTTCGTGTCACCATCCAAGGAGCAGCTCTGATACGTCCTCAGGATTTATTTCCCGGCGTCTAATAACGCCGCCGAGTACGAAGCATGCCTACATGGTCTGCTCATTGCGGTCGAGCTTGGTGTCAAACGTCTCTATGTCTATGGAGACTCGACTCTGGTCATCAACCAACTCAACAAGGACTGGGATATGACCAGCGAAAAGATGGATGCATACTGCAAATCGATCAGAAAGCTGGAAGGCAAGTTCTATGGCATCGAGTACACACATGTGGTCTGGGACAAAAATCAAGCAGCAGATGCGTTGTCAAAGTTAGGATCATCCTGAGCCAAAGTCACACATGGCGTATTTGTTCAAGACCTGCTCACGCCTTCCATCAAAGAAGAAGATCCCGTGGTCGACAAGCCTCCAGACCAGCTATTGGTGGCTACGGTTCCAACGTTAAACACCACCGAACCACCTCCGACCACTAAGGAGCCTGACTGGAGAGTACCTTTCATCAAGTACCTAACAGATGGTAGCGGTTACACCGATCGGACAAAAAACGAACGCCTGATGCGTCGTAGTAAGCAGTATCTGCTCGTCGATGGCAAATTGTGGCGCAAGAACACGAAGGAGGAAATCTTGATGAAGTGTATAACCCAGGAGGATGGTGAACATCTCCTGGACCAAATCCACTCTGGCTCCTACGGCAACCATGCGGCCTCGAGAACGCTGGTTGGCAAGGCTTTCCGAGCAGGGTTCTATTGACCGTCAGCCATATCCGATGCAGAGAAGCTAGTCCGCCATTGTGAAGGTTGTCAGTTCTTCGCCAAGAGAATCCACATACCAGCACATGAGATTTAGACAATACCAGCCTCTTGGCCCTTCGCATGCTGGGGACTGGATATGATTGGGCCTTTCAAACCGGCCCCTGGGAAATTTACATGCGTCTTTGTGCTGATCGACAAATTTTCCAAGTGGATAGAGTACATGCCCCTGGTCCAGGCATCTTCAGAAAAGGCTGTCACGTTCATCGACTAGGTCATCCACCGCTTCGGCATACCCAATAGCATCATCACTAATCTGGGTACTCAGTTCACCGGGAATGCTTTTTGGGACTTCTGCGATGAAAGGAGTATAGTAGTAAAATACGTCTCGGTGGCGCACCCTAGAGCTAATGGATAGGTCGAGCGGGCAAATGGTATGATCTTGGACGCACTTAAGAAGAGGATGTACAGAGAAAATGACAAAGCTCCTGGAAGATGGCTCAAAGAGTTACCAGCCATGGTCTGGGGTCTCAGAACCCAGCCTAGTCGCAATACCGGCGTATCACCGTACTTTATGGTTTATGGCGCTGAGGCAGTGCTCCCAGCAGATATAGCCTTCAGATCAACACGGGTAGAAAACTTCAACGAAGACAAGGCCAATGAAGTACGGGAGCTAGAAGTGAATAGTGCAGAAGAGAAGCGGCTCGATTCTTGTGTACGTACAGCCAAATACCTTGCTGTTTTGCGTAGGTACTACAACAAGAACATCAAGGAGCGGTTCTTCGTGGTTGGGGACCTGGTCCTGAAGTGGAAGACGAATCAGGCTGGTGTCCACAAACTCGCAACCCCATGGGAAGGGCCCTTCATGATCAAGGACGTTACACGACCAACGTCTTACAGGTTAGCTCACCTGGATGGTACAGACGTACCCAATTCATGGTACATCGACAAGCTTAGGCGTTTCTATGCTTAACTACTAAGATATGTACTCCTCTTGTACTTTCGATTTAATTCAATAAAGCTATTATGATTTCTCCGACCACTCTAATGTGTCACTTCAAAGTCTATTGTTACTCTAACTCAACCAGTTAAAACCGACCACCATTCCTTCTTGGGTTTTCGGAGTAGGCCCTGTCTCCGGTTCCTCCCAACGCGTGCATGGAATCTGCTCTCTACGCTATGGGTGATTGGCAGGTCCCCTCTGGTTTGAATTATGTGTGTCTACGTGTGCACAAGCTACGCACCTCACACTCCGACCACAAGACAAACCAGGGCCATACAAACCTTTCAGGATGATGTGTCGACTAAACTGGTACAACTAAACAGAACGCTAACATGTTCTCACTTAGTTACACCAACACGATATCCAAGCTTAAATATGTTTTCTACAAAACAAACAAGCTTATGCTGATATACAGTTACGTTATTACAAGCTTGCCTGAAAAGGTCCAAGTTTACAATAACACAACTACATCTTCTTCCACAGCTATAGCCTATACTATTGGCTGGTCGGGGCACACGGCACCTGCTGCTCGCTGGGCTTGACATCGTGCAAGGGTCTCAGGGACTCTAGCATTGATCGAGCTGAAGAAGATGGCCCCGCCGATGCCTGGCTGGTCGAGACCGCAGGCTTCACCGGTTGGCTTAAAAATGACGGCGCTTCTAGCTGACTTGTTGATGGCGTTCCCTGTACAGGTGGTGTCGCGCCTCCACACAGGTTAATGTCACCAATTATTTTTGCCGACAAGTCCAGCTGGGTCATCCGTAGCTCCTCAGCCTTGTCTGGATCTACCTCCTTCGGGTATCCAGCCTCCAGGCGCTTGAGATCGATCAAGGGGTAGTGAGCACGTACCATGCTTAGCACATGTGCACCTGTGTACTCACCCGCCTCCTTCACGAACTCCTGGAACCATCCCCATGCCTTTCGGCATCTCTCGATCAATCCCAGCTACGGCGTCCTTGGCATGTCCTCTGTTAGCGCTGGATCGATGAGGTTAAGGACCGGCAAAATGCCCGTTGCCACCTCCTGGCACCGGTTTTTCCAGGTGTCACGATCCTTGGTGATCTCTTGGCACTGCGCCTTCCAGCCATCACGGTCTTTTATCATGGCCTCCAGATGCTTCTTCGCATTGATTTTTATAACTGCAAACCGTACATGCTGTTAAGACGCTATATTACGCCAAACTACGGTAGGCAACAAAAATGAGCAAAGGGGTTTGGAAAACTTACTTTTCAGCTCCTCTGTCATCTTGGTCGTGTGGTCCCGGAGCTGCGACTGGTCTTGCGCGAATTTTCTGTTGTCCTCTTTCAGGCGATCACACTCCACGACCGCACGACTGTTCTCCTTTCGGAGGCGGACCACTTTGTCTTCTAAGCCTGCACTACAGTGTTACTACCAACAACGCAACAACACTTGTCAGTAGTCGTTGTGATAAAGTGGCTACTTACTTGTTCTTTCCCGCTCTTTATTACTGAGCTGGATGACCAGGTTCTGGTTCTGGGACTCTTGCACCGTCTTTTCATGGTTGGCGGCTTCAAGTCGCTGGTGCAAGCGTTCCACCTCCGCCATCAGCACCTTGTTGCTAGCAGCGATCCCCTCGATCTGGTCGAAGCATTTCTTGCGGTACCTTGCGGTCTTCATTAAGTCCTATGTGCAGATTGCTAAGTAAGACAGCTACGACTAGACAACGAGATCAGGGGGTGAAGCAAAGCTTACCTGCACTTCCATCACCAGCCGTTTCACCGCCCGTTCAACTTTCTTGGTCTCTTCGACCTCCGAGATTTCCTCATGGACAACCCATTGGTCGTTCTGCCAACGCGACACATACACATGTTGTCGCTTGTCCTGCGGACGGCCTAGGACCTCCTCCACTTCGTCCTCTTCGGGCTCTTCTTTGGGTCTCGGTGCTGGTCCGACGTTAGCAGCTTCTGCGATCTCTATGGCCTTCCCACGGGCTGCAGCATCGACAAACGTGGTCTATGCTCTCACCTCCGGGCGCTGCTCCGCGGTCTGTTCCATTACCCTTGATGCTGAGGTGTTGCCCTCAACAGGTTTAGCGCTCGGAGCATTCATGCTCAGCTCAGCTCTTCCCTCGACCCCCTGCTTGGGGACTGTTGTCAGACTGTTTGTTTGCTGAGGACCCGACGGATCTTCTGCTATGGGTTCCTCGATGGTCGGCCACTGGGCAGTCTGTTCTGCATTTATTGGCGGTGCCACGCCGCTTCTGACTAGCTGCTCCAGACTTTCGGTGGACGCCAAGCTAGTACATCCGAGATAAGTTCAGAAGGCAGCCATATTCAATACAAATTGCTAGCTTACATCAAGGTTACAAATACTTACATGTTGGAAGCGTGGAATGATGTGGCGAAGGCGCGTCTCTTCGGCCGTGCTTGCTCCATGTGCTGTGCGGGTGACTCCTGGTCTCCCTCTACATCCAGCACTGTTGCTGGGCCTTGGTGCTCGACCCCTCCGCCGCTTGTCCTTTGTGCTACAGTGGCCGGTGGTGTGCTCGGTCGAGTTGTCGCTCCCGTCGCCGGTCGCGTTCCTTGCCTAGGTACTCCCGAGGTCAACCCGGCTGCATCCTTCACCGCCGTCGGCAATGTGGGTCCCATAGGCGCGGAGGAGATACCTTGCTCCATCAACTCCAGTTGTTTCCTCCTCTTTCGAGGGACAAGTCGAAAG
Organism: Miscanthus floridulus; assembly: GCF_019320115.1. Lineage (NCBI taxonomy): Eukaryota > Viridiplantae > Streptophyta > Magnoliopsida > Poales > Poaceae > Miscanthus > Miscanthus floridulus. The sequence goes on from NC_089596.1 coordinate 21,856,781, forward strand.
GTGTCTGCATCCTCTCCCTCCTCTGCGTCATCGTCCGACCAGGCAAAAATCGCCTATCGACGCTTGCTGGCTGGTTTCTCCTTCGGGCCCCCCTCGGGCTCATTGATACTTAGCGCGCCCCCCCGGTGAGCAGGGTGGTCGCTAATCTCTTCTTCGGCTGTTTGGGGGCAGCCGATTGCTTACCATCAGCTAGGGCCGCTGCCTCCTCTCCAACTCCGAGCACCGCCCTATTGACGTCCTCGTCTATGATCTCGACGCTGGTCTGGGTGGTGGGACCATCTCCTTGTGGCCACTCCACTCCAGGGGGTGGCGACACAAACACTGTCGCTCTATCCCGATCATTAACCTGGGTAACAAAAATGGGTGAACACAGTAAGTTTCCACTTATCCTACCACAATATAAAACTACGGGTATAGGGCAAGACGAGTTACCTTTGGGGGAGGTTGGGTAAGCTTGAAAGCGTGCTCGATGTCGTTCAATCTGGCATAATTTGGATCAGCTAAGTTAAATAGCTCTCCAATCCTGGCTTTGACTTCGATTTTGTCAAGCGCCTCCTACCTCGTCCTCGTCGGGTCTGTGCTACCTTGATATTCATAGTCAGGATGTACTCTCCTCTGGCAGGGCTAGATCCGTCGGCTGATGAAGTTCCCGACCACGCTCGGACCATCCAGTTTTTTCCACGGGATCATTCCAAATATTTCTAGAATTTGTTCCAAGTGCTCGGGCTTCTCTGACCAGCTTGTCCTCTTCTCCGGAATGTACCCCACGTCGCATAGTGTAAATGTATTCAGCTCTTCACGGATGTAGAACCATTTCTTGTACCAGTCGTCTAGCGACGTGTTCCATGGGCAGTGCAGGTACTGGGCTTTCATGCCGTCACGGAGGTTGTGGTACACACCCCCGGCTATCTTCGAACCACCGCTTCCTTTCTTCCATAGACAGAAAAGATGGCAGAAAAAATCGAAATGGGGCTGGAAACCGCCATATGCTTCGCAAAGATGTATGAAAGTGGCGACAAGGAGGATCGAGTTGGGATGCAGATTGCAAATCCCAATCTCGTAGTAAAGACAGAGCCCCTGAAGAAAAGGATGTACCGAAACCCCAAATCCCCGCTTAAAGAAGTCTTCGAACACCACGATCTCACCTGGTTGTGGATCGGGGTACCCCTCGCCCTTCGGCGCACGCCATCCTGTGAGCTCCTTGTTGTGGAGTACCCCCATGGTGATGAGGTCTTCAATGGTCTGCTCGTTGCTTCTCAATTTCCACCACTCCTTCGCCATGACTCCTGCTTTCTTCTGCGCGTCACTTTTCGCCATGAATCTGGCCTTGCTGATGAACGAGGAAATGGCGTTGGATTGATTGGTGGTGATTTCAGAGGTATTAGGGTTGGCGAGAGGAAGAAGATGGCTGCGGCTGTGAATGGCAATGGGGTTCAGTAAAAAGTAACTTACCTATCCTATACTGTATTTAACCCAAGAGTTATGCCATTTTCACAGCCTCGAGATCTATGCCAATATATGCGCCTCTTCGTTGCCAGTGTATGCGCCTCTTTGTTGCCAGTGTGAGAGGGCCCACGCTGACGCACCTACTTACAGGTGCCATGGAACTGTTTGCTTGAAAAGACAAAAAAGCAGTATGACGTGCTATACCCGTCTACTTTTTTGACCAGACGTGTCAGATTGGACTTGACAGAGCAAGTAAATAAATAAATACAAAAAATAATAGTACAAGTGGCATATGGTTTTTCGCCACACTTCTCGTGCTTGGGGACTGTCGCGACTATCCTTGTGCTTGGGGACTGTCCAGACCACCATTGTGCTCGGGGACTATCCAGACCACTATTGTGCTCGGGGACTGTCCAGACCACCATCGTGCTCGGGGACTGTACAGACCACCATCATGCACGGGGACTGTCCAGACCACTATCGTGCTCGGGGACTATTCTGACCACTCTCATGCTCGGAGACTGCCCCGACCACTCTCCGAACATTGCTCGGAGACCGCTCTCCTCGGCTACATGTGATTTGTACTCACATATAGTTGAGAGGCATTTATTTAGACCTTGCTACAAGGCTGATACATCGCCTTCCAGCAAGCTCGGGGACTACATCGGTACGATGCACCTGCCGGTGCATCTCGTATTGCTTGTACGATGATTGGATTCTCAACTTCAGTGGGAATTCTTTTTAGACCCTGGCACCACGTGCCTACGTCACCTACTACCAGGCTCGGGGACTAAGTGGGCACACTTCACCTTGCGGTGAATGTGCTTATTTTATCGACCCCTACGCTCTGACTGTTGGCCATAACTACTATTGTCCAAGGGTCACTTACATTTCTTTTCAGAAATACAAGTGGGCACACTTGATCAGGAAAGAAATCTTTTTCTTTTTTCTTTAGAGCACCATGCATTCTTCGGACAACCGAAATCTTCGGCTGTAATCGTGGTCTACTGCTCTCTGTTCTGACCAGAATACTGGCACATTCGATTGGTCAATGTTTCAACCAGTTGGAGATGACATGAAGACGGATCGCATTAGCCAAAGGAGATCGAACGACGTGTCGTAGCATAATACATGGTGCTCGGGGACTAGCTGTGGGGGTATTAACCCCAATACCCTTATGGCTAGGCTTGGGCCGGCCCAGACCAGGGGGTCTGGCCCACTAGAAGACGACGCATGGCCCGGCCAATCTGTTCGGAGTCCCGCGCAAGGAATCAAGGCAGATTTGGAGATCAAGCAAGATCCTGGTCGGTTAGAATAGGAAACCTTATTCGGCCACCTATGGCAATTGTAACTAGTTAGGATTAGTTTCCAGATCTGTAACCCTACCCCCCGGACTATATAAGGTGGGTAGGGGACCCCTCTAAAAAACATCTCTCATTGACATATAGCAATACAATCAGACGCAGGACGTAGGTATTACGCCTTCACGGTGGCCGAACCTGGATAAAACCTCATGTCTATCTTGCGTCACCATCTTGTTTGTAGCTTGCGCATCTGTCTGCCGACAATCTACTACCTTGGGCATACCCCTAGGTAGACTGCTGACCATATTTCATCGACATGCGCCGAGACAAGCGGGATGGGGTTAAGCACCAAAGGAAATAAGCCGAACAGGGGCGAAGGCCTACGGGACTCACCCTCGGTTTTCTCTTTCTAGTGCTGGACCTCGACCTGAGAGGCCTCGGCCGCCCTGGAAGCCTCCTTCTCCAGCTCTGCATCACATCGGGAAGTTAGGGGTCGAACGCAAGAAAAACAAATAAAACAAGGGGAACAGGACTCACCCTCGGCCTTTCCCTTCAAGGCCAAGGCCTCGACCCGAGAGGCCTCGACCCGAGAGGCCTCGGCCACTTTGAGGGCCTCGGCCAGGGCACCTTTCGTTAGCAGGTGTGCGCCCTGCTCCGTCCACAGCCACCCAGCGATGGCCTTGGCAGAGGCCATTGCTTCTTCAGCCTGGGACCTGAAAGTGTCCCTCACCGGCCACCCGGGTCAGCTCCTCCTCTAGCTCCTTGATCCGCGTCGCCAAAGGGGTGGCCTGCTCCCAAGCCGTGGCCGCCTCGGCCTTCATATCAGCACAGCGAAGGCAGAGGTCCTCCACCTCCATGCTCCGCACTGATAGAAGCTCGTTGGCATTGGCGAGCAAGTCTTTCTACTGCCGGAGCTGGTCCCAGGAATCCCTCTCCCGCCGAAGGAATACCGACTTCCCGAGGGACTAGACCTCGAGCTCCTAGATAGGCAGAATAGACATCAAGTACTATGAGAAAACTAGGAAAAAGACGACACAGCACCAGGAAAGAAAGCACGCACCTAGGCAACCCCGGGCAGATCATCGGCCACGACGGACAGCGCTGTCCGCAGCGACCACTTCGCCAGACGGCGGTATTGCTCGAAGGTGTCCCAACGACCCCCCTTGGCCGCGTCCCCAAGGGCGAACAGAGGCTCCCCCTCAGGGTCGTCCTGGCTCCGCCACAAGACACGCGGGTGATCCCACCCGCGGGGCTCGGGTTGTACCCACGTGAGGGCCGAGTTTCCCTTGCCAGAAGTCAGAGCTGGCTACTCCGCGGTGCTGGCCACCTCGGCGTCCGCCATCTCCTTCCCCTGGGAAGCATCATCAGAGGAGATTGAATGGACCTCCACCTCCCAGGTGTTCTCCCGTGACGGTGACGGGCCTTGGACCGGGGGCGGTACTGAGGCTTGCGCCGCCTTTGTCTCCGCTTCCTGGGCCACCGGCTCTGCCACGCCCACGCCGGCCTCCGCCACCTCGGCCTCGGTGGCCTCGGGGGCTCCGGCCTCTACCACCTCAGCCTCGGTGGTCCTGGACGCCTCGACCTCCGTCGCCTCGGCCTTGGTGGCCTCTGTAACTGAAGGCGCCTTGGCTTCATCTGACTCGTGGGCCTCGGCCTTGTGGGGCGTAGGCTCCTCCCCCTCTGCTTGCTTTGTGGCCGCCTCAGCAACCCCTCCTTGGGTGACCAGCTCCTTCGGATCGGCCCTCGCCGATGCCGCGCCACGCTATATGGTGGCTTGCGCCTCCACCACCCATTGGGTGGTGGAGCTGGTGCTCACCTTGAGCACCTTACGTGGCGCCAAGGTGGGCGCCTCCGCATGATGCTTCCGGCTAAAGGCAAAGCACTCGCAAGGTCAACATACGACCGAGGGACGAGCGGGAGATGCTGCAACTCCACTGACAAAACACTTACCTCGAATGGGGACACAACCGCTTCTGCACTTTGTCCCTCGTCCTCTTCAACGGCGGTGGCGACGGCGGTGGCACGACCTCCATGTCCGCCGATGCCAGCCGGCCCTCGCCGGACTCCAGCGCCCCCTCGACCCTCTACCGAGGTGGTTGCGTCACCCCCGCCGCGGCCTGCTCCACCTCCGCCGTTGAGCCCACCGGGCTGACGGCGTGCTTCCCTAACGCCCGTGCCTTCGGTGCGTCGGTCTCGGCCCTGGGGCGGGCGATCGCTGGCCCCGAGGCGCCCTCTCCTCCTCCTCTTGGAGACGCCGAGCCACTCATCGATGCCCCGGGCGCAGTCCCCCCGACGTCAGGAAGATGGTCTAGGGGACCCCGCCCTGACTCGCTCTCACCGCTCGAGGAATCTGACAACGACGGCGATGGAGACTCCTCGACCGGGAGACCGTCGTGCCTTTGCTACCGGTGGCGTTTCTCTAGCTCCTCGCGCTCAAGGTTCTTCCTCTTGTTCTTTGCCTCCTTAGCGTCCTTCCACTTCTTCTGTGCCTCGGTATGCGCCCTGTTCACCACCTGCCGCTCTGTGTCCTCGGGAATGGGCAGCGGGGAGGCTCGCACATCCCTCATCCCCTGCGGGAACATCGAACACAAATAAGGGAACAGGAAATGGTGAGGAACGAGGAGGCCTCGAGGGCAGTAGCAGCGCGTGACTTACCAGAGAGAGGTACCCCCGCGATGGGCGCATCGCGAATGGGGTCAGACCACCGCTCCTCAGCCACCCCTCCACCATCTCTCTCACTTGACATAGAATCTCCTCGTCGGAGAGGGCGACGGCGAACATCCAGATGCCCTCGATCGGCTCATCCAGTGTCATGTCGAACAGGCACTGCCGCCGAGCCATCAGTGGCAGCACCCTCCGGCGGTGGAAGGCCACCACGACCACAGCCGCCGTAAGGCCGCGGCTGCGTAACCTCTCTAGCCCCTCTAGGAGCGGCTGCAGCTTGCGCTGGTCGACCAACGGGACGCCGTACCTCCACTTCTCTGGCTGGCTCTCCACGACCCGCCCGGTGTAGGGGGAAGCCCGCCGTCATCGTTGCGGAGGTAGAACCAGCTGTTGTACCAGCGACGGTTGGACGACGCGAGCTGGGCCGGGATGTAGAGGTGCTACCGGTCTTGGCACACTTGGAGAGTGCAGCCGCCCGCCCTCATCGCCTTCCGCATGCCCGCCGTGCCCGTCGGCTTGGTGGTGAACCCCGCCTGAAAGAGGTGAAGCCACAGCTCCCAATGGGGGGCAATGCCTAGGTACCCCTCGCAGACGGCGATGAAGATGGCCGCCTGCGCGATGGAGTTGGGGTTGAAGTTGTGGAGCTCCATGCCATAGTAGTGCGGGAGCGCCCACATGAACCGGTCCGCCGGTAGGCCGAGACCATGCTCGTGGAAGGACACGAAGCTCACGATGTAACCATCGCGTGACCTCGGCTCTGGCTCACCTCCCGGAGCAATCCACTCTGGTCTGTTGGGGTCGGTAACCGAGCGGAGGAGGCCGTCGTCGACAAGCGACTGCAGCGTCTCCACGGACACGTCGGACGGACCCCAAGGGTCTGCCTGAATGACAGTGGTGCCACTGGCCATGAGTGCGGTGGAGAATGTGGCTACGGTGGTAAGGCGAGCTCTCTCTCTCTCTCTCCCTTCTCCCTTCTTCTCCCTGGCGCCCTCTATTCTCAGCAACGGCTCGAGGGCAGAAAAGGCGAATGCAGGCAAGGTAAGGAAGAGAGGGGCAAGGCTTGTCATGTATTTATGCAGGAAGGGGGCGAAACGGATGGGCGACGAAACCGGGGAAGTTTCCCTCAGATCTGGCGCAGTTAATCCGGATCCGATTAAACTGCCCACGTGTCCATCTTTTCCTCATTAATCATGCGCACGGTAACGTCCCATCCGCAGACCACAGCAATGACAGACGCCGTTCTGTCTCCCCGAGAAACCGCCTCAAAAGGCGCACCTGTCGTTGTCAGCCGATGGGAGGGGAATATCCCCCACCCGATTCCTTTCAAACGAAGGAACTGGGCACCGAGCCCATTACGGTCCAGGGGTTCGAAGGCTAGGCCCCCGAGGGTTTCAACAGCCACCCCAGGACAAACAGAGTCAGGGATGACTATGGGTGAGCCCGTACATGTCCGAGGTCTAAGCAAGCGATCACTTGGGATGCCCTAAGTCGTATCCGAGACCGGCAGGGAGGTCTCTAAATGGGATCCCACCGTAGGGAGGCACCAAGACCCCGGGGCCAATCGAATGGCCCTGGGACCCACTAGAGAAACCCTCTGGTACTTTTGGAGTGCGTCTCTGGACTGCTAGCCGACCCCTACCGAATGGGGCACGGGCCTCCACTCGGACTTACCCGATAACAGCTCACCGGAAGTGTCACCGCTCGCGCCCACCGAGGGTAGCCTGGCATATTCCACCCCTCCTTCCAAATAAAAAGGATGTTTGAGGGTCATACAAAAAAGACAGGGAAACCCCTGATCGCCCTCTTGCTCCGTGCAGAGGCTCGGGGGCTCTTCCTACAACCAAGCCGAGACCCAGTGACTCAAACTAGCACTCGAGGGCTCAGCAAACAACCCCTCCTTCCGAACGAAAAGGATGCGCGAGGGTCGTACAAAAAAGACAGGGAAACTCCTGATCGCCTTCTCGCTCCGTGCAGAGGCTCAGGGGCTCTTCCTACAACCAAGCCAAGACCCAGCGACTCAAACTCGCAACCGAGGGCTCGGCAACCAACCCCTCCTTCCGAACAAAAAGGATGCGCGAGGGTCGTACAAAAAAGATAGGGAAACTCCTGATCGCCCTCTCACTCCGTGCAGAGGCTCGGGGGCTCTTCCTGCAACCAAGCCAAGACCCAGCGACTCAAACTCGCAACCGAGGGCTCGGCAAACAACCCCTCCTTCCGAACAAAAATGATGCGCGAGGGTCGTACAAAAAAGACAGGGAAACCCCTGATCGCCCTCTCGCTCCGTGCAGAGGCTCGGGGGCTCTTCCTGCAACCTAGCTGAGACCCAGCGATTCAAACTCGCACTCGAGGGCTCGGCAAACAACCCCTCCTTCCGAACGAAAAGGATGCGCGAGGGTCGCACCAAAAAGACAGGGAAACTCCCGATCGCCCTCTTGCTCCGTGCAGAGGCTCGGGGGCTCTTCCTGCAACTAGGTCGAAGCCTAGCAACCCGAACTCGCAGGGCAAAAACACGATAAAAGGCACCGAGCCTGTTACGGTCCAGGGGTTCGAAGGCTGGGCCCCTGAGGGTTTCAACAGCCGCCCTAGGACAAACAAAGTTAGGGATGACTATGGGCGAGCCCGTACATGGCCGAGGCCCAAGCAAGCAATTGCTTGGGATGCCCTAAGTCGTGTCCGAGACCGGCAGGGAAGTCTCTAAATGGGATCCCACCGTAGGGAGGCACCGAGCCCCCGGGGCCAATCGAACTGCCCTGGAACCCACTAGAGAAGCCCTCTGGTACTTTTAGAGTGCGTCTCTGGACCACTAGCCGACCCCTATCGAATGGGGCACGGGCCTCCACTCGGACTTGCTCGATAACAGCTCACCGGAGATGTCACAGCTCGCGCCCACTGAGGGTAGCCTAGCATGCTCCACTCCTCCTTCCGAACGAAAAGGATGCGTGAGGGTCGCACAAAAAAGACAGGGAAATTCCTGACCGCCCTCTTGCTCCGAGCAGAGGCTCGGGGGCTCTTCCTGCAACCAAGACGAGACCCAGCGACCTGAACTCGCACTCAGGGGCTCGGCAAACGCGGTAAAACCCCTCACTCAACATGAGAAAAGCCCCTGGAGGAATAAACCCACTCCTCTAGGGCCTCGGGGGCTACACCCGGCGGGTGCGCTCGCGCGCACCCACCAAGCCTCGAAGTACGAAACGCCATCCCGCCAGGAGCTGCCGCGAGCCAAGTCTTGTCAAAACCTTAGGGAGAGAGCGCTCACACTCTCCCCGAGGCTCGGGGGCTACTATCGAGTACCGTAAAAGGGGGTCCCCTAAGCAAGAACCGAAAAAATTGCTTAGACCCTGTAAAAATCGAAGCTAAGAGACAACTACTGGATAACCCCCACCTTGTCTAAGGCTCGGCTAGACCGCCCGGCCCACCTCGAACCGATTCTCCGCCTACTCGAGGCCCCGCACGTAAGGCCTCGGGCGAAATACCGATTCTCTGTCTCGCTCGAGGCTAGCTCGTAAGGCCTCGGACGGGGTACCGATTCTCCATCTCACTCGAGGCCGGCTCGTAAGGCCTCGGACGGGGTATCGATTCTCCGTCTCGCTCGAGGCCGGCTCGTAAGGCCTCGGATGGGGTACCGATTCTCCGCCTCGCTCGAGGCCGGCTCGGCAACAAACCCATCGCCTCCGCCTCGACCGACTTCTCTGACAGAACGTCACGTCCAACTAACGCGTTCAACCGCTCCCACGATATTAGCTGAACGACGGCTCGACACAGCGGAGTGGGCAACGAGATGTGAGTCACATCAACACCATGCCGTCCGAGACAGGACGGGGCAGGGGTTACCGGCCGCTGTGCTCGGCACTGTGCCCACGACTCACGCCCGTGCCGCACTGTGCCACCTAATCCCTGCTCCGAGGATAGCACGGCGTGGGGAGTCAAGTCCAGGTACCTGTATCCTCGGAATCAGTGTACAGGACCAACTGCTCCCTCCGAGCCTCGGTCATCCGCTTCGGGGTCTCGGTAGCCTCGGGATTTGCGCCCGCCGAGCCCCCCACGATGGTTCGGCCTCTACACTGACTGGGCCTCGGCTCTCTGCGCTGTCGACATACAGCGACCGACACGTCGTCCACCATGCCCTGCGTCAAGCTATCACTGGAGCTCCCACGTCGCACAGGATCGGGTGTGACCGGCGCGTCACTCCAGTGCATCAAGGACAAGACCGCTCCGTCGACCATGCCGCCACAGTGGCAAGCTACAGGGCTCGGACAGGCCACCTCCGCTCACAAGACGTCGCGTGGCGAACACATGTATCACCCCCGTCCCCCCTTCAACTATAAAAGGGAGTGACCGGGGTTGTTTCTAGGGACGAAAGGAGAGAGGCTCACAGGCTCACACGCATGGATGAACACAGATAGACGCTCATACGTAGAGACTCACGTAGACCCACGGACACATGCAAGTAACGCGCAACACTCTGTAACACGTGCACTCCTCCACACTGCCTGAGATCAATATCTCAAGCAATCCACACCGCTCCACGCAGAGACCTGGGACTAGCTCTCTCTCTCGCCCTGCTTGTAAACCCCTACTACAAGCACCTCGGTGCAAGGAATACAAGATCGATCTCTCAGACTGGACGTAGGGCACCTATTGCCTGAACCAGTATAAACCTTGTGTCTCTTTGCATCACCATCCGGGATTAGAGGCACGCAGTACAAATTCACTAGTTGGTTGAGGCCCCGCCGGTCCAAAACACCGACAAGAAGAAAAGGCAATGTTCAGGAAAAGCATTTATCTATTTGCTGATTTGGCAGGCCGCGATGGGCGGCGACTCGGGCGACGCCGTCATGGCGAGCTGGCTGCAGTCCGCGGGGCTGCAGCACCTCACCGTGGCCTCCTCCTCCGCTAGCGCTGGTGGCGCCGACTACCGCGGTGGGATGCCTGTGCTTGGCGGCGCTGGCGCGGGGTGCATGCTATCGAGCCTGCTGATGCAGGTGAGGTTCCTCTCGCTTCTCCCGGGAGATGAATGCGTGCTCTCTATGTTGGAATGCGGATCGTGATGGTGGACGGTAAACGCAAGAGACAGTCGATTTATCCTGGTTCGGGCCCTCGACCGTGATCGAGTAATAGCCCTACGTCCGGTTGGCGTTAGCCTTTGCGTCGGATTGATTGTCCACTGTCGTCTCTAGGAACCCCGCACTCCTTTATATAGTCAGAAGGCCAGAGTCCTAGTCGGTTTACAATGAGAGTTCCTGGTAGGATTACAGAATAATACTACTACTAAGATTACATGGAAAGAATCATAGTTAGACTAGATCTTTTCTCTTCCTTGCGAGGTATACTGTGGGTCCCGCATCGACAATTATTTATCTTGGAATACAAAATTTTTAAAACACGGAAGAGGAAAGAAATGCGAACCATCTAGGCGTCCGTTTTTTTTTTTTTTTGAGGGAACCATCTAGGCACACGTGTTCTCTAATCAACGTCGACTTCCAGTGCCAGACTCGCGCTCGTCAACGGACTTGGGCCGAGCTAAACGTTATTGGACCGCAAGAAAAAAAAAAAACTAGCAGCAAGTTGTTGCCGTAGTCTACACTATGCAAAGCTCTGATGTCCAGGTACGCTATAAAATAGGAGGGGTGGGGGAGCGCACAAAGGCACATGGCCTTCTTCACGTGACGTGTGGTTTGAGGATGAAAAATGTACATCTACTATATATATACTACTGGAAGGTGGCTGGACTGCTGGCTCAGTTCGATATATCCGATTTTTACCTTATCCGATTTCGGGCGAATACCATATAAAGTATCTTAATATCCGTATTCGGAAAAATAACCGAATAACTATCAAATTAAGTGTTCACCATATAAAGTATCTTAATATCCGTATTCGGAAAAATAACCGAATAACTATCCAATTAAGCGTTCTTGTTTATTCGGTCGGATAAATGCCCTGGATATCCGAATAACTATCCAACTAAGTGTTCACATTTATTCGGTGAGATAAATATCTGCACTGGCACATTATTGAACATAGTAATAATATAATAATATAATTGATTATTGATGCAGTCCCTGCAATTCGGTATTCTCGTTGGGAATTTACCTCGTTGGGAATTTACCGGAAGAATAAGAGCATTTATCTATTTTCTGATTTGCTGATTTGGCAGGCCGCGATGGGCGGCGACTCGGGCGACGCCGTCATGGCGCGCTGGCTGCAGTCCGCGGGGCTGCAGCACCTCGCCGCGGCCGCCTCCGCCGCCGGCGCTGGCGGCACCGACTACCGCGGTGGGATGCCTGGGCTTGGCGGCGCTGGCGCGGGGAGCATGCTGTCGAGCCTGCTGATGCAGGTGAGGTTCCTCTCGCTTCTCTCGGGAGATGAATGCGTGCTCTATATGTTGGAATGCGGATCGTGATGGTGGACGTCTTCGGCGCGTTCCGGTGCCGCGTGTTCCGGATCAGGTTGCTGTTGATATGAGGCGTTGGAATCCCGCGACTCACTTTAGGCCACGTTCGTTTCACCAGGAATGAGCCCTGGGAAGAAATCCTGACCGGATTGTTACTTTAATTTATGTAAGCTTTCACTACCGGATTGATTCCTGACCTCCTAAAACCGTAACCGAAGGAGCCCTTAGGGGTTGTTGCTTTGCACGGAATCGATCGGGTTCAGCCTGGCTTCATGAATAACTGGTTTGTCGTCAGGCTGTTCGGGCTACGTCAGCATGATTAGAATCTACAGTCTTTTTCTAGGCTTTTTCACGCTTTATTAATCTAGGATTGTGATGAGCTGTATGAAATGCCCTAACCATTAATTCACGGGCAAACCCACATTGTCTAACTGATAGCCATCTGTAAATATAAACATCTTTATCCATTGTGTAAATTTTTCTGTATTTTTATATGGAGTTTGGAAAGAGAATCGTTAGAATGGAATCGAGGACTTAATTTTTGTTCTTTATGCTTTCCTTTAGGTGGTATTTTGATTGTTGATTACCATTTCTTTTGGAATGCCTTTGAATACCATACTCCTATGGGGAAAATAGTCTGACAAAATCAATAACAGACGATTTAATTCATGTGTTTATTGTTTGTTATATTAGAAATAGCATAGTTCAGATAAAAGGCAACTTGTACCGACTGCAGCAAGAAATGATCATAGACATATTGTGACCATCAACCATGCATGGTCACATCGAATATCATTTTGGTTTTCTTGGAAGTTGAGGCATCCAGGAAACCCTACTAACTTGAATCTAGTATGATTCTTGTGTAGTTGTGTTGACTGGGAGCACCAAGTTAAAACTAGAAACTAACTTTCAACACATATGCATATATCTGAGGTGCCTTATTTAGACCCTTGTTTGTTTGTGTGATGTAACTAAATAAATTCTTCTGTTTTCTTCTAACACTGTTTCCTTCAAGTATTGCTTACCACTACATAAAAGTATTATGGTTTTCCTAGTGATAGGATGTTTACATATGAATATACTCTCATACCATGTGCAATTGCATAAATGATGATCATCATTACTATTATTGTTTCATAGGGCTATGGGCCAGAGTCTACTGAGGAAAAGCAGAGGCTTTACACGCTTCTAAGAGGTCTAAATTTTAACGGAGAGTCTGCACCCACATCAATGTCTGAGCTTTACACGCCAACAGCTCAGAGCTTTGGTGGTGCGAACCCTGTTGAGGGGTTTTATTCACCCGAACTTAGAGGGGAACTTGGTGCTGGACTTCTAGACCTTCATGCTATGGATGATACTGAGCTTCTGTCCGAGATATGCCTTGTAAACATTCGCGATTGCATGATCTATGCGCGAAAACAGTATTTCATATATTGATTCCTGAAGTGGCTTCATTCAGTCTACTTTAAGCTTATTATTTTTCTGTTGGCAGGATGTAGCATCGGAACCATTTGGGCCATCACCTTTTATGCCAAAGGATATCGATGATGATGAGGAGGATGTGATATCAGGGAGTCAACAAGCCCCAGTAGATAATTATGGTGTGGTGACCAGTGAAAAAGAGAGCACTGCTAGAGAAAATAATGTAGCAAAGATTAAAGTAGTGGTATGTTAATCTTGTTCAAGTCAGTGATATGCTTGAATCTGGTTAATACTTGACATACCTGACTTAGTTCTTCACATTTTCAGGTAAGGAAAAGACCTTTGAACAGAAAGGAGCTATCTCGTAAGGAAGAAGACATCATAACTGTGCAGGATTCATCATGTTTGACAGTCTACGAGCCTAAGCTGAAGGTATCTATGACTCATCTTCAGGAAGTTTTGTTGTGCTTATATAAAGCTACAACCATTTCTTTAGATTCTTTTCATGGTTATGGAAATCAACAATTTTACACTTAAATGTCTATTTGATGCATTAGATGGTCAATGTAGGTAGAGATACTCCTTTTAACTCTTTTATGGTGGTACTTCATGGCCATGAACAATGTACTCGTGTGCTTACCGTGTTACTTTCTTGCTGCTAGTCATATAACTATGTATCAAAACCTGGAATACTGATACTATTCCATTTCTACCATGCTAGATAGCTACCATATGGGTAATGTAGACATGTAGCTTTCCAGTGTTGTGTGTATATATTTGTGTTGGGGCGTGCCTGTTCCTTGGAATGGGCAGGAAGAGTTTGCGACCATTTTGGTTTAATATGTTCTAATTTGGTGGTAACTTAATGTCTCCTGTTGACTATCATGTTGGGTTTAACATTGCTGCTGTACATTCCTGAGCTTATTAATGAACCTATGCAGTGAACCTGTGGTGCTTAAAAGAATCCTTTAGAACGTTTATCGAGAAAAAAAGCATCAAAACTAACTGAAATTCTGCTTGTTTTCCTTCACAGCTATATATATATGTTTTCCAAAACAGCTCTAAAATAATTCTGAAATGCTGTAGGATAAACTTGAATTCATAATCTTAAGATTTCACGAGTACCTCTTTGGACCTGTTTTTCCTACTTTTATGATGCCTGCTAACATATTCTTTCCACTGAAAGGTGGATCTGACAGCCTATGTGGAGAAGCATGAATTTTGTTTCGATGCTGTCCTCGACGAACATGTTTCCAATGATGAGGTGTTGCTCTTTCTTATCTGTTTTTTCTCTCGAACAAGGAGGAGAGTGTAAGATCAAAATAATTATCATTTAATTTACAGTTAACCTTATGGAATTTTCTGGACAGGTTTACCGTGAAACAGTTGAGCCCATAATTCCAATTATATTTCAGAGAACAAAAGCAACATGCTTTGCTTATGGCCAAACAGGTTAGATAATACATTCTGTTATTACAGGGTTATCAATATACTCCCTCCATTCCAAATTATAAGACACTTTGATTTTTTTTGGTACATCCATTTTGCTGCAAAATGGATGTACCAAAAAAGTCAAAGCGTCTTATAATTTGGAACGGAGGGAGTATATTTTTATGCATAATTGCATTGTGGTTTCTTATAGTTTCTGTTGACCTACCATCTGTCGAATTCGTGAACAGGCAGTGGCAAGACATACACAATGCAGCCTCTGCCTCTGAGAGCTGCACAAGACATGGTTCGTCTATTGCACCAACCTGTCTATCGGAATCAGAATTTTAAGTTGTGGCTTAGCTATTTTGAAATATATGGTGGGAAACTCTTTGATCTTCTATCTGACAGAAGATTAGTTTTTGGATTTTCTTTTTTTGGTTACGTGACCTGCTTAAATATTTAAAAATGGCATACGTTTCTACCTTCATGATTCTGATGTATTGAGTACCACACTATCACATTGTCTTTTTTCCTTCTTCCTGGTTGTGTGTGGGTGAACTTGTGCATGTGTGTGCTTGTTGCTCGTATTCATGATCTCTGGTGTGCGAGTGTTGAAGCATGTCTCTACTTCAAAGTATCTATTCTTCATCTATACATAGTCTATTGTTAGCCTTGAACCATTATTTGTTTGGATGAGAAATCCATGTTTTCGGATATTAGGCCGAAATGCCACTTGATGCTTTGTAAAACAGCATCATTGTAGATTTTTGAAACGCTGTTAAAGTTCCCTTTGACGTAACCTACATTTTTCATCATTTACTGAAAGGAAATATTTATGTCTGAAACAATGGCACTTCCTTTTGGATTTTGAAGATTTAACTTATTGTTTGAAATATGGGCCTAAAAATTGTTTTTGGGATGTTCTGTCCAGCTTATTTTACCTGAACTGAAATGTTCTATCCTTTGTTTTATAGGCAACTACTGATGAGGGAAGATGGCAAGAAACAAGTTTGCATTGTTGGTCTACAGGAATTTGAGGTTTCTGACGTTCAGATCGTCAAGGAATATATTGAAAGAGGAAATGCAGCCAGGAGCACAGGGTCAACAGGGGCCAATGAGGAATCATCAAGGTCACATGCTATTCTGCAACTTGCTGTGAAGAAGCACATCATTGTAAAAGATACCAGGAGACAGAGAGATCGTGATGCTAATGAAGCTAAAAATACAAAGGCTGTAGGGAAAATATCATTTATTGATCTTGCTGGAAGTGAGCGTGGTGCTGATACTACCGACAATGATAGACAGACAAGGTGTTGGTTATGTCTCTATAGAATTGCACTCCTTTATTTATTTCTCAAGCTCCTTTGCCATCTCACTTATTTTAACCATCAACTTGTTATCATATATCAGGATTGAGGGAGCAGAGATAAATAAAAGTCTGTTAGCTCTCAAGGAATGCATTCGAGCTCTTGATAATGATCAGATACACATTCCTTTCAGAGGAAGAGGTTCTTCGTAACTCATTTGTTGGTAACTCTAGGACAGTGATGATTTCTTGCATTTCTCCAAACGCAGGTTCATGTGAACACACACTAAATACCTTGAGATACGCTGATAGGTAACAATGCTATATCCAAGTGATATACATGATTTGTTTGTTTCAAAAATGCTTCCTGTCATTAACTTGAATTAAATAATAACAGGGTCAAAAGTCTCTCCAAGGGCGGAAACACAAGAAAAGAGCAGTCCACAGGACCAACTACCACTTCTAGCCGGGGGTCTTCGTCAGCTCCATCATATCCATTGCCTGCGGAAGCTGAAGAAATTCCTAATCAGATTCAAGAGAAGAGACCAGTAGATACTTACCGGAAGGGCACTGAAAATTTGATCTCCAACGCTTCTGTGGAGCCTGACAGAAATTCCTTTAGTATGATTCCAAGTTATTCTAATAGAGGGAAAGAAGAAAACGGTGCAGCATCTGGTAATGACAGGGAGAGGTATGATTTGAAGTCCAGCCAAACTGCTTACACTAGTAAGGCACAGTTGGTTCAGAATTCAGCAAACACACAGGAGGAGGAGAAAGTCACAAAAGTCTCACCTCCTCGGAGAAAGGCTTATAGAGAAGACAAATCTGATAGGCAGAGCAATTACATGAAAAAGGATAATGGTCCTGAGACAGGTCAGGCTGGGTATAAGATGCAGCAGGCAAAGCAGCTGCAACAGCAGCAAAGGCCAGCATCTGCTTCAGCTTCATCAAGGCAATCTGAAAAGGAAAGTTCTTGTGATGATGTAGAAATTGATGCAATTCTTGAGGTAAAGACAATTCATGAAAATGCTGTGTGATTTTATCCTGCATCGAGATGTGTTGCTAAGCTTTCTTTTCTATGTTAGGAAGAGGAGGCCCTCATAGCAGTTCACAGGAAGGAAATCGAGAATACTATGGAGATCGTGCGGGAAGTAAGTTTTAATCTACTGAATAATGTCCATGATAATGTTCTTAGATTGACAGCTGTATACATACAATAAGTCATCTTACTGTATACTACCACCTCGATTTCAGAATGTATGGCGAATTAGAATTTGAGAAAGCCAGACTGTAAGCTTTGATCATCAATTAGTTAAAGTCTATCTATGTTTACTTGTTTAGTGGACAAAAGATATATCAATAGATTTGTACTCCATGCCAAAACCGATGCGAATAGTGCTTAGTCAAATGATTTGAAGTTTGACCAAATTTATATAAAAAGATGCTAATATTATCATACTAATTAAGTATCATTAGAAGCATCATAAAAATAATATTTTTAATATTTTCTATGAATTCCGTCAAACTTAAGATAGTTTGACTTTGACCAGACCTAGAATTGTATCCTTTTTGGGACGGTCGACCAACGGGACGCCGTACCTCCACTTCTCTGGCTGGCTCTCCACGACCCGCCCGGTGTAGGGGGAAGCCCGCCGTCATCGTTGCGGAGGTAGAACCAGCTGTTGTACCAGCGACGGTTGGACGACGCGAGCTGGGCCGGGATGTAGAGGTGCTACCGGTCTTGGCACACTTGGAGAGTGCAGCCGCCCGCCCTCATCGCCTTCCGCATGCCCGCCGTGCCCGTCGGCTTGGTGGTGAACCCCGCCTGAAAGAGGTGAAGCCACAGCTCCCAATGGGGGGCAATGCCTAGGTACCCCTCGCAGACGGCGATGAAGATGGCCGCCTGCGCGATGGAGTTGGGGTTGAAGTTGTGGAGCTCCATGCCATAGTAGTGCGGGAGCGCCCACATGAACCGGTCCGCCGGTAGGCCGAGACCATGCTCGTGGAAGGACACGAAGCTCACGATGTAACCATCGCGTGACCTCGGCTCTGGCTCACCTCCCGGAGCAATCCACTCTGGTCTGTTGGGGTCGGTAACCGAGCGGAGGAGGCCGTCGTCGACAAGCGACTGCAGCGTCTCCACGGACACGTCGGACGGACCCCAAGGGTCTGCCTGAATGACAGTGGTGCCACTGGCCATGAGTGCGGTGGAGAATGTGGCTACGGTGGTAAGGCGAGCTCTCTCTCTCTCTCTCCCTTCTCCCTTCTTCTCCCTGGCGCCCTCTATTCTCAGCAACGGCTCGAGGGCAGAAAAGGCGAATGCAGGCAAGGTAAGGAAGAGAGGGGCAAGGCTTGTCATGTATTTATGCAGGAAGGGGGCGAAACGGATGGGCGACGAAACCGGGGAAGTTTCCCTCAGATCTGGCGCAGTTAATCCGGATCCGATTAAACTGCCCACGTGTCCATCTTTTCCTCATTAATCATGCGCACGGTAACGTCCCATCCGCAGACCACAGCAATGACAGACGCCGTTCTGTCTCCCCGAGAAACCGCCTCAAAAGGCGCACCTGTCGTTGTCAGCCGATGGGAGGGGAATATCCCCCACCCGATTCCTTTCAAACGAAGGAACTGGGCACCGAGCCCATTACGGTCCAGGGGTTCGAAGGCTAGGCCCCCGAGGGTTTCAACAGCCACCCCAGGACAAACAGAGTCAGGGATGACTATGGGTGAGCCCGTACATGTCCGAGGTCTAAGCAAGCGATCACTTGGGATGCCCTAAGTCGTATCCGAGACCGGCAGGGAGGTCTCTAAATGGGATCCCACCGTAGGGAGGCACCAAGACCCCGGGGCCAATCGAATGGCCCTGGGACCCACTAGAGAAACCCTCTGGTACTTTTGGAGTGCGTCTCTGGACTGCTAGCCGACCCCTACCGAATGGGGCACGGGCCTCCACTCGGACTTACCCGATAACAGCTCACCGGAAGTGTCACCGCTCGCGCCCACCGAGGGTAGCCTGGCATATTCCACCCCTCCTTCCAAATAAAAAGGATGTTTGAGGGTCATACAAAAAAGACAGGGAAACCCCTGATCGCCCTCTTGCTCCGTGCAGAGGCTCGGGGGCTCTTCCTACAACCAAGCCGAGACCCAGTGACTCAAACTAGCACTCGAGGGCTCAGCAAACAACCCCTCCTTCCGAACGAAAAGGATGCGCGAGGGTCGTACAAAAAAGACAGGGAAACTCCTGATCGCCTTCTCGCTCCGTGCAGAGGCTCAGGGGCTCTTCCTACAACCAAGCCAAGACCCAGCGACTCAAACTCGCAACCGAGGGCTCGGCAACCAACCCCTCCTTCCGAACAAAAAGGATGCGCGAGGGTCGTACAAAAAAGATAGGGAAACTCCTGATCGCCCTCTCACTCCGTGCAGAGGCTCGGGGGCTCTTCCTGCAACCAAGCCAAGACCCAGCGACTCAAACTCGCAACCGAGGGCTCGGCAAACAACCCCTCCTTCCGAACAAAAATGATGCGCGAGGGTCGTACAAAAAAGACAGGGAAACCCCTGATCGCCCTCTCGCTCCGTGCAGAGGCTCGGGGGCTCTTCCTGCAACCTAGCTGAGACCCAGCGATTCAAACTCGCACTCGAGGGCTCGGCAAACAACCCCTCCTTCCGAACGAAAAGGATGCGCGAGGGTCGCACCAAAAAGACAGGGAAACTCCCGATCGCCCTCTTGCTCCGTGCAGAGGCTCGGGGGCTCTTCCTGCAACTAGGTCGAAGCCTAGCAACCCGAACTCGCAGGGCAAAAACACGATAAAAGGCACCGAGCCTGTTACGGTCCAGGGGTTCGAAGGCTGGGCCCCTGAGGGTTTCAACAGCCGCCCTAGGACAAACAAAGTTAGGGATGACTATGGGCGAGCCCGTACATGGCCGAGGCCCAAGCAAGCAATTGCTTGGGATGCCCTAAGTCGTGTCCGAGACCGGCAGGGAAGTCTCTAAATGGGATCCCACCGTAGGGAGGCACCGAGCCCCCGGGGCCAATCGAACTGCCCTGGAACCCACTAGAGAAGCCCTCTGGTACTTTTAGAGTGCGTCTCTGGACCACTAGCCGACCCCTATCGAATGGGGCACGGGCCTCCACTCGGACTTGCTCGATAACAGCTCACCGGAGATGTCACAGCTCGCGCCCACTGAGGGTAGCCTAGCATGCTCCACTCCTCCTTCCGAACGAAAAGGATGCGTGAGGGTCGCACAAAAAAGACAGGGAAATTCCTGACCGCCCTCTTGCTCCGAGCAGAGGCTCGGGGGCTCTTCCTGCAACCAAGACGAGACCCAGCGACCTGAACTCGCACTCAGGGGCTCGGCAAACGCGGTAAAACCCCTCACTCAACATGAGAAAAGCCCCTGGAGGAATAAACCCACTCCTCTAGGGCCTCGGGGGCTACACCCGGCGGGTGCGCTCGCGCGCACCCACCAAGCCTCGAAGTACGAAACGCCATCCCGCCAGGAGCTGCCGCGAGCCAAGTCTTGTCAAAACCTTAGGGAGAGAGCGCTCACACTCTCCCCGAGGCTCGGGGGCTACTATCGAGTACCGTAAAAGGGGGTCCCCTAAGCAAGAACCGAAAAAATTGCTTAGACCCTGTAAAAATCGAAGCTAAGAGACAACTACTGGATAACCCCCACCTTGTCTAAGGCTCGGCTAGACCGCCCGGCCCACCTCGAACCGATTCTCCGCCTACTCGAGGCCCCGCACGTAAGGCCTCGGGCGAAATACCGATTCTCTGTCTCGCTCGAGGCTAGCTCGTAAGGCCTCGGACGGGGTACCGATTCTCCATCTCACTCGAGGCCGGCTCGTAAGGCCTCGGACGGGGTATCGATTCTCCGTCTCGCTCGAGGCCGGCTCGTAAGGCCTCGGATGGGGTACCGATTCTCCGCCTCGCTCGAGGCCGGCTCGGCAACAAACCCATCGCCTCCGCCTCGACCGACTTCTCTGACAGAACGTCACGTCCAACTAACGCGTTCAACCGCTCCCACGATATTAGCTGAACGACGGCTCGACACAGCGGAGTGGGCAACGAGATGTGAGTCACATCAACACCATGCCGTCCGAGACAGGACGGGGCAGGGGTTACCGGCCGCTGTGCTCGGCACTGTGCCCACGACTCACGCCCGTGCCGCACTGTGCCACCTAATCCCTGCTCCGAGGATAGCACGGCGTGGGGAGTCAAGTCCAGGTACCTGTATCCTCGGAATCAGTGTACAGGACCAACTGCTCCCTCCGAGCCTCGGTCATCCGCTTCGGGGTCTCGGTAGCCTCGGGATTTGCGCCCGCCGAGCCCCCCACGATGGTTCGGCCTCTACACTGACTGGGCCTCGGCTCTCTGCGCTGTCGACATACAGCGACCGACACGTCGTCCACCATGCCCTGCGTCAAGCTATCACTGGAGCTCCCACGTCGCACAGGATCGGGTGTGACCGGCGCGTCACTCCAGTGCATCAAGGACAAGACCGCTCCGTCGACCATGCCGCCACAGTGGCAAGCTACAGGGCTCGGACAGGCCACCTCCGCTCACAAGACGTCGCGTGGCGAACACATGTATCACCCCCGTCCCCCCTTCAACTATAAAAGGGAGTGACCGGGG
Source organism: Miscanthus floridulus (assembly GCF_019320115.1). Lineage (NCBI taxonomy): Eukaryota > Viridiplantae > Streptophyta > Magnoliopsida > Poales > Poaceae > Miscanthus > Miscanthus floridulus. The sequence continues at coordinate 21,878,381 of NC_089596.1, forward strand.
TTGTTTCTAGGGACGAAAGGAGAGAGGCTCACAGGCTCACACGCATGGATGAACACAGATAGACGCTCATACGTAGAGACTCACGTAGACCCACGGACACATGCAAGTAACGCGCAACACTCTGTAACACGTGCACTCCTCCACACTGCCTGAGATCAATATCTCAAGCAATCCACACCGCTCCACGCAGAGACCTGGGACTAGCTCTCTCTCTCGCCCTGCTTGTAAACCCCTACTACAAGCACCTCGGTGCAAGGAATACAAGATCGATCTCTCAGACTGGACGTAGGGCACCTATTGCCTGAACCAGTATAAACCTTGTGTCTCTTTGCATCACCATCCGGGATTAGAGGCACGCAGTACAAATTCACTAGTTGGTTGAGGCCCCGCCGGTCCAAAACACCGACAAGAAGAAAAGGCAATGTTCAGGAAAAGCATTTATCTATTTGCTGATTTGGCAGGCCGCGATGGGCGGCGACTCGGGCGACGCCGTCATGGCGAGCTGGCTGCAGTCCGCGGGGCTGCAGCACCTCACCGTGGCCTCCTCCTCCGCTAGCGCTGGTGGCGCCGACTACCGCGGTGGGATGCCTGTGCTTGGCGGCGCTGGCGCGGGGTGCATGCTATCGAGCCTGCTGATGCAGGTGAGGTTCCTCTCGCTTCTCCCGGGAGATGAATGCGTGCTCTCTATGTTGGAATGCGGATCGTGATGGTGGACGGTAAACGCAAGAGACAGTCGATTTATCCTGGTTCGGGCCCTCGACCGTGATCGAGTAATAGCCCTACGTCCGGTTGGCGTTAGCCTTTGCGTCGGATTGATTGTCCACTGTCGTCTCTAGGAACCCCGCACTCCTTTATATAGTCAGAAGGCCAGAGTCCTAGTCGGTTTACAATGAGAGTTCCTGGTAGGATTACAGAATAATACTACTACTAAGATTACATGGAAAGAATCATAGTTAGACTAGATCTTTTCTCTTCCTTGCGAGGTATACTGTGGGTCCCGCATCGACAATTATTTATCTTGGAATACAAAATTTTTAAAACACGGAAGAGGAAAGAAATGCGAACCATCTAGGCGTCCGTTTTTTTTTTTTTTTGAGGGAACCATCTAGGCACACGTGTTCTCTAATCAACGTCGACTTCCAGTGCCAGACTCGCGCTCGTCAACGGACTTGGGCCGAGCTAAACGTTATTGGACCGCAAGAAAAAAAAAAAACTAGCAGCAAGTTGTTGCCGTAGTCTACACTATGCAAAGCTCTGATGTCCAGGTACGCTATAAAATAGGAGGGGTGGGGGAGCGCACAAAGGCACATGGCCTTCTTCACGTGACGTGTGGTTTGAGGATGAAAAATGTACATCTACTATATATATACTACTGGAAGGTGGCTGGACTGCTGGCTCAGTTCGATATATCCGATTTTTACCTTATCCGATTTCGGGCGAATACCATATAAAGTATCTTAATATCCGTATTCGGAAAAATAACCGAATAACTATCAAATTAAGTGTTCACCATATAAAGTATCTTAATATCCGTATTCGGAAAAATAACCGAATAACTATCCAATTAAGCGTTCTTGTTTATTCGGTCGGATAAATGCCCTGGATATCCGAATAACTATCCAACTAAGTGTTCACATTTATTCGGTGAGATAAATATCTGCACTGGCACATTATTGAACATAGTAATAATATAATAATATAATTGATTATTGATGCAGTCCCTGCAATTCGGTATTCTCGTTGGGAATTTACCTCGTTGGGAATTTACCGGAAGAATAAGAGCATTTATCTATTTTCTGATTTGCTGATTTGGCAGGCCGCGATGGGCGGCGACTCGGGCGACGCCGTCATGGCGCGCTGGCTGCAGTCCGCGGGGCTGCAGCACCTCGCCGCGGCCGCCTCCGCCGCCGGCGCTGGCGGCACCGACTACCGCGGTGGGATGCCTGGGCTTGGCGGCGCTGGCGCGGGGAGCATGCTGTCGAGCCTGCTGATGCAGGTGAGGTTCCTCTCGCTTCTCTCGGGAGATGAATGCGTGCTCTATATGTTGGAATGCGGATCGTGATGGTGGACGTCTTCGGCGCGTTCCGGTGCCGCGTGTTCCGGATCAGGTTGCTGTTGATATGAGGCGTTGGAATCCCGCGACTCACTTTAGGCCACGTTCGTTTCACCAGGAATGAGCCCTGGGAAGAAATCCTGACCGGATTGTTACTTTAATTTATGTAAGCTTTCACTACCGGATTGATTCCTGACCTCCTAAAACCGTAACCGAAGGAGCCCTTAGGGGTTGTTGCTTTGCACGGAATCGATCGGGTTCAGCCTGGCTTCATGAATAACTGGTTTGTCGTCAGGCTGTTCGGGCTACGTCAGCATGATTAGAATCTACAGTCTTTTTCTAGGCTTTTTCACGCTTTATTAATCTAGGATTGTGATGAGCTGTATGAAATGCCCTAACCATTAATTCACGGGCAAACCCACATTGTCTAACTGATAGCCATCTGTAAATATAAACATCTTTATCCATTGTGTAAATTTTTCTGTATTTTTATATGGAGTTTGGAAAGAGAATCGTTAGAATGGAATCGAGGACTTAATTTTTGTTCTTTATGCTTTCCTTTAGGTGGTATTTTGATTGTTGATTACCATTTCTTTTGGAATGCCTTTGAATACCATACTCCTATGGGGAAAATAGTCTGACAAAATCAATAACAGACGATTTAATTCATGTGTTTATTGTTTGTTATATTAGAAATAGCATAGTTCAGATAAAAGGCAACTTGTACCGACTGCAGCAAGAAATGATCATAGACATATTGTGACCATCAACCATGCATGGTCACATCGAATATCATTTTGGTTTTCTTGGAAGTTGAGGCATCCAGGAAACCCTACTAACTTGAATCTAGTATGATTCTTGTGTAGTTGTGTTGACTGGGAGCACCAAGTTAAAACTAGAAACTAACTTTCAACACATATGCATATATCTGAGGTGCCTTATTTAGACCCTTGTTTGTTTGTGTGATGTAACTAAATAAATTCTTCTGTTTTCTTCTAACACTGTTTCCTTCAAGTATTGCTTACCACTACATAAAAGTATTATGGTTTTCCTAGTGATAGGATGTTTACATATGAATATACTCTCATACCATGTGCAATTGCATAAATGATGATCATCATTACTATTATTGTTTCATAGGGCTATGGGCCAGAGTCTACTGAGGAAAAGCAGAGGCTTTACACGCTTCTAAGAGGTCTAAATTTTAACGGAGAGTCTGCACCCACATCAATGTCTGAGCTTTACACGCCAACAGCTCAGAGCTTTGGTGGTGCGAACCCTGTTGAGGGGTTTTATTCACCCGAACTTAGAGGGGAACTTGGTGCTGGACTTCTAGACCTTCATGCTATGGATGATACTGAGCTTCTGTCCGAGATATGCCTTGTAAACATTCGCGATTGCATGATCTATGCGCGAAAACAGTATTTCATATATTGATTCCTGAAGTGGCTTCATTCAGTCTACTTTAAGCTTATTATTTTTCTGTTGGCAGGATGTAGCATCGGAACCATTTGGGCCATCACCTTTTATGCCAAAGGATATCGATGATGATGAGGAGGATGTGATATCAGGGAGTCAACAAGCCCCAGTAGATAATTATGGTGTGGTGACCAGTGAAAAAGAGAGCACTGCTAGAGAAAATAATGTAGCAAAGATTAAAGTAGTGGTATGTTAATCTTGTTCAAGTCAGTGATATGCTTGAATCTGGTTAATACTTGACATACCTGACTTAGTTCTTCACATTTTCAGGTAAGGAAAAGACCTTTGAACAGAAAGGAGCTATCTCGTAAGGAAGAAGACATCATAACTGTGCAGGATTCATCATGTTTGACAGTCTACGAGCCTAAGCTGAAGGTATCTATGACTCATCTTCAGGAAGTTTTGTTGTGCTTATATAAAGCTACAACCATTTCTTTAGATTCTTTTCATGGTTATGGAAATCAACAATTTTACACTTAAATGTCTATTTGATGCATTAGATGGTCAATGTAGGTAGAGATACTCCTTTTAACTCTTTTATGGTGGTACTTCATGGCCATGAACAATGTACTCGTGTGCTTACCGTGTTACTTTCTTGCTGCTAGTCATATAACTATGTATCAAAACCTGGAATACTGATACTATTCCATTTCTACCATGCTAGATAGCTACCATATGGGTAATGTAGACATGTAGCTTTCCAGTGTTGTGTGTATATATTTGTGTTGGGGCGTGCCTGTTCCTTGGAATGGGCAGGAAGAGTTTGCGACCATTTTGGTTTAATATGTTCTAATTTGGTGGTAACTTAATGTCTCCTGTTGACTATCATGTTGGGTTTAACATTGCTGCTGTACATTCCTGAGCTTATTAATGAACCTATGCAGTGAACCTGTGGTGCTTAAAAGAATCCTTTAGAACGTTTATCGAGAAAAAAAGCATCAAAACTAACTGAAATTCTGCTTGTTTTCCTTCACAGCTATATATATATGTTTTCCAAAACAGCTCTAAAATAATTCTGAAATGCTGTAGGATAAACTTGAATTCATAATCTTAAGATTTCACGAGTACCTCTTTGGACCTGTTTTTCCTACTTTTATGATGCCTGCTAACATATTCTTTCCACTGAAAGGTGGATCTGACAGCCTATGTGGAGAAGCATGAATTTTGTTTCGATGCTGTCCTCGACGAACATGTTTCCAATGATGAGGTGTTGCTCTTTCTTATCTGTTTTTTCTCTCGAACAAGGAGGAGAGTGTAAGATCAAAATAATTATCATTTAATTTACAGTTAACCTTATGGAATTTTCTGGACAGGTTTACCGTGAAACAGTTGAGCCCATAATTCCAATTATATTTCAGAGAACAAAAGCAACATGCTTTGCTTATGGCCAAACAGGTTAGATAATACATTCTGTTATTACAGGGTTATCAATATACTCCCTCCATTCCAAATTATAAGACACTTTGATTTTTTTTGGTACATCCATTTTGCTGCAAAATGGATGTACCAAAAAAGTCAAAGCGTCTTATAATTTGGAACGGAGGGAGTATATTTTTATGCATAATTGCATTGTGGTTTCTTATAGTTTCTGTTGACCTACCATCTGTCGAATTCGTGAACAGGCAGTGGCAAGACATACACAATGCAGCCTCTGCCTCTGAGAGCTGCACAAGACATGGTTCGTCTATTGCACCAACCTGTCTATCGGAATCAGAATTTTAAGTTGTGGCTTAGCTATTTTGAAATATATGGTGGGAAACTCTTTGATCTTCTATCTGACAGAAGATTAGTTTTTGGATTTTCTTTTTTTGGTTACGTGACCTGCTTAAATATTTAAAAATGGCATACGTTTCTACCTTCATGATTCTGATGTATTGAGTACCACACTATCACATTGTCTTTTTTCCTTCTTCCTGGTTGTGTGTGGGTGAACTTGTGCATGTGTGTGCTTGTTGCTCGTATTCATGATCTCTGGTGTGCGAGTGTTGAAGCATGTCTCTACTTCAAAGTATCTATTCTTCATCTATACATAGTCTATTGTTAGCCTTGAACCATTATTTGTTTGGATGAGAAATCCATGTTTTCGGATATTAGGCCGAAATGCCACTTGATGCTTTGTAAAACAGCATCATTGTAGATTTTTGAAACGCTGTTAAAGTTCCCTTTGACGTAACCTACATTTTTCATCATTTACTGAAAGGAAATATTTATGTCTGAAACAATGGCACTTCCTTTTGGATTTTGAAGATTTAACTTATTGTTTGAAATATGGGCCTAAAAATTGTTTTTGGGATGTTCTGTCCAGCTTATTTTACCTGAACTGAAATGTTCTATCCTTTGTTTTATAGGCAACTACTGATGAGGGAAGATGGCAAGAAACAAGTTTGCATTGTTGGTCTACAGGAATTTGAGGTTTCTGACGTTCAGATCGTCAAGGAATATATTGAAAGAGGAAATGCAGCCAGGAGCACAGGGTCAACAGGGGCCAATGAGGAATCATCAAGGTCACATGCTATTCTGCAACTTGCTGTGAAGAAGCACATCATTGTAAAAGATACCAGGAGACAGAGAGATCGTGATGCTAATGAAGCTAAAAATACAAAGGCTGTAGGGAAAATATCATTTATTGATCTTGCTGGAAGTGAGCGTGGTGCTGATACTACCGACAATGATAGACAGACAAGGTGTTGGTTATGTCTCTATAGAATTGCACTCCTTTATTTATTTCTCAAGCTCCTTTGCCATCTCACTTATTTTAACCATCAACTTGTTATCATATATCAGGATTGAGGGAGCAGAGATAAATAAAAGTCTGTTAGCTCTCAAGGAATGCATTCGAGCTCTTGATAATGATCAGATACACATTCCTTTCAGAGGAAGAGGTTCTTCGTAACTCATTTGTTGGTAACTCTAGGACAGTGATGATTTCTTGCATTTCTCCAAACGCAGGTTCATGTGAACACACACTAAATACCTTGAGATACGCTGATAGGTAACAATGCTATATCCAAGTGATATACATGATTTGTTTGTTTCAAAAATGCTTCCTGTCATTAACTTGAATTAAATAATAACAGGGTCAAAAGTCTCTCCAAGGGCGGAAACACAAGAAAAGAGCAGTCCACAGGACCAACTACCACTTCTAGCCGGGGGTCTTCGTCAGCTCCATCATATCCATTGCCTGCGGAAGCTGAAGAAATTCCTAATCAGATTCAAGAGAAGAGACCAGTAGATACTTACCGGAAGGGCACTGAAAATTTGATCTCCAACGCTTCTGTGGAGCCTGACAGAAATTCCTTTAGTATGATTCCAAGTTATTCTAATAGAGGGAAAGAAGAAAACGGTGCAGCATCTGGTAATGACAGGGAGAGGTATGATTTGAAGTCCAGCCAAACTGCTTACACTAGTAAGGCACAGTTGGTTCAGAATTCAGCAAACACACAGGAGGAGGAGAAAGTCACAAAAGTCTCACCTCCTCGGAGAAAGGCTTATAGAGAAGACAAATCTGATAGGCAGAGCAATTACATGAAAAAGGATAATGGTCCTGAGACAGGTCAGGCTGGGTATAAGATGCAGCAGGCAAAGCAGCTGCAACAGCAGCAAAGGCCAGCATCTGCTTCAGCTTCATCAAGGCAATCTGAAAAGGAAAGTTCTTGTGATGATGTAGAAATTGATGCAATTCTTGAGGTAAAGACAATTCATGAAAATGCTGTGTGATTTTATCCTGCATCGAGATGTGTTGCTAAGCTTTCTTTTCTATGTTAGGAAGAGGAGGCCCTCATAGCAGTTCACAGGAAGGAAATCGAGAATACTATGGAGATCGTGCGGGAAGTAAGTTTTAATCTACTGAATAATGTCCATGATAATGTTCTTAGATTGACAGCTGTATACATACAATAAGTCATCTTACTGTATACTACCACCTCGATTTCAGAATGTATGGCGAATTAGAATTTGAGAAAGCCAGACTGTAAGCTTTGATCATCAATTAGTTAAAGTCTATCTATGTTTACTTGTTTAGTGGACAAAAGATATATCAATAGATTTGTACTCCATGCCAAAACCGATGCGAATAGTGCTTAGTCAAATGATTTGAAGTTTGACCAAATTTATATAAAAAGATGCTAATATTATCATACTAATTAAGTATCATTAGAAGCATCATAAAAATAATATTTTTAATATTTTCTATGAATTCCGTCAAACTTAAGATAGTTTGACTTTGACCAGACCTAGAATTGTATCCTTTTTGGGACGGAGGTAGTATTTCACATGCCTTTTAGTAACATAGTTTTGTAGTAATTGATATTATATTGTAAGAGAATCAATGGACAAATCGTACCTTGATAGATTCTTTTAATTATATAATACGCCTTATTATAATGATATTTGTGTGTTCATAGGAAGAAATGTGATTAGCTAGTACACATATATGCACATACATGTCCAGTTATCATAAAGAGGGGACCATATATTTTGTTAATTAACGTTAAGCTGTCTATTTGCTTTTGACTTCCTTGTTTGTTCTTTTGTTTTAAGGTCACTGGTTGATAATACCGCTGTTTCACAGCACTGTTCATTTTGCCATGCTGCTTAAACACATGCTTTATTTTTCTCAGGAGATGAACCTTTTGGCAGAAGTTGATCAATCAGGTAGCCTGATTGACAACTATGTGACCCAACTGAGCTTTTTGCTGTCACGCAAGGCTGCAGGTTTGGTCAGCCTCCAAGCACGCTTGTCACGGTTCCAGCACCGCCTCAAAGAGCAAGAGATCCTTAGCCGCAAGAAACCTTCCAGATAGTATGATCAGCAATTGCACTGGCCTTTTGCCTGGTAATCTGATTGCTTGGAGCTCAGTTGTGGTCTCAATTGTTTTTTACCTGTGCGCTCCAGTAAATGCTAGTCCCAAGCAAGGCAGTGATAGAAGACACATGGGAGTGGCTTAGGCGGTGTTGATGTTGAGGCCGTGGTCTTGGTTGATATCACCTGCACACTTTGGGTTTGTCTTGTCAGGGCTGATAACCAGTTTGGTAATAGTCCTTTTTGCAGTGGGGCTGCTTGGGTGTGCTTTTTTTTGCGGATGTATGGCTTGCCCACTTTGCCTTTCTTTCTTTTCCCCATTTTGTACGAGGAATTGGAACCGTTGTTTGCAGATATCAGTGGGTCTGATTTTCGTCGTGGGGCCTTTGTGGAAACTGATGCATTGTTGTATATTCATTACTGATATTATTTGCATTGAGGAAGGAAAGGATGTGTGAATGGAGAAGCCCTTGAAATGGCCTTTTCCCCATTTCTTTTGAGCGAAAACAAGGAACACCAACTGTCGTATATAAGTAACTTCCCCATTTGTAACAGTGATAGTCAACATTCTCTGAGACTGACCTTTTCTTATGATTTTTTTTCTGGACAAACTCCAAATGTTTAGAAGGGCACTCATTTGTCTCCAACATGAGGTATAAATCAGGTCGAAACTCATGGGTTTTTTTTGTGGTCCTAAGCTTCAATAGGTTTAGGATCTTTTGGTTAGCGGTGGTCATGGAGGTCCTAAGCATCAATAGGTTTAGGTTGAATCTAATGAATTTGATGTTAGCTTGAAGATATACCATCTAATTATTTAAAGATAAACAAGATCATCGTTACAAATTATGAAAATTGATAACTACTCAGGAATGATGATAGTGCATTTAGAGGACTAAATAACAAAAAATATTTTGCCATTCTCATTTCCCTTTGTATTTTTTCTTTACCTGAATGCTTTTCTCATAATTATTTTAGTAAGTCATGATATGCAAACTAACTCATATATATATGTTCTATATACTATATTATCCAAGGACAATTTTCTTCACTTGAAACGAGTTTTTACAAGCATTCCAATTGCCAATCATAGATCGCCAACTGACTCTCATGAACTACTAAAAGATGCGTTCCATCATAGTGAAACTGCACCATTGTATCACCAACTAAAGCACCGGAACCATTAGATGGATGTTTGATGTATCTTGATTTCTTCTCCCAACCATCAATGCTCCAAACACATAGCTGCAAATTTCATTTCATTGCAAAAAAACAAGAAAAGAATGATTCGGAAAGAAACAATACTGTATTTTTAGATATTTATACCGTTTAGAAAGTGGAGTGTATTTATAGATCTTTATATATTTTAGAAAATGGACTAATGGATGGTATGAAATGTGACTAACATAATGTCGGGGGAGCATACCCTGGTTACCCCACAACGCGGCTTACGCCGGAGGAAAGCGCACTTCGGGTGGCCCAGTAGGCCATGACCCATCATCCGCGTAGTGCCTCGACCACTCGCTCCCCCTGACCGCGCAGTCGGGTCAGGATACGAGGCACGACCTCGACCACCCCGGGCCTCGACTGACCATCAATGGATAAGACCAGGGGAGGTTGGCGCATTCAATGCGCCTACAGCAATGAGACGTGCACGCACCGCACACCCACTCAGACCAAAAGGACGACGACCACCCAACGGACCGCGGGGCCTTAGGATGCATCGACCACCCTTCGGACCACAGGGTCTTGGAGTGAGGCATCACCCCTCGGACCGCTCCCCCCACCAATTCAAAAGGCCACTCCGTGGGCAGGCGATGTCAGGATATGGCACGGGACCGCTCAAACACGACTCGACGGGCAGGTGTACTACCACGCTCGCCACAGAGCACGGGTCTCATGTCCAGGGACTTGACTCCTCAGAACCGGCCAATAAGTTGACCCCCGACCAGCTACGTGTGGTCAGGGACGACGCCTCGCCACCCCCTTCATGATCAAGAGGGCGGCCGGTCAGCAGAGGACGGCAGCCATAGACTCAAACTAGCGCACGACGCCCCCCGGGGGAAGTAGGCGCAAGGACGAAGGCCACGACTCGCACTATGCGCCCACGTCCCACAGGACTACAAGAGGACAGCCATGACCCGCACTGTGCCACTATGGCGCACCATACCTCGACGTGGAGAACAGGAACCCATGACGACATCCGAGCATGCAACATAAGCTGGGACAAGATGCAGAGGGCCCACAGACCGGGCTCGCCAACCGCCGCCCTCCCCTCGGGCTCTCGACCACTCGGGTTGGGGGAACCCTTTTCTTTCAATTATCACTCGGCCCCCGAAAGCATATAAGGGGAACCGGGCCTTCATTCTAGCGGACGGAAAAAAGGAAACACTCCCTGGCTATGGAGGGATCTCTCTCTCTCTCTCTCTCTCTCTCTCTCTCTCTCGTCCTCTCCCTTCTAAACCCACACTTATGAGCACCCCCATTGTAAGCCAACTGAGCACTTGAACCGAGAAACACGAACTCAAACCCCTATGAGACTGGACGTAGGGCTTCGGCCTGAACCAGTATAATCTCCCCATGTCTTGAGTGCTTCCATCGATTCCTAGAGCTGCGCGGCACTAAATTTACTGGTCGGTTCACAAAACACCGACACATAACATTTGACTGTATTTAATTCAGCATCCCTTAAATTTATAAGCAAAAACAAAATCGCTAGTCCTAATTTTTATATATATTAGAATTCACACCTGAGCATCAGCACCTGAAGATACAAGCACCTCCATTGATTGCGAAAATGCTAGTCCAGTTATCTTTTTGTGATGACCCGTGAGCACAGTTGTAACCTGTGCAATTCGATTAAGATAAGTTGATATTTTGGCACGTTGATGTTAAATATAAACTAAACGGTAATTAGTACACTAAGCATAATATTTCACATAGGAAGAATCCATTATCATTAAAAATTCTCAAATTTTTAAATGTCGAGCTAACAACATATGTATGGTTTATGAAGGTTTTTTGGGTCATATACCATGAGGTACTTACTACTCTTCATATTGTTGACGGGAGCTACCACAAAGTTGCTATGTAATATGTGTACCTTGTGGTATCTGCTCAAAGCCCGCAAAAAATACATAATTTGTTATGTCAAAAAGATCATATGTAAAACAACATTTACAATCTCATGATCCTAATACATAAGTAAAACATGAGAGGATATATAGTCTGAAACGAGAGCACATTATTTTACAATGGGTACATTACTGCATTTCCAGTGAGAACCATATATAATGAGTTTTGCCAATACTCTGAGATTCATGGAAACAGGGGATGATAGATTCACGTTTAATACTCACTTTGTCTATGACGACATGGTAGATTTGAATTGAAGAGTCCTCCCTTCCAATAGCTATGATGTCATTGTCTAACGGGTGGAGTGCAAGGAAAGTTGCAGCAGGTGGAGGTGCCATGAAAGTAATCATGACCTATATATGAGAGATTGCACAAGATCAGTGAAGCCAAAAGAAAGGCCATGGTGCAACTACGAAATAAAAATTATTTTACGGAAGTTGTCATGCATGATTTGTAAGAGATCAATCATGGAATTAACTACTTATTGTTATAGACAACTGAAGAAGACATACCTTGAATGTCATCATGTTGAACATTGAGACTTTGCCACCAGAAGCAGAAATTAGATAGTTGTCACTTGTGGATAGTGCAGTGCAGGCTGTTGCTTCTTTAGGGTCATTGCCATCAATGGTGTCGTTTGTCATTGGAATGCCATTTTCCGGTTGCCATAGTACAGGTGGAACAGATTTGGACGACTAACGAAAAGTAATGATGGATGGTTTTTAGAAAACAACCAAACAGAACTACATTGTTGAAATCTTAAGCTAGTGGTCCTATCTAACCTTGCCACGTGGATTCTTGTCCCTGTGCTCCCATTTCCACAGCTTATGAACAGCATTGGAGCTGAGAGCCAAAAGTGCCACCCCATTATGTGTGTACAACAAGCGCATAACCTACGAAGAAAACAAATAAAACACAATGCTTATCAGAATTATATACTGTTCTGAATATGAACATAACAGTCTTAAATTCTACCGAATTGTTCGGTGTGTGCTATGTCATGAAAATCATAAGCACACGAACAGATACTGATGTGTGATATTCCTTTCATTAATTTAACTGGAAGATGTACATGCAAACGTTGCTGAACATACTTTGCATGAAGATGCGGTCGGATCTGGCATACGCAGTATTTGAATATGTCCTGAGCCAACGATGTCGTCCGCCAACTTCCTGGCCTTGGTTACTAACTCAGGGGCGTCGCTCATTTCCATACATGCTGTAACACCCCAAAATTTGCCACTTTTGAAAATAGAGTTAAAATGATTTATTTTTGAATTTTTGAGCACATGAAAACATAGGAAAGTAAAAATTTTCATTAATTTAAAATTTATCATAAGGTAGAAACATGTTTGTTGCATTCATGCCGGTCGCACCTCATGTTTCTATGTGCAAAAGTGTGTGTTTTTTTATACGTTTAGGAGACGAATATCTATCTCTAGGGATTTTCCAGCTTCTTTCTGGAATTTAATTCCTACCTCCTTCACGTTAATCTTTATGTTCCAAGTTCTCAACAATCTTTTTATGAGCTCCAAATACTTTATTTGGGTTCATCATGTTCCAAAGTGTCTCCGGGAATTTCCCCAAATTTTCGGAGGTCTCGGAGTATTTTTCGTGGCTTAAATATTAATTCTGGACTTTTCTAGAATTATTTTATCCATGAAATTAATTAATTCCAAAAATAATAAATCTCTCATTTTTCCCAACGCTCAAAGCCCATGTGCAATATTCCTAATAAATCCTAAAGGCCCATGCATTTATTTACTAATGGGCTTTAATGTTTATTTAGGCCCATTAGTGCAGGTGGATGGTGCAACATCAATTAGTACCATATCGCTAGTTGATGTAGATGTGGGGAGTTTTTCTTCCTATATATATCAACCAACCCCTTGGGCAAAGCACACCAAAACTACCGTATGGGGAGCTCCTAGTTTAGAAAATCCCTCATGTAGTAAATTATATTTTTCCCACCTTCCCCCACCGTCGTCGTCGCCGCCGCCGCGCTGCCCAGCCCGGTCATCCTCGCTGCTTCTCGGCCATCGGTAAGTGCCCCAAGCAACACTCTTGTACGTATCTCCGAGTCCTGCGCCCGACCGAGACCCAGCGTCGTGCTGCCTGAGTCACCGAGATGCTCTAGCTTGCAAGCTAGGCCGGCCATACTGGTGTACCCAAATAAGCCAGCGAACGGCATGCATGCCTGAAAAGCCAAGTACGGTACGCATACATCCTTCACGTTTTTCCTATAATCCATTCTTTCCTGTATGGTCTTTTTGTTTAAATAATTAGCTACAGCTTTAAAACTCTCCTAGCTTTGTTTTTAGTGCGATCAAGTGCGGAATTTATAATGACGTGATCGCGGCCTATTGACGTTGTTTGGTCTGTCACGAGCTTATGTGTTTTGAGTTAAATATTAAATTGATTAATATGGATGCAATATTTTGTATAATTGAAAGCAATGTAAGTAAACATCAATCTTTCGTAAATAAATATTAATTTGATTATTGAAGGTTATGTAAATATCTTTCTAAATTAAAAATAACATAGGGTTTAACATTCTCCTTTTCGTATACTAATGTTAATTTGATTACTACTGACATGAACGTGTTTTTAAATTATAAACTACTTAAGGTTAAACACGTTTCATATGTTAAAACTAAATTAGATGCTCTCACATGAAACTTTCTTGTTGCACGGTTAACTTTAATTTGCCTAAACTATATAATAATATTTATAACTAAAATATGATTAGTCTAACCCAGATTTTAGGATTAAAATATGTTTTATCTAATCTGAATTAACATGCTTCATATAGTTTTGCTAAATTAAAATAAATCAAGCAGGTAGGCTTTTCTTTACTTTTATAATATAAATCTCCCGGTAGTCGTTCCTTTCAACGGTAGTTCCGTTCTCGACGTTTCTTGTGATCTTGTGACTGTAGTGACGAGCTCTCTTTTAGTATGTTGTTTCTCTCGTGTGGTGAATTGTTCTTAGTTACTTTTATTTGTTGCTTGTATGTTTGCCTATGCGTGGTGCTTGCTATGAGTAGAACGAGAATCGTTTGTGAGCGATGAAGACCGGAAGGTGATAACCAGAAGCAAATTATGAGGAAGTTTGATCAAGTGTAAAAGGCAAGTATAGCATGGGATCTTCCTTGTTGTCCTATTCATCTTTAATCATTTAATTCATACTGCATGTGTCTACCTTGACTGCCACTAAGGATTTCCTAGTACTTTGTTACCTGTGCCTTGTTACCTATGGGGTATTGCATTGGGTAGTATGATGCTAGTGCTCAATTAAAGATCATGATCTTGTAACTTGACTAATGTTATATGCAATAAACACTAAAAGATGCTTTTTAGCAACATAGAACAAGGGGGCTAGAGCATTGGGCTATTTTTATGGTGCTCTAGATTCCTCTCCCTAAGGACTTATCTGTAAGTGATCATCCGGGACTTACAGTACAGCTGTGAGGGCTATATGGCTCTGGCTTTAGCTCAGTATGAGGACATTTTCTAGCTTGTTAGTGGTTACCTTTATTGGCATAAGAATGGCTTGACGAATCGGATATAGTGCGGCCTCTGTCCCCATGTGTATAGGCTGCGTGTCAATGTGCCATCGGGAAGGGGGGCTCTACATCTATTTGCCGAGTGAATCTAATGGCCCTAACTTGTTAGACGAACCTTTGAAAGGCTTCATAGTGAACCCTGCCGACCTTCCTTGGAAGTGGGTCAAGAGATTAGCTACCTCGGGCGAAAGGGTAAATCACGACTCACAGTGAAAGTGTACAACCTCTGCAGAGTGTAAAACTGGTATATCAGCCATGCTCACGGTCACGAGCGGCCTTGGAACATTTACGGAATAGATGATGAACACTAATGATATGGATGATGACGATGCTCACTAATGGTTAATTGTTTATGTTATTCATTATTCATGTTTACCTGATCATGTATCTATATGGGCTTGTGATAAACTTGTTGCTACTCCTTTGCTAAAATCATGACTCACTAAAAGCTAATCGCAGTTAACCAGTGTCAGCCTTTTGAGCCTCATGAACCCCATGTTATATTTGTTGAGTACGACATGTACTTACGCTTGCTTTACTTTTCAAATGTTTGGATGAAAATTCCGGATGGGTACCAGATTGCTAGAGTTTGGAGGAAATAGGCTTGTGATCAACCAGTCAGTTGTCCCTGTGGATTTGGAGTCTTCACCTGAAGATCGGAGTCGTCTTTCCGCCGTCTATACTCTGAGGTTACAATCTTTATACTAATACACTATGTATTTAAGCATTGTCTTTTGATATTACCTTTATTTGTAGCTATATGTGAGATTTGACTTCCTGGGCTCACATATGGTGCGTATCTGGTTTTGTTCTTAAAACCGGGTGCTACACATGCCTACCATTTGTTCGATATGGTTAGCAAATAAATACAAATATATTGAACTGCAAGGAAAAAGAAAAAAAAGCACGTGCACACTCGACTGGCCACTCATGAATTCCCTGTCATCATCATAGAAACACAACATACACATTCCAACCAAAACAAAGATACAAGCTTTCTTTCAAAAAAACAAAGACAATATTCCCTTTTCGAGGATGAGTCGGCTCCCCTAGGGTTGGCGACCCCTGGCGGCCGCAACCCCCCCCCCCCCCCCCGCCACCGCTGCCACCAGTCGCCATCCCCGGGCCGGCGGCCCCCTCCCCTACTCCCTCCTCGAGCCCCACAAGTCCAGCCAGCGACGCAGGCCCGCACTACCCCCAACCTACCGCCGCCGCCGCCGCCAGTGGTCCCCTTCCCCTCCCCTTCTGGCAAACTCGGCTCCCACCAGCCGGATTTGCTGCTAGTCGTGGGCGCGGACGCCGAGGCTACGTGGCCGCTGCCTCCGCCCGCGCCACCGCTGCAGGGGACGGCTTCCCCCCACCTCCCTGCATCCGCGCACCCCTCCTCTCCTCTCCTGTGCATGGGCACGCGTGAGCACGTGGCACAGCCGCCGACGCCGCCCACGTCGGGCCCCTCCACCGGCATCCCACTACACGGCCAACCCCAACCTCGCCGCGCCTGCGCCCTGTCATCGCCACTGCAGGCCACCGCCCCCCGGTGATGGCGGGCGCCTCCGATGGGAGCCTCCTTGGACCGGCGGACCCCACCAACACGGGAGCCGACGCTAGAGCGCCCTGTCTGCCCTAGCCGTCGCCGACATCGGGCCCCACCACCGTGACCACCACGGCCGGCGCTAGGATGTCGCCTCCAACGCCAACGACGCTGCGCCCCGCCACCGCAGCCACCTCCGACGCTGGAGCGCCTCTGTGGACTCCCTCCCAGCACGCACCCCTCGGCAGTTCACCGACCTCGGATGGGACCGCACAGGGAGTCGTAGGGTGTGCCGATGGCAACCGTCGATGCCGGAAACGACGCCGGCGGCGCAGGGGGTGTCCCGCCGACTATGCCACTACTTCGACTGCCGCACGTGGCTTCCTCGAGCCAGATCCGCCGGCAAAGGCGTTGTGCAAGGGCGCAGGGCCTCCCGTTTGGCTCGTCTCGGTCGACCCGATGCTGGACGAGCTTGCCGCCTCGCTCGTCGAGAACCGACAAGTGGTCATACTAGCGCCTGGGTGCCTGCATGCTACGGCAACCGTCTCTCAGGAGGTTCAAGCTTCAGTGGTGGACACCAGTTCTCCAGCGATGGGTCCCCAGTGCACGACGGACCTGCCTCCGTCGTCGCTTGTGCAGGGCATGCCTCCACAGATGGAGCAGCCCGTTGTCGTGGGTGCTGTGGTGCCAGGGGATGACATTGAGGTCTAGCCACCTGGGTTCGAGCCGGCCAAGCACATGGTGGGTACTTCTACATCGACGCTGGACGGCCATTGGTATGGCCAAGCCACACTCGACCCTTCTACGTCGATGAAGGACGGCTAGCCAGATAGCCAATCCACGCCCGACCCTAGCAATGCGACGCCCACACCGCACGAGGCCGCTCGGCGTCTCGCACGGTTTACCAAGGAGGTACAGCTCAAGCGAAGGTCGCCCTTAATCGCCACTCCACCAAGGCAGAAGGCGGCAAACAAAAGGCCCCTGCCAATCAGGAGCAGACGGATTGCCGCTAAGCCACTAGCGCGCATACCGACCTCCAAGCGAGGCGAGGTACTCCTCATGCAGAGGATGGGCATCGTGCCGTCGACAGCTATAGTTTCATCTGTGTCCAAGGGAACATACGACGGCATATTCGCAGGGAACTTGATGCCGAGCCCAGTGGAGGCTCTGGACGAGCTGTTCCATGCGACCAACAACAAGGCTGGTAGAAGAATGTTCTTCTCGGATGGCGGAGTTGGGTCGCGCAACCAGCAGCGGAGACGTCTAGCTCCGTAGGTCGCTGCGGTGCTCTTAGTTCGGTTGTTTACCATTTATGTAATATCAAGGTTTGTAATAGTCAGCTAGGAAGATCCAGTCATAGCTATAAGACCACCTAGCGCGCTCATCAGAAGCGTGTCGTTTGTACGGTTAAACTCTTCTTATTAATTACAATGATACGCAAATCTTTTGCGTATTCGGAAAAAAAAACTGAGTGCTTTTCCTTGCATTTCTAATTACGTTCACTACTAGAGAACAGACTTTAGAATGATGTCCCAATTTGGCATTAGCCTCGGCATTTTTTGCCCCCGGGACTAAAGGACCCTTTAGTCCCGGTTGGTAATACCAACCGGGACTAAAGGTCCCTGCCCAACGGTCGTCCGCGGGGCAGGGGCCTTTAGTCCCGGCTGGTATCACCAACCGGGACTAAAGGTAAACCTTTAGTCCCGGCTGGTAATACCAGCCGGGACTAAAGCTTTTAGTCCCGGTTTGGGTGATGCCCCGGGAATAAAGATTAATCTTTAGTTCCGGTTTGGACCCCTAACCGGGACTAATAATCCCGGCCTATAATTCAGCTCATTTCTTCCTCCCCGAGCCCGAGCCATTCCATTCAAACTCACTGCCTCTGTTTAGCTTGCTGTTGTTCTTGCTCTCTCCCCCTCCATTGGTGTTGCTCTTCGATTTTGGAGGTAACAAACTTAATCCTCTTATGTTTTATCAGTAGCTTATCTCATTTTGCGATGTAGATGCATGTGTAACTTTATATGTTGGACTTTATTATGATTTTATATGTAAACTTAGAAAATTGTAGAAAATCCGTACTAGTTGAACTTGCAGACCGTGTTCAAGTCGGCGAGCATGTTCTCTGCCGAGCGGTAACGGACGTCAAGGAGGAGCTTTGATTCTACGAGGGAGAGCGGCAACGGTCGTGGAAGACCGTGTTCCCTTTCTCGTAGAATCGGAGCTCTTCCTTGGCCTAGTACGGTGTCGTCCGGTGGAGAAATGCTCGCCGGGTTGATCACGTAAGCAAGGTCAACTAGTACGGATGGTTATTTATTGAAACATGTTTTTGAGCTATAATTTGATGGATATTTGATAACTTCAGACCTACAAATGTCATCTACAAATGTTACTATCCTTGGCAACCTAAACGTCCGCGAGCTCGTCGATATCGAGCAGGTCACTTAGAATTAGTTTTTCCATGAAATGAACTACTTAGAAATCATGCCTTTTTTTAGAATTAAATTTTCCATGAAATGAAAAACTTAGTAAATAGTTAGAAAATTATAGAAAATCCGTACTAGTTGAACTTGCGGACCGTGTTCAGCTCGGCCAACATGTTCTCTGCCGAGCGGTAACGGACGTCAAGGAGGAACTTTGATGCTACGGGGGAGAGCTGCAACGGTCGTGGAAGACCGTGTTCTCTTTCTCGTAGAATCGGAGCTCTTCCTTGGCCAAGTACGGTGCCGTCCGGTGGAGAAATGCTAGCCGAGATGATCACGTAAGCAAGGTCAACTAGTACGGGTGGTTATTTATTGAAACATGTGAAATCCGTACTAGTTTTGTTTAAATATATCATTTTAGAAAATATGAAATTTACACTAGTTTGCAAAAATAAGTATAGAAAGTAGATGACAACTGGTACCGGATCATCGGCCTCTTGTTCGGTTGCGAAACGACTAAGGCCAGAACTCCCTCTCATTATCTGCGGCAAGTGTAAGCAGAAGATTGTGATGGAGTACCGAGTCAAGAGACAGGGACCCAACAAGGGCCGTGTTTTCTACAAGTGCCCGGATCGCGATGTGAGTTTCTTATGCATTTTATCTTTATGGCTAATTGACCTGCTTTTCTTGAATATTTTTGACTAAATATTTTTTGGCTTTAATTACAGTGGGAGGGCAATGGATGCGATGGTTGGTACTGGGAGGAAGATTATGCTACATACGTGCAGAATTTGGGTGCGCTTGAGGTAGCGGCTGCTGCTGATGAGACAGTGAGCCAGCAGGAGAAGCTTATTGATATTCAACAGAAGAATGATTTGTCTGTTTTAGTTGCGTACGATCACGAAATAATTATGTTACTGAAGTGCATTATAGTTTTAGTTTGTTTAGTGATAGTTGGGATTGCTTACGTTGTAGCCAGACTTAGTTAATTAATCAACCGTGTGTGTGTCATTTATGTTGTGTAATAAAATACTAAATTATGTTCAAGGTTTTCATAATTTGTCGTGTAATACAGATTATGTCACGCCATTGGATGTACAATGCCGATCGCCGCTCCCAAGACTTTATTGAGGGCTTGCACTATTTCTTAGGTGTGGCCGAGGCAAATAAGCGGGATGGTTTCATGTGCTGTCCATGTGCCCTATGTAAGAATTTAAAGGAATATTCAAGCTCAATGAGTCTTCATTCACATTTGCTTAAGTCAGGTTTCATGTCAAACTATATATGTTGGACTAAGCATGGAGAAAGCGGGGTCATGATGGAAGAAGGTGAAGGAGAAGATTTAGACATTGATGACATTATTGCTCAGTATGGTGCCTTTGATGATACTACAATGGGGGGAGATGAAGAAGAGGTAGCGGTAGAAGATGATCTCGGTGATGCTCTTGGCGATGCCATTCGTGATGCACAACAAGAATGGGAAAGTGAAAAAGAGAAAGTTAAGTTCGAGCGCATGCTTGAGGATCATAGAAAGTTGCTATACCCGACGGCCGAAGAGGGGCAAAAAAAGCTGGGTACAACACTGGAATTGCTACAATGGAAGGCAAAGAATGGTATATCCGACAAGGCATTTGGGAATTTATTGAACCTCATAAAGAAGATGCTTCCGAAGCCAAATGAATTGCCCACCACTACGTACGAAGCAAAAAAGGTTGTCTGCCCATTGGGATTAAAAATCCAGAAGATACATGCATGTCCTAATGACTGCATCCTCTACCATGGCAATGAATACGAGAATTTGGATGAATGCCCGGTATGTAAAGCATCGCGGTATAAGATTAGGCGCGATGATCCTGGTGACGTCGAGGGTGAACAACGTCCTAGAAAGAAAATCCCTGCCAAGGTTATGTGGTATGCTCCTATAATACCACGCTTAAAACGTTTGTTCAGAAATAAAGACCATGCAAAGTTGTTGCGGTGGTATAAAGAAGACCGTAAGGTAGACAATATGCTGAGACACCCAGCTGATGGGTCCCAGTGGAGAGCGATAGACAGGGAATTTCCAGAGTTTGCAAATGAGGCTAGAAACTTAAGGTTCGCCTTAAGTACAAATGGTATGAATCCTTTTGGAGAGCAGAGCACTAGTCATAGCACTTGGCCAGTTACTCTATGTATCTACAACCTTCCTCCATGGTTATGTATGAAGCGGAAGTTCATTATGATGCCGATCCTCATCCAAGGTCTGAGGCAACCTGGCAACGATATTGATGTCTATCTGAAGCCATTAGTTGAAGAACTTCTAGTTTTATGGAACAAACCAGGTGTACGTGTCTGGGATGAGTACAAACAAGAACACTTTGACCTACGAGCAATGTTATTCATAACAATCAATGATGGGCCTGCTTTAAGTAATCTTTCAGGTCAGACAAACAAAGGATATAATGCATGCACACATTGTTTTGATGACCTTGACAGTATATATTTGAAAAGATGTCGAAAGGTCGTGTACCTTGGCCATCGTCGATTCCTTCCGTTGAATCACCAAGTAAGAAAGAAAGGGAAGCATTTTAAAGGTAAGCCAGACCATCGGAAGAAGCCTCATAACCGAACCGGGGAAGATGTACTCGCAATGGTCAAGGATGTGAAAGTAGTATTTGGAAAGGGACAAGGCAGTGAATCTGTTCCCAAAGATGCTAAGGGACACGCACCCATGTGGAAGAAGAAGTCCATCTTTTGGGAGCTACCCTATTGGCAAGTCCTAGAGGTCCGCAACGCAATCGACGTGATGCACCTAACAAAGAATCTTTGTGTGAACCTGTTAGGATTCATGGGTGTGTACGGGAAGCCAAAGGATTCACTTGAAGCACACCAGGACTTGCAGGGCATGAAAGAACGAGACAATCTTCATCCAGAGAAGATAGATGATGGACGTCATTACTTAAGGCCTGCTAGCTACACGCTTAGCAAAGAAGAGAGGGACAACATGTTTGAATGTCTAAGCAGCATCAAGGTCCCATCGGGATTCTCCTCCAATATAAAGGGTATAATAAATGTGCCAGATAAGAAATTCCTAAACTTAAAGTCCCATGACTGCCACGTGCTTATGACGCAATTGCTTCCAGTTGCTTTAAGAGGAATTCTACCTCCACATGTACGTCTAGCCACCGTGAAGCTATGTGCATTCCTCAATGCAATTTCTCAGAAGGCAATCAATCCAGTGGAACTAGCTACTCTACAGAATGATGTGGTTCAATGTCTTGTCAGCTTTGAGTTGGTGTTCCCTCCATCCTTCTTTAATATCATGACACACATCCTAGTTCATTTGGTGAAGGAGATTAGTATTCTTGGACCTGTGTTCTTACATAACATGTTCCCCTTCGAGAGGTTTATGGGAGTCTTGAAGAAATATGTGAAAGTCCATTCTAAGCCTGAAGGAAGCATCGCCCAGGGCTATGGAACAGAGGAGGTCATTGAGTTCTGTGTTGACTTTATTCCTGACCTTGCCCCGATTGGTGTTCCCGAATCACGACACGAGGGGCGACTCAGTGGTAAAGGAACTTTAGGGAAGAAAACATATATCGGCATGGAAGACGATTATTTCAATAAAGCACACTACACAGTTCTTCAGAACTCGTCATTGGTGTATCCGTACATCGAGATACATAAGGAGTTCTTACGATCCAAATTTCCAGGGAAGACTGAAGCTTGGATTAGGCGTCAGCACATGGAAAGTTTCAGTGGTTGGTTGCGAAAAGAATGTCAAGGCGATGACAATATTGATGAGCAACTGTATTTGTTGGCTAGGCAGCCATCGTGGCATATCCTCACGTACCAAGGGTACGAGATAAATGGGAATACATTTTACACAGTTGCCCAAGATAAAAGGAGCACCAATCAAAATAGTGGTGTTCGCATAGATGGAACAGATCCAAATGGGAATATACAAACATATTATGGCCGCATAGAAGAGATATGGGAACTAGACTACGCACCTAATTTTAAAGTCCCTTTGTTCCGGTGCCAATGGGTGAAGCTGACCGGAGGAGGGGTAACAGTCGACAAAGAGTATGGAATGACAACAGTGGACCTCAACAATATTGGGTACAAAGAGGAACCATTCGTCCTTGCTGCCGATGTGAGTCAGGTGTTCTATGTGAAAGACATGTCTACAAAATCAAAGAGAGGAAAAAATGAAGACATGAACTCAATGATCAATGAGCCAAAGCGCCACATAATTCTTTCTGGGAAAATAAATATAGTGGGAATTGAAGACAAGTCAGACATGTCAGAAGATTATGAAAGAAATGTCCGAATTCCACCCTTCATAGTGAAGAAAGATCCAACCATCATGTTAAATGATGAAGACACTCCATGGTTACGACAAGATCATAACCAAGGGTCATACGTCAAGAAGAAATTCACTATTGTGCCCGCATGATACAATGATGCATGTTTAATATATTATGTTTTAGAGACGGATATTATGTAAT
Source organism: Miscanthus floridulus (assembly GCF_019320115.1). Taxonomy (NCBI): domain Eukaryota; kingdom Viridiplantae; phylum Streptophyta; class Magnoliopsida; order Poales; family Poaceae; genus Miscanthus; species Miscanthus floridulus. The sequence goes on from NC_089596.1 coordinate 21,901,852, forward strand.
ATGTTATGACTTCACAATTGTAGATCTTGCTGAGATGATCAAACTTGGTATTCAGAGTTTTCGGGACCCTAGATTGTCTCAAATTGAAAAGTTTTGAATACCGAGTTTGTTAAGCTCATCAATATATACAATCCTTATATAGGCCATTTTTTCATTTGAGAAAGCTTGAACAAAATGTAGTTCAAATTTCACAAGTGTGTGACATAGTTTTAGAAAGTATATATGAGATTCAAGAAGTTGTGACTAGTGTTTGATAAAAATTTCTCAAATGGGAAAATGAGCTATGTAACAATTGTACATCTTTCTGAGATGATCAAACTTGGTATTCAGAGTTTTTTCATCTGAGGTCATTTAGTGTCTCATTTGAGCAAGTTTGACCAAGTCAAATTTGGTCAAATAAAAAAACAACACTTTGACTCTAGTATTATGAACTCTAAATGACTTCAAATTGAAAAGTTTTGAATACCAAGTTTGTTAAACTCAAAAAGATCTACAATTGTTGTTTTGGTCAACTTTCCATTTGAGAAAGTTTGGATAGTTCAAATTTGTGATTTTTAAATTTCAACGCCTACAAACTAGTTTTCGGGACCCTAGATTGTCTCAAATTGAAAAGTTTTGAATACCGAGTTTGTTAAGATCAAAAAGATATACAATTGTTGTTTTGGTCAAGTTTCCATTTGAGAAAGTTTGGACGGTTCAAATTTGTGATTTTTAAATTTCGACGCCTACAAACTAGTTTTCGGGACCCTAGATTGTCTCAAATTGAAAAGTTTTGAATACCGAGTTTGTTAAGCTCATCAATATATACAATCCTTATATAGGCCATTTTTTCATTTGAGAAAGCTTGAATAAAATGTAGTTCAAATTTCACAAGTGTGTGACATAGTTTTAGAAAGTATATATGAGATTCAAGAAGTTGTGACTAGTGTTTGATAAAAATTTCTCAAATGGGAAAATGAGCTATGTAACAATTGTAGAACTTTCTGAGATGATCAAACTTGGTATTCAGAGTTTTTTCATCTGAGGTCATTTAGTGTCTCATTTGAGCAAGTTTGACCAAGTCAAATTTGGTCAAATAAAAAAACAACACTTTGACTCTAGTATTATGAACTCTAAATGACTTCAAATTGAAAAGTTTTGAATACCAAGTTTGTTAAACTCAAAAAGATCTACAATTATTGTTTTGGTCAACTTTCCATTTGAGAAAGTTTGGACGGTTCAAATTTGTGATTTTTAAATTTCGACGCCTACAAACTAGTTTTCGGGACCCTAGATTGTCTCAAATTGAAAAGTTTTGAATACCGAGTTTGTTAAGCTCATCAATATATACAATCCTTATATAGGCCATTTTTTCATTTGAGAAAGCTGTAGAACAAAAAATACTATATTTTCTCTATTTTTATAGGTTCAACAAAAAATTCCTGTCAATTTTGGTCAAAAACCGAGAAAAAATTGAAACATTGACGTTACAATAATGTGATAATAAATTTCCTATCGAATAATATTAGTTTTATTAATTTTAAGTTAGAAATATATTTTTGCATTAACAAAATACTTAGTATTAGTAACATTTATATTCTATATTCATAAAAGAAATTAAAAACTTTAGGTTACAAAATTTTCCTATTTACAATAAATAATTAGTTAATCAATAGTATTTTTTAAAATAAATATTGCAAAGTATTGAAGTTGCTATGGAATTAATTGATTAACCTAGTATTAAACAAAAATAAAATCCCAGGCCTTTCCAATTACGCTGGCGGGTTGGCAAAATTTTCAGGGCTTCAGTCCCGGCCCAGACCAAGAACCGGGACTAAAGGGTGGGCGGCAATTTCGGTGCCCGCCAAAAAATACCTTTAGTCCCGGCTGGCAACACGAGCCGGGACTAAAGGACATTTAGTCCCGGCTGGTAAGACCAACCGGGACTAAAGGGTTGGACCTTTAGTCCCGGTTGGTATTACCAGCCGGGACTAAATGCCCTTTAGTCCCGGTTGGTGTTACCAGCCGGGACTAAAGGGTCGCAGGCTATATAAATCGAAGTCTGTTCTGTTCATCTTCGATCTCGCCTCCGTCGCTCAGCCGCCCGCCTGGCCGCGCCATCCGCCGTCGTCGAGCTCGTCTCTGCCGCGCCGCCGTCGTCGTCTACCCCCGCCCGGCCGCGCCATTCTCCAGGCCCGCATCGCCACATCCCGTCTCCGCCGCCGCACCCGACCCCACCATCCGTCGCCGACGCTTCCCGCGCGCCCACGCCGTACGGCCTCCGTCGATCGAACTCGATATGATCTGCTGCTCTCGATCGGCTTTTTTTTAGATTTTTTTTTACAAAGTCTCGGCTGTATATTAGATTAAAATAAGTACATGTAGTTTATTGTTAGTTTTTTAGTTATTTTTAGATAGTTTTTGATATATTAGATTTAAATGTATTAAAATTTAATTAGTATTTTATTTAGATAGTTTTTTTAGATAGTTTTTTATTATAGTTTTTGATATATGTTAGATTAAAATGTATTATCTTACTAGTTTATCTAATTTCATGTTAGATTTATTTAATTGGATTTAGTAATTATATATTCTATCTCTCTATATATATTATATCTAGAGATAGATTCTATATGTATACATATGTACTTAATTATTTTTATATGTATATATACATGTACTTATTTTCATGTGTTGAGAGAGAAAATTGTATCTAGAGAGACATTCTATGTGTATCACATGCATATCTAGAGATATATAGACATATGCACTTATTTCTATGTGTTGAGAGAGAAAGAAAATACATTGTATCATTCTATGTGTATATATATACATGTACTTATTTCCATGTTGATGAAATATTATGTGTTATTATATTTAATTGGATTTAGTAATTCTATATGTGTTATCACATGTACTTATATTATGTACCATAGTAATTCTATCTATGTGTTATCTTGAAGATACAAATGGCTGCTCCGAATGATAACTTGAGTGATGACATAATGGCGGATATTATCAACGCCGGCACCAATGTGGATGTAGATGACACGAGTCAGTACTTTGTTGATTATGAGGATATCCTGAATATGCCGGTGGTTGAAGATCAACAAATTGTCGCGCAAGAAAATACTGGCGAGGTATATTCGATTATCTATCATCTCTTATAGATGCATGCGTACGTATATTTGTTGTTAATCGTTGTGTTTCTACTCATGTAGCCGGTCTCTGGATCTACATCAACCACCGACAAAAGTAGGAAAGTCCGAGGGCCAAAAAAGCCATTAGAGGGCCGTTTTATAATATCAGAATTCGACACCGACACCGGCAAACCATTGGGACCACATGCTCAGACATATGTTAATCAATGTGGGTTCGTTGTAAGGGATAGGATCCCAGTTAGTGCTCGTGAATGGAAGCAGAAGATATCCGCTCCTAATGTTAGTTTTGTATCTGATCGTGACAAGAACCTAGCTTGGAGAGATATCACTCAACATTTCACATTACAAGCAGATGATGCTTTAAAGGAGCTAGTGAGGGATTGGACAATGAAGAAGATGACAACATTGTTCCAGAGTTGGAAGAAGACATTGTATAAAAAGTTTATCTTGAAGAATGCTACGCCGAATTTCAATGCTAAGGCGTTTGTCAAGTTGGAGTCCCATTGGGATGCCTTCGTAGAATACAAGACATCCCAAGACAGTGAGGAACGTGTGATGAGGAATCAGCAGAATGCCCGACAGAAGCAATACCATCATCGCATGGGATCAGGTGGTTATAAGAGTGCTATTCCCAAGTGGCAGAACCTAGAAGCAGAGATTACTGCCAAGGGAATCATACCTGAAACAATAGAGAAGAACTGGCCTCAACGCGCGAAGAATTGGTTCTACGCTCATGGGGGAAGCCTAGACCTAGACACTGGCAAGCTAATTTTCAGCCAAAAAATTGAGAGAGCAACACAGAGACTAGCTCGTGCTAGGGAAGAAGCTGATAGTGGTGTTTTCAAGCCCAACAGAGAGAAGGATGAATTGACATATGCACTAGAGAATCCCGAACATGGTGGTCGAACAAGAGGCTATGGGGCGGTTCCGTGGCTACACGCATTCCCAGCAGACAAGGATACCTACAGAAGCCGCCAAAGAAAGAAGGATGAGGAGGCAGAACGAATCCGTGCATTGGAGCAATTTGTTGACGAGTCACGACAAGCATTGCTTGAATCACGTGAACGAGAAAAATCACTTGAGGCAAGAATGCAGGAGGAGATCAAGAGGCAAGTGCAGCTAGCAATGAGTCAAATGCAATCGCAATCAACGCCGGGAGTCACCATTAGCCCCGTTGGTCAGATGAAAAGTAGTTGTGCTTCTACGGAGCTGCCAGTTATTCAAGACGACGCTGGGTTGCGTTTCCCTGTTGATGACATTACCGAGCCTCTAACAACATGTGAGCTGCACATTCCAGATGGTAATAATGCATCAATCATGGTGGCTGTCGGGGTTGTATCTCCAATAGACCGAATGAAGACACCAAGAATCCATGGGTCAGTTATTCAACCTGGATATGCTAGCGTCTCGGTCGATAGAGTGCTCAAAGGTTACAGCAATGTTCCTCTTGACATTGAAGGCGGTGATGGGGAGAAGACACTAGGAGAAGCAGAAAAGACATTTATTCAATGGCGCAAACGCTTCATCATCATTCCTGGGGCGCCACCGCTTCCCCTACCTCACCCTAGGTACGAATGAAAGTGAATGAAATATTATTTTCCATTAATTTTCTATTGGCTTAAAAAATAATTGACACACAACTTGTTTTTGTAGCAGGGTCTCCCCCCAGCCTAGCCTAATCATTCATTCCCCATCTCATCACAGCGTCGCGGGGGGCGAGACGACTTCATCCCCACGGCGATCGCCAACTCCTACACCGGCCCCATCGCCTCCACGACGATCTCCAACTCCTACACCGGCCCCACCGCCTCCACAACGATCTCCAATGCCTCCACGCCGGTCTCCACCAACACCGGCCACATCGCCTCCACGTCGGTCTCCAACACCGCCCCCACCCCCTCCACAGCGACGCACTACAAAGACGTCTAAGGTCCCGGCGGCAAAGAAGACCCCGAGAAAAAGAGTTATTTCTCAAGAAATACTTTCTGAAAAAACTGATGAGCAAATAGCAGCTGAAGAAGACAAAAAAGTGAAAGATTTTTTTATAGATACCAAAAAGAAGAGTCAAGCGAAGCTTAAGGAGAAGCCGTACTTTTACCTACCACGAGAGGTGCTGAGGCAGAAGGTCGATGCTCACAAGCAAAAGATGATTGAACTTCGTAAGCCTTCGCCACTATCAGACTATGACCGCTCCCTCGTGAAGTCACATGATGCAGATAAGAAAAGGAAAAGAGCATCAGGGAAGGATGTCCCACAGCTCGGACAACAGAAGCAACCAATGCAAAATCTTGTTGTTGCTAATCAATATAGTTCCAACATAGAAGTCTATCAACCAGACAACTCTGGAGAAGTGTCGGTTCAAGCCCTTAATGCTTTTTTTCAAGATACTGGTTTAACCTTGGATCAATTGACGGGCAAAGCTCCAATCCAGAACCTGGAAGTTGATACCTGGAAGACTTATAAATATGGCAAAAGTCTGTACAACCCTGCGGCTCTGAATGAATTGGGTACGCAAATGTACTTGCTCAACAAGTGGTACATGCAGGCGTGTGGCAGGGGTGAGCAGTGGATCTTTGTCAGATTTAGAGACCATCATTACTTCCGTGGCGATGACATCTTACATATTAGTTTCGAAGAATTGCATCAACTATACCACATGGACGCTCTGGACAAATCAATCATTAGCTCCTTTTGTTTGTAAGTGATTCTTACTTTTATTTAATAAACTCACTTCCATGCGTACGTGTATATAATTATCCTCACATGTAACTTATATTTATATACAGATTCCAGATGTCAGAGCTCCAAAGAATACAAGACACCAGTGTTGGCTTCATTGATCCTTATATCGTATTCAAAACTGGTATTATTGTCAAGGAGCGATGGGTATCTGAAGCACAGGAGAATATCATGATGTTCTTCGTGAAGCAGCACGACAAGACAACAATACTTTTCCCGTACAACTTTGAGTAAGTGTTAATAATAATGTAGTCTACACATTTTATGTAATATCAATACAACTTATATGCATGTACGTGTGTGTATAAACCAATGCAGTTTTCACTGGATACTCATTGTCATTGAGTTAAACTCAAGTCGGTTACTAATCTTTGACTCGTTGAGAAAAGAACGGGCACTATACCAAGATATGATAGACATTATCCAAGGGTAATTTCGATCTCTCGCGCACAACTATTATTGAATAGACTTTGCCATAATTTATTAACGATCGTACATTATTGGTCGCACAGGGTTTGGAAAGAGTTTATTCGGCAACATCATAAGGATTGCAAGGCACCACTTAATGTAGTTGAAATACCAGTAAGTTGTACTATATACACTTCCCCACGTGTTTAATTACTATATCGTACTTCAATTTACGTGTGAGATGATGAGAATAATCTTCTTCTCGTACAGTGGTGTTTGCGGCAGGAACCAGGAAATAACTTGTGTGGATACTACGTTTGTGAATTTATCACTGCGCACATAAGAAGAACTCCTGAAGATGTCCTCAGAGTACGTATATATCAATTTTTATTTATTTTTAAATGAATATATATACATATATGTGTATTAATACTTTTCCTTTTATTTCAAATGCAAGACTGAATGGTTGAAACGAAGGGTCATGCAAAAAGACCATCTGAAAGCAGTTCAAGAGTCAATAGCAGGATATCTTCTAGAAAAAGTGCTAAATCCCAACGGCGAGTTCTACTTTGATCTTAAGGAATAAATGATGTAAATTAAATGTTTATTGATATCGTTATTTTCGAGAACAAGATTATGAAAGTGTTGTATATACATATATATATATCTATAATATATATAGTTTCATACTTTATTCGAATATAATAATGCTCAAGATGAGAATTAGATGTAATTATACGCATGCGTGTATTTATATTAGCAGCGTAGAATACGTACATAAAAACATATTATATATTAAACAAATACGTGTAACTGAACTGAAAACAAATTAAACAAAAAAAAAGAAAAAGAAAAGGAACCTTTAGTCCCGGTTGGGGTTACCAACCGGGACTAAAGGTTGAACCGTTAGTCCCGGTTGGTGTTACCAACCGGGACTAAAGGATGCGCCAGGTTCGCTCGGCTGGAGGGCCTTTAGTCCCGGTTGGTGTTACCAACCGGGACTAAAGGTCCCTCTTTAGTCCCGGCTCGATGACCCGGGACTGAAGGTTCCACCTTTAGTCCCGGGATCGTTGTCCCGGCGCGGTAACCGGGACTAAAGGCTGTTACCGCCCGGGACAACAAGTCCATTCTGTAGTAGTGGTTCCTTCAGTAATTAGACACCACAGTTCATAATGTTATGAATGAATCTGCCTTGAGCCACGCAAACACGGCCAACCGGTTGGCAGACTATGGCATTTGTGAGACAACACGGCCAACTTGGTGACATGCATGCATGGCTACTGCAATCCTGCGTGTTTGAATCGGAATCTGAGCTAGGCAGCAGATAATCGGAATCTGAGCTAGGCAGCAAACAGGCCCTACATGCATGCAAGAAAAAACAAGGCAATCGGGATATTTTTACATTAACTATCACGGTACGGTACCTAATTCGGAGTAACTATTTATTTAGATAATCTATGTTGCCTGGAACTAATAATAATTCCAAGGAGAGGAGCTAGCTAGATTTAGTCCTGTACCACTTGAACCCCGTAGGTACTGTATGTATGAGATAAACATTTTATTGTGACCATTATAAAGATAGAAAGACAGGATAGATAGGAAGTAATAGTAAATCAGAGCCAGTAGCATTTGAATTTTGAAAGCAAGTTCAAATGTGCATGCATGATCAGTTCATCATACCTGTTGGTAGCGTGAGATCATATATTCCTCCCCTACCCTGTTGGTTAGAAGGGTGGGATGTTCTGGATGGACTGCGGCCGTGTGCTCCAACGCAGCCTCCGCTTCCTTCACATCCCAAATACTGGCACCTCCACAGTTCACTTCGGCTTTGACTCTTTGGAGCGAACTTGTTCCGAGGTTCTGGAAGCCAAGCAGCTTGTCAAAACCAAGATGGAGGTTCTCGTCTTTTAGGGACCGCACATGGACAACAAACTGAAGGGATTCAAGACTTGGCATGATAGTATTATTAGAGGGTCACCGAGTATCTTTAAGAATCTCAACTTGCGGAAGTAGCCAACACCTCTATCTGTACGAATCTTTATGCTAACTACTGACTTGGTGTCACCGGAATGCAGTACGAGGCAACTGAGCTCTGGCAAGTTCAGATAGGAGAGGTTTGGAGCAAGCGACGAGTTAATCCACGCCGGCAGTGCAGAGAACTCGAAGCAGCCCAAACTCAGCAAACGGAGATGCCGACAGTAGGAGGGCGATCCTGCCTCGCTGCACCCTGTGCTTACTTTGAGAATAGTTTACAATTTGAAGTTCCTGGATATTGTGCAGATGGCCCAGGGACTCCAGCAAAGCACTCTTGATGCTCTCACTGATCCTAACATGAAACTCAGTCTTGAGCACCCTCAGTTCCTTCAGCAGGCCCAGCTCCTCCACAAACTGCATTATTATAGCATCTTCACCTCCACAAAATATACGTAGCTCTTCCAGTGACGTGAGCTTACCGATCAAACCTGCCGGCACTCTTGTTGGCCAATGATCAGCTCGTAGGCAAACAAGTTGCGTCAGAAGTCCCACGTCCTCCGGCAGCTCCTCTATCAGGTAGTCCCCTAAATCCAGTGTTTGCAGAAACCTCAGATATTTTACCTCCCTAGGCAGCTGAGCGATATTGGTACTCTCTAGTCTGAGGTACCTCAAGTGAAGTAAACTCCCAAGATGATCCTCCGACACATTTTTGAAGCAGTCTTTGTTGAAAACAGAACATCCTACAATTTCTACTACACGTAAAGATGGGAGGCGTGGGCATAATGCACAAAAATCACACTCACTGGCAAAAATGGATCTAACTTTCTCCACAGCGATGTTAACCAGCTGGCCAACGTTGTGCTCTTCAACACACTGTAGGGCTAACCTGCGAGAAATGCTCCACTGAAGTTTCTGTCGCTCACCACCATTCAATACAGTGACAAAATTTTCTTCACTCGATAGTTGATGTATCAAATCAAGAACCATATCATGAACTGAGCATGCATCAACGTACCCTTCATATAGTGTGTCCTGTGCCTGGATCATGTTTCTATTTATCAATTCATTAAAGTACCTCTCCCCAAGCTCAAATAATCCTACCCCTGCTGCTGCTGCTTGTTCCTTAGAGATGAAACCTTCAGCTATCCACTTCCATATCAAACTATTTTTCTGTATCATATAATCTTCTGGAAATATGCTTAGATACAACAAGCAAGGCTTTAGATATGAAGGCAAATCATAGTAGCTAAAGGACAATATCTTTCTGGTATTATCTACGTCATCATTGCCTTTGTGCCTAAAACCAATTGAGTTGTAGACCTCAGACCAGTCCTCTCCTGGTTTAGTGGCCAACAAACTGGCTATTGTAATGATAGCAAGTGGCACGCCGCCACATTTCTTCAAAATTCTTTCACATGTCTCAGCCGGAAGACTATCGAAATACTTTCCTTCACCGTCATCTATTCTTGCGTACAATAATTTTTCAGAATTATCATGAGAAAGTGGCTTTATTTTGTAAGCTTTATCAGCATATGCGGCAACTTCAGAAATGCGTGTTGTGATCACAAGTCTACTTCCACAATTACTTTCTTGCAGAGCACATCTGACTAATTTCCAGGTCTTCTTGTCCCATATATCATCAATAACAATCAAACACCTACATATTCACAAGACAGTACAAGAAATGGTAAATAAATATACGAGACATCATTTATAGTTTTTTTTATTCGTATATCACCATTTCGGTTATGTTCCTTTAATCATTTTCCTTTATTAAAATAAATAAGATATAAAGAACCAATAATTGTGCAGCTACATAATCTAAAAGCGGCTATAATTATTGTTAGCAGTGAGCCAGTGACGAGTAGCAATGATTAATGAATCGGTTATCATATTAGCTCGTACCTCTTTTCCTTGACGAATTCGTTGAGTTTGCCCATGAGCTGATTTTCATCCAAACCCATTAATTTGGGACGAGTGTAAGTTTGCTCATCAAGGGTTATGAGAATGTCTCCAAAGACTTTCTTGATGTCAGGATTCTGACCCACTGGAACAAAAGCCCGACACTCGAAGCGCGGTTTGAGATGGTCATAGACAGCTTTGGCAAGAGTGGTCTTGCCTAGCCCTCCAAATCCAACGATAGAGAGGATCTTCATCTTTGTAGTACTAGACACATCCACGTCGCCATCCCCTAGGGACAGCATATTTATGAGCTCGTCCCTTGGTCCCTCAATGCCAACAAGCTCCGTCGCCCTTTTGTATAGATTCAGGATGCGAGGGTCGATGGTGTTTGCAGCTACAGGGCTGGCGACAATGCTGTCAAGTGTGTACCTGCCTCGCCTTGTTGCCACCTCCTCAAGCTTCTCTTTGATGTCATCTATTAGGCTAGAGATTTTGTGGCGAGCCTTGCTCTTCTTGAACAGCCTGCCCACCCTTTTCAGGAGGCGCAGGAGCATGTGTGGCTCAGTAGCCTCATTAGGGTCTTCAACGCGCACGAGGAATGTGTCGACGATGTCCTCCATATCGTAGGATGCCTCCCTGACTTCACTCGCCCAGAGCCTGACCAGCTCGTCGAGCTGGTCCGGTGGAACATCGCCGATCTTGCGGAGGACAGCGTGCACCACCGTGAGCTCTCGTGAGAGAGACTCGATCTTCTTCTTCACGCCCTTTTGCAGGCCGTACTCCTCCTTGAGCAACTCGCCCAGTTTGGGGAGCAGCCTCCCCATCGCCCCCGCCACCAGCTCCATGGACTGCAAGCTCTCGGTGTGGGTGCCGCCTGCGGACAGCAGCTTGCATTAGTGGTAGGAGTAACTAGTAAGCGGGGCTGATTTTTGTGTTGGAAAAAACAAGGTGAAGGTGGGCTCACCCAGATTCACCGCCTGTTCTTGGTCTGAGCCCTGTAGCTGGAGCCGCGCAGCAGCTGGATCTTCACGCCCCTCGCAATGGTGGCTTCAAATTAATTAAAAGAGAAATGTATACAATACTGTTCCGTGCTCTTGAGATTGGAGCAAGATAATTAAAAATAGTAACCCGAGACAGAGAGAGAGAGAGCAGGCAGACAGCTTTTCCAGTTCACGACAAGAGAAAAGGTAAGCTTTTCATTTTTCAATTGTTTGATTAACGTGTGCGTGTGTGTCACGCAGAGCTAGGAAGTTGCGCAGAAAAACAGCTCTGCTGCTTCGTGTTTGATGTGTCGGTAGTAAACTACTCTGGCCCGGCTCCCGATAGATGTCGTATTTTTTCTCGGGCTGGAGGTGACCACAGTTTTTTTTTTGCTTCCGCCGGTTTAATTTAGATAATATACAAACAAAGCTCATCAGTACCGCCGTCCAAACCAGATGCAGTTGTGATGGCCGAAAACACTAGGCGCATGGCCTTGTTCACGTGACGTGTGGTTTGAGGATGAAAAATGTACATCTACTATATATACTACTGGAGGGTGGCTGGACTGCTGGCTCAGATCGATATATCCGATTTTTACCTTGATTATCTGATTTCCGGCGAATACCGTATAAAGTATCCGTTTTAATATCCGTATTCAGAAAAATATCTGAATAACTATCCAATTAAGTGTTCACATTTATTCGGTCGGATAAAGGCCCCGGATATCCAAATAACTATGTTCACATTTATTCGGTGGGATAAATATCCGTACCATTTTCATCTGTACACCTGCACTGACACATTATTGATCATAGTAATAATATAATTGATTGATTGATTGGTAATTGATTATTGATTATTGATGAAGTCCCTGCAATTCGGTATTCTCGTTGGGAATTTACCGGAAGAAGAAGAAAAGGCAATGTTCAGGAAAAGCATTTATCTATTTGCTGATTTGCTGATGGGTGGTGAATTGGTGTGCCATGTGTTTTGGGCATGGGTGACCCGTTGAGTACTTGTGACCTGAGCGGGCATGGACATGAGTTTAGGCATAAAATTAAACCTGCCATCTCTAGCGTACATACCATATCAGAAGAGAAGAAAATAAAGATCCAGAACACAAAGAACATTTAGATAAGCCTACTAACTGAAAACACAAAGAACATGAATTTAGATGTCGGTGCTATACAGCCGGGTATCCCGACTACAAGAATGGCCGAACAACCGACACCGGATAGAAGACCCGACGAGATACGACGCCTTATTCCAGGAAGGATATCCCCAAGATTGCGGCAAGATTCCAAAGGAGGCGTGATTCTTAGCTTGTAGGGCAAGTTAATCCCGGATATAAATAGGTAGACAGGCTCATGTTGTACCCCATCTGATCCAACCTTAGGCTTTTAGATACATTGTAATCGCTACTCGCCGAGTTCATAATACAAGAAGCAGTAACCGGACGTAAGGCTTTTACTCGCCTACGAGGGCCCGAACCAATATAAACTCTGTGTCCATTGTGATTGCTCTTTGCACCAAGCGGGGTTCCTGAAGATCCAAGTATCTGTCGGTCAAAAACACCGACAGAGGCACGCCAGGTAGGGGGATATCGCGCGAAGATCAATCATGCCGATCGTCAAGGGAGTTTGGTACCCGGATCCGACGACTTCCAATGTCGCCATCCCACCAAGCTCAGTCAGATCTGAGATCATCGGGGATTTCCACTCGTATTCCCCGATCCGTCAGCCGTCACCCCTCTACGTGCCACCATCTATCCACTTTGGTAGTTTGGTCTTCGAGCACCAGGGAGATTTCACTCTCAAGTTATCCAGGATCGAAGATCCCGATCTAACTCGCTTAGGCCGGGAAGTGTTCACTTCCTGGGCGCAGCTTCCGGAAGGGGATCTTGCCAACCAAGCCTCCCAACACAACCTAGACTACGAGGGCTCGGACAACGAGATCAACCCTTACGAGAGTCACCGTGTCTATATGGTGACTCACGATCAATAGCAGGCGGAGGACGCCGGGTCATCGGCAACTCATGAACCGCCACACCTTAGCGGAGCACTGTCGATGCAGGACCCACGGGATACCCCGCAAGGAAGAGAGAAGATCTAGTCTAACTAGGATTCTTTTCCTTGTAATCCTAGTAGTAGTATTATTCTGTAATCCTACTAGGGACTCTCATTGTAAACCGACTAGAACTCTGGCCTCCTGACTATGTAAAGGAGGACGGGGTTCCTAGAGAGACAGGACAGGACAATCAATCCAACGCAAAGGCTAACGCCGACTAGACATAGGGCTATTACTCAATCACAATCGAGGGTTCGAACCAGGATAAATCGACTATCTCTTGCGTTTACCGTCGAGTTCTGCGTATGCTGAAGCCCGAACAAACTACCCTGGGTACCCCCATGGCAGGCTATCGGTGGTGAAACATCGACAGCTGGCGCGCCAGGTAGGGGCTTTCGGTGAATTTGCATCCGAGAGCTCGACGGACCTCGACAGCATGATCTTCTCGATAGGATCAACCTTCATCTTCGGTTCATGGATCTGCGAGGCAGGCGACAATGGCAAGCTCCAAAGCTGTCTCCTCAAAGATTCAGATCACAATGAAGACCTTTCTATTTCGGCGACTATGACAGATCAACTCGCCGGAAGATTCGCGCAGCTCGTGATGTCCGATCCAACTCAGATTTCGCGGCTTTGCGCATCCGACTCAAACTCAGGCTCCACATCCGAGATGGAGTCTTACCCGAGTTCTTTTGAGAAACCAAGTTCTTTTCCGGCAGGGTTCCAGAACACGGCCTCGGCCTATCAAGGATTCAACTCGGAAAACATTCAGGGTTCTCTTGAGAATAGTCCGAGTTCTTTTCCGGCAGGGTTCCAGAACACGGCCTCGGCCTATCAAGGATTCAACTCGGAAAACATTCAGGGTTCTCTTGAGAATAGTCCGAGTTCTTTTCCGGCGGGGCTCCAGAGCGCGGCCTCGGCCTATCAAGAATACAACTCGGAGTACACTCAGAGTCCTTTCAAGAAGTCAGGTCCTTTTCCGTTCGGACTCCACAACATGGCAAAATCTTATTAGGCATGGCTCGAAGGATCCCTCGATCCGGTGCTTAGAATGCCACTGAAAGGAGCTCAGGAAGGTCTCGTACTAACTATAACATCTCAAGACTGCATCGTCCACTGGCCAGGTTCTGTTCCTGAGGATAGTGGTACCCAACTAGTCGGCACGACGACAACAACAATTCTACCCTACCAAGAAGGAGACTCAATCTGCGACCTTGAAGCCTCTACTAAAGTTATCAACAACTCCGACAGTGTGGAAACCAACGCCGATAATAGAACAATTCACGCACGAGAAGTATTCATGGTTCGTCGTCCTCAGTCACCATTGGTCCCCCCAGAAGCACCCGATATCAGGTCATCGGATGAATCTGAGTCCAACATATCACCCTTTATCTAGGGGCACGATGGTGAGACCGAGAATCAGAAGCAAGCCAAAGAAAGAAGAAACAAATTGAAACAAGGACGCCAACGCCGTGCTAGGCGGCGCAAGGAAGCTTGGATCAGATATGAGTCAGATCTGGCCGAGTACAATAGAAGAAAATCAAAACAAGAAGTCGAAGAAAGACGCGCGGCGAATACACCCTACGATAGGATCCGAGAAGCACTGGAAGAACTCGGAGCGACCTCACATCCCAGTGAAAGACAGGAACAGCTCCAGGACCTTCTCCGATCAGCGCCCTATGGACACACGATGGAAGGATCCGCTCAAGACTACCTACCAGATCAACATCTCATAAGTAGGAAGATCAAAATCAAAGGAGGTCCGCTTTCGAGAGACTTGGACCAAGTGGAAGTCACAACGGAGAAAGTAGAAGGGAACATAGTCAAAACTACCGGGTCGAACAACCAAGAAAGAGCAGAAGCAAAGCACCTATTCAGACAGCCCCCCCAGAACTACTCTCACCAAAACAACAGTTGGCTAGAAGGAGGTGCTGAATCAGAATACAGAGAAGCCGGAACGCACGATAGATTCCCCTGTTTTGCAAACAGGCTTGCTTCAATACGACTACCTCACAAGTTCAAGCCGTCCAACCACTCTAAATATGATGGCAAGACCGAACCAAGGCAGTGGCTCAGAATTTACTCGCAATCGATTGAGCTAGCCGGAGGAGATGACGATATCAAGACCTTGTTCTTTCCCATGGCCCTAGAAACCATGCCCCTCCAATGGTTCGACAAATTGAATCCATGGTCAATCAGAAATTGGGAGGACTTGCAAAGAGTTTTCTGTGAAAATTTCATGGGTATCATTACGCACCCCATCACCCACGCAGAATTAAAAGGACTCAAGCAGAAAGGGGGCGAAAGTCTCAGAAATTACTATCGACGATTTGGCGAACTACGTGCTCAAGTACATGACATTACCGAACGAGAAGTAATCGAAGCTTTCTCTCACGGAATCATGGCTAGGTGGCAATTTCAGGACTTCTACAAAGAAAACCCGAGAAACAATGAAGAATTCAGACATACAGTAGAAAAGATGATTACTACAGAGGAGAAGACACCAGAAAGGTTCCCGGATAGAAACAACCGAGACAACCCGGACAAGCAAAATCATCAAAACATCAGACATCAGGAAAGAAAACGTGGACCAGACAACACCGTAGCGGTGGCTGACAAATCAAGGAAGTTTTCCAAACCCAAAAGGTATGACGACATTGAAAACATGCATTGCATCTTGCACCCTAAAGGAAATCACACCATCGAAAATTGCTACACCTTCATGATCGATACACAAGAAAAGATAGTAAGGGGAACACTAAAGAAGACAATCAAAAAAAAGATGAAGACAACCACGAAGACAAGGGATTCCAAAAATCCAGGGGGACAGTAGCAGTGATCTTCACCGGGGCCCCAGATTCTAGAAGCAAACATCAAGAAAAGCTAGCTCTACGAACCATCATGGCAGCAGAACCGGCTACTCCAAGATATCTCAATTGGTCACAGTATCCAATCCAGTTTTCAAGAGAAGACCAATGGACTAGCGTAGGAAACGCAGGCCATTACCCACTGGTTCTAGATCCAACTATCACCGGTATGACTGTCACAAAAGTACTAATCGATGGGGGAGCCGGACTCAACATCATTTTTTCAGAAACCCTAAGGAAGATGGGACTACAACTCACTGGGATGATTACACCAACGAGCATCCCTTTTTATGGGATAGTACCCGGCAAGGCAGCCATGCCACTTGGACAAATCACTCTACCGGTTACTTTTGGAACTCCCTCAAACTACCGTACAGAGTTCATCAAGTTTGAAGTTGCAGACTTCGATTCATCATATCACGCAATCCTCGGGCGCCCAGCATTAGCAAAATTCATGGCGATACCGCATTACCCGTACCTATTGCTTAAGATGCCAGGGCCTAACGGTGTCCTTTCCCTTCGAAGTGATTTGAAGCGCACTTTTGACTGCGACGTTCAGGCAATCCAAATTGCAGCCAAAGCACAAGCCACCAATGGTAGAAAAGAAATAGCCACTATTGCCGCAGAAATGAGCCCAGAAGAACTAGAGATACCGGCTAAAAAGCCCAGCATCCTCGCACCGCCAAAACAAGCCGACGTCAAGCAAATCGACCTGGGCACCGGTGATCCCTCCAAAACGACAACCATCAGCGCCCACCTCTCGGCAAAATAGGAACTCACACTCACCAACTTTCTTCAGGACAACAAAGGTATCTTTGCTTGGAAGCCGGCCGACATGCCAGGTGTCCCAAGAGAGTTGGCTGAGCACAGAATCGATATCAACAAAGGCTCCAAGCCTGTGAAGCAACGGCTACGACGATTCTCACCCGACAAGAAGGCAGCAATTAAAAAAGAAATCACGAAGCTAATGGCAGCCGGATTCATCAGAGAAATCCTTCATCCAAATTGGCTAGCAAACCCAGTTCTAGTACAAAAAAAAAAGAATACGGACGAGTGGCGCATGTGCGTCGACTACACAGATCTCAACAAACACTGCCCGAAAGATCCATTCGGGCTACCATGCATTGATCAGATAGTTGATTCAACAGCAGGATCTACCCTATTATCCTTTCTTGATTGCTATTCAGGATATCACCATATCGCATTAAAGGAACAAGACCAGAGCAAGACATCTTTCATCACTCCGTTCGGTGCCTACTGCTACAAGACCATGTCGTTTGGACTCAAGAATGCCGGTGCCACTTACCAAAGAGCTATCCAAACGTGCCTTGGTGATTAGATCGGCGAAAACGTAGAGGCATATGTGGATGATGTAGTAGTAAAAACAAAGAACCCGGACACACTAATTGAAGACTTAAAGCAAACCTTCGAAAACCTAAAAAGGTGGAGGTGGAAATTGAACCCAAACAAGTGTGTATTCGGAGTTCCTTCAGGACAACTACTCGGACTCTTGGCCAGTCATCGTGGAATCGAAGCCAGCGCTAAGCAAATTCGAGCCATAACAGAGATGGGCCCTCCTCGAAGTGTCAAAGATGTGCAGAAACTAACAGGCTGCATGGCGGCCCTCAATCGTTTCATATCAAGACTCGGCGAAAAAGGGTTACCTTTCTTTAAACTACTAAAGAAGACAGACAAGTTTGAGTGGACAGAAGAAGCCAACGAAGCTTTCAAAAAACTTAAGGCATACCTCACCTCCTCGCCCGTTCTCACACCTCCAAAGAAATACGAAGACATGATGCTGTACATTGCAGCAACTTCTACTGTGATCAGCACAGCGATAGTCGTAGAAAGAGAAGAAGAAGGGCGCATATATAAAGTACAATGCCCCGTATACTACATCAGCGAAGTACTGTCAGAATCAAAAATCCGGTACCTGCATGTGCAAAAACTACTCTACGCCCTCCTGATCACTTCACGCAGGCTTCGCCACTATTTTGAAAGCCACAAGATTACCGTGGTGACAGATTTCCCACTCAGAGACATCCTATACAATAGAGATGCAACAGGGCGCATATCTAAGTGGGCAGTTGAACTTGGTGCTCTCAATATCGATTTCACCCCATGGAAGGCAATTAAATCTCAAGCCCTTGCCGATTTTGTTGCCGAGTGGACAGAAATTCAACAGCCTATGTCAAATACTATCCTTGACCATTGGAAGATATACTTCGATGGATCACTCAAGCTAGGCGGAGCCGGTGCAGGTGTTATCTTCATTTCTCCAGACGGAAAACAACTCAAGTATGTCCTTTAGATACTATGGCAAGCTACAAACAATGAAGCAGAATACAAAGCCCTCATCCACGGGCTCCGAGTGGCAATTACCCTTGGAATCAAGCGATTACTCGTATATGGCGATTCAGCAGTAGTCATCAACCAAGTCAACAAAGATTGGGACTGCACCAAAGAAAACATGGGCGCTTACTGTGCTGAAATATGAAAACTCAAAAAACATTTTCAAGGATTAGAAATTCTACATGTCCTACGCGATTCTAATATTGCGGCAGATGTCCTCGCCAAGCTCGGATCGGACAGGGCAAAGGTCCCACCCGAAGTATTCATAGAGGAGTTATCAGCTCCCTCTATCAAACAACCCGGTGAGATAACCCCTGAACTCCTAGCTAAAGGCACCCAGATTCTGGTAATCACCACCTCATGGACCCAGGTTTTTATCGATTATATCAAAGAGAATAAGTTGCCAGCAGATAAAGCGGAGGCTACCTGAGTTGTTCGTAGAAGCAAGAACTATGTCCTAGTAGGGGACAAGCTGTATAGAAGAGCCACATCATCAGGAGTACTCCTAAAATGTGTCTCGTTTGAAAAAGGCAAAGAGATCTTAGACGAAATACACTCAAGTTGCTGTGGAAATCATGCCGCTTCAAGAACACTTGTCGGCAAAGCATTCCGCACCAGATTCTACTGGCCAACTGCTTTGAAAGATGTAGAAGAACTCGTCAGAAAATGCAAAGGTTGTCAAATGTTCGCAAGACAAGCTCATGTACCAGCTCACAATCTCATCTGCATCCCTCCCGCTTGGCCTTTCTCCTGCTGGGGGCAGGATCAAGTAGGACCTCTCAAGAAAGCAAAAGGCGGTTTCGAGTACATCTTTGTAGCAATTGACAAGTTCACCAAGTGGATTGAATACAAACCACTCACAAAATATAGCGTAGCCAAAGCAGTCGAGTTCATCCAAGACATTATGCACCGCTTCGGCATGCCCAATCGAATCATCACAGATTTGAGTTCCCCCTTCACAGCTACAGAATTCCAAAGTTGGGCACAGGATTGCGGCTTCGGCATAGATTACGCATCAGTCGCACATCCAGAAGCCAACGGACAGGTAGAAAGGGCTAATGGACTCATACTAGCCGGATTAAAACCAAGATTGTATGAAGAACTAGTGGACTATGGATCCAAATGGATTGAAGAATTACCCAAAGTAGTATGGGGGCTATGAACTCAAATAAGCAGAGCCACCGGATACTCACCTTTCTTCCTAGTTTATGGATCAAAAGCCGTACTACCTGCCGACTTGATCTGGACGTCACCAAGGATAGAACAATATGACGAAGGAGAAGCAGAACACACCCGAAGATTAGAACTCGACAGTACAAAAGAAGTTAGAGTAAACGCTACCCTTCAATCAGCCAAATACCTCCAAGGTTTAAGACGCCACTACAACAAGAATACCCAGCCTCAATCACTCCAAATCGGAGACCTAGTACTAAGAAGAATACAAAAAACTGACGGACGCCATAAGCTACTCAGTCCATGGGAAGGTCCTTTTATTGTCACAAAAGTCACCGGACCAGGCACGTACAAGTTGATAACTGAAGATGGAAAAGAAGTCAACAATACATGGCACATCAGCCAACTAAGAAGATTCTACGCATGAAAACAACTCAAGGAAGAATATATATACAAGCCACAAGAGATCAACGTTCATGATCAATAAAGATGGTTTTCCTCGACAACATGTCTTATTATGGCTTATCAATGTTCATGATCAATAAAGATGGTTTTTTCTCGACAACATATGTCTTATTATGATTTTCCCCGAGTTGTTTTCACTGAGCATACCGGCCAAGAGCAAAAGAGCTAAAAAGATGCTTGAGCCCGCCGATGAGGGTAGCTAATAAGCTAACACCCGAACCAAAAAGCAAAATGGCTAAAATTATGCCTGAGCATACTGGCCGAAAGCAAAAGAGCTAAAAAGATGCTTGAGACCGCCGATGAGGGTAGCTAATAAGCTAACACCCGAACCAAAAAGCAAAATGGCTGAAATTATGCCTAAGCATACCGGTCGAGAGCAAAAGAGCTGAAAAGATGCTTGAGCCCGCTGATGAGGGTAGCTAATAAGCTAAGACCCGAACCAAAAAGCAAAATGGCTGAAATTATGCCTGAGCATACCGGCCGAGAGCAAAAGAGCTGAAAAGATGCTTGAGCCCGCCGATGAGGGTAGCTAATAAGCTAACACCCGAACCAAAAAGCAAAATGGCTGAAATTATGCCTGAGCATACCGGCCGAGAGCAAAAGAGCTGAAAAGATGCTTGAGCCCGCCGATGAGGGTAGCTAATAAGCTAACACCCGAACCAAAAAGCAAAATGGATGAAATTATGCCTGAGCATACCGACCGAGAGCAAAAGAGCTGAAAAGATGCTTGAGCCCATCGATGAGGGTAGCTAATAAGCTAACACCCGAACCAAAAACCAAAATGGCTAAAACTACGCCGGAGAATACCAACCGTGAACAAAGAGCTGAAAAGATGCTTGAGCCTGCCGATGAGGGTAGCTGATAAGCCAACAACCGAATCGATCCTAAGATGTTTTTACAACCAGGGAAAGAACCAGATGCTGGCCACATCTCGAGTTAAGCAAAAAAGCTAAAAAGAAGAAGCTGAAGATACTTGAGATTGCTGGTCCTAGGTCTTTTCAATACTAACAAGAACAAAAAGGTTGTCAAGACAAAGATCTACTTACCCCGAGTTGTTTACACGGCGCAGACGAAAGCCAAACAAGCACTCGACAAATCAATAAAGTTTGTCAAGACAATGATCTACATATACCGAGTTGTTTACACGGCGCGGACGAAAGCCAGACAAGCACTTGACAAATCAAGAATATCTGTCAAGACAATGATCTACATATACCAAGTTGATTTCACGGCACAGATAAAAGCCATACAAACGCTCGACCTATCAAGGAGCGATCCTACAACGGATGAAACAACACGACCACCATAAACTGTGGATACGCACCACGACCAACAAACGACTACTCGGAAAAAATTCTGATCACTTGGACAACTCATTTAAGGAATAAACAAGGCGAAGACATCCAGGCAAAGAAGACAAAGACAAGAAATAAAGGATCTTCATTCAAAAAAGAAGTATAATATCCTATTACAGAGGCTGGAGTACAAAGGTCAATTACATCAAGCATCATCATCAGGAGAAGAAATATCAATATCAAGATTATCCACAATCCTCCTGGCTAAATCTTCGACCTCGGGCTCTACCTTTTCAACGGCATCCAGATATTCTTGACTCTCGGCTTCCTCTGCAATCTTGGACAAAGGGACCTCCAGAGCAAGGACCCAGACCTGGGCAAGAACGTTTCTGGTACATAGTTGGGCGCACCTCTTCACGAACTCCTAGAAATGGGTTGGAACTTTGGGAATAAACTGAGCCCAAGATTGATCATCATCTGTTGGAGTCCAGAGAAGGTCGGCTACTGACCGAAATGATTTCCACAAAGCATTCCAGTTCTCAGTAGCCGTCGCCAACTTGCCAGTCAAGACTTCAATAGTTTTTTGGACCTACACAAGATCCCTGTCAGCTCCACGCCTAATCAACTTGGAAAGCGCGAGTTCTTCTTCAGCACGAGTAATTACCTCCTCAGCCCTATTGTGACTATTGTGAACAAGTATCTTCATTTCCTCAATACCCTCCGAGAGCTTCTGCTTTTCAACTCAGAGAGCTAGACCAGGCTCCAAAAAACAAGTCAGCAGAAAAGGAAATTTGAATACAAAAGGAAACAAAAAGAACCCGCAATACCATTGCACTCATTCTTCATGGCCTCCACATTCTTCAAGGCCTCCTAGACAGCAGCATCCCTCCGCTTTTCTGCCTCAACCACCTAGGCACGGAGAGCCTGTTCCTCCTTTTGGTGCGTTTGACGCTCGGTCTCCATCTCGGCCCGACAGAGATCAAGCTCTGTTTTTAGGGCACTAACCTCAGAAGACAACTTTTTCTCAGTTTCAGACGAGAAAAAGAAGCCGGTATGATCCTGAGAAAAAGACTGAACAAAGAGAGAGAGAAAAACAAGACATAAGAACAGAAGAAAGACGAACATCCAAAGAAAGAACTTCAGAAAAACTTACCTGGAGTTTTTCCCCAAAAGAAGTCACAAAGGTTCCCCAGGCAGCGGTCAGCTCTGACAACCGATAACTAGCATCGAATTGTTGCAGCACATCATCATCCAAACGTTGACCACTAGTACCAAGAGGAGCAGAGGGAGAAGTCGGCTGATGCAAAGAAGGAAAGACTAGGGTCGTATCCTGGGAAGCCCCGGCGACCTCCTCAGATGGACCCACCTCCACGGCCACGGTCACCCCCGGAGTTAGCAAATCCACAGCAGCGTGATCACTAGGGAACCCTGTCTCCCTCACAGCCACCTCGCCAACTGTACATTCTGAGTCCTTAGACTCAGTACACAGGGGCGCACCAGAGGACTGACAAGAAGTCAGCTGAGGGTTAAGGGAAGGCGAGGGTCTGCAAGATGATAAGGAAACTCGATGATAAGAATATGAATCAGAAAAAAGGAAAAAAGAAGCAAAGAAACAAAACCAGGATTCACTCACTTAGCTATCTTCTTCTTCATAAAATCCCCAAGACGAACAGAAGATCTTAGAGGGGGAACTATAGCAGCAAAAATGTCACCACCACTCTGCGACAGGAGTGGCGTGGTCGGTACCGGAGCCCCAGAAGAACTCAAGCTCAACGACCGCTTACTACAAGAGAACAAGACCAAAGTCAGAACAAAAGGAGGTGTTCAACAACAGAAAAACAAGAAAACAACTCACCGATGCATGACAAGGGCTGCATCATCATCCTCATCTTCCTCACTCTCAAGCAAGGCAACCATAGCGCCATCTGAAAAAGGAGAAAAGTACTCGGTTAAAGACACAAACAAACAACAAAAAGACAAAGCGTATTAATATGCTCACCTAGGAGCATGCTACCTATAACTTGAGTACCTGGACGAGTACTCGACTGGTGAGGCTTCTTGGTAGCAGACAAACTAGAAGAAGAACAATCCGCTCGCCCCCTTTTTCCGACACTACGAGGAGCTCGAGGAACTGGACGAGGAACATACTCTACATATATGTCAAGGATTGCAGAAGAAACACCAGGAAACATCATGGTGGTTTGAAACTTACTGGTTAAAGATGCCACAGCAAGACTATCCCTAGTCTCCACCATGGCAGGGAGGTCATCAAGGGGGATCGGATCAATGAAGTTACGCCCCAATTCCTATAAAAGAGTAAAACAACCAGATGAGAAAGATTAAGCAAAAAGTGGAGACAGCAAAGGAAATACAAAAAATACCCGCATAAGAAAAAACAACTCACAGTAGGAGGCGGGTTGTCAGCACAATACTCAGGGACAGCATGCGGAACGACGCTTACTCCTTTCAACATCTTCTGAAGGCGCTTGAGCACCTCTTCATCAGTCAACTCAAGGGCAGGGACCATACGAGAAGGGTCCTCTGCCCCAGAGTACTCAAAACCATAATTCTCTCGCTCCTTCAGAGGTTGAACACGGTGGCGAAGAAAACTGGAAATGATCCCGAAGCCATTCAAGCCTTGCTATTTCAGAGTACATATCCTCTCAAGAAACGGCTTGATCGCCTGGAGCTCATCCATCGTTAGGGGATTCTTTTCCCATCGGTCATTAACCACGGGACCAGAACCAGAATGAACAGCAAGAGGAGGAATCATATTGGCGGCATAAAACCAGTCGGCACACCAATCCCTCACAGAATCAACCAAGTCATAATCAAAGAATTTACTCTTACGACCCTGACGAAACTGAATCCCGCAGCCACCAAGAACATGGGTGTCATCGCTGCGGGGTTGGGGCTTCAGACGGAAGAAGTAATGAAAGAGAGAAAGAGAAGGGGGAATTCCAAGAAAAGTTTCACAAAGATGAACAAAAACAGAAAGATGAAGGACAGCATTGGGAGCAAGATGGTTCAAGCTAATCCCAAAATAACTGAGAAATCGATGAAGAAAAGCAGAAGCAGGAAGGCAGAGTCCAGCACGGATAAAGGAGACAAAAAGAACAATATCACCAGGACCTGGAGTTGGGACCCGATGCTCGCTCGGAGCTTTCCAATCGACAAAATCCTTGTCCTGGATTAGACCATCACTGACAAGCTCGCGCAACTGATCCTCAGTCGTAGTCAGAGCCGGCTAGATCTTCTGAGTAGACCTCATGGCCATGAACTCTTGATTTTCAATCACAGAAAGCGATGCCTCCTCGTCTACAAAGGTTGCTTGGGACTTGCTCGCTGATTTCTTCCTACTCATATACTAGAGAAAGCAATAAAGCACTAAGAAATGATGATGCTTAGACAGCGGTGCTCAGACGACGGTGACAATGGCGATGGCGGAGTTTTGAAGACTAGGGTTTCAAGGCAAAAGGTAGGGCAGCAAAGAAAAAGAAGAAGACATGCCTTTAAATAGATTTTACAGCAATAAAAATGCAGCCCACCAGGCCCGTTTAGACACAGCATGAGAACACAACGATCCATTTCTCACCACAATAGACACAGCAGAAATGACGGACAGCACACTTCTACACAACGGTATAGTTCAACGGGTAGATTTCAGACTTATCCATCCAGCACCACGATAGAGTTACATATTGCTACAAAAACAACTCATCAACCATGAAGCAACGAAGGGTCACCTAACAAGGAACACAAGAACCCGGTTCTCATAGAAAGAACTCAGAAATCTCATAAACAACTAGGACATCAGCAGAACAAAAAATGACAACTCAGAAGACAAGATTTTTTTTCCATTACAAATGGCTTCAAAAAATACAAGATTACACATCTTACAAGACCCAACGAACTCGGTACTACGACAAACAAGGTAGCAAAAAGGAACCCGGACACAACTAGGCTCTGGAATGACTACGTGTTCCAAATTGCTACTCGGTAGAACAAACCGCACTTGGCTACACTGTTTTCTTCAAAGGAAGAACGCAGTACATCCAAGGTGGAAATCAGCAGCACGGCGGGACAACATGGACCAGGAGAAGCCTGCAGGCATCTGTCTACCCAAGTCCGATGTGATATCGGATAAGGTGTTGATCTGCACCGGACAGTCGCAGAATAGGCGAGGAAGGTCAACCCAGAACTGCTAGATGAAGGAACGTATCCCACATCACAAGACTTCCTCCAACTACCGCCACGTACTCCTTGGTACAATGCCACTGTGAGATTAGTCTACCTCTAATCCCTATCACAAGACTTCCTCCAGCTACGACAAGATGTACAAGAACTACAAAATACGCCCGGGGGCTGCTCTACTTCACAAACTATCATATTCATGACTACGGAGATTTCAGACCACGCAACAAAATGCTCGATGAATCAAAACAACACATAAGGGGGTATTTATAGACCAAAGAAGCGATGCACATGGACCGGGAGCACCAACGGAACAAACCTAACAAAGGACACAGTGAAAAGACAGTATTCATTGAAAGAGGACTCAGGCGTGAAGGAACAGTACTCAAGAACGAGCATATTCGGAAGAATATACCAACACTGTACAACCCATGAACAAACATCATTTACACTCAACCACCACCATACAACTACATCTGACAATAGCAGACTACCAGAGAATATGCCAACATCCTGCATCTGAGTTCTTTTTGAATAAAAGAACCCAGATATATGCTCGGGGCTGCAACAGGAAAGGTTTTCAGTTCTTTGAACAACTCAGATTCAAGACCCTCCAACTCTTTGTTCCAAATAGCAAGAGGCTCGGGGGCTACACTCAGTGAGTGCACTTTTTTCTTCAAAAAAGCACACATCACTCAGAAGACTTCTTCAAGACAAGAGTTTTCAAACAACATAAGATTCAAGACCCTCCAACTTTTTGTTCCAAATAACAAGAGGCTCGGGGGCTACACTCAGTGAGTGCACTTTTTTCTTCAAAAAAGCGCATGTCACCAAGAAGACTTCTTCAAGACAGACCAAGTCAAGGCCTCACGACAAAAAGAACCTGGACCGAGCTATATCCGAGTTCTTTTTGACAAAGAACCCGGGCATATGCTTGGGAGCCTTTCGATGAAGAATCGGAGCAATTTCAAGACAAGACCCTCTAGCTCCTTGTTCCAAATAGCAAGAGGCTCGAGGGCTACACCCAGATAGGTGTACTTTTTCTTCAAAAAAGCACACACCACTCGAAGATCCCAGGAAGCGCTACATGGTTTCACTCAAGAAAGCACTCGGACGACGCGTGTTCCTACTTGGCAAGACCCGATGGAACAAGACGAGGCTTCTAGAGCTCAACCATGAAGTGCTCGAGGGCTTATCGATGCGGGACCCATGGGATACCCCGCAAGGAAGAGAGAAGATCTAGTCTAACTAGGATTCTTTCCCTTGTAATCTTAGTAGTAGTATTATTCTGTAATCCTACTAGGAACTCTCATTGTAAACCGACTAGAACTCTGGCCTCCTGACTATGTAAAGGAGGACGGGGTTCCTAGAGAGACAGGACGGGACAATCAATCCAACGCAAAGGCTAACACCGACTGGACGTAGGGCTATTACTCGATCATGATCGAGAGTCTGAACCAGGATAAATCGACTGTCTCTTGCGTTTACCGTCAAGTTCTGCATACGCTAAAGCCCGAACAAACTGCCCCGGGTACCCCCATGGTAGGCTATCGGTGGTGAAACATCGACAAGCACCGACGCTGAACACGATCCCACAGTGCACCATGACAGCTCCATCAGCCCTGGCCGCAAGGAATCTAGATTCCGACTTCCGAGCGGTCCAGGAAGACAACATTCAGATCAGAATGCTCCTGAACTCAATGGGAGCCCTAGGTGACGACGGATCACCCCTCGCGACCGTCATAAAATAGGCCATGGATCTCGTAGACTAGGCCAAGCAGCGTCTTGATGCCAAGGCCGCTGCACCATCTAGATCTCAGTCAAGGGGCCAGAACGCGCCCCAGAGATCTAATCGATCGGTAGCCGGTCGAAGCCGGTATCAACCCCGACCAGGCTGTGATATGAGGCCTCAACTAGAAACCCATCACAGGAACTGTGATGCTCGAGAAACCATCAACATTAACCGAGCCCAACACCGACGCGATCAATCCCCACCTCACCAGCAGAATGTGTTGGTAACTGGCTACTCAGCGTTCACGCCAGATCTACGTAGGGTAGTCTGGCCCGAGAAGTTTAGACCCGGTCCCATCGACAAGTACGATGGCACCACCAATCCCAGGGAGTGGATCCAGATCTATTCCATGGTGATCGAAGCAGCATCAGGTGATGACTACATGAAAGCCAATTACCTGCCGACTATCCTACAAGGATTGGCCCGAACATGGCTGATGAATCTGCACGAGGGCACTGTCCGATCTTGGGAGCACTTGCGCCAGATGTTCAAGGCCATTTTGCATTCTACATACAGTCGCCCCGAACACGAGGGTGATCTATTTGCATGCATCCAAAAGCCCGATGAGTCTCCTCAGGACTTTATCCGTAGGTTCAGCGATATCCGCAACACGATCCTCGACATGATTGAAGATCGGGTGATTGTGGCCTTTAAACAGGGCTGCAAGGATGAAAGAACAGCGGAGAAGTTGGCCACCAAGAACCTGAAGTCAGTGGTTGAGCTGTACAAGATCCTCGAAGCAAAAGCAAAGGCTGCTGACGCCCGAGCACTAGTGTGAGATCAACCCGAGTCCGCCCAAGCAGCCGATGACAAAAAGAAGAACAAGGTAAAGAAGTGCAAGACTGAAGGCGCCGACGTCCTTGCCACCGAGAAGGGAAAAGCACCACCTCGACAACAAGGTAAACCCAAAGACCTCCCCATGTACTGTCCTGTTCATCGCTCTACCAAGCACAGCCTTGCGGACAGTATACAAGAAGCAGAAGCAAGAGGACGAACAACAGAGAAGAGGCGATGCTCCCGAGAGGCAAGAACAGCACAATCATCGTGCTGAACTGGCTCAAGATGATGATGCGATCATCCTACCAGAGATGGAAATCTTGATGATCTACGGTGGCAGTGCCACCCCCACCTCCAAGACCAAGTTAAAGCAAGTCGAGCAGCAGGTCAACAGCACTCAGCCCTCGGACAAACGGCTCAAATGGTCAGAGGTGCCTATTAAGTTCGACCTTATAGATTACCCCATGAATCTGTATGACGGAGCACTGCTCAAGTTGGTGATCAAGCCATACATCAAGAATTACAAGGTTGGGAGGACCTTGATCGACAGTGACAGTGCACTCAACCTGCTCTTCGTGAGCACCTATGATGGACTGGGCTTGCCCAGGAAATCTCTCATCCCGGTCAACGAGCCCTTCTATGGGATAATGTCGGGCATGTCTGCATACCTGAAAGCCCTAGTTTGGTTTTGGCTAATTGATGAAACCTAGTGTACTAACCTATTGCTCTAAGTGTGATTATGAGATAGGTTGGTACATCCCAAACGATGGAGCTACAAGGCACTCAAAGTGATGGAGGTGGCCTAGTTGATGTTGATTAGGTGCTCCAAATTGGGAAAAGAAGAAAGAGAAAAACAAAATTGATCAGGCAAAGGTATAAGACCTAAGGATCATTTTGTTTTGGTGATCAAGAAACTATAGAGAGTATGATCACATTTAGGATAGATAGACGTACTATGAAGAGGGGAAATCATGGTTAAAGCGGTTAGCAAGTGCCACCAGGTGAAGTGATTCATGCATATGCATTAGGACATAGTGTGCTAACTCTTAACCCTTGAAAAATGCTTTGAAAAATGCTAACACATGTGCACAAGTGGTGGAACACTTTGGTGTTAGCACATGGAAGCAAGGGTGGAAGAAAGGACTTGAAATGGTGAAGAAACAGAGCTCCGGACCCTAGTGCGTGGGTGGTCCGGACCATCGGTGATGGGTTCGGAACCTAACCCTAGGTGATTAGTGCTGTGGCACTTGATCCGGACTCTGCTGGCGCGGGGGGTCCGGACCAACGGCCCTTGGTCTGGTTGGAGGCCCCCGGCCACATGGTGAGCAGCGAAGAGGCGAGGGAGCTCCGGACTCGGTGCTTTGGTTCGGACGGTGGAGCTGGACGGAGTCCGGACGTGTTTTGCCCCTCGGGAACCTTACTGGAAGTGTCTGGACTGGGGTCAGCGAAGGTCTGGACACTGACTGTTCATCGTCCGGAGCCTGAGTCTAGATGCGCGGGAAGAGCTGACCGAGCGTGGCAACGGCTAGTTTCAAACGCAAGGACACATGGCGACGCGATGTTATACGTTGAAGCGAACCAGACCCTGGGCCCTTGGTCCGGAGTGGCCACTGTTCCTCAATCCGGACGGTGAGTCTAGAGGCGCGTAACGGCTACTGGACGCGTGGCACGCTGTGGCTGGCGACTGTGAGGAACCGGACCCAGGATGATTGGTCCGAACACCTCGGTCCGGAGCACTGTTGCTCGGTCCGGTTGCCTCTGCCAAGGGGTAACGGCTAGGGGAGGCTTGGGGCCTCCATAAATAGATGTTGGCCGGCTCTAGCTCACTCTCTTGTATATTTTCATCAGTGATACATCCTTGTGAGCTGAGCCAAGCCTCTCCCACTCAATCTCTTGCTTAATTGTGCATCCAAGTGAGTTGGGAGTAATCCAAAGTGCATTTGCTTGAGTGATTGCATCTAGTGGAGCCTGACAGAAATTCCTTTAGTATGATTCCAAGTTATTCTAATAGAGGGAGAGAAGAAAACGGCGCAGCATCTGGTAATGACAGGGAGAGGTATGATTTGAAGTCCAGCCAAACTGCTTACATTAGTAAGGCATAGTTGGTTCATAATTCAGCAAACACACAGGAGGAGGAGAAAGTCACAAAAGTCTCACCTCCTCGGAGAAACACTTATAGAGAAGACAAATTTGATAGGCAGAGCAATTACATGAAAAATGATAATGGTCCTGAGATGGGTCGGGCTGGGTATAAGATGCAGCAGGCAAAGCAGTTGCAATAGCAGCAAAGGCCAGCATCTGCTTCAGCTTCATCAAGGCAATCTGAAAAGGAAAGTTCTTGTGATGATGTAGAAATTGATGCAATTCTTGAGGTAAAGACAATTCATGAAAATGTTGTGTGATTTTACCCTGCATCGAGATGTGTTGTTAAGCTTTCTTTTGTATGTTAGGAAGAGGAGGCCCTCATGGCAGTTCACAGGAAGGAAATCGAGAATACTATGGAGATCGTGCGGGAAGTAAGTTTTAATCTACTGAATAATGTCCATGATAATGTTCTTAGATTGACAGCTGTATACATACAATAAGTCATCTTACTGTATACTACCACCTCCATTTCAGAATGTATGGCGAATTAGAATTTGAAAAAGCCAGACTGTAAGCTTTGATCATCAATTAGTTAAAATCTATCTATGTTTACTTGTTTAGTGGACAAAAAGATATATCAATAGATTTGTACTCCATGCCAAAACCGATGCGAATAGTGCGTAGACAAATGATTTGAAGTTTGACCAAATTTATATAAAAAGATGCTAATATTATCATACTAATTAAGTATCATTAGAAGCGTCATAAAAATAATATTTTTAATATTTTCTATGAACTCCGTCAAACTTAAGATAGTTTGACTTTGACCAGACCTAGAATTGCATCCTTTTTGGGACGGAGGTAGTATTTCACATGTCTTTTAGTAACATAGTTTTGTTGTAATTGATATTATATTGTAAGAGAATCAATGGACAAATCGTACCTTGATAGATTCTTTTAATTATATAATACGCCTTATTATAATGATATTTGTGTGTTCATAGGAAGAAATGTGATTGGCTAGTACACATATATGCACATACATGTCCAGTCCAGTTATCATAAAGAGGGGACCATATATTTTGTGAATTAACGTTAAGCTGTCTATTTGCTTTTGACTTCCTTGTTTGTTCTTTTGTTTTAAGGTCACTGGTTGATAATACCGCTATTTCACAGCGCTGTTCATTTTGCCATGCTGCTTAAACACATGCTTTATTTTTCTCAGGAGATGAACCTTTTGGCAGAAGTTGATCAACCAGGTAGCCTGATTGACAACTATGTGACCCAACTGAGCATTTTGCTGTCACGCAAGGCTGCTGGTTTGGTCAGCCTCCAAGCACGCTTGGCACGGTTCCAGCACCGCCTCAAAGAGCAAGAGATCCTTAGCTACAAGAAACCTTCCAGATAGTATGATCAGCAATGGCTCATTGGCTCTGGCCTTTTGCCTGGTAATCTGATTGCTTGGAGCTCAGTTGTGGTCTCAGTTGTTTTTTACCTGTGCGCTCCAGTAAATGCTAGTCCCAAGCAAGGCAGTGATAGAAGACACATGGGAGTGGCTTAGGGCGGTCTTAATGTTGAGGCCGTGGTCCTGGTTGATATCACCTGCACACTTTGGGTTTGTCTTGTCAGGGTTCATAACTAGTTTGGTAATAGTCCTTTTTGCAGTGGTGCTGCTTGGGTGTGCTTTTGACTTCCTTTTTTGGCGGATGTATGGCTTGCCCACTTTGCCTTTCTTTCTTTTCCCCATTTTGTACGAGGAATTGGAACTGTTGTTTGCCGATATCAGTGGGTCTGATTTTCGCCATGGGGTCTTTGTGGAAACTGATACATTGTTGTATATTCATTACTGATATTATTTGCATTGAGGAAGGAAAGGATGTGTGAATGGTGAAGCCCTTGAAATGGCCTTTTCCCCATTTCTTTTGAGCGAGAACAAGGAACACCAACTGTCGTATATAAGTAACTTCCCCATTTGTAACAGTGACAGCCAGCATTCTCTGAGACTAACCTTTTCTTATGATTTTTTTTTCTGGACAAACTCCAAATGTTTAGAAGGGCACTCATTTGTCTCCAACATGAGGTATAAATCAGGTCGAAACTCATGGGGTTTTTTCGTGGTCCTAAGCTTCAATAGGTTTAGGGTCTTTTGGTTAGCAGTGGTCATCGAGGTCCTAACCATTAATAGGTTTAGGTTGAATCTAATGAATTTGATGTTAGCTTGAAGATATACCATCTAGTTATTTAAAGATAAACAATATCATCGTTACAAATTATGAAAATTGATAACTACTCAGGAATGATGATAGTGCGTTTAGAGGACTAAATAACAAAAAATATTTTGCCATTCTCATTTCCCTCTGTATTTTTTCTTTACCTGAATGCTTTTCTCATAATTATTTTAGTAAGTCACGATATGCAAACTAACTCACATATATATGTTCTATATACTATATTATCCAAGGATAATTTTCTCCACTTGAAACGAGTTTTTACAATGCATGTCGAAATCTCACATTATTCACCAAACGAGAGTATTGCAATTGCAATTCAACCTAAGCCAACTTGACTGGAGAACTGGGTAGGCTGATACTCAGCATTGTCCCCAAGGTCTTTGTATATAATACAATAAGATAAGAAAATACATTGCTCACTATCCAATTATGTTTTTTGAATAAAGAAGAAGAGAGATGGGGAGGGAAATGTCTCACCCACTAGCAACGTGCATATTTATTACAAATAAGGAAGTCCCCAATGACTTGAAAACACTAGTCTCAGATATATAGATCTCAGGGAGATCTGACGATGGATGGTGTACACATAACTGGATGGGTGCATAAAAAATCAGTTCCATTTGACTGAATATGTGTCTAGAGGCCAAGCAAAATATTTAACTCAATCTATCATCGTAGGCCAAGCAAGCATTGCCATGTCAACTCATCGGCTGATCAGACACTCGGTTGGCTGTCACCACCGCTGCTGCTGACATTACTAGGTGGACGTTGTTCTGAGGAGGTGTCGCTCCCCACTTGTCCGTCGTCTGTATCCAACGGCTCCAGCACATAAACTGCACCATCGCTCATGCCCACTGCAATCTGGTTAGGCTTCCAAGGATGCGTTGCGATGACCGTGGGATAGACAGTTTCACCGACGCTAGAAACAAGAGAGGCAACGAAAACAAGACATTTGTTACCAGAATTGAAAGTACCACTCAAACAAAAAAAACAGAAACTGCTTGAAACTCCACATACCTGGATATTGAAGATGGTACGTAGGCAGAGGGTGCTATCCAGCACTGTAGCGTAAGAGATTCTGCCTCGAATATTCCAAGTGCACCATCACGAAATCCAGCATAGACCAACAAACAACCAAGTGAGTATACCGCACTTGAAATTGGAGCAGGGAGTGCATCTCTTGGGTGCCACTGCATTATCAAGTTATGGAAGGTCAAATATCAATGTGTAATGTGCTTATTACAATGCATCGATACGATTTGGAGCATTCGGCAAGCATGATGTAAATCATGTAATATGTTAGTACTCCAACTCAATAGAGAAGACAACATATGATTACTAAGATATGCAAATATATTGTTATGAAAATGTTGTGAATGACTTACCGAGCACAAGCATTCCAATTGCCAATCATAGATCGCCAACTGACTCTCATGAACTACTAAAAGATGCGTTCCATCATAGTGAAACTGCACCATTGTATCACCAACTAAAGCACCGGAACCATTAGATGGATGTTTGATGTATCTTGATTTCTTCTTCTCCCAATCATCAAAGCTCCAAACACATAGCTGCAAATTTCATTTCATTGCAAAAAAACAAGAAAAGAATGATTCAGAAAGAAACAATATTGTATTTTTAGATATTTATACCTTTTAGAAAGTGGTGTGTATTTATAGATCATTATATATTTTAGAAAATGGACTAATGGGTGGTATGAAATGCGACTAACATAATGTCGGGGGAGCATACCCCGGTTACCCCACAATGCGGCTTACGCCGGAGGAAAGCGCACTTCAGGTGGCCCAGTAGGCCACGGCCCATCATCCGCGTAGCGCCTCGACCACTCGCTCCCCCCGACCATGCAGTCGGGTCGGGATACGAGGCACGACAGCCATAGACTCCAACTAGCGCACGACATCCATGATCAGCAGGGCGGACGGTCATGATCAGGAGGGCGGCCGGTCAGCAGAGGACGGCAGCCATAGACTCAAACTAGCGCACGACGCCCCCCGGGGGAATTAGGCCCAAGGATGAAGGCCACGACTCGCACTATGCGCCCACATCCCACAGGACTACAAGAGGACAGCCACGACCCGCACCGTGCCGCTATGGCGCACCATACCTCGACGTGGAAAACAGGAACCCGTGACGACATCCGAGCATGCAACATAAGCTGGGACAAGACGCAGAGGGCCCATGGACCGGGCTCGCCAACCGCCGCCCTCCCCTTGGGCTCTCGACCACTCGGGTCGGGGGAACCCTTTTCTTTCAATTGTCACTCGGCCCCCGGAAGCATATAAGGGGAACCGGACCTTCATTCTAGCCGACGAAAAAAAGGAAATAGTCTCTCTAGCTTTAGAGGTCTCTCTCTCTCTCTCTCTCTCTCTCTCTCTCTCTCTCTCTCTCTCTCTCTCTCTCTCTCTCTCTCTCTCTCGTCCTCTCCCTTCTAAACCCACACTTATGAGCACCCCCATATTAAGCCAACTGAGCACTTGAACCGAGAAACATGAACTCGAACCCCTCTGAGACTGGACGTAGGGCTCTGGCCTGAACCAGTATAATCTCCCCATGTCTTGAGTGCTTCCATCGATTCCTAGAGCTACGCGGCACTAAATTTACTGGTCGGTTCACAAAACACCGACACATAACATTTGACTGTATTTAATTCAGCATCCCTTAAATTTATAAGCAAAAACAAAATCGCTAGTCCTAATTTTGATATATATTAGAATTCACACCTGAGCATCAGCACCTGAAGATACAAGCACCTCCATTGATTGCGAAAATGCTAGTCCAGTTATCTTTTTGTGATGACCCGTGAGCACAGTTATAACCTGTGCAATTCGATTAAGATAAGTTGATATTTTGGCATGTTGATGTTAAATATAAACTAAACGGTAATTAGTACAGTAAGCATAATATTTCACATAGGAAGAATCCATTATCGTTAAAAATTCTCAAATTTTTAAATGTCGAGCTAACAACATATGTATGGTTTATGAAGGTTTTTTGGGTCATATACCACGAGGTACTTACTACTCTTCATATTGTTGACGGGAGCTACCACAAAGTTGCTATGTAATATGTGTACCTTGTGGTATCTGCTCAAAGCCCGCAAAAAGTACGTAATTTGTTATGTCAAAAAGATCATATGTAAAACAACATTTACAATCTCATGATCCTAATACATAAGTAAAATATGAGGGGATATATAGTCTGAAACGAGAGCACATTATTTTACAATGGGTACATTACTGCATTTCCAGTGAGAACCATATATAATGAGTTTTGCCAATACTCTGAGATTCATGGAAACAGGGGATGATAGATTCACGTTTAATACTCACTTTGTCTATACCGACATAGTAGATTTGAATTGAAGAGTCCTCCCTTCCAATAGCTATGATGTCATTGTTTAACGGGTAGACTGCAAGGAAAGTTGCAGCAGGTGGAGGTGCCATGAAAGTAATCAAGACCTATATATGAGAGATTGCACAAGATCAGTAAAGCCAAAGAAAGGCCATGGTGCAACTACGAAATAAAAATTATTTTACGGAAGTTGTCATGCATGATTTGTAAGAGATTTATCATGGAATTAACTACTTATTGTTATAGACAACCGAAGAAGACATACCTCGAATGTCATCATGTTGAACAATGAGACTTTGCCACCAGAAGCAGAAATTAGATACCTGTCCTTTTTGGATAGTGCAGTGCAGGCTGTTTCTTCTTTAGGGTCATTGCCATCAATGGTGTCGTTTGTCATTGGAATGCCATTTTCCGGTTGCCATAGTACAGGTGGAACAGATTTGGACGACTAACGAAAAGTAATGATGGATGGTTTTTAGAAAACAACCAAACAGAACTGCAGTGTTGAAATCTTAAGCTAGTGGTCCTATCTAACCTTGCCACGTGGATTCTTGTCCCTGTGCTCCCATTTCCACAGCTTATGAACAGCATTGGAGCTGAGAGCCAAAAGTGACACCCCATCATCTGTGTATAGCAAGCGCATAACCTACGAAGAAAACAAATAAAACACAATGCTTATCAGAATTATATATTGTTCTGAATATGAACATAACAGTCTTAAATTCTACCGATTTGTTCGGTGTGTGCTATGTCATGAAAATCATAAGCACACGAACAGATACCGATGTGTGATATTCCTTTCATTAATTTAAATGGAAGATGTACATGCAAATGTTGCTGAACATACTTTGCTTGAAGATGCGGTCGGATCTGGCATACGCAGTATTTGAATATGTCCTGAGCCAACGATGTCGTCTGCCAACTTCCAGGCCTTGGTTACTAACTCAGGGGCTTTGCTCATTTCCATACATGCCTACCATTTGTTCGATACAGTTAGCAAATAAATACAAATATATTGAACTGCAAGGAAAAAGAAAAAAAAGCATGTGCACACTCGACTGGCCACTCATGAATTCCCTGTCATCATCGTAGAAACACAACATACACATTCCAACCAAAACAAAGATACAAGCTTTCTTTCAAAAAAACAAAGACATTATTCCCTTTTCGAGGATGAGTCGGCTCCCCTAGGGATGGCGACCCCTGGCGGCCGCCACCCACCCCCCGCTGTTGGCCGCCATCTCGGCGCCGGCGGCCGCCTCCCCCGCCTCTCCCCCCTCCCCTACTCCCTCCTCGAGCCCCACAAGTCCAGCCAGCGACGCAGGCCCATGCCGCCCCAACCTGCCGCCGCCGCCGCCAGTGGTCCCCTCCCCCTCCCCTTCTGGCGAACCCGGCCCCCACCAGCCAGATTTGTTGCTAGTCGCGGGCGCCGAGGCTGCGCGGCCACCTCCGCCCACGGGGCCCACGCTGCCGCCGCAGGGGACGGCTTCCCCCCCCCCCACCTCCCTGCATCCGCGCACCCCTCCTCTCCTCTCCTGTGCGCGGGCGCGCATGAGCACACGACACGGCCGCCGCCGCCGCCCGCGTCGGGCCCCTCCGCCGGCGTCCCACTGCACGGCTAACCCCAACCTCACCGCGCCTGTGCCCCGTCATCGTCACCGCGGGCCGCCTCCCCGATGATGGCGGGCGCCTCCGATAGGAGCCTCCCTAGACTGACAGACCCCACCAACGTGGGAGCCAGCGCTGGAGCGCCCTGTCCGCCCCAGCCGCCGCCGACACCGGGACCCACCACCATGGCCACCGCGGCCGGCGTTGGGATGCCGCCTCCAACGCCAACGACGCCACGCCCTCCCACCGCAGCCACTTCCGGCACTGGAGTGCCTCTATGGACTCCCTCCCCGTCCACGCCGCCGACGACGCCGGGCCTCTATGCCACGACCACCACCTCCATCTGCAGCTCCATTGAGCCCGACCCACGGGATCCGGCTCTGGAGCACCTCCGTAGATTCTCTCTGCGTCCCCGCTGCCACTGACGTCGGGCTCCACGCTCTCACCGGCCGTGGCTCCATTCCACCCCTCTTCAGGAGGGCGCACGAAGCGCCGTCGATGGGCTGACAACGTTGGCGACGAGTCCGACGACGATCGCCCCACAACCTACCTAGAGGCTGCTAGTCGCCCTACAAAGCCGGCCGCAGCGTCCTCCGCGCGCGCCCAGACTCGTTCAGTCGTGGTTCTGGGGCACGGCGGAGCGGACGCTAGATAGGGACCTATGCGATGGCAGACGAAGCGCAGCCGACCACGCCCCCAGCTAGTGCACGGCTTGCTTGCTCAGCTAGTGGATGGTCGGGTCCCTGCCCGCCAATGCCTCGACGCCCGCAGACGGGTATTTGCCCCCAACGCCGACGGTTGGCGGGAGATCCTACCCGGACAGGAAGCGGGACCTGTGGCTGCCTTAGCTGAGCCTCGCCGTGGCCTAGGTCTGCGCGGACCGGCTCGAAAGATCCCAGCATAGCTCTGCGACAGATGTTTCAACTACCTCTCCTACTCGTACCGAGTAGCGCCTGTCGATTGCCATGCCGTTGCCTGCGCTGCCAAGGATTCCGCCACCTCGCGAGGGACTGCAAGCGATCCAAGTCGACGCCGAAGGGTGGTGGCCTTCATTGCCGCTCAGCTCATGTCGACAACACACCGGCCTCCCAGCACGCACCCCTCGGTAGTCCACCGACCTCGGATGGGACCACGCAGGGAGTCGTGGGGTGAGCCGATGGCAACCGTCGATGCCGGAAACGACGCCGATGGCGCAGGGGTGTCCCGACAACAGACATCAGCATGGGCACGCCTGCTGACTACGCCACTGCTTCGACTACCGCACGCGGCTTCCTCAAGCCAGATCCGCTGGCGGAGGCACTGTGCAAGGGCGCAGGGCCTCCCGTTTGGCTCATCTCGGTCGACCCGATGCTGGACGAGCTTGCCGCCTCGCTCGTCACGAGCCGACCAGCGGTCACACCAGCGCCTGGGTGCCTGCATGTTGCGGCAACCGTCTCTCAGGAGGTTCAAGCTTCGGTGATGGACACCAGTTCTCCGGTGATGGGTCCCCAGCGCACGACGGACCTGCCTCCATCGTCGCCTGTGCAGGGCATGCCTCCACAGATGGAGCAGCTCGTTGTCGTGGATGCTGTGGCGCTAGGGGACGACAGTGAGGTCTGGCCACCCGGGTTCGAGCCGGCCAAGCACATGGCAGGTACTTCTACGTCGACGCTGGAGGGCCATTTGTATGGCCAAGCCACACCCGACCCTTCTACATCGACGAAGGACGGCCAGCCGGATAGCCAAGCCATGCCCGACCCTAGCGATGCGACGCCCACGCCGCGCGAGGCCGCTCGGTGTCTTGCACGGTTGACCTAGGAGGTGCAGCTCAAGCGAAGGTCGCCCTTAATCGCCACTCCACCAAGGCAGAAGGCAGCAACCAAAAGGCCCCTGCCAATCAGGAGCTGACGGATTGCCACTCACCCGCGGGCGCACATACCGACCTCCAAGCGTGGCGAGGTACTCCTCATGCAGAGGATGAGCATCGTGCCGTCGGCAGCTACAGTTCATCTGCGACCAAGAGAACATACGACGGCATATTCGCAGGGAACTTGATGCCGAGCCAAGCGAAGGCTCTGGATGAGCTGTTCCCAGTGACCAACAACAAGGCTGGTAGAAGAATGTTCTTCTCGGATGGCGGAGTTGGGTCGCGCAACCAGCAGCGGAGACATCCAACTCCATAGGTCGCTGCGGTGCTCTTAGTTCGGTTGTTTACCATTTATGTAATATCGAGGTTTGTAACAGTAGGCTAGGATGGTCCAGTCATAGCGTAAGACCACCTAGCGCACTCATTAGAAGCGTGTCGTTTGTACGGTTAAACTCTTCTTATTAATTACAATGATACGCAAATCTTTTGCGCATTCGAAAAAAATTTGAGTGTTTTTCCTTGCATTTCTAATTACGTTCCTTCAGTAGTTAGACACCACAATTCATAATGTTATGAATGAATCTGCCTTGAGCCACACAAACACGGCCAACCGGTTGGCAGACTATGGCATTTGTGAGACAACATGGCCAACTTGGTGACATGCATGCATGGCCACTGCAATCCTGCGTGTTTGGATCGGAATCTGAGCTAGGCAGCAGATCCAGCCGCTGGTGTTCAGAATCTGAGCCAAAAGCA
The DNA here is from genome assembly GCF_019320115.1 of Miscanthus floridulus. Lineage (NCBI taxonomy): Eukaryota > Viridiplantae > Streptophyta > Magnoliopsida > Poales > Poaceae > Miscanthus > Miscanthus floridulus. Next base: position 21,941,876 of record NC_089596.1, read on the forward strand.
AACAGGCCCAACATGCATGCAAGCGAGAACAAGGCAATCAGGATATTTTTACGTTAACTATCACGGCCCACCCACCCTTACTTAATACGGAGTAACTATTTATTTAGGAGAACCCGATTGATTCAAAGGAGAGGAGCTAGCTAGATTTAGTCCTGTACCACTTGAACCCCGTAGGTACTGTATGTATGAGATAAACATTTTATTGTGACCATTATAAAGATAGAAAGACAGGATAGATAGGAAGTAATAATTAATCAGAGCCAGTAGCATTTGAAAGCAAGTTCAAATGTGCATGCATGATCAGTCTATCATACCTCTTGGTAGCGTGAGATCATACATTGTGGGTCTACCCTGTTGGTTAGAAGGGTGGGATGTTTTGGATGGACTGCGGCCGCGTGCTCCAACTTAGCCACCGCTTCCTCCACATCCCAAGCACGGGCACCACCACAGAACACCTCGGCTTTGATTCTCTGGAGCGAACATGTTCCGAGGTTCTGGAAGCCAATCAACTTGTCAAAACCAAGATGCAGGTTCTCGTCTTTTAGGGACCGCACATGGACATCAAACTCAAGCGATTCAAGACTTGGCGTGATAGTATTATTAGATGGTACCCTGCTGCTGTTGCACTCGCAGCCGCGCAGATCAAACCAGATAGATGGACCGAGTATGCAGTACGAATCCTTATGCTAACTACTGAATTGGTGTCACCGGAATGCAGTACGAGGCAACTGAGCTCTGGCAACTTGGCAAGGGTCTCCATGTCCTGGTCTTTCACAACTACCACTTGCACATCCAGATAGGAGAGGTTTGGAGCAAGCGACGAGTTAATCCACGCCGGCAGTCCAGAGAACACGAAGCAGTCCAAACGCAGCAAACGGAGATGCCGACAGTAGGAGAGAGATCCTGCCTCGCTCACTCTGCACTTACTTAGAGAATAGTATACAATTTGAAGTTCCTGGATATTGTGCAGATGGCCCAGGGACTCCAGCAAAGCACTCCTGATGCTCTCACTGATAACAGAAAGCGTAGTATCGAGCACCCTCAGTTCCTTCAGCAGGCTCAGCTCCTCCACAAACTGCATTATTATAGCATCTTCACCTCCACACGATATACGTAGCTCTTGCAGTGACGTGAGCTTACCGATCAAACCTGCCGTCACTCTTGTTGCCCAATTATCAGCTCGTAGGCAAACAAGTTGCGTCAGAAGTCCCACCTCCTCCGGCAGCTCCTCTATCCGGTAGTTCTGTAAATCCAGTGTTTGCAGAAACCTCAGATATTTTACCTCCCTAGGCAGCTCAGCGATATTGGTACTCACTAGTCTGAGGTACCTCAAGTGAAGTAAACTCCCAAGATTCTCCGACACATCTTTGATGCAGTCTTTGTTGCAAACAGAACATCCTACCATTTCTACTACACGTAAAGATGGGAGGCGTGGGCATAATGCACAAAAATCACACTCACTGGCAAAAATGGATCTCACTTTCTCCACAGCGATGTTAGCCAGCTGGCCAACGTTGTGCTCTTCAACACACTGTAGGGCTAACCTGCGAGAAATGCTCCCCTGAAGTTTCTGTCGCTCACCACCATTCAATACAGTGACAAAATTTTCTTCACTCGATAGTTGATGTATCAAATCAAGAACCATATCATGAACTGAGCATGCATCAACGTACCCTTCATATAGTGTGTCCTGTGCCTGGATCATGTTTCTATTTATCAATTCATTAGAGTACCTCTCCCCAAGCTCAAATAATCCTACCCCTGCTGCTGCTGCTTGTTCCTTAGAGATGAAACCTTCAGCTATCCACTTCCATATCAAACTATTTTTCTGTATCATATAATCTTCTGGAAATATGCTTAGATACAACAAGCAAGGCTTTAGATATGAAGGCAAATCATAGTAGCTAAAGGACAATATCTTTCTGGTATTATCTACGTCATCATTGCCTTTGTGCCTAAAACCAATTGAGTTGTAGACCTCAGACCAGTGCTCTCCTGGTTTAGTGGCCAACAAACTGGCTATTGTAATGATAGCAAGTGGCACGCCGCCACATTTCTTCAAAATTCTTTCACATGTCTCAGCCGGAAGACTATCGAAATACTTTCCTTCACCGTCATCTATTCTTGCGTACAATAATTTTTCAGAATTATCATGAGAAAGTGGCTTTATTTTGTAAGCTTTATCAGCATATGCGGCAACTTCAGAAATGCGTGTTGTGATCACAAGTCTACTTCCACAATTACTTTCTTGCAGAGCACATCTGACTAATTTCCAGGTCTTCTTGTCCCATATATCATCAATAACAATCAAACACCTACATATTCACAAGACAGTACAAGAAATGGTAAATAAATATACGAGACATCATTTATAGTTTTTTTTATTCGTATATCACCATTTCGGTTATGTTCCTTTAATCATTTTCCTTTATTAAAATAAATAAGATATAAAGAACCAATAATTGTGCAGCTACATAATCTAAAAGCGGCTATAATTATTGTTAGCAGTGAGCCAGTGACGAGTAGCAATGATTAATGAATCGGTTATCATATTAGCTCGTACCTCTTTTCCTTGACGAATTCGTTGAGTTTGCCCATGAGCTGATTTTCATCCAAACCCATTAATTTGGGACGAGTGTAAGTTTGCTCATCAAGGGTTATGAGAATGTCTCCAAAGACTTTCTTGATGTCAGGATTCTGACCCACTGGAACAAAAGCCCGACACTCGAAGCGCGGTTTGAGATGGTCATAGACAGCTTTGGCAAGAGTGGTCTTGCCTAGCCCTCCAAATCCAACGATAGAGAGGATCTTCATCTTTGTAGTACTAGACACATCCACGTCGCCATCCCCTAGGGACAGCATATTTATGAGCTCGTCCCTTGGTCCCTCAATGCCAACAAGCTCCGTCGCCCTTTTGTATAGATTCAGGATGCGAGGGTCGATGGTGTTTGCAGCTACAGGGCTGGCGACAATGCTGTCAAGTGTGTACCTGCCTCGCCTTGTTGCCACCTCCTCAAGCTTCTCTTTGATGTCATCTATTAGGCTAGAGATTTTGTGGCGAGCCTTGCTCTTCTTGAACAGCCTGCCCACCCTTTTCAGGAGGCGCAGGAGCATGTGTGGCTCAGTAGCCTCATTAGGGTCTTCAACGCGCACGAGGAATGTGTCGACGATGTCCTCCATATCGTAGGATGCCTCCCTGACTTCACTCGCCCAGAGCCTGACCAGCTCGTCGAGCTGGTCCGGTGGAACATCGCCGATCTTGCGGAGGACAGCGTGCACCACCGTGAGCTCTCGTGAGAGAGACTCGATCTTCTTCTTCACGCCCTTTTGCAGGCCGTACTCCTCCTTGAGCAACTCGCCCAGTTTGGGGAGCAGCCTCCCCATCGCCCCCGCCACCAGCTCCATGGACTGCAAGCTCTCGGTGTGGGTGCCGCCTGCGGACAGCAGCTTGCATTAGTGGTAGTAGTAACTAGTAAGCGGGGCTGATTTTTGTGTTGGAAAAAACAAGGTGAAGGTGGGCTCACCCAGATTCACCGCCTGTTCTTGGTCTGAGCCCTGTAGCTGGAGCCGCGCAGCAGCTGGATCTTCACGCCCCTCGCAATGGTGGCTTCAAATTAATTAAAAGAGAAATGTATACAATACTGTTCCGTGCTCTTGAGATTGGAGCAAGATAATTAAAAATAGTAACCCGAGACAGAGAGAGAGAGAGCAGGCAGACAGCTTTTCCAGTTCACGACAAGAGAAAAGGTAAGCTTTTCATTTTTCAATTGTTTCACCTGTTCGCTTGTTGGTTTCAGCCAGCCCAGACCAGCCAGCCAACAGTATTTTTCTCTCACAATAAATCAGCACCAGATAGCCCAAATCAGCCCAAAAACCAACTAGCGAACGGGCCGTTTGATTAACGTGTGCGTGTGTGTCACGCAGAGCTAGGAAGTTGCGCAGAAAAACAGCTCTGCTGCTTCGTGTTTGATGTGTCGGTAGTAAACTACTCTGGCCCGGCTCCCGATAGATGTCGTATTTTTTCTCGGCCTGGAGGTGACCACAGTTTTTTTTTCCGCCGGTTTAATTCAGGCTTTCCAAAAAATTTTAAGCAAGGTGTCACATCGGCTATTAAATATAGAAAAAAAAATTAATTGTACAGTTTGGTTGGAAATCACGAGATGAATGTTTTAAGTCTAATTAGATCATGATTAGTCATAAGTGCTACAGTACCAACATGCGATAGTGATGGATTAATTAGGCTTAATAAATTCGTCTCGCAGTTTTCAGACGAGCTATGTAATTAGTTTTTTTTATTAGTATCCGAAAAACCCTTCCAACATCCCCAAAACATCTGATGTGACATCCAAAACTTTTCATTTCGCGAACTAAACACACCCTTAAATTCAAACCAGCTCATCAGTACCGCCGTACAAACCAGATGCGGTTGTGATGGCCGAAAACACTAGGCGCCACCATTAACCAGCTGCGCTGCGAAGGACCCAGCCGAGCGTCCATCAGGTTGCATCAACGGCAGTGATGAAGTGCTACATGGCAGCTCATCTACATCACGCGTGCATAAAATTTTATTTCCTGTGTCATCGAGAAGCGGAAAAAAGTACGGTCCATCGGGACGGTAGGTAGTGGTGCAACAACCATGGGCACCACCACTCGGAATCATGCCACTACCATGTTAGAAGCCCAAGCCCACAAGAGGAGCCGGCCAACGAGCCACGCAGGTCGGTCGTGTTGGGAAGCCCAACACGCATGTGAGCGGTGTGGAGTGGCAGTGAGCTGTGTCTGCGTGCACGTATCCGGCAAGGCCCGTGTAAGAGGGACATATATTAGCTAAGTGTGAGAAGAGAAGAGGGTAGGAAGAGTATTGTAACAAACTCCTCCAACTATCGTAATCCTGTCCTCGCCCGAATCCTCTCTGTTCTACTCTTCCCTTCCGATCCCCAATTCTCCACTCCTATCTCCCCTGCTAACATACTACCAGCGGAACGTGATGGAACACGTGAGGCACCGGAGAGGCGGCAACCACGCAAGCGGCATCGTCAGCCCATCCCAAAGCTCACTGGACCTAACGGGAATACAATTCTCCTGATCTAAAATACAGTGGTGAGTTTAATTAGGACAAAAAGGTCCATTCCCCCTAAAGGCTCCTTTGGATACTGCCGGTATCCCGGCCTCATCCACGGGTGGAGAGAGCCCCGTGTATCTGCTCCCCCTCCGAGCACAGGTGCCCGTTTGGAAGCAATCATGTGGCGGAATAACCCTGGTCGATTCCTCCCCATCCCCGTCCATCTACGGGGAAATAAAAAAACGCCTCCTGTTCCGTGACAATTTCTCCACGTCGCTCGCTTCTGTTTCTTTGTCGTTGCGGCTTCGTCCCCATCTGCTCAGCGGCCGCCCGCCGCCTGATCTACTCCCGCCTGCACCTCCCCATCTGCTTGACAGCCAAATGACAAGAGAGAATACAGCACCCAAGTGCCAGGGATGTCATTTGCACAGAAAATTTCCCCCACGTGATTGTGTTCCACGCGAGTTTCGATCCCTACCTATCATCCAAAGGAGCCCTAATGTAGTCAAATTCTTCATGTACTCCCTCCGTTCCAAATTGCTAAGCATTTTGGCTTTTATAGGTATATTGTTTTTACAATTTATGTAAACATAGTGTATAACTAAATGCACGGTAAAAGCTATCTATCTAAAAAAGTTGTAGCATCTTATAATTCAGAATAATCTCATGAGTATCCATGTGATGTTCTATTTTTATTTCCATGGCCTTACTTTTTTTCCTTGTTCCCTACCTCTTCCCTTTATTGGCCCCGTTCGCTGGTCTGAAACTTGGCTGAAACTGGCTGAAAAACACTGTTCCGGCTGAATTGTTGTGAGAGAAAAATACTGTTTCGGCTGAAAAAAGAAGTCGAACAAGCCGAATATGGAGTAAGCCGAACAAGGCATATATTTGTTTTGTCTTTTATTAATTTTTTCTATTTATTTTTTGGCTATTCATTTGTTTTCAATTTTTGCTATATATGTCATATCATTTATTTTTCTGTGATTTCTTGAACACGAGTATCCATGTGATTTCTTGGATCTGGCTAGAGATGTTGCGGCGAGCCTTGCTCTTCTTGAACAGGCTGCTCACCTTTTTCCTGAGGCGGCGGAGCTTGTGTGTCTCAGTAGGAGGCTCAGGGGCATCGACGTGCACCACAAATGTGTCGATGATGTCCTCCATGTCGTAGGACGCCTCCCTGACATCACGCGCCCAGAGCCTGACCGGCGCGTTGAGCTGGTCCGGTGGCATGTCGCTGATCTCGCGGAGGACGGCGTGCGCAGCCTCGAGCTCCCGTGAGAGAATCTGGACCTTCTTCTTCACGCCCTTCTGCAGGCCGTACTCCTCCTTGAGCAGCTCGCACAGCTTGGGGAGCAGGCTCCCCATCGCCCTCACCGCCAGCTCCATGCTTGCAATATCGATTGGTGGCTCCTGCACGCAGCAGCTTGCATTAAAAAGACTAGTAGTAAGCGGGGCTCATTTTTGTGTTGAAATTGAAAGCAAGGTAAAGGTGGGCTCACCTAGATTCACCGCCTGTTCTTGGTCTGAGCCCTGTAGCTGTAGCAGGAGAAAGCCAGACTGGTCGAGGAAGCCGCGCAGCGGCTGGATCTTCGGTTCACGCCCCTTGCAATGGTGGCTCCAAATGAAAAGAGAAATGTATACCAGAGACAGAGAGAGAGAGCAGAGACAGACAACTTTTCCAGTTGAAAGCAGCTGTGTTGGCTGATTTGTTGTGTACTGTGGCCGTAAAAAATACGGCAGGCAGAGATTGGAGCAAGCTGAAAAGTCCGCGGGCCAAGACAATTAAAAATAGTAACCAGAGAGAGAGAGCAGGCAGACAACTTTTCCAGTCGACGACAAGAGAGCCAAGACAATTAAAAATAGTAACCAGAGACAGAGACAGAGAGAGAGCAGCCGGACAACTTTTCCAGTTGACGACAAGAGAAAAGGTGAGCTTTTCATTTTTCAATTGCTTGATTAACGTGTGTGTGTCACGCAGAGCTAGGAAGTTACACACAACAGAGAAAAAGAAAAACAACTCTGTAGATTCACCGCCTGTTCTTGGTCTGAGCCCTGTAGCTGTAGCAGGAGAAAGCCAGACTGGTCGAGGAAGCGGCGCACTGGATCTGGTTTATTGTGAGAGTAAAACACTGTTGGCTGGCTGGTTTGGGCTGGCTGAAACCAACAAACGAACAGGCTGATGAAAAGAAAAATGTATAGAACTACTGTTCCATGTTCTTGAGCTTGGAGCAAGCTGAAAAGCCCGCGGGCCAAGACAATTTAAAATAACCAGAGAGAGAGAGCAGGCAGACAACTTTTCCAGTTGACGACGAGAGAAAAGGTGAGCTTTTCATTTTTCAATTGCTTGATTAACGTGTGTGTGTCACGCAGAGCTAGGAAGTTACACACGAGAGAGAGAAAGAAAAACAACTCTGCTTCTGTGATGTGTCGGTAGTAATTTAGATGCAAACCAGCTCGCATGCTTGATGAATGATGGCCGAAAACGCTGTGGTGGCCAAATGCTTTGGGGGCAAACACTGTCTCCCGGAATTAGAACAATGTTGGCGATGGTGTGTTAACTAGTTGTCTTTTGGCAAGAAGTACCATGTTTGGGGGAGTGGCTGCAGTTTGCTGGGCCATATGGAAATCTGATAACAAAGCTTGCTTTGGAAAAAAAGAGAGAAATTTTACGATGGTTGGAAAAAAAACATGAGTCGTTCATTGGATGAGATCGAACGATGCAAAAGTAGGAGGTACCAATGTGAAAGTACGTAGATGTCCTGAATAAGTGAGGATAGTTACAAAATTAGGTGGGGCAAGTACCAAAATATGCGTAGCTAGATTTATTTTTTATTTTATTATTTTTTTCAGGTTATAGATAAGTTGGTAATTTTCATATCTTAGGCTGTGTTTAGTTCTAGGAATTTGGAATTTATGGCTACTGTAGCACGTTCGTTTTTATTTGACAAATAATGTTCAAACATGGATTAATTAGGCTCAAAACGTTTGTCTCGTAATTTTCCACCAAACTGTGCAATTAGTTTTTTTTCATCTACATTTAATACTCCATGCACGGGTCGCAAACATTTGATGTGACAGATACTATATCATTTTTAAAGATATTGGGTGAAACTAAACGAGGGCTTAGGAGAATCACGGACTGCTCCACCTAAATTGCTGCAGCAGCTCTTCCTTGCGCTCACGCGGCTCACGGAGATTGTAGATTGCTTTGGTTCGGTGTACGTAGATTCCAGTGGAGCCGGTCTTCAAGGAAAGCAGTGCACATTTATTATAAAAGGGAGGTACGACCGTACGAGACATAAATGGCTGTGTTCAGTTTCAGAAAGTTGGAATTTAGGGTTACTGTAGCACTTTCGTTTTTATTTGGTAATTAGTGTTTAAACATGGACTAATTAGGCTTAAAAAGTTCGTCTCATAATTTCTCACCAAACTGTGCAATTAGTTTTTTTTTCGTCTACATTTAATGCTCCATACACGATCGTAAATATTCGATGTGATTGTTACTATAGCATTTTTTGAGATTTTGGGTCCAACTAAACACGCGCATTAAATGTCCTACCTGCCGTCATAAACCCATGATCAAGAAAGAAACATGCGTCTGTCTGAAGCTGCAGCCTTTTCCTCTGCATCGCAACTGCTACACGCACGCGCACACAGCCACACACACATCCATCGTTGTCGTATAGATAACCATATAGCTACAAAATGCTACGGTTGTAGTATAGAACGATAGATGCAGTTTGGATTCCATGACCTAAAGTTTAGTTACTGAAATTTAGCTTTTAGTGCTCGAAATAGATAGTTTAAAGTGTTATCTATAAGTTTAGTTACTAAACATTACAATATTAGTCTATTATAAACCATACAAGTATAACAAAGTGGCTAGTCTAAAAGTTAGTAGCCAACTAAACTTTATGTACCATAGGAACTAGCTTAGTCGTGTACAGTATTTGTATTACAAAAAGTGAGAAAGCGCAACGTACAGAAATAATTATTTTTAATTAGATATGCAACGGCCAGCGCGAGGACAGCGGCCTTGGCGCCCACGGAGATGAGCACGTTGGCGGCTTTCCTGGTTACAGCAGCCGTCTCAGGGGATCAAATCAAAGATGATGAAGACGGGTCTTTCACAACCATTGAGCGAGCTTCGGGGCTTAACGATGTCACAGAGGGGCCAGGGGAGAGGGTTACGTGAAGGGCATAACCTCTGTTACGTAAATACCCTCAATAAGATAAATTATTATTTAATAAATAATGTTTCTCAATGAGTTATTAGCTAAAAAAATAAAAAAAAATACTTTTCCAACCATTGTAAAAGATCTTTTTATATAGACCATTGGCTCCATCGCTTGCATATGTCTAAGCGAGGTGTGACTAATAAAATTGAGAAGGACGCTGGCTTGCAGCGTGGGAGTTGGCTTGCAGCTTGTAGAGTGGGCCGTGGCTGGGCCTCTATACACGTTATGCCTATCAGTTCACCCAGACAAGATGTAAGAGTGATCCAGTTAACTGTGAGATATAGTGCTAGTGCTTATAAAAGAGTTCATATTATAGTTAAATATGAGATGTAGTGCTTATAAAAAATGACCCAGACAAGACGTGAGAGTGATCCAGTTAACTGTGAGATACAGTGCTTATAAAAAGAGTCCATATTATAGTTAAATGCGAGATGTAGTGCTTATAAAAAATCACCCAGACAAGACGTGAGAGTCATCTAGTCAACTGTGAGATATAGTGCTTATAAAAAGAGTCCATATTATAGTTAAATGCGAGATGTAGTGCTTATAAAAAGGTCTATAAAAATAGATGTTATATAACCTACATACGCTTGCCCATCCACCTGCATAGGGATGAAAACAGATCGGATACGAACGGATATCACTGATATCATATTTATTTTCATATTTCATATTTATATATGTTTGGATTCGGATTCAGACATGGATAGCTACCGGATACATATATGAATACGGATTGTCTCAGTTACGGATACGAATAATGAGTAGGTTACGGATATGAATAATGAGTATCGAATACGGTATGAATCGAATTCGAAGAATATCGGATACAAATATCTATTCGGATGAGTACAAGTAATATATATCATAGGTGTGCAAACCATTACACCACTCTACGAGTCCATAATCCATCTAGATTAAGCCTAACGAGTAAAGCAACAAATAAGAGATAAGATTCAAGATGCGAATTCCTTGAGTTCGTCCATGAGTTGCTTTTCATCCAACATGGTCATATTCAAATTCATGAACTTGTCCTTATCAAGGCCAACAAGAATGTCTCTAAGGACTTTCTTGATGTCAGGGTTTCGACCCACTGGAATAAAAGCCCCCCACTTGAACCGCGGTTTAAGCTGGTCATAGACAGCTTTTGCAAGAGTAGTCTTGCCCAGTCCTCCAAATCCAACAACAGAGACTATCTTCGTCTTCTTAGGACCAGACGCATCACCGCCGTCATCCCCTAGGGACAGCATATCTATGAGCTCATCCTTTGGTCCCTCAATGCCAACGAGCTCTGTTGCACTCTTGTACAGATTCAAGATGCGAGGGTCGATGGTCGTTGCTGGCTTGGTGACAACGCTGTCGGGTGTTTTGTACCGGTCACGTCTTGCTGCCAACTCCGCAAGCTTCTTGTAGATTTCTTGGATCTGGCTAGAGATGTTGCGGCGAGCCTTGCTCTTCTTGAACAGGCTGCTCACCTTTTTCCTGAGGCGGCGGAGCTTGTGTGTCTCAGTAGCAGGCTCAGGGGCATCGACGTGCACCAGAAATGCGTCGATGATGTCCTCCATGTCGTAGGACGCCTCCCTGACATCACGCGCCCAGAGCCTGACCAGCGCGTTGAGCTGGTCCGGTGGCATGTCGCTGATCTCGCGGAGGACGGCGTGCGCAGCCTCGAGCTCCCGTGAGAGATTCTGGACCTTCTTCTTCACGCCCTTCTGCAGGCCGTACTCCTCCTTGAGCAGCTCGCACAGCTTGGGGAGCAGGCTCCCCATCGCCCTCACCGCCAGCTCCATGCTTGCAATATCGATTGGTGGCTCCTGCACGCAGCAGCTTGCATTAAAAAGACTAGTAGTAAGCGGGGCTCATTTTTGTGTTGAAATTGAAAGCAAGGTAAAGGTGGGCTCACCTAGATTCACCGCCTGTTCTTGGTCTGAGCCCTGTAGCTGTAGCAGGAGAAAACCAGACTGGTCGAGGAAGCCGCGCAGCAGCTGGATCTTCGGTTCACGCCCCTTGCAGCTGGATCTTCGGTTGGCTTGGCTGTCAAGCGATGGCTGAAAGCAGCTGTGCTGGCTGATTTGTTGTGTACTGTGGCTGAAAAAATACTGCAGGCAGAGATCGGAGCAAGCTGAAAAGTCCGCGGGCCAAGACAATTAAAAATAGTAACCAGCGACAGAGAGAGAGAGCAGGCAGACAACTTTTCCAGTCGACGACAAGAGAGCCAAGACAATTAAGTCCTTGTTTAGTTCCCAACTTTGATACTATGAAAAAGAAGATTTTATGTCACATCAAATTTGTGGTGAGTAGACGAAATTAAAAATTAATTGCACAGTTTAGTTGTACTTTGCGAGATGAACATTTTGAACCTAATTAGTCAATGGTTAGACAATTATTACTAAATACAAACGAAATGCTACAGTAAGAAATCTGGCACTACGCAAACTTTACGCATCTAAATTCTGACCAACTAAACACACCCTAAAAATAGTAACTAGAGACAGAGACAGGGAGAGAACAACTTTTTCAGTCGACGACAAGAGAGCCAAGACAAATAAAAATAGTACCCAGAGAGAGAGAGAGAGAGCAGGCAGGCAACTTTTCCGGTCGACGACAAGAGAGCCAAGACAATTAAAAATAGTAACCAGAGAAAAGGTGAGCTTTTCATTTTTCAATTGCTTGATTAACGTGTGTCACGCAGAGCTAGCAAGTTGGTAATTTTAGCATCTTAGGAGAATCACGGACTGCTCCACCTCCATTGCTGCAGCAGCTCGTCCTTGCGCTCACGCGGCTGTCTCCTTTGCCTTTGCCGCCACAGCATCCTCATGGCACGCAGTCCACGGTAGTCACCCTGGTGGGAACAGCACATGCTCCGCCGGTGGCGCTGCAACATCTGGTTGCGTCACCTTTCACCGTCGCCCGAGGATGCTCAGTGTCAGCAGACGGTGCCGGTATGTTGATCACCACTGTTGCGTGCTCCTGCTCAAACGGCTCGCTTGGCTTCTAACAGTAATGGCACTATGGCAGCCTACTTTAGTCCCACCGCCTGGTCCCTGCTGAGCGCTCTCGGTCGTGGCGCCGTCCGATGCTCTGGCGAGCTGGGACCTCATCGCCAGTGACCTCGCCGTCGCGCGGCACGCCTCGGGCGCCCAACCCCTCTACCTGCCCGTGTCCGGCTCCCGCAGCAGCAGCATGCTGTGCAGCACGACGAGGAGGCACATGCCGACGTCGGCCAGCACGGCCGCCCCATAGCACAGGCCGCCACGCAACAGCCAGCGCGAGGACGGCAGCCTTGGCGCCCACGGAGACGAGCACGTTGGCGACTTTCCTGGTTACAGCAGCCGTCTCAGGGGATCAAATCAAAGATGATGAAGACTGGTCTTTCACAACCATTGGACGAGCTTCGGGGCTTAACGATGTCGCAGAGGGGCCAGGGGAGAGGGTTACGTGAAGGGCATAACCTCTGTTACGTAAATACCCTCAATAAGATAAATCATTATTTAATAAATAATGTTTCTCAATTAGTTATTATTAGCTAAAAAAATAAAAAAATATACTTTCCCAACCATTGTAAAAGATCGTTTTATATAGACCATTGGCTCCCTCGCTTGCATATGTCTAAGCCAGGTGGGACTAATAAAATTGAGAAGGACGCTGGCTCGCAGCGTGGGAGTAGGCTTGCAGCTTGTAGAGTGGGCTGTGGCTGGGCCTCTACGCCTATCAGTTCACCCAGACAAGATGTAAGAGTGATCCAGTTAACTGTAAGATATAATACTTATAAAAGAGTCCATATTATAGTTAAATGTAAGATGTAGTGCTTATAAAAAATCAGCCAGACGAGACGTGAGAGTGATCTAGTTAACTGTGAGATACAGTGCTTATAAAAGAGTCCATATTATTGTTAAATGCGAGATGCAGTGCTTATAAAAGAGTCCATATTATTGTTAAATGCGAGATGCAGTGCTTATAAAAAATCACCCAGACAAGACGTGAGAGATATAGTGCTTATAAAAGAGTCCATATTATAGTCAAATGTGAGATGTAGTGCTTCAAAAATGTCTATAAAAATAGATGTTATATAACCTACATACGCTTGCCCATCCACCTACATAGGGATGAAAACATATCGGATACGAACAGATATCGCTGATATCATATTTGTTTTCATATTTCATATTTATATATGTTTGGATTCGGATTCGGACATGGATAGCTACCGGATACATATACGAATACGGATTGTCTCAGTTACGGATACAAATAATGAGTAGGTTACGGATATGAATAATGAGTATCGAATACGGTATGAATCGAATTTGGAGAATATCGGATACAAATATCTATTCGGATGAGTAAAAGCAATATATATCATAGGTGCGCAAACCATTACATCACTCTATGAGTCCATAATCCATCTAGATTAAGCCTAACGAGTAAAGCAACAAATAAGAGATAATATTAAGCGTTATAAAATATTTTTATATTAATTTTCATTATTTATCTTGGAATACAAAATTTTTAAAACACGGAAGAGGAAAGAAATGGGAACCATCTAGGCGTACGTTTTTTTTTTTGAGGGAACCATCTAGGCACACGTGTTCTCTAATCAACGTCGACTTCCAGTGCCAGACTCGCGCTCGTCAACGGACTTGGGCCCACCTTGCTAGCGGAGCAAAGCTCTGATGTCCAGGTACGCTGATTTTTAAAACAGGAGGGGTGGGGCAGCGCGCAAAGGCACATGGCCTTGTTCACGTGACGTGTAGTTTGAGGATGAAAAATGTCCATCTACTATATACTACTGGAAGGTGGCTGGACTGCTGGCTCAGTTCGACGAATAACTATCTAATTAATTATTCATATCTGTTCGGTGGGATAAATATTCGTACCATTTTCATCTCTACACCTGCACTGGCACATTATTGATCATGCATAGTAATAATATAATTGATTGATTGGTAATTGATTATTGATGCCGTCCCTGCAATTCGGTGTTCTCGTTGGGAATTTACCGGAAGAAGAAGAAAAGGCAATGTTCAGGAAAAACATTTATCTATTTGCTGATAGGTGGTGAATTGGTGTGCCATGTGTTTTGGGCATGGGTGACTCGTTGAGTACTTGTGACCTGAGCGGGCATGGACATGAGTTTAGGCATAAAATTAAACCTACCATCTCTACCATCCATCTTATGACTGTTTGATCCAAGGGCTAAGGTGAAGAGACACACGGATCAATGACATAGCATATTGAGAGACCTCTATTCCTCCTCTTAGGGCCTGTTTGGAACGCAGGAATTTCACAGGAATCACACAGGAATTTCACAAGAATCAGTTCAATTTCACAGGAAAAACGCAGGAATGGGGAAAAAATCCCGCATTCCAAACAGGCCCTTAACCTATAAATAACCCATCACTTCCTCTCATTCACATACACAACAAAGAAGAAGAGAACTCCTCAGTATTTTGTTTCGTTGCAGTACCATCAGCCACACGTCTTCTCTAATCAACGTGGACTTCCAGTGCCAGACTCGCGCTCGTCAACGGACTTGGGCCGAGCTAAACGTTATTGGACCGCATGAAAAAAAAAACTAGCAGCAAGTTGTTGCCGTAGTCTACACTATGCAAAGGAAGAAGAATATGTCCCACCTTGCTAGCAGAGCAAAGCTCTGATGTTCAGGTACGCTATAAAATAGGAGGGGTGGGGGAGCGCACAAAGGTGCATGGCCTTGTTCACGTGACGTGTGGTTTGAGGATGAAAAATGTACATCTATTATATACTACTGGAAGGTGGCTGGACTGCTGGCTCAGTTCGATATATCCGATTTTTACCTTGATTATCTGATTTCCGGCGAATACCATATAAAGTATCCGGATATCTGAATAACTATCCAATTAAGTGTTCACATTTATTCGGGGATATCCAAATATCTATCTAATTAAGTGTTCATATTTATTCGGGGATATCCGAATAACTATCTAATTAAGTGTTTATCCGTACCATTTTCATCCCTACACCTGCACTGGCACATTATTGATCATAGTAATAATATAATTGATTGATTGATTGGTAATTGATTATTGATGCAGTCCCTGCAATTCGGTATTCTCATTGGGAATTTACCGGAAGAAGAAAAGGCAATGTTCAGGAAAAGCATTTATCTATTTGCTGATTTGCTGATGGGTGGTGAATTGGTGTGCCATGTGTTTTGGGCATGGGTGACCCGTTGAGTACTTGTGACCTGAGCGGGCATGGACATGAGTTTAGGCATAAAATTAAACCTGCCATCTCTAGCGTACATACCATATCAGAAGAGAAGAAAATAAAGATCCAGAACACAAAGAACATTCAGAAAAGCCTACTAACTGAAAACACAACGAACGTGAATTTAGATGCCGGTGCTATACAGCCGGGTATCCCGACTACAAGAATGGCCGAACAACCGACACCGGATCAGAGAAGACCCGACGAGATACGACGTCTTATTCTAGGAAGGATATCCCCAAGATTGCGGCAAGATTCCAAAGGAGGCGTGATTCTTAGCTTGTAGGACAAGTTGATCCCGGATATAAATAGGTAGATAGGCTCATGTTGTGCCCCATCCGATCCAACCTTAGGCTTTTAGATACATTGTAATCGCTACTCGTCGAGTTCATAATACAAGAAGCAGCAATTGGACGTAAGGCTTTTACTCGCCTACGAGGGTCCGAACCAGTATAAACTCTGTGTCCATTGTGATTGCTCTTTGCACCAAGCGGGGTTCCTGAAGATCCAAGTATCTGCCGGTCAAAAACACCGACCGAGGCACGCCAGGTAAGGGGATCTCGCGCGAAGATCAATCCTGCCGATCGTCAAGGGAGTTTGGTACCCGGATCCGACGACTTCCAATGTAGCCATCCCACCAAGCTCAGTCAGATCTGAGATCATCGGGGATTTCCACTCGTATTCCCCGATCCATCGGCCGTCACCCCTCTACGTGCCACCATCTATCCACTTTGGTAGTTTGGTCTTCGAGCACCAGGGAGATTTCAATCTCAAGTTAACCGGGATCGAAGATCCCGATCTAACTCGCTCAGGGCGGGAAGTGTTCACTTCCTGGGCGCAGCTTCCCGAAGGGGATCTTGCCAACCAAGCCTCCAAACTCAACCTAGACTACGTGGGCTCGGACGACGAGATCAACCCTTACGAGAGTCGCCGTGTCTATATGGTGACTCACGATCAACAGCAGGCGGAGGACGCCGGGTCATCGGGAACTCATGAACCGCCACACCTTAGCGGAGCACCGACGCTGAACATGATCCCACAGCGCACCGTGACAGCTCCATCAGTCCAAGCCGCAAGGAATCTAGATTCCAACTTTCAAGCGGTCTAGGAAGACAACATTCAGATAAGAATGCTCCTGAACACAATGGGAGCCCTAGCTGACGGTGGATCGCCCCTCGCGACCGTCATAAAACAGGCCATGGATCTCGTAGACCAGGCCAAGTAGCGTCTTGATGCCAAGGCCGCTGCACCATCTAGATCTTAGTCAAGGGGCCAGAATGCGCCCCAGAGGTCTAATCGATCGGTAGCCGGTGGAAGCCAGTATCAACCCCGACCAGGCTGTGATATGAGGCCTCAACTAGAAACCCATCGCAGGAACTGCGATGCTCAGGAAACCATCAACATTAACCGAGCCCAACACCGACGCGATCAATCCCCACCTCACTAGCGGAACGTGTCGGTAATTGGCTACTCGGCGTTTGCGCCAGATCTACGCAGGGTAGTCTAGCCCGAGAAGTTTAGACCCGGTCCCATCGACAAGTACGATGGCACCACCAATCCTAGGGAGTGGATCTAGATCTATTCCATGGTGATCGAAGCAGGATCAGGTGATGACCGTGAAAGCCAATTACCTACCGACTATCCTACAAGGATTCGCCCGAACATGGCTGATGAATCTGCATGAGGGCACTATCCGATCTTGGGAGCACTTGCGCCAGATGTTCGAGGCCAATTTGCATGCTACATACAGCCGCCCCGAACATGAGGACGAGCTGTTTGCATGCATCCAAAAGCCCGATGAGTCTCCTCGGGACTTTATCCGTAGGTTCAGCGTTATCCGCAACACGATCCCCGACATGATTGAAGATCGGGTGATTGTGGCCTTTAAACAGGGCTACAAGGATGAAAGAACAATGGAGAAGTTGGCCACCAAGAACCCGAAGTCAGTGGCTGAGCTGTACAAGATCCTCGAAGCAACCGCAAAGGTTGTTGATGCTCGAGCACTGGTGCGAGATCAACCCGAGTCTGCCCAAGCAGCCGATGACAAAAAGAAGAACAAGGAAAAGAAGCGCAAGACTGAAGGCATGGACATCCTTGTAACACCCGATGTGTTACATTGTTTTGTTCCTGCTAATCCTTTCATGAGCATCATAATTATGTGCATATGTGTATAACGTGAAGTATAAGTCGATGTTCGGCACTTGAAACATTCATACGAAACGTGAGACAAAGGTTACGTCTCATATATTACTGTTTAGTATTCCAATCGAATGATTGTCGAAATAAAAATGTTATAGAGCGTTGTTGCGAATGGCGATGAAATATATAAGGTCGAGGACATGGGTAACTAGTTAGTGCATCGAGTAGGCTGGATTTGGGGTTCGACGCGGAACCATTCGGAACGACGCCCATTCACGTAGGCTTGAAAGAAGGTCGACGAAGCTAACTTTGGCCAGTTTTGTAGAACGATCGGCTTAGGAAATAGCGCAATGTCCCTGCTTCGATTGATAGCTTGATGTACCCTCTTGCGCAACGAGCAATTGGTTTGGCGTTCGGAGCTTTGAGTATGAGTTTTCTGGCTACTTTAGAAAGCGTGCACGGCAGGTGGTTTGGTCCGGGGCGCGGTCACCACCGTTGTTGGCTTGCCAGCGCCCCTATCGCGCAGGCCACACCCACTGCCGCGTGAGCCTCGCCCCCATCGCGTCGGTCGTGCTCCGCTGCCGCGCCTGCGCGTGTGCGCACTCGCTCGGTCGTGCGCTGCGGGTCATGACCATCTGCCTTCGCTGCCGGCCACGCCCGCGTGCTGCTGCTCGACCACCGCCACTGCCCGGTCTGTCGTCGCTGCTTACCCGCCCTATGCGCCGAGGCGCAGACCGCGTCTTCTTGCCACTGCGACGGCGACGCGTGCTGACCCTATGCTACTGCCTTGGCTGCTTGCCACCTCGCCAGCGCGTGGGTCACCTCGCTGGCTGCTGCGCTGCGCCCAGGTCACCGACCAAGCTCCACCGAGCCTTGTCCTACCCCATTTTGGCCGTTGGCGCACCGGGTCCCGCGTTCACGTCGCTAGTGGCCACGCACAGCACTGATCCGCTGACTTCCCTTGGCTGCTTGCGCGAAGGACGTTCGCCTGCTCTGCCATCCCCTCCGCATCGCATCGAACTGTGGCATTTGTTTGGCGCTGCCCGCCGCGGTGGCGCCATACCGCGCTCGTCGCCTTGCCGCAGTGGCTGTGCAGACAGCCATCTGGGGCATGTCCTGCCTGTCCCACTGTTCCCGTAGTGGTGTGTTGGCTCGTTGCGTTGACACCGCAGACGGACCAAGCTGAGCCATGACAGGACCCTCCTGCCTCCGCTGTCTCCATGGCCGCCGAGACGCTTCTTTCAAATTCGCCGTGGTAGCGGTGTCTGGATTCAAATTGACCACGTGTTCGACTTCGTTAGGTAGCCTGCAGCCCTACCGACCCCACATCGCCGCCTGTAGATTAGTCCTATGCTCCAATTTGGAATCGCCGCTTGCCGGGTCCATAAGACCATGGTGTCCTGCGCCATCGGCTAACCAAGCAACCAAGGCATCTCGGTCCAATCCCTCGCGCTAATAGCCTCTCCTCCAGTCGGGTGTCACCATGCTCGCCACATCTTAAGCCCTCCCGCCATAGAGCAGCCCCTGACACAGCCGTGCCATCGCCATGCACCGCTGCTCCGCATCGCGTGCACGTGGCCAGCGCGGTTCGAGCCATCTCCGATCGAGTCACCGAGTCGTTCGGTTCCATGGTGAGTCGTTGGTGCTTAATCGCTACTTGGTTTGCCCCAGCCTTGCTGACGTTCACCGGAACGGCACCGTCGTGCCTGTAGGTTAACCGCCGTCGTGGTCCGACCTCCCCGCTGCGTCCTGGTTCGTGCTTCCTCCGCCAATCGCTTCGCATTCGTTACTAGGTAAGTATCGGCTCGGTTTTTGGGGCAGGGATAGCCTGGGGTGGCCGACGTGGGTCACCGGTGCCAGCCCCGCCGCGCCGGTGCACGCGGGTGGCCGCAGGGGTATCGCCGGGGGGAAAGACAGGTAGTTCGGAGGGCGTATCTGCAAAAGCCTAGACTGGGTAAATAGTGTCATAGAGTTTGCTGTGAATACCGAGTCAATCAGGGGTGTTCGTGCATATTTGCCGACGCGCGTGGGCCTTCCCCCGTCGCGGGCCGTTGGCCGGCTGGGCCGCGCCTCCGCGTGGGCCGCGCGATGGCCTGCTGACGCGCGTGGGCGGGGAGGCGCGCTGGGCCGAACCGGCGCGTGTTGGGCCACGAAGTCAGATTCAGTTTTCATCATTTCCAGTAAATAAGAAAAGTTTATTTGTTTTAGTGATGAAGTGAACTTCAATAAATCATAGTAAATTGTGTAGTTGTCCAAAAATGGTGAAACAAAGTTTGTTAGGTTCACAAAAATACCATCTATCTGTTAGTATAGTTAGTTCACAGTTAGCTGTTATGATGATAGGCTCATAAAATCTAATTAGAAAGCTTAGCACTATACCGATCAATATTGTAAGAATTATTGTGGCAAATCGGCAATAGTTCTAGCTTTGGAAATTTTACAGTAGGTCCCCGAGGATTTTATGTGCCCGCTGTAAATTTTGTAGCATTAGAAGGTGTTGTTGAAATAAGTAGCTATTACCCTTGTTTACTGGTATATAACGTAAATCGGCATTAGAAGTGAAAATACCGATAGTTGTTGGAATAACGATGAATGCCTTACTTGATACTTGTTGTTGGTAGCAATAGGTAATTGAGCACTGTGGTCGATAGCACTAGCTTAGTAGTTAAATCGATGTACTTCTATTTTAAGAGCCGCTGTTGCTATATTATTAAACATTGCATCATCATTTCATGTAGATCACGAACTGGTAGATTTCGTGCCCGTCGGCCAGCCTGAGTACGATGAGGTGATCGAGGAGTACGAGGAGGAGATCTTCGCACAGGAGGACGCTCAGGAGCCTATTGGTGTTGACTCTGCTGACCCAGCGCCTGCCTAAGGCAAGCCCCGGTGCGTAACCCCTATTTTTAAATGATCACTGAATATATATATGATATGCATTTATGTTACAAGCATTTTATGAAAACTACATGCATAAATATATCTACCCTTGAGTCCTACTAGTACAGGTCGAGTAGCTGCTATGCTTAGGATATCGATAGCGTGAGTAACCTGCCGTTACTCGCAAATAGGTGATTAAACTATGATATCATGATGAAATAATGGAAAGGTAATTGGTGACCGGGCAAAGATATGGATTTGGTACTGGTGGGTGTGAGGGGTTGTGTCCTACGGCCAACAGGGCATAGCCCGGTTACTCTTTTTCCCTGTCTGTGTCGATTAAGGACCGGTCGTTGCATATGACTCTAGGCAAGTCACAGATTATTGTCTCGAGCGCATACTTGGGTATGGGCGCAGGGAAGGCTTGCTGCTCTCTTATCGCAGATCCGGCTCTTTTCGGACCGACTGATGGGAAGAAGAGGTGGTGGAGGTCCTTGCACCACACTGAGTCCGGGACTCAGGGGTGGGGGCTTAGAGTCCAAGTTTGGATGGGGACCTAGACACCCGGGACAGGAGAGTGGTGGGTTAGTCCTACTTGTGCCTGGGGTACAAGCGGGGCGTGTGTCTTCGGGGCACCCAGCTGGGCACATTGATTCGCGAATCACCGGGCGATCCGGTATGGCTTGTCTACGGTTTAGCACCGTAGTAAGAACTGAAAGTGGAAAAAGGAGAAGGAACATAACTGATTACTCAACCCTTGCTTGAAAGTAGAATAGGTGCTTATATAGACTGGCTAGCTAAAAACTTAATACGACTGATAATAATAATGCATAAATAAGGACTCACTATTAGTATTGCTTTCTGCTAAAGAAAACCAGCAACCATAAAGCCTAGCATATCCCTTAGAGTCGGGAAAGTATTCCCACTAGTCGGATAAGTCTTGCGAGTACATTGAGTACTCAGGGTTTATTTACCCCTATTGCAGGTGATGCTTGAAGAGTACCTTGTGTGGAGGATCCTTCTGGTGGGCTCAGACGGAATCCTCGCCCGTATCGCTAGATGTTATCTTTTTAAATTCCACTGTTATTCATTCCGCACTCTAGTATTTGGTATTGTAATAATGTACTTTTTAAGAAACTCTAATGTATGAAATGTACTGGTGTTGTAACTCGTTATCATTATTGGATCCTTGGGAAAAATGTGGATCTTTCGAGTTCTCCCTCGGGGTGTGCCCGACGGACACCACTCGATGTAGCTTGCTTTCGGGGTGCTTAGTGTATGGTGGAAGATGAGCGCCTCCGTAAGTGCGCTATTTCAGGCGGTTCTGCCATAGTCCTTGCCGCTAAGAAGGGAAAAGAGCCACCTCGATGACAAGGTAAACCCTAAGACCACCCCATGTACTGTCCTGTTCATCGCTCTAACAAGCACAGCCTTGCGGACAGTATATAAGAAGTAGAAGCAAGAGGACGAACAACAGAGAAGAGGCGATGCGCCCGGGAGGCAAGAACATCACAATCATCGTGCTGAACTGGCTCAAGATGATGATGCAATCATCCTGCCAGAGATGGAAATCTTGATGATCTACGGTGGTAGTGCCACCCCCACCTCCAAGACCAAGTTAAAGCAAGTTGAGCGACAGGTCAACACCACTCAGCCCTCAGACAAAAGGCTCAAATGGTCAGAGGTGCCTATCAAGTTTGACCTTACAGATTACCCCGTGAATCTATATGACGAGCGCTGCTCCCGTTGGTGGTCAAGCTATACATCGGGAATTACAAGGTTTGGAGGACCTTGATCGATAGTGGCAGTGCACTCAACCTACTCTTCATGAGCACCTATGATGGACTGGGCTTGCCCAAGAAATCTCTCATCTCGGTCAATGAGCCCTTCTATGGGATAATGCCGGGCATGTCTGCATACCTGAAAGCCCTAATTTGGTTTTAGCTAATTGATGAAACCTAGTGTACTAACCTATTGCTCTAAGTGTGATTATGATATAGGTTGGTACATCCCAAATGATGGAGCTACAAGGCACTCAAAGTGATGGAGGTGGCCTAGTTGATGTTGATTAGGTGCTCCAAATTGGGAAAAGAAGAAAGAGAGAAACAAAATTGATCAGGCAAAGGTATAAGACCTAAGGATCATTTTGTTTTGGTGATCAAGACACTATAGAGAATGTCATCACATTTAGGATAGATAGCCATACTATGAAGAGGGGAAATCATGGTTAAAGCGGTTAGCAAGTGCCACTAGGTGAAGTGATTCATGCATATGCATTAGGACATAGTGTGCTAACTCTTAACCCTTGAAAAATGCTTTGAAAAATGCTAACACACATGCACAAGTGGTGTAACACTTTGGTGTTAGCACAGGATGCAAGGGTGGAAGAAAGGAGTTGAAATGTTGAAGAAACAGAGCTCTGAACCCTAGGGCGTGGGTGGTCCGGACCATCGTTGATGGGTTCAGAACCTCACCCTAGGTGACCAGTGTTGTGGCACTTGATCCAGACTTTGGTGGCATGGGGGGTCAGGACCAACGGCCCTTGGTCTAGTTGGAGGCCCTCAACCACGTGACGAGCAGCGAAGAGGCGAGGGAGCTCTAGACTCGGTGCTTTGGTTTGGATGGTGGAGCTGGATGGAGTCTGGACATGTTTTGCCCCTTGGGAACCTTACTGGAAGTGTCCGGACTAGGGTCAGCGAAGGTCCAGACGCTGACTGTTCATCGTCCGGAGCCTGAGTCTAGACGCGTGGGAAGAGCTGACCGAGCGTGGCAATGCCTAGTTTCAAACGCAAGGACACGTGGCGACGCGATGTTATACGTTGAAGCGAACCAGACCCTAGGCCCTTGGTCTGGAGTGGCCACTGTTCCTTAGTCCGGACGGTGAGTCCGGAGGCGCGTAATGGCTACTGGACGCGTGGCGCGCTGTGGCTGGCGACTATGAGGAACCAAACCTAGGATGATTGGTCCGAACCCCTCGGTTCGGAGCACCGTTGCTCGGTCCGGTTGCCTCTGCGAAGGGGTAATGGCTAGTGGAGGCTTGGGGCCTCCATAAATAGATGTTGGCCGGCTCTAGCTCACTCTCTTGTACATTTTCATCAATGATACATCCTTGTAAGCTAAGCCAAGCCTCTCCCACTCAATCTCTTGCTTGATTGTGCATCCAAGTGAGTTGGGAGTAATCCAAAGTGCATTTGCTTGAATGAGTGCATCTAGTGGCACTTGTGGATCGATTTTGCTGTGGTTTTCTTGTTACTTTTGGTGGTTGCCACCACCTAGATGGCTTGGAGCAGCAGAGGAGTGTTGGCACGAGGTGGAGATTGTTCGTGGCCACACCAGTGATCTTGTGAGGGGTTCTTGACCTTCGTCCCCATGGAAGTTCATAAAAAGTACTCTAGTAAATTGCTCATGTCATTGAGTACCCTCATTTGTGTAGGTTCTTGCGGTGCCCTTGTGTTGGGCTAGGCTTGTGTATGCCTATTAGCTTGCGAACCACCAAGTGAACGATCGACAAAACGGGGACTAGCATGCCGGCAAGCAAGTGAACCTCGGGAGAAAAATTGTGTGTTAGTTGTCTCCATTGGATTTCACTTGGTGCTTATCTACATTGATTTATTGTCACTTGCCATGACGATATAATACTCCCTACCACTCTCTTGCATTTACTTTTATATACTCTTGTGGTAGTGGTAGCTTGAGTAGCTAGAGTAGTTGTAGTTAGTTAATTAGTTGATTAACTAGCTTAATAGTTTAGACAAGTAGTGACATAGCTTCTTGTGTGTGCCTAGAGATCATAATTAACTAGAATTGTGGATAGGTGGCTTGCCTTTTGAGTAGAGCTAGAGCAAAACGCACTTATGCCATTTGTTGGATTAACTCTTTGCTCTAGTGGTTTGTAGAATTTTCAATAGGCTATTCACCCCCCCTCTAGCTATTTAGAACCTTTCAATAGCCCCTCAGGAGAATTGACCTCTAGGTTACCCTTCAAGAAGGCGATAACATCAGGTCCAAATTCTTGACGTTCGAAGTGGCCAACTTCGAATCTGCGTACAATTTCATTTGGAGATGACCTTTCTTGAAAAAGTTCATGGCAGTCGCTCATTTTGCGTATTCGGTACTAAAAGTACCCGCCCCCCGTGGCCCGTTGACGGTTCGAGGTGACAGAAAGGGAGCTGCAGGAAACCTTCCAGATAGTATGATCAGCAATGGCTCTGGCCTTTTGCCTGGTAATCTGATTGCTTGGAGCTCAGTTGTGGTCTCAGTTGTTTTTTACCTGTGCGCTCCAGTAAATGCTAGTCCCAAGCAAGGCAGTGATAGAAGACACATGGGAGTGGCTTAGGGCGGTCTTGATGTTGAGGTCGTGGTCCTGGTTGATATCACCTGCACACTTTGGGTTTGTCAGGGTTGATAACCAATTTGGTAATAGTCCTTTTTGCAGTGGGGCTGCTTTGGTGTGCTTTTTTTGGCGGATGTATGGCTTGCCCACTTTGCCTTTCTTTCTTTTCCCCATTTTGTACGAGGAATTAGAACTGTTGTTTGTAGATATCAGTGGGTCTGATTTTCGCCGTGGGGTCTTTGTGGAAACTGATACATGGTTGTATATTCATTACTGATATTATTTGCATTGAGGAAGGAAAGGATGTGTGAATGGTGAAGCCCTTGAAATGGCCTTTTCCCCATTTCTTTTGAGCGAAAACAAGGAACACCAACTGTCGTATATAAGTAACTTCCCCATTTGTAACAGTGACAATTAGCATTCTCTTAGACTGACCTTTTCTTATGATTTTTTTTCTGGACAAACTCCAAATGTTTAGAAGGGCACTCATTTGTCTCCAACATGAGGTATAAATCAGGTCGAAACTCATGGTTTTTTTCGTGGTCCTAAGCTTGAATAGGTTTAGGGTCTTTTGGTTAGGGGTGGTCATGGAGGCCCTAAGCATCAATAGGTTTAGGTTGAATCTAATGAATTTGATGTTAGCTTGAAGATATACCGTCTAATTATTTAAACATAAACAAGATCATCGTTACAAATTATGAAAATTGATAACTACTTAGGAACGATGATAGTGCGTTTAGAGGACTAAATAACAAAAATATTTTGCCATTCTCATTTCCCTCTGTATTTTTTCTTTACCTGAATGCTTTTCTCATAATTATTTTAGTAAGTCACGATATGCAAACTAACTCACATATATATGTTCTATATACTATATTATCCAAGGACAATTTTCTCCACTTGAAATGAGTTTTTACAATGCATGTCGAAATCTCACATTATTCACCAAACGAGAGTATTGCAATTGCAATTCAACCTAAGCCAACTTGACTGGAGAACTGGGTAGGCTGATACTCCTGTCCCCAAGGTCTTTGTATATAATACAATAAGATAAGAAAATACATTGCTCACTATCCAATTATGTTTTTTTTGAATAAAGAAGAAGAGAGATGGGGAGGGAAATGTCTCACCCACTAGCAACGTGCATATTTATTACAAATAAGGAAGTCCTCAATGACTTGAAAATACTAGTCTCAGATATATAGATCTCAGGGAAATCTGACGACGGATGGTGTACACATAACTGGATGGGTGCATAAAAAATCAGTTCCATTTGACTGAATATGTGTCTAGAGGCCAAGCAAAATATTTAACTCAATCTATCATCGTAGGCCAAACAAGCATTGCCATGTCACCTCATCGGCTGATCAGACACTCGGTTGGCTGTCACCACCGCTGCTGCTGACATTACTAGGTGGACGTTGTTCTAAGGAGGTGTCGCTCCCCACTTGTCCGTCGTCTGTATCCAACGGCTCCAGCACATAAACTGCACCATCGCTCATGCCCACTGCAATCTGGTTAGGCTTCCAAGAATGTGTTGCGATGACCGTGGGATAGACAGTTTCACCAACGCTGGAAACCAGAGAGGCAACGAAAACAAGACGTTTGTCACCAGAATTGAAAGTACCACTCAAACAAAAAAACAGAAACTGCTTGAAACTCCACATACCTGGATATTGAAGATGGTACGTAGGCAGAGGGTGCTGTCCAATATCACTGCATTATCAAGTTATGGAAGGTCAAATATCAATGTGTAATGTGCTTATTACAATGCATCGATACGATTAGGAGCATTCGACAAGCATGATGTAAATCAATATGTTAGTACTCCAACTCAATAGACAAGACAACATATGATTACTAAGAGATGCAAATATATTGTTATGAAAATGTTGTGAATGACTTACCGAGCACAAGCATTCCAATTGCCAATCATAGATCGCCAACTGACTCTCATGAACTACTAAAAGATGCGTTGCATCATAGTGAAACTGCACCATTGTATCACCAACTAAAGCACCGGAACCATTAGATGGATGTTTGATGTATCTTGATTTCTTCTTCTCCCAACCAACAATGCTCCAAACACATAGCTGCAAATTTCATTTCATTGCAAAAAACAAGAAAAGAATTATTAAAAGAAACAATACTGTATTTTTAGATATTATACCTTTTAGAAAGTGGAGTGTATTTATAGATCTTTATATATTTTAGAAAATGGACTAATGGATGGTATGAAATGCGACTAACATAATGTCGGGGAGCGTACCCCGGTTACCCCACAACGCGGCTTACGCTGGAGGAAAGCACACTTCGGGTGGCCCAGTAGGCCACGACCCATCATCCACGTAGCGCCTCGACCACTTGCTCCACCCGACCACGCAGTCCAGTCGGGATACGAGGCACGATCTCGACCACCCCAGGCCTCGGCTGACCGTCAATGGATAAGACCGGGGGAGGTTGGCGCATTCAATGCGCCTGCCGCAACGAGACATGCACGCACCGCACACCCACTCAGACCAAAAGGACAACGACCACCCAATGGACCGTGGGGCCTTTGGATGCATCGACCACCCTTCGGATCACAGGGTCTTGGAGTGAGGCATCACCCCTCGGACCGCTCCCCCCACCAATTCAAAAGGCCACTCCGTGGCCAGGCGATGTCAGGATATGGCATGGGACCGCTCAAACACGACTCGACGGGCAGGTGTACGGCCACGCTCGCCACAGAGCACGGGTCTCACATCCAGGGACTTGACTCCTCGGAACCGGCCAAACAAGTTGACCCCCGACCACCTACGTGTGGTCGGGGAAGACGCTTCGCCGCCCCCTTCATGATCAGGAGGGCGGCCGATCAGCAGAGGACGGCAGCCATAGACTCAAACTAGCGCACGACACCCCCCGGGGAAAGTAGGCGCAAGGACGAAGGCCACGACTCGCACTATGCGCCCACATCCCATAGGACTACAAGAGGACAGCCACAACCCGCACTGTGCCGCTATGGCGCACCATACCTCGACGTGGAGAACATGAACCCATGACGACATCCGAGCATGCAACATAAGTTGGGACAAGACGCAGAGGGCCCATGGACCGGGCTCGCCAACTGCCGCCCTCCCCTCGGGCTCTCGACCACTCAGGTCGGGGGAACCCTTTTCTTTCAATTGTCACTCGGCCCCCGAAAGCATATAAGGGGAACCGGGCCTTCATTCTAGCGGACGGAAAAAAGGAAACACTCTCTCTAGCTCTGGAGGGATCTCTCTCTCTCTCTCTCTCTCTCTCTCTCTCTCTCTCCCTCTCCCTTCTAAACCCACACTTACGAGCACCCCCATTGTAAGCCAACTGAGCACTTGAACCGAGAAACACGATCTCGAACCCCTCTGAGACTGGACGTAGGGCTCCGGCTTGAACCAGTATAATCTCCCCATGTCTTGAGTGCTTCCATCGATTCCTAGAGCTGTGCGGCACTAAATTTACTAGTCGGATCACAATACACCGACACATAACATTTGACTGTATTTAATTCAGCATTCCTTAAATTTATAAGCAAAAACAAAATCGCTAGTCCTAATTTTGATATATATTATAATTCACACCTGAGCATCAGCACCTGAAGATACAAGCACCTCCATTGATTGCAAAAATGCTAGTCCAGTTATCTTTTTGTGATGACCTGTGAGCACAGTTGTAACCTGTGCAATTCAATTAAGATAAGTTGATATTTTGGCACGTTGATGTTAAATATAAACTAAACGGTAATTAGTACACTAAGCATAATATTTCACATAGGAAGAATCCATTATCATTAAAAATTCTCAAATTTTTAAATGTCGAGCTAACAACATATGTATGGTTTATGAAGGTTTTTTGGGTCATATACCACGAGGTACTTACTACTCTTCATATTGTTGACGGGAGCTACCACAAAGTTGCTATGTAATATGTGTACCTTGTGGTAGTATCTGCTCAAAGTGCGCAAAAGGTACATAATTTGTTATGTCAAGAAGAACGTAAATAAAACAACATCTACAATCTTATGATATCCTAATACATAAGTAAAATATGAGGGGATATATAGTCTGAAACGAGAGCATATTATTTTACAATGGGTACACTAATGCACTTCCAGTGAGAACTATATATAATAAGTTTTGCCAATCCTATGAGATTCATGCAAACAGGGGATGACATATTCATGTTCAATACTCACTTCGTCTGTACAGACATTGTAGATTTGAACTGAAGAGTCCTCCCTTCCAATAGCTATGATGTTATTGTCTGGCGGGTAGAATGCAAGGAAAGTTGCAGCAGGTGGAGGTGCCATGAAAGTAGTCATGACCTATATATGAGAGATTGCACAAGATCAGTGAAGCCAAAGAAAGGCCATGGTGCAACTACGAAATAAAAAATATTTTACGGAAGTTGTCATGCATGATTTGTAAGAGATCAATCATGGAATTAACTACTTATTGTTATAGACAACTGAAGAAGACATACCTCGAATGTTATCGTTTTGAACAATGAGACTTTGCCACCAGAAGCAGAAATTATATAGCTGCCATTTTTGGATAGTGCAGTGCAGGCTGTTGCTTCTTTAGGGTCATTGCCATCAATGGTGTCGTTTGTCATTGGAATGCCATTTTCCGGTTGCCATAGTACAGGTGGAACAGATTTGGACGACTAACGAAAAGTAATGATGGATGGTTTTTAGAAAACAACCAAACAGAACTACAGTGTTGAAATCTTAAGCTAGTGGTCCTATCTAACCTTGCCACGTGGATTCTTGTCCGTGTGCTCCCATTTCCACAGCTTATGAACAGCATTGGAGCTGAGAGCCAAAAGTGCCAGCCCATTATCTGTGTACAACAAGCGCATAGCCTACGTGAAATATTATGCCGATTTGTTCGGTGTGTGCTATGTCATGAAAATCATAAGCACACGAACAGATACTGATGTGTGATATTCCTTTAATTAATTTAAATGGAAGATGTACATGCAAACGTTGCTGAACATACTTTGCTTGGAGATGCGCTCAGATCTGGCATACACAGTATTTGAATATGTCCTGAGCCAACGATGTCGTCCGCCAACTTCCAGGCCTTGGTTACTAACTCAGGGGCTTTGCTCATTTCCATACATGCCTACCATTTGTTCGATACAGTTAGCAAATAAATACAAATATATTGAACCGCGAGGAAAAAGAAAAAAAAGCACGTGCACACTCGACTGGCCACTCATGAATTCCTTGTCATCATCATAGAAACACAACATACACATTCCAACCAAAACAAAGATACAAGCTTTCTTTCAAAAAAACAAAGACAGTATTCCCTTTTCGAGGATGAGTCGGCTCCCCTAGGGTTGGTGACCCCTGGCGGCCGCCACCCACACCCCGCCGCCGCTGCCGCCGGCCGCCATCCCGGCGCCGGCAGCCCCCTCCCCCGCCTGTCCCCCCCTCCCAACTCCCTCCTCGAGCCCCACAAGTCCAGCCAGCGACGCAGGCCCGCGCCGCCCCCAACCCGCTGCCGTCGCCGCCAGTGGTCCCCTCCCCCTCCCCTTCCGGCAAACCCGGACCCACCAGGCGGATTTGCTGCTAGTCGCAGGCGCGGACGACGAGGCTACGCGGCGGCCGCCTCCGCCTGCGGGGCCCATGCTGCCGCCGCAGGGGATGGCTTCCCCCCACCTCCCTGCATCCGCGCACCCCTCCTCTCCACTCCTGTGCGCGGGCGCGCGTGAGCACGCGGCACGGCCGCCGACGCCACCCGCGACGGGGCCCTCCGCCGGCGTCCCACTGCACGGCCAACCCCAACCTCGCCATGCCTGCGCCCCGTCATTGCCACCACGGGCCGCCTCCACGGTGATGGCGGGCGCCTCCGATGGGAGCCTCCCTAGACCGACGGACCCCACCAACACCGACGCCGAGCCCCACCACCATGGCCACCGCGGCCGGCGCTGGGATGCCTCCTCCAACGCCAACAACGCCGCACCCTCCCACCGCAGCCACCTCCGGCGCTGGAGCGCCTCTATGGACTCCCTCCCCATCCACGCCACCGACTGCGCCGGGCCTCTGCGCTACAACCACCACCTCCAGCTGCAGCTCCATTGAGCCCGACCTACGGGATCCGGCTCTGGAGCACCTCCGCAGATTCCCTCTACGTCCCTGCCGTCGCCGACGCCAGGCTCCACGCTCTCATTGATCGCGGCTCCGTTCTACCCATCTTCGGGAGGGCGCACGAAGCGCCGTCGATGGGCTGACGACAATGGCGACGAGTCCGACGACAACCGTCCCACAACCTACCTGGAGGCCGCTCGTCGCCCTGTGAAGCCAGCCGCAGCGTCCACCGCGCGCGCCCAGACTCGTTCAGTCGTGGTTCTGGGGCATGGCAGAGCGGACGCTAGACAGGGACCTGTGCGATGGCGGAGGAAGCGTAGCCGACCGCGTCACTAGCTAGTGCACAGCTTGCCTGCTCAGCTAGTGGATGGTCGGGTCCCTGCCCACCAATGCCTCGGCGCCCGCAGACGGGTCTCTGCCCCCAACGCCGACGGGTGGCGGGAGATCCTACCCCGACAGAAAGCGGGACTTGCGGCTGCCTCAGCTGAGCCTCGCCGCGGCCCAGGTCTACGCGGATCGGCTCGGAAGATCCTAGCATAGCTCCGTTACAGATGTTTCAACTACCTCTCCTACTCACACCGAGTAGCGACCTGCCGATTGCCACGCCGTTGCCTGCGCTGCCATGAATTCCGCCACCTCGCGAGGGACTGCAAGCGATCCAAGTCGGCGCCGAAGGGTGGTGGCCTGCCTCGCTGCTCAGCTCATGTCGACAACACATCGGCCTCCCAACATGCAACCCTCGGAAGTCCACCGACCTCGGATCGGACCGCGCAGGGAGTCGTGGGGTGTGCCGATGGCAACCGTCGATGTCGGAAACGACGCCGGCAGCGCAGGGGTGTCCCGGCGACAGACATCAGCATGGGCATGCCTGCTGACTACGCCACTGCTTCGACTGCTGCACGCGGCTTCCTCGAGCCAGATCCGCTAGCGGAGGCGCTGTGCGAGGGCACAGGGCCTCCCGTTTGGCTCGTCTCGGTCGACCCGATGCTGGACGAGCTTGCCGCCTCGCTCGTTGTGAGCCGACCAGCGGTCACACCAGCGCCTGTGTGCCTGCATGCTGCGGCAACCGTCTCTGAGGAGGTTCAAGCTTCGGTGGTGGACACCAGTTCTCCGGCGACGGGTCCCCAGTGCACGACGGACCTGCCTCCGTTGTCGCCTGTGCAGGGCATGCCTCCACAGATGGAGCAGCCTGTTGTCGTGGGTGTTGTGGCGCCAAGGGACGACAGTGAGGTCTACACACCTAGGTTCGAGCCGGCCATGCCACACCCGACCCTTCTACGTCGACAAAGGACGGCCTACCGGATAGCCAAGCCACGCCCGACCCCGTGATGCGACGCCCACGCCGCGTGAGGCCGCTCGGCATCTCGCACGGTTTATCGAGGAGGTGCAGCTCAAGCGAAGGTCGCCCTTAATCGCCACTCCACCAAGGCAGAAGACGGCAACCAAAAGGCCCCTGCCAATAAAGAGTAGACGGATTGCCGCTCAGTCGCTGACGCACATACCGACCTCCAAGCGGGGCGAGGTACTCCTTATGCAGAGGATGGGCATCGTGCTGTTGGCAGCTACAGTTTCATCTGTGTCCAAGGGAACATACGACGGCATATTCGCAGGGAACTTGACGCCGAGCCAAGTGGAGGCTCTGGACGAGCTGTTCCAGCGACCAACAACAGGACTGGTAGAAGAACGTTCTTCTCGGATGGCGGAGTTGGGTCGCGCAACCAGCAGTGGAGACGTCCAGCTCCGTAGGTCGCTGCAGTGCTCTTAGTTCAGTTGTTTACCATTTATGTAATATCGAGGTTTGTAACAGTCGGCTAGGAAGGTCCAGTCATAGCTGTAAGACCACCTAGCGCGCTCATCAAAAGCTTGTCGTTTGTACGGTTAAACTCTTCTTATTAAGTACAATGATACGTAAATCTTTTGCGTATTCGAAAAAAAAACTGAGTGCTTTTCCTTGCATTTCTAATTACGTTCCTTCAGTAGTTAGTCACCACAATTCATAGAGTTATGAATGAATCTGCCTTGAGCCACGCAAACACGGCCAACCGGTTGGCAGACTATGGCATTTGTGAGACAACACGGCCAACTTGGTGACATGCATGCATGGCCACTGCAATCCTACGTGTTTGGATCGGAATCTGAGCTAGGCAGCAGATCCAGCCGCTGGTGTTCAGAATCTGAGCCAAAAGCAAACAGGCCCTACATGCATGCAAGCGAGAACAAGGCAATCGGGATATTTTTACGTTAACTATCACGGCCCACCCACCCTTACTTAATACGGAGTAACTATTTATTTAGGAGAACCCGAATGAGCTAGGACTAATAATAATTCAAAGGAGAGGAGCTAGCTAGATTTAGTCCTCTACCACTTGAACCCCGTAGGTACTGTATGTATGAGATAAACATTTTATTGTGACCATTATAAAGATAGAAAGACAGGATAGATAGGAAGTAATAGTAAATCAGAGCCAGTAGCATTTGAATTAGAAGGTTGGTAGCGTGAGATCATATATTCCTCCCCTACCCTGTTGGTTAGAAGGGTGGGATGTTCTGGATGGACTGCGGCCGTGTGCTCCAACGCAGCCTCCGCTTCCTTCACATCCCAAATACTGGCACCTCCACAGTTCACTTCGGCTTTGACTCTCTGGAGCGAACTTGTTCCGAGGTTCTGGAAGCCAAGCAGCTTGTCAAAACCAAGATGCAGGTTCTCGTCTTTTAGGGACCGCACATGGACAACAAACTGAAGGGATTCAAGACTTGGCATGATAGTATTATTAGAGGGTCACCGAGTAGCATTTGAAAACAAGTTCAAATGTGCATGCATGATCAGTTCATCATACCTCTTGGTAGCGTAAGATAATATATTGTGATTCTACCCTGTTGGTTAGAAGGGTGGGATGGTTTGGAGCAAGCGACGAGTTAATCCACGCCGGCAGTCCAGAGAACACGAAGCAGTTCAAATGCAGGAAACGGAGATGCCGACAGGAGACCCTTCCTGCGTCGCTGCTAGCCAAGTCCTTCCTTGGAGAATAGCCAAATCCTTTTGCTAAAAGAGAATAGTCCCAAATTCGAAGTTCCTGGATATTGTGAAGATGACCAAGGGACTCTAGCAAAGCACTCTCGATGCTCTCACTGATCTTAACATGAAGCACAGTCTTGAGCACCCTCAGTTCCTTCAGCAGGCCCAGCTCCTCCACAAACTGCATTATTATAGCATCTTCACCTCCACACGATATATGTAGCTCTTGCAGTGACGTGAGCTTACCGATCAAACCTGCCGGCACTCTTGTTGCCCAATCACCAGCTCGTAGGCAAACAAGTTGCGTCAGAAGTCCCACCTCCTCCGGCAGCTCCTCTATCCCGGAGTCCCGTAAATCCAGTGTTTGCAGAAACCTCAGATATTTTAATCCAGTGTTTGCAGAAACCTCAGATATTTTACCTCCCTAGGCAGCTCAGCGATATTGGTACTCTCTAGTCTGAGGTACCTCAAGTGAAGTAAACTCCCAAGATGATTCTCCGACACATCTTTGATGCAGTCTTTGTTGAAAACAGAACATCCTACCATTTCTACTACATGTAAAGATGGGAGGCGTGGGCATAATGCACAAAAATCACACTCACTGGCAAAAATGGATCTCACTTTCTCCACAGCGATGTTAGCCAGCTGGCCAACGTTGTGCTCTTCAACACACTGTAGGGCTAACCTGCGAGAAATGCTCCCCTGAAGTTTCTGTCGCTCACCACCATTAAATACAGTGACAAAATTTTCTTCACTCGATAGTTGATGTATCAAATCAAGAACCATATCATGAACTGAGCATGCATCAACGTACCCTTCATATTGTGTCTCCTGTGCCTGGATCATGTTTCTATTTATCAATTCATTAAAGTACCTCTCCCCAAGCTCAAATAATCCTACCCCTGCTGCTGCTGCTGCTTGTTCCTCAGAGATGAAACCTTCAGCGATCCACATCCATATCAATCTATTTTTCTCTATCAAATCATCTTCTAGAAATACACTTAGATACAACAAGCAAGCCTTTAGATGTGAAGGCAGATCGTAGTAGCTAAAAGACAATATCCTTCTGGTATTATCTACGTCATCATTGCCTTTATGTCCAAAACCAATTGAGTTGTAGACCTCAGACCAGTCCTCTCCTGGTTTACTGGCCAACAAACTGGCTATTGTAATGATAGCAAGTGGCACGCCGCTACATTTCTTCAAAATTCTTTCACATGTCTCAGCCGAAAGACTATCGAAATACTTCCCTTCACCGTCATCTATTCTTGCGTACAATAATTTTTCAGAGTTATCACGAGAAAGTGGCTGTATTTTGTAAACTTCATCAGCATATGCGGCAACTCCAGAAATGCGTGTAGTGATCACAAGTCTACTTCCACAATTACTTTCTTGCAGAGCACATCTGACTAATTTCCAGGTCTTCTTGTCCCATATATCATCAATAACAATGAAACACCTACACATTTACATGACAACGTAATTGCCTTCATGAGTTGGTAATTAAAATGAGAAAGCATATAAAGAACAGAGCAGTGGCATTATCGACCATAAAAAAGAATAGGTGGTTGTAGATTTTTATTTCATACAACTAGTTATGCTTACTGCTGAAAATACAAATTTACTTCTTTATGACTCTTTTAAATCAATTGTCTATGGATCCAAGATTACTGTAGTAATTTATAGACTTGAAGTGGAATATGCTAGCTCCTTCCAGCCTTAATGTAATATATAAAATAAATAAGATATAAGGAAAGAATTGTACGGCTACGTACTTACTGAAATATAATTAAGTCTCTATATATGCATGTATGCAGTGACCAGCATTGTGTTGAGTGATTAAACTCGTACCTCTTTTCCTGGACGAATTCCTTGAGTTCGTCCATGAGTTGCTTTTCATCCCACATGGTCATATTCAAATTCATGAACTTCTTCTTATCAAGGCCAACAAGAATGTCTCTAAGGACTTTCTTGATGTCAGGGTTTCGACCCACTGGAATAAAAGCCCCCCACTCGAACCGCGGTTTAAGCTGGTCATAGACAACTTTTGCAAGAGTAGTCTTGCCCAGTCCTCCAAATCCAACAACAGACACTATCTTCATCTTCTTAGAACCAGACACATCACCGCCGTCATCCCCTAGGGACAGCATATCTATGAGCTCATCCTTTGGTCCCTCAATGCCAACAAGCTCTGTTGCACTCTTGTACAGATTCAAGATGCGAGGGTCGATGGTCGTTGCTGCCTTGGTGACAACGCTGTCGGGTGTTTTGTACCGGTCACGCCTTGCTGCCAACTCCGCAAGCTTCTTGTAGATTTCTTGGATCTGGCTAGAGATGTTGCGGCGAGCCTTGCTCTTCTTGAACAGGCTGCTCACCTTTTTCCTGAGGCGGCGGAGCTTGTGTGTCTCAGTAGCAGGCTCAGGGGCATCGACGTGCACCAGAAATGCGTCGATGATGTCCTCCATGTCGTAGGACGCCTCCCTGACATCACGCGCCCAGAGCCTGACCAGCGCGTTGAGCTGGTCCGGTGGCATGTCGCTGATCTCGCGGAGGACGGCGTGCGCAGCCTCGAGCTCCCGTGAGAGAATCTGGACCTTCTTCTTCACGCCCTTCTGCAGGCCGTACTCCTCCTTGAGCAGCTCGCACAGCTTGGGGAGCAGGCTCCCCATCGCCCTCACCGCCAGCTCCATGCTTGCAATATCGATTGGTGGCTCCTGCACGCAGCAGCTTGCATTAAAAAGACTAGTAGTAAGCGGGGCTGATTTTTGTGTTGAAATTGAAAGCAAGGTAAAGGTGGGCTCACCTAGATTCACCGCCTGTTCTTGGTAGCAGGAGAAAGCCAGACTGGTCGAGGAAGCCGCGCAGCAGCTGGATCTTCGGTTCACGCCCCTTGCAATGGTGGCTCCAAATGAAAAGAGAAATGTATAGAACTAGTGTTCCATGTTCTTGAGATTGCAGCAAGCTGAAAAGCCCGCGGGCCAAGACAATTTAAAATAGTAACCAGAGACAGAGACAGAGAGAGAGCAGGCAGACAACTTTTCCAGTTGACGACAAGAGAAAAGGTGAGCTTTTCATTTTTCAATTGCTTGATTAACGTGTGTGTCACGCAGAGCTAGCAAGTTACACACGAGAGAGAAAAAGAAAAACAACTCTGATTCCTCTGTGATGTGTCGGTAGTAATTTAGATGCAAACCAGCTCGCATGCTTGATGAATGATGGCCGAAAACGCTGTGGTGGCCAAATGCTTTGGGGCAAACACTATCTCCCGGAATTGGAACAATGTTGGCGAATGGTGTGATGACTAGTCGGCTTTTGGCAAGAAGTACCATGTTTGGGGAGTGGCTGCAGTTTGCTGGGCCATATGGAAATCTGGTAACAAAGCTTGCTTCGAAAAAAGAGAGAAATTTTACAATGATTGGAAAAAAAACATGAGTCGTCCATCGGACGAAATCGAACGGTGCAAAAGTAGGAGGTACCAATGCGAAAGTATCTGGAGGTACTAAATAAGTAGGGATAGTTACAAGATTAGGTAGGGCAAGTACCAAAATATGCGGTGCTATATTTATTTTTTATTTTATTATTTTTTTAGGTTATGGGTAAGTTGGTAATTTTAGCATCTTAGGAGAATCACGGACTGCTCCACCTCCATTGCAGCAGCAGCTCGTCCTTGCGCTCACGCGGCTGTACACTACTGGAGACCGGCTCTTTGCCGAGTGCCAAGTGGATTGCCGAGTGTTTTTTTCGGGCACTCGGCAAAGAGCTTCTTTGTCGAGTGTGAAAAAGAAAACACTCGGCAAAAAAAAACACTCGGCAAAGAGCTTCTTTGCTGAGTGTTTTTTTTTGACCGAGTGCTTTTTTTTTTGACACTGGGCAAAGAAAATTTCAAAGCACATTTTAAAGCAGTAAATTAATTCAAATGAAAAAGTTTTCAACTACAAAGTTGTATAACTCATCAAGATGTACAATGTTTGTTTTGGTCTTTTCTTCATATAATAAAGTGAAAGTAAATTTGTTCACAAATCTAACATCTCTCTTGTAGTTTATGAAACTACAAGAGAGAGATATAAGATTTGTGAACAATATTAAAACGACCATGTCGGATGAATAGATGATCAAACAACCAAAATAAACTTTGTAGATCTCGAAAAGTTATGAAACTTTGTAATTGGCAACTTTTTGATTTGAAATCATCTTGTCATGCAAAACTGCGTTTGAATTTCAAAAATTTAAATTTCGAACTTTACAAACGACCTCGGATGGAAAAACAACCAAAATAAACTTTATAGATCTCGAAAAGTTATGAAACTTTGTAATTGGCAACTTTTTGATTTGAAATCATCTTGTCATGCAAAACTGCGTTTGAATTTAAAAAATTTAAAATTCGAACTTTTCAAACTACCTCGGATGGAAAAACAACCAAAATAAACTTTGTAGATCTCGAAAAGTTATGAAACATTGTAGTTGGCAACTTTTTGATTTGAAAACATCTTGTCATGTAAAACTACGTTTGAATTTCAAAATTTTGAAATTCAAATTTTGTAAACGACCTCGGATGAAAAAACTTCCTAAACTAAAAGTGTAGATCTCAAAAAGTTATGAAACTTTGTAGTTTACAACTTTTTTATTTGAATTCGTTTAGGGCCTCAAACAAGTAATTTACACTCGGTTTAGTATAATATATGGGGAACCAAAATGGAATCTAGACATAGGTGGTAGTGTGGTTACAGGAGGGGACGCACGAGGGAGAGGTCGCCGGTTCGAATCCCGCCGGCCTCGTAGCCGTGAATTTTATGCGAAAAATGCCGGAGATGGGCGGGCGCTGGCCGGTGGGGGCCTCCACCGATTAAAAAAAATCCCATTTTTTCGGGGTTTTTTCGATTTTTTTGGGTTTTTTTCGGTTCCAACTTTGCCAAGGCTTTGCCGAGTGCCCGACAAAAGACACTCGACAAAGACGCTTTTGCCGGCCTATTTTTTGCCGAGTGGCCTTTGCCGAGTGCAAATTGGGCTTTGCCGAGTGCCCCTGGCACTCGACAAAGCCACTGAGTCTGGTAGTGTGTCTCCTTTGCCTTTGCCGCCACACAGCAAATGCTCTGCCGGTGGCGCTGCAACATCTGGTTGCATCGCCTTTCACTGTCGCCCGTGGATGCTCAGTGTCAGCGGACGGTGCCGGTATGTTGATCACCACTGTTGCGTGCTCCTGCTCAAACGGCTCGCTTGGCTTCTAACAGTAATGGCACTATGGAAGCCTACTTTTGTCCCACCGCCTGGTCCCTGCTGAGCGCTCTCGGCCGTGGCGCTGTCTGATGCTCCGGCGAGCTGGGACCTCATCTCCAGTGACCTCGCCGTCGCGCCCCACCCCTCCGCCTGCCTGTGTCTGGCTCCCGCAGCAGCAGCATGCTGTGCAGCACGGTGAGGAGGCACATGCCGAAGTCGGCCAGCACGGCCGCCCATAGCACGGGCCGCCACACAACGGCCAGCGCGAGGACGGCGGCCTTGGCACCCACGGAGACGAGCACGTTGGCAGCTTTCCTGGTTACAGCAGCCGTCTCAGGGGATCAAATCAAAGATGATGAAGACTGGTCTTTCACAACCATTGGGCGAGCTTCGGGGCTTAACGATGTCGCAGAGGGGCCAGGGGAGAGGGGTTACGTGAAGGGCATAACCTCTGTTACATAAATACCCTCAATAAGATAAATTATTACTTAATAAATAATGTTTCTCAATTAGTTATTATTAGCTAAAAAAATAAAAAAAAACTTTCCCAACCATTGTAAAAGATCTTTTTATATAGACCATTGGCTCCCTCGCTTGCATATGTCTAAGCGAGGTGGGACTAATAAAATTGAGAAGGACCCTGGCTTGCAGGGTGGGAGTTGGCTTGCAGCTTGTAGAGTGGGCCGTGGCTGGGCCTCTACGCCTATCAGTTCACCCAGACAAGATGTAAGAGTGATCCAGTTAACTGTAAGATATAGTGCTTATAAAAGAGACCATATTATAGTTAAATGAGATGTAGTGCATATAAAAAATCAGCCAGACGAGACGTGAGTGATCCAGTTAACTGTGAGCTACACTGCTTATAAAAGAGTCCATATTATAGTTAAATGCGAGATGTAGTGCTTATAAAAAATCACCCAGACAAGACGTGAGAGATATAGTGCTTATAAAAGAGTCCATATTATAGTTAAATGCGAGATGTAGTGCTTATAAAAAGGTCTATAAAAACAGATGTTATATAACCTACATACGCTTGCCCATCCACCTGCATAGGGATGAAAACAGATCGGATACGAACGGATATTGCTGATATCATATTTGTTTTCATATTTCATATTTATATATGTTTAGATTCGGATTCGGACATGGATAGCTACCGGATACATATACGAATATGGATTGTCTCAGTTACGGATACGAATAATGAGTAGGTTACGGATATGAATAATGAGTATCGAATAAGGTATGAATCGAATTCGGAGAATATCGGATACAAATATCTATTCGGATGAGTAAAAGCAATATATATCATAAGTGCGCAAACCATTACACCACTCTATGAGTCCATAATCCATCTAGATTAAGCCTAACGAGTAAAGCAACAAATAAGAGATAAGATTAAGCGTTATAAAATATTTTTATATTAATTTTCATTATTTATCTTGGAATACAAAATTTTTAAAACACGGAAGAGGAAAGAAATGCGAACCATCTAGGCGTCCGTTTTTTTTTTTTTTGAGGGAACCATCTAGGCACACGTGTTCTCTAATCAACGTGGACTTCGAGTGCCAGACTCGCGCTCGTCAACGGACTTGGGCCGAGCTAAACGTTATTGGACCGCATGAAAAAAAAAACTAGCAGCAAGTTGTTGCCGTAGTCTACACTATGCAAAGCAAGAAGAATTTGTCCCACCTTGCTAGCGGACAAAGGCACATGGCCTTGTACCCGTGACGTGTGGTATGAGGATGAAAAATGTACATCTACTATATACTACTGGAAGGTGGCTGGACTGCTGGCTCAGTTCGATATATCCGATTTTTACCTTGATTATCTGATTTCCGACGAATACCTACAATATTACATTTGTATTTGATATCTGTATAAAGTATCCGTTTTAATATCTGTATTCGGAAAAACATTCGGATATACGAATAACTATCCAATTAAGTGTTCACATTTATTTGGTCCGATAAATGCCCCGGATATCCGAATAACTATTCAATTAAGTGTTCATATTTATTCGGTAGGATAAATATCCGTATCATTTTCATCCCTACACTGGCACATTATTGATCATAGTAATAATATAATAATATAATCGATTGATTGATTGGTAATTGATTATTGATGCAGTCCCTGCAATTCGGTATTCTCGTTGGGAATTTACCGGAAGAAAAAGAAAAGGCAATGTTCAGGAAAAGCATTTATCTATTTGCTGATTTGCTGATGGGTGGTGAATTGGTGTGCCATGTGTTTTGGGCATGGGTGACCCGTTGAGTACTTGTGACATGAGCGGACATGGACATGAGTTTAGGCATAAAATTAAACCTGCCATCTCTAGCGTACATACCATATCAGAAGAGAAGAAAATAAAGATTCAGAACACAAAGAACATTCAGATAAGCCTACTAACTGAAAACACAAAGAACATGAATTTAGATGTCTGTGCTATACAATCGGGTATCCCGACTACAAGAATGGCCGAACAACCGACACCGGATCAGAGAAGACCCGATGAGATACGACGTCTTATTCCAGGAAGGATATCCCCAAGATTGCGGCAAGATTCCAAAGGAGGCGCGATTCTTAGCTTGTAGGGCAAGTTGATCCCGGATATAAATAGGTAGATAGGCTCATGTTGTACCCCATCTGATCCAACCTTTGGCTTTGAGATACATTGTAATCGCTACTCGCCGAGTTCATAATACAAGAAGCAGCAACTGGACGTAAGGCTTTTACTCGCCTACGAGGACCCGAACCAGTATAAACTTTGTGTCTATTGTGATTGCTCTTTGCACCAAGTGGGGTTCCTGAAGATCC
The DNA here is from genome assembly GCF_019320115.1 of Miscanthus floridulus. Taxonomy (NCBI): domain Eukaryota; kingdom Viridiplantae; phylum Streptophyta; class Magnoliopsida; order Poales; family Poaceae; genus Miscanthus; species Miscanthus floridulus. Next base: position 21,983,939 of record NC_089596.1, read on the forward strand.
ATGTATCTGCCGATCAAAAACACCGACAGAGGCACGCTAGGTAGGGGGATCTCGCGCGAAGATCAATCATGCCGATCGTCAAGGGAGTTTGGTACCCGGATCCGACGACTTCCAATGTCGCCATCCCACCAAGCTCAGTCAGATTTGAGATCATTGGGGATTTCCACTCGTATTCCCCGATCCGTTAGCCGTCACCCCTCTACGTGCCACCATCTATCCACTTTGGTAGTTTGGTCTTCGAGCACCAGGGAGATTTCAATCTCAAGTTAACCGGGATCGAAGATCCCGATCTAACTCGCTCAGGGCGAGAAGTGTTCACTTCCTGGGCGCAGCTTCCCGAAGGGGATCTTGCCAACCAAGCCTCCAAACTCAACCTAGACTACAAGGGCTCGGACGACGAGATCAACCCTTACTAGAGTCACCGTGTCTATATGGTGACTCACGATCAATAGCAGGCGGAGGACGCCGGGTCATCGGCAACTCATGAACCGCCACACCTTAGTGGAGCACCGACGCTGAACACGATCCCACAGCGCACCGTGACAGCTCCATCAGCCCTGGCCGTAAGGAATCTAGATTCCGACTTCCGAGCGATCCAGGAAGACAACATTCAGATCAGAATGCTCCTGAACACAATGGGAGCCCTAGCTGACGACGGATCGCCCCTCGCGACCGTCATAAAATAGGCCATGGATCTCGTAGACTAGGCCAAGCAGCGTCTTGATGCCAAGGCCGCTGCACCATCTAGATCTCAGTCAAGGGCCAGAACGCGCCCCAGAGGTCTAATCGATTGGTAGCCGGTGGAAGCCGGTATCAACCCCTACCAGGCTGTGATATGAGGCCTCAACTAGAAACCCATCGCAGGAACTGCGATGCTCAGGAAACCATCAACATTAACCAAGCCCAACACCGACGCGATCAATCCCCACCTCACCAGCAGAACGTGTCGGTAACTGGCTACTCAGCGTTCGTGCCAGATCTACGCAGGGTAGTCTGGCCCAAAAAGTTTAGAGCCGGTCCCATCGACAAGTACGATGGCACCACCAATCCCAGGGAGTGGATCCACATCTATTCCATGGTGATCGAAGCAGCATCAGGTAATGACTACGTGAAAGCCAATTACCTGCTGACTATCCTACAAGGATTGGCCCGAACATGGCTGATGAATCTGCACGAGGGCACTGCCCGATCTTGGGAGCACTTGTGCCAGATGTTCGAGGCCAATTTGCATGCTACATACAACCACCCCAAACATGAGGATGATCTGTTTGCATGCATCCAAAAGCCCGATGAGTCTCTTTGGGACTTTATCCGTAGGTTCAGCGATATCCACAACACGATCCCCGACATGATTGAAGATCAGGTGATTGTGGCCTTTAAACAGGGCTGCAAGGATGAAAGAACAGAGGAGAAGTTGGCCACCAAGAACCCAAAGTCAGTGGTTGTGAGATCAACCCGAGTCCACCTAAGCAGCCGATGACAAAAAGAAGAACAAGGAAAAGAAGCGTAAGACTGAACGCGCCGACGTCCTTGCCGCCGAGAAGGGAAATGCACCACCTTGACGACAAGGTAAACCCGATGACCTCCCCATGTATTGTCCTGTTCATTGCTCTACCAAGCACAGCCTTGCGGACAGCAGAAGCAAGAGGACGAACAACAGAGAAGAGGCGATGCGCCCGGGAGGCAACAACAGCACAATCATTGTGCTGAACTGGCTCAAGATGATGATGCAATCATCCTACCAGAGATGGAAATCTTGACGATCTACGATGGCAGTGCCACCCCCACCTCCAAGACCAAGTTAAAGCAAGTCGAGCGGCAGGTCAACAGCACTCAGCCCTCAGACAAATGGCTCAAATGGTCAGAGGTGCCTATCAAGTTCGACCTTACAAATTACCCCGTGAATCTGTATGACGGAGCACTGCTCCCGTTGGTGATCAAGCCATACATCGGGAATTACAATGTTGGGAGGGCCTTGATCGACAATGGCAGTGCACTCAACCTACTCTTCGTGAGCACCTATGATGGACTAGGCTTGCCCAGGAAATCTCTCATCCCGGTCAACGAGCCCTTCTACGAGATAATGCCGAGCATGTCTGCATACCTGAAAGCCCTAGTTTGGTTTTGGCTAATTGATGAAACCTAGTGTACTAACCTATTGCTCTAAGAGTGATTATGAGATAGGTTGGTACATCCCAAATGATGGAGCTACAAGGCACTCAAAGTGATGGAGGTGGCCTAGTTGATGTTGATTAGGTGCTCCAAATTGGGAAAAGAAGAAGGAGAAAAACAAAATTGATCAGGCAAAGGTATAAAACCTGAGGATCATTTTGTTTTGGTGATCAAGACACTATAGAGAGTGTGATCACATTTGGGATAGATAGCCGTACTATGAAGAGGGGAAATCATAGTTAAAGCAGTTAGCAAGTGCCACTAGGTGAAGTGATTCATGCATATGCATTAGGACATAGTGTGCTAACTCTTAACCCTTGAAAAATGCTAACACACGTGCACAAGCGGTGTAACACTTTGGTGTTAGCACATGGAAGCAAAGGTGGAAGAAAGGAGTTGAAATGGTGAAGAAACAGAGCTTCGGACCCTAGGGCGTGGTGGTCCGGACCATCAGTGATGGGTTCAAAACCTAACCCTAGGTGATTAGTGCTGTGGCACTTGATCCGGACTCTGGTGGCACGGGGGGTCCGGACCAACAGCCCTTGGTCTGGTTGGAGGCCCCCGGCCACGTGGTGAGCTACGAAGAGGCGAGGGAGCTCTAGACTTGGTGCTTTGGTTCGGACGGTGGAGCTGGACGGAGTCTGAACATGTTTTGCCCCTCGGGAACCTTACTGGAAGTGTCCGGACTAGGGTCAGCGAAGGTCCGGACGCCGACTGTTCATCGTTCAGAGCCTGAGTCTAGACGCGCGGGAAGAGCTGACCGGGTGTGGCAACGGCTAGTTTCAAACGCAAGGACACATGGCGACGCGATGTTATACGTTGAAGCGAACCGGACCTTGGGCCCTTGGTCCGGAGTGGCCACTGATCCTCAGTCCGGACGGTGAGTCCGGAGGCCCGTAACGGCTACTAGACACGTGGCGCGCTATGGCTGCGACTGTGAGGAACCGGACCCAGGATGATTGGTCCGAACCCCTCGGTCTGGAGCACTGTTGCTCGGTCCAGTTGCCTCTGCGAAGGGGTAACGGCTAGTGGAGGCTTGGGGCCTCCATAAATAGATGTTGGCCGGCTTTAGCTTACTCTCTTGTATATTTTCATCAGTGATACATCATTGTGAGCTAAGCCAAGCCTCTCCCACTCAATCTCTTGCTTGATTGTGCATCCAAGTGAGTTGGGAGTAATCCAAAGTGCATTTGCTTGAGTAATTACATCTAGTGGCACTTGTGGAGCCTGACAGAAATTCCTTAGTATGATTTTAAGTTATTCTAATAGAGGGAGAGAAGAAAACGGCGCAACATCTGGTAATGACAGGGAGAGGTATGATTTGAAGTCTAGCCAAACTGCTTACACTAGTAAGGCATAGTTGGTTCAGAATTCAGCAAACACACAGGAGGAGGAGAAAGTCACAAAAGTCTCACCTCCTCGGAGAAAGGCTTATAGAGAAGACAAATCTAATAGGCAGAGCAATTACATGAAAAAGGATAATGGTCCTGAGACAGGTCGGGCTGGGTATATGATGCAGCAGGCAAAGCAGCTGCAACAGCAGCAAAGGCCAGCATCTGCTTCAGCTTCATCAAGGCAATCTGAAAAGGAAAGTTCTTGTGATGATGTAGAAATTGATGCAATTCTTGAGGTAAAGACAATTCATGAAAATGCTGTGTGATTTTATCCTGCATCGAGATGTGTTGCTAAGCTTTCTTTTGTATGTTAGGAAGAGGAGGCCCTCATAGCAGCTCACAGGAAGGAAATCGATAATACTATGGAGATCGTGCGGGAAGTAAGTTTTAATCTACTGAATAATGTCCATGATAATGTTCTTAGATTGACAGCTGTATACATACAATAAGTCATCTTACTGATGTATGGCGAATTAGAATTTGAAAAAGCCAGACTGTAGGCTTTGATCATCAATTAGTTAAAATCTATCTATGTTTACTTGTTTAGTGGACAAAAAGATATATCAATAGATTTGTACTCCATGCCAAAACCGATGCGAATGGTGCTTAGTCAAATGATTTGAAGTTTGACCAAATTTATATAAAAAGATGCTAATATTATCGTACTAATTAAGTATCATTAGAAGCGTCATAAAAATAATATTTTTAATATTTTCTATGAACTTCGTCAAACTTAAGATAGTTTGACTTTGACCAGACCTAGAATTGCATCCTTTTTTGGGACGGAGGTAGTATTTCACATGCCTTTTAGTAAAATAGTTTTGTAGTAATTGATATTATATTGTAAGAGAATCAATGGACAAATCGTACCTTGATAGATTCTTTTAATTATATAATACGCCTTATTATAATGATATTTGTGTGTTCATAGGAAGAAATGTGATTGGCTAGTACACATATATGCACATACATGTCCAGACTAGTTATCATAAAGAGGGGACCATATATTTTGTGAATTAACGTTTAAGCTGTCTATTTGCTTTTGACGTCCTTGTTTGTTCTTTTGTTTTAAGGTCACTGGTTGATAATACCGCTATTTCACAGCGCTGTTCATTTTGCCATGCTGCTTAAACACATGCTTTATTTTTCTCAGGAGATGAACCTTTTGGCAGAAGTTGATCAACCAGGTAGCCTGATTGACAACTATGTGACCCAAGGCTGCAGGTTTGGTCAGCCTCCAAGCACGCTTGGCACGGTTCCAGCACCGCCTCAAAGAGCAAGAGATCCTTAGCCGCAAGAAACCTTCCAGATAGTATGATCAGCAATGGCTCATTGGCTCTGGCCTTTTGCCTGGTAATCTGATTGCTTGGAGATCAGTTGTGGTCTCAGTTGTTTTTTACCTGTGTGCTCCAGTAAATGCTAGTCCCAAGCAAGGCAGTGATAGAAGACACATGGGAGTGGCTTAGGGCGGTCTTGATGTTGAGGCCGTGGTCCTGGTTGATATCACCTGCACACTTTGGGTTTGTCTTGTCAGGGTTGATAACCAGTTTGGTAATAGTCCTTTTTGCAGTGGGGCTGCTTGGGTGTGCTTTTTTTGGAGGATGTAAGGCTTGCCCACTTTGCCTTTCTTTCTTTTCCCCATTTTGTACGAGGAATTGGAACTGTTGTTTGCAGATATCAGTGGGTCTGATTTTCGCCGTTGGGTCTTTGTGGAAACTGATACATTGTTGTATATTCATTACTGATATTATTTGCATTGAGGAAGTGTTTACATCAAAATTTGGGAAGAAGAATGCGGGAACTCGAAGCTCCCAAGATCGTGCCATCAAGGAATCGATTGCATAAAGGTCGATATCAGCTGATTCAAATGCAGCACTAGAATCGGCTCTCTTCAGATGACACCAGCAGATAACGACAAAAAAGCTACGGTTGGCATCGGAAAAAATATGTTGGACTTTACAAAAAGGGAAAGATTAGGGTCCAAGTTATCTTAAATTAGGAATGTTTTCTCTTATGCCAAAGATTGTAATGAGTCGTGGTTAAGTAAGATTCATGCTTAGGTTCCGGATATAAATATTGGACCCCGGCTATTGTAAAAGACATCGAATCAACCAATACAAGTTACTTTGTTTTTTTGGCTCCGTGCCAACCCTTAGGAATAGGAGTAGAGTAGAATCCGGCGAGTTCTTCAACAAGCAGGGCTGCATCAGTCCGGCCGACCTCCGGCTTGTCTGTAAGTACCGTCATGGTTTATACTTTGGTTTGTACGGCTGCATCGGTTAAGTTCGACCTCCACTGCGAGCTCTAGTATAAACTAGTTATCGATCTTGGTCTAATTCAAGTACTGCTACATCGATCCGGTCGACCTCCACTGCTCGGATTAGATTAAGGTCAAGTTATCGGCTCTACCTAAGGGTGGCATCCTTCAGGTAGACTCATTAAGTTACCGATCTTGCTGATGTTCTTACTGTCATTAGTCTTTTCTGCAATATCAACCTACCCCGTCGAGATCGATCTAGATCAGCCTCACATCCTTTTAATCCCTCGTTTATCTCGATTACATTACAATAGTCATTACTTTAAGCGATGGGTTATGTTTTATCGGCTGATCTACTTCGATCTTGATAGTGCATAGTACGCGGTCAGGGCATGTCTGATCTTGAGGAGGTTTACTAGCTAGTTGAATCAGGTCTATAGCCCACTATCACGACTGCATCGATCCGGTCGACCCCCACTATTAGTACTCTAGACCGGAGGATGCTAGCTGGTAGGTTTGCTTTCGACCAGGCATGACCCTGGCTGTTTGCTATGCCTGCATCGGCTAAATAGCCGATCGCTCGTATTTCAACGTTCATACTATGTTTTCATGATCCTGTTAAATATGAGTAGATCCGTTTTCTTTAAGGATATAATATGTTATCTTTATTATGGCTGTATCGATCCGGTCGAAACCCACTGTTAAAGATGATAGGTTAGATTTGAGGAGTTGATAGGTCTGCTCGTGTTGAATAGTCTATTGTTCACATGCTATGATCCTTTTTCTACCTGAATCGGCTCTTTTAGCCGATTCGTCTGCGCTTCCACAGATATGACACGCTCTCATGAACCTCTTGAAGTATGGTTGATTCTATGAATTCTTTGGATTTAGTTTGTTGTTATCATCATAGCTGCATCGATCCGATCGAACCCCACTGTTAGTGGTTATGGATTAGGTCTAGACGGTTCGTGGGTCCGTTTGTATCAAATAGTCAATTGTGCGCGTGGCATATCCCTTTTTCTTACTAAATTCATTGGCTCTATATTACGTATTGACCGAATTTGATTTAGCCAGTGATGTATCTTTGACACATACATGTTAATACCTCAAGAGAAAGAATCATTAAAATTGGGTACATCGCAATTGTCATTATGAAGTCAATCACAACCCACAAATGTTACAGTTCTTAACAGCCGATTTTCTTCTCGTATCGGTTATTTGATCGATTTTGCCGTTTGGCTGTTGGTCCACTAGATCGCCGAGCACTCACCGGCGTTGTCGACCACGGCTAACGTTGTCCAACCACACACTATGACTAAAGGTAAAATAACGATGGTTCATCATTGGCATCACTAGCGCGTGCTCGGCATCATTAGTGAGTGGTCGGATATCTTCGTGATCCAGTGGGCTAACACTGGCTGCTCCCGAAGTGGCACACTTGGAACTGTCTGGGCAAAAACCGGCATGTTCCACCTTAAATTACTGATAAACTTTCTCTGCTTGTCAATTGCAGGTCAAATTGACTAGCACGCCTCGGGAGGAATTTGCAGGGTTGACTGGTCCTGCGTTGAAGCCAAGCGGATCTCCAGCCTTGCTCCGTCAAGCAGATCCTTCCGGCTTGCTGTGTGTTGACATTTTCGTGTCAACACACGTTTTGGCAAGCTCGGTGGGACCCCACAATCGTCATGGCGACTTACGACAACAATGACATCCTTATGGTACCTTATGAAGACCTATCTAATGAAGATAAATATGTCATCAGCAAAGCTATAGAAGAATTTCAGAACAAGTGTTTGTTGTCCTACACCAAGACACGTGACAATAAAGTTGTTCAGAAATATCCACTACCAAGAGTTCTGTTGCATGGGCAGACAGATGCAGATGAAGCTGAAGACAGACGTTTCTTTGTAGAAGCTGTAAACAAATCTGTTCATGACGCCATATTGAACCACAATGCAGTTTTCCTTAACACATTTCACAACACCATGAAAGAGGTGTTTCATGGGTTTCCAATTGATCAGATTGGGCCAGCTTATTAGAACATTCCACATCCATCGACTCAGGGGACTAATCAAGCCGGTACTAGCCATCAAGAAGTAGGACCAGCTGGTAATGATGATGTCCAGGTAGTTCAAGCTCATCTGAGTAGATTCAAGGTACCACCACCAATCAGATACAGTATAATCTTGGTTCGTCAGAACAGCATGTGCAACAGCCGACGGGGCAAGTTCAGAATCAAATGGTCAATTTTGGCACGTCATGCCAGATACCGTCGTCGGCTCAAAAAATAGCGCCATAAGTTCAAAGGATTCATAGAGATATAGATCCTAATATCTATAACCAGAGACTTTAAGCAACAAACTAGCAAAGGACCTAGCAGATAGAGATTCCGCAAGGGTATCATTATGTCATAGATTACAACACCCTTCACATGATTCCAAATCCGGGGTATCAAGGTACCAGAAATTTTAATCCACAGATGGGTTAGCAATTGCAGCGAAATTCAAATTCAAATGCTGATGAGTTATTGCTTAGAGTGACCGAGATGATGAAGAATCAGTTCGGTTTGAAGCCAAAAGGTTAGACCTTCTCGTACAAACGCCCATATCTAGAGTGGTATGATTTGGTCGCTCTCCCTGCAAATTATAGGTTTCCGAAGTTTGCTAAGTTCACTGGCTAAGATAGCACAAGCACAATAGAACATGTCAGTCGGTATCTTACACAGTTGGGCGAAGCATCCATTGAAGAGGCCCATCAAGTTTGTTTCTTCTCCTTGTCTCTGTCAGGACTAGCCTTCACTTGGTTTTCTTCGCTGCTAGTTAACTCCATTGCTAATTGGGCTAACCTAGAGAAGAAGTTTCATACATATTTTTACACTAGGACAGGAGAAAAGAAAATTATTGATTTGATGACTATAAGGCAGAGAACCAAAGAATCGGGCACCGAGTTTCTTCAGAGGTTTCGAGAGACCAGAAATTTGTGCTTCTTATTGAACTTAACTGATGATCAGCTAGCTGCTTTGGCTGTTCAAGGAATGTTGCCAACATGGAGAGAGAAGCTGCTGGGGCAAGAATTTGACAACTTAGGTCAGTTGGCTCAACGAGTGGCGGTGCTCAATAGCCAATTCCAGAGTATGTGCAGAGATACTGATTCTAGAAGAATGCCGCAATTGCCGAAACCTATAATGCATATTCAGTTGATGACTGCTATGAAGACGATGATGAAGAAGAAGTTGCCGTGGCTGAATAGAATTGGGGTAAGAAGACAATAATAGTGTCAAATCCTTGGGGAAGAGGAGTCGAAGAAAGCTATGATTTCGACGTCATAAAATTGGACAAGCTCTTCGATTTCTTGCTCGAGAAGGGACAGATCAAGTTGCCCGATAATCATGTTATGTTGCCTCCCGATCAGTTGAAGAATAAGAAGTTCTGCAAATTTCACAACGCCACTTCTCATTCTACTAATGAGTGTAGAGTTTTTTGGCAACATATACAGAGAGCTATTCAACAAGGAAGGCTCAAATTTAATACACCTCGAAAGATGAAGGTTGATGATAATCCTTTCTCAAGAGATCAGAACATGGTTGATGCTAGGTTGCTCAAAGGGAAAACTAAAGTCCTAACATCAACTAGATCAAGAGAAACTGGAACAGTCGATCCCGAGATGTAAATATCGGCTGATGAATATAGAGAGCCGATATGAACAGGAGGAGACATCAAGGAAAGGGGCGACAAGGCCGCGTGTTACATCTCGAATTTTGTTGAATAAATGACAGCAGTAGAAGGAAAAGAATTATCAGCGTTGGTTAGAAGAGCAAGAATACCAGCGTCAACAAGAAAAAGAGAGGTATGAGAGAAAGCGAGCTGAATCGCATTGGATCTGTCCTTTTTTCAGATATTGTTGGAATGAAGGTTTGAAGTTGCCTACTAGAAATAACTGTCTGGAATGCAGCGAACAATATTGGGAGTTTAGGCAATCTCAAGACAACCGTCAGTCTATCCATGCTCGAGATGAGTATCATCATAATAATATGGATCGGCGCTTAAAAAATAAAGGTGTTCATGATCGGCTAGGAAAGCGAGTTGTTGATCAAAATTGGACTAATTATGAAGAAGAGGATAGTGAAGAAGAATATGTTTGGCAGGAAGGGCAATGGTGTCCAGGAGGTTTGACAAGAAGCCAGAAAAGAAGGGTGCAACGCCTAAGGAACAGAGAGCTAGAACATGCTCAGGCGTTTGGTAAACCTCAAGTGTGGCGTGCTAAACAAACAGCTAGTAGGGGTCAACCATCGACTAATATTCAAATAACTTTTTTATTACCATCAGAATTTAGAGCTCTAGTAGACCAAGAAGTCTATTCGGATTTTGATGAATCAGAGTATGAAGAGATAGTTGTCAAGTTAACAGTTATACAGCAGGCTATATTCAATAAGCTAGTCAAACATCGGCACTTAAAGGCTTTATATATAAAAGGTTTTGTTGATGGGAAGCCGATGAGCAAGATGTTGGTGGACGGAGGTGTTCCTATCAATCTTATGCCTTACCCCACTTTTTGTAAACTTGGCAAGGGACCAGGAGATTTGATTGAGACCGACATGATGCTTAAGGATTTTGAGGGTAATGCGTCTAAGACCCCGAGGGCAATGAACGTCGAATTGACAATCGGAAGTAAGACTTTGCTCACCACATACTTCGTCATTGATGGAAAAGGTTCATACAGTCTACTCCTTGGTCATGACTGGATTCATGCAAATTGTTGTGTACCATCAACTATACATCAATGTTTGATTCAATGGCATGAAGATGATGTTGAGCTGGTTCACGCTGACGAATCTGTGAGTATCGCAACAGCCGATCCAGTATTTTGGGAGCTAGAAGACTTTGAGTGTTTTTCTAGCAAGCTATGGGAAGGAGGCTTCATTAGAGTCAATGATGAAAGCCAATAGCCGATCCAAGCAGTCGGCTTTGAAATTTTATTTTAATGGATAATCCAATAGATGGTACAGATGGTAAACTAGGGCATGGCTTCACGTCAGCTGATGAATTAGAAGAGATGTATATTGGTTCTGGAGATAGGTCTAGGCCGACGTATATAAGTACCAAGTTGGATCCTGAGTATAAGCAAGAGTTAGTAGATCTATTAAAGGAATTTAAAGATTGTTTTGCTTGGGAATACTATGAGATGCCTGGTCTAGACCGATCAATTGTTGAACATCGGTTGCCAATCAAACCTGGATATCGGCCGTTTAAACAAGCTCCGAGGAGGTTCAACCCAAACGTTCTTGATGATATCAAAATGGAGACTGAAAGATTACTAGAAGCAAAATTTATCCGACCGTGCCGATATGCAGAATGGATATCGAATGTTGTTCCTATGAATAAGAAAAATGGGAAGTTAAGAGTTTGCATTGATTTTAGAGATCTAAACAAGGCTACACCCATGGATGGTTATCCGATGCCGATAGCCAATATGTTGGTAGATGCAGCAGCCGGGCATAAGGTTATTAGTTTCATGGATGGCAATGCAGGATATAACCATTTTTTTATGGCTGAGGAAGACAGCTAAAATAGCTTTCAGATGCCCTGGCGCAATTGGTTTATTTGAATGGGTTGTAATGACCTTTGGTTTGAAGAATGCCGGTGCAACTTATCAGAGGGCAATGAATTATATTTTTCATAAGTTGATCGGCAGGATTGTTGAAATCTACATCGATGATGTGATGGTGAAATCCAAGGGATACAAGGAACATCTAGCTGATTTGCGGGAGACTTTGGAGTGCATAAGAAAACATGGTCTAAAGATGAATCCTAATAAGTGTGCCTTTGGAGTATCAACTAGACAATTTTTGGGTTTCATGGTCCACGAGAGAGGAATCGAAATTGGTCAAAAAAAGTATGAAAGCAATTGATGAGGCAGTGCCCCCGACTACTAAAATAGAGTTACAATCTTTGCTTGGTAAGATTAATTTTATCAGAAGATTTATTTCAAATTTGTCGAAAAGAGTTCTGTCGTTTTCTCCCTTGTTGAAGTTGAAAAATGGTCAAGAATTTAAGTGGGGTGACGTACAACAAAAGGTGTTTGAGGAGATAAAAGAATATATGAAATATCCACCTGTGCTAGTCCCTCCTCAGCAAGGTAAGCCTTTTAAGTTGTACACATTGGCCGATGACCAAACAATTGGATCAGCCTTGATGCAAGAGTTTGAAGGAAAAGAACGAGGTGTTTTCTATCTGAGTAGAAGGCTTTTGGACCCAGAAACAAGATATTCTCCCATCGAAAAGTTATGCTTATGCTTATGCATATATTTCTCTTGCACTAAGTTGCGGCATTATTTATTATCGACTGAGTGTACAGTTGTTTGCAAGGCTAATGTGATCAAGCACATACTATCAATGCCAATATTAAATGGAAGAATTGGGAAGTGGATTCTTGCATTATCAGAATTTGATTTAAAGTACGAATCGGCCAAAGAAGTCAAAGGGCAAGTAATAGCCTATTTTGTCACCCAGCATCATAAGCCAAGTATTGGCTACATAGAGCCGGTATCTTGGGCGTTGTTCTTTGATGGGTCATTATGCAAGCAAGGTAGTGGCGTTGGTATTGTTATTATTTCACCTCGAGGGGGTGGTAAGTTTTGAGTTTGCTTTTCCAATTGAGCCGATGATTACCAACAACCAAGCAGAATATGACGCTATTCTTAAGGGGCTTCAACTTCTTCATGAAGTAAAGGCCAAGGCAATTGAAGTATTTGGAGATTCACAGTTAATTATTAATCAGTTGATCGGCCTATATGAATGCAAAGAAGATACTCTGAGGGGATATTATGATGAGTGCCAAAGGTTGCTCAAGGAATTTCCTCATGTCTCTCTTCAGCACATTCCGAGAGCACAGAATCAAGAGGCTAATCGTTTAGCTCAGAGTGCGTCAGGTTATCGAGTGTTTCAAGAGATCTTAAGTAGCGATACCTCGAATAATGATTGGAGTTGAAATAGCCGATTACCTTAAGAATCCATTACAGAAGATTACCAGAAGGCTAAGGTATAAATCAACTAAGTATGTTTTGCTGGATGATCGGTTATATTACAAAACAGTCGATGGGGTGTTGCTTAAATGCTTAAATCAAGAAGAAGCTAAGGTGTTAATGGGTGAAGTGCATGAAGGGATATGTGGAGCTCATCAATCGGCTTATAAGATGAAATTGATTATTCGCAGGACTGGATATTTCTGGCCAACAATACTAGAAGATTGTTTTGAATATTATAAGGGGTGTCAAAATTGTTAATGTTTTGGTAATATTCAGAAATCACCCGCATCGGCTATGAATCCAATAATCAAACCAAGGCCGTTTCGAGGTTGGGGAATTGATTTAATTGGCCAGATTTTTCTGCCTTCAAGTAAAGGACATAAGTTCATATTGGTAGCAATGGATTACTTCACTAAGTGGGTTGAGACAATTCCTTTGAAGACGGTAACCTCAAAGAACATGGTTGATTTTGTCAAGGAGCATATTGTGTATCGTTTTGGAATTCCTCAAACTATCACTACCGATCAAGGGACAATGTTCACATCAAAAGAGTTTGGAGATTTTGCCGCCCGTATGGGAGTTAAGTTGTTAAATTCTTCTCCTTACTATGCTCAGGCTAATGGCCAGGCAGAAGCGTCCAATCAAATTATGATTAAGCTGATCAAGAAAAAGATTGAAGAGCAGCCAAGGAAGTGGCATTCAACGCTTAATGAGGCACTATGGGCATATAGGATGGCCAGTCATGGATCGATTAAAACGTCACCTTATGAACTTGTGTATGGTCATAATGCAGTCCTTCCTTGGGAGAATCAAACTAGATCGAGGCGTGTCACATTGCAAAATAATTTATCAACCGAAGTCTACAAGAATCTTATGATAGACGACTTAGAGGACTTGAGTTGCCATCGGCTGCATGCTCTTGAGAATATCGAAGCCAATAAACTGAGGATTGCAAAGTATTACAATAAAAAGGTCAAGGACAAACAATTTTCTGAAGAAGACTTAGTCTGGAAAGTAAAATTGCCGATCGAATCAAAGGACAGCAAGTTCGGCAAATGGTCACCTAATTGGGAAGGACCTTATCGGATTAAACGTTGTGCGCCTGGCAATGCTTATATTTTGGAAACACTAGGAGGAGAAGAAGAGTTTGATAGAGCAATCAATGGAAAATATTTAAAGAAATATTATCCTAGCGTTTGGATTAATACTTGACAGCCGATTTGTTCGATCATCGGCTCTAATAGCCGATACTAGAAGGGTATCACCTCTAGTTCAAAAATAAACCCGAAGGGGTAAAAGCCAGTATGATATGTATCGTCTATAGAGTAAGAACAAACATAGATTGGTGCAGGGAATATGAGTACAAGAAACCAATTAAAACAAAGAAATTGTTTGCCAGCATCTCCTATTACAAGCTAAAGGCCGGGGAACACTTTATTCACTCTGTCATCGGCCTGGGAAGCAAGGGCTATGGAGCTGGCGGCGTCGAAGAAATCCTCAACCAAGCGCTCATGATCTCCAAGGTGTTCGGTGGCTAGAAAACCATGGGGAAGAAGTCGAAGCTCGTGGCCAGAGTAAGCTTGCACAGCAGCCAATGCCATGGCAGCACCATGACGAACACCATGAAGAGCAACCTCCCTGACATGGTTTGGGATATCATACAAGCGAACCACCGGCATGGCACCCCTAGCGTTAACTAATCCTACCGCGTGCTCCGCAGCTGATCGGAGGCTTTCCAGCTAGGCCGATAGATCTAAAAAGATTCAAGGAAGGGATGATCAAGATCTAGAAGGCAAAAACTAAGAAGAGACAGAAAATTGTGGTAGGCATCTCATCCATGATTCTAGCCCCGGCCTTGGCCAATCTCTCCTCCACCTGGTCGGCCTCGGAAGGTGATCGGCACTGAGCCAAGGTGGCCAGAGCCGATTCTGCGATGGAGAGGCAGTCGACGAGCTCCTGGCTAGCCCGATCGATGGAGGCAATCAGATCGTCGTTGTTGATCCGTCTCCTTGGGTAGCAGGGGAGCTGGCAGCAAATTGTTGATGAGGACGACCCCGAAAGTTGAGCGGAGTCGGCCCTATGCTCTGGGACGATGGGAGCATCCTGGATTTTGCCCTCCTGATGACGAAGACGCTAGCGTGGTGACATAGACCCGTTAAAGGCCTCCTCAGCAGACCTCTTGCTGTTCTCCATGACTCCAAACCTATGGGAAACCATAATCACACCAAAGACATGGAAGGTTTGGGATGAAGCAGGTTGTTTTTCGATCCACAACCATGGCCCGTATATATAGCCCAGGAGGTGAGAAGATAGGCTTCATCGGGGTTATGGAATTAAAGTCAGATATGGAAATGGATCGACACTCCAAAAATTCAGGAGATGGATCATGAAGAGATAACAGATTCAGACTTATTGCTTCCCATGATTACAAAATATCGTGGGACTGATACGAAAGGTTTACATTAATTGACGATCAACCCACTAAGGTTTCTTTAGATTGAAGGGAGTCTGGATCCCCGCAAGGCCGAAGGTCATCATGGACCAAGTCATATCGGCCCGTTGATAAAATTGCATCAGGGGAAGAGGAAAGGCTACCTGCTTAAAAGATGCCCATATACCCAACCAATTTCTTGGTGACTGGGAAACAATGGGAAAGACAGCTGCCTACTAAAAGATGCCCATTTCTCGGTGGCTGGGAAACCGTGGGAAAGAAGTCTGTGGTTTTCCCGATGGGCATTTGATGAAGCGAACTAGGGGAAGGTGTCCACACATTTTAGCCCTTGTAAACACTAGAACAGCTCTACGATCATGGTGAGAAAACTCAGGTGATGTCACAAGAATTCTTCTAACCGCAGTAGCTGATCCTCTTGCTCGACAAGGTGCTGAAATGAGCGACACAATCACCCTATGCACAAGAATTCTTCTAACCACTCAAGATCCTCATAGCAAGGAATTAGACCATGGAGGGTCTGGCGGAGCCAGGGGCACTCGAGGAAGCAAGCAGAAGAGAAACATAACTGAGTTGTTGAGTTGCTCTCGCCAGAGTCGGATAGACATTTATAGTTGTCCTGGAAAGATGGATCCAAGCGCCCGTGAAGCAATGATGCTCTCATAAAGCTTTGAAGCATGGGCTCATAAGCTGGCAAAGACGGTGATAGATAGTAGACCCCAGATCAAGATTCTCTACCCGTGACTATGGACCTATTGGAGGTACATGCATGGTAATTTTGGAATAAAATTACTTTTATCCCAAAATTGGGGGGCATGTGTTTACACCAAAATTTGGGAAGAAGAATGCGGGAACTCGAAGCTTCCAAGATTGTGCCATCAAGGAATCGATTACATAAAGGTCAATATCAGCTGATTCAAATGCAACACTGGAAACGTCTCTCTTCAAATGACGCCAGCAGATAACAAAAAAAAGCTACGGTTGGTATCGGGAAAAATATGTTGAACTCTACAAAAAGGAAAAAGATTAGGGTCAAAGTTATCTTAAATTAGGAATGTTTTCTCTTATGCCAAAGATTGTAATGAGTCATGCTTAAGTAGGATTCATGCTTAGGTTTCGGGCATAAATATTGGACCCCGGCTACTGTAAAAGACAACGAATCAACCAATACAAGTTACTTTCTTTTTTGGCTCCGTGCTAACCCTTAGGAGTAGGAGTAGAGTAGAATCCGGTGAGTTCTTCAACAAGCAGGGCTGCATCGGTCCGGCCGACCTCCGGCTTATCTGTAAGTACCATCATGGCTTATACTTTGGTTTGTATGGCTGCATCGGTTAAGTTCGACCTCCACTGCGAGCTCTAGTATAAACTAGTTATCAATCTTGGTCTAATTCAAGTACGGCTGCATCGATCCGGTCGACGTCCACTGCATGGATTAGATTAAGGTCAAGTTATCGGCTCTACCTAAGGGTGGCGTCCTTTGGATAGATTCATTAAGTTACCGATCTTGCTGATGTTTTTACTGTCATTAGTCTTTTTAGCAATATCAACCTGCCCGATCGAGATCGATCTAGATCGGCCTCACATCCTTTTAATCCCTTGCTTATCTCGATTACAATGCAATGGTCGTTACTTTAAGCGATGGGTTACGTTTTATCGGCTGATCTACTTCGATCTTGATCGTGCATAGTATGCGGTCGGGGCATGTCTGATCTTGAGGAGGTTTACTAGCTAGTTGAATCTGGTCTATAGCCCACTATCACGGCTGCATCGATCCGTTCGACCCCCACTATTAGTACTCTAGATCGGAGGATGCTAGCTGGTAGGTTTGCTTTCGACCAGGCATGACCCTGGCTGTTTGCTATGCCTGCATCGGCTAAATAGCCAATCGCTTGTATTTCAATATTCATAGTGTGTTTTCAAGATCCTGTTAAATATGAGTAGATCCGTTTTCTTTAAAGATAGAATTTGTTATCTTTATTATGGTTGCATCAATCTTTCGAACCCCACTGTTAAAGATGATAGGTTTGATTTGAGAAGTTGATAGGTCTGATCGTGTTGAATAGTCTATTGTTCACATGCTATGATCCTTTTTCTACCTGAATCGGCTCTTTTAGCCGATTCGTCTGCGCTTCCACATATATGACACGCTCTCATGAACCGGTTGAAGTATGGTCGATTCTATGAATTCTTTGGATTTAGTTTGTTGTTATCATCATAGCTGCATCGATCCGGTCGAACCTCACTGTTGGTGGTAATGGATTAGGTCTAGACGGTTTGTGGTTCCGTCTGTATCAAACAGTCGATTATGCGCATGGCATATCCCTTTTTCTTACTAAATTCATTGGCTCTACATTACGTATTGACCGAATTTGATTTAGCCAGTGATGTATCTTTAACACATACATGTTAATAGCTCAAGGGAAAGAATCATTAAAATTGGGTACATCGTAATTGTAATTATGAAGTCAATCACAACCCGCGAATGTTACAGTTCTTAACAACCGATTTTTTCTAGTATTGGTTATTTGATCGATTTCCCCATTTGGCTGTTGGTCCATTGGATCACCGAGCACTCACCAGCGTTGTCGACCATGGCTAACGTTGTCCGACCACACACTATGACTAAAGGTAAAATAACGATGGTTCATGGTCGGCATCACTAGCGCGTGCTCGGCAGCATTAGTGAGTGGTCGGATATCTCCGTGATCCAGTGGGCTAACACTGGCTACTCCCGAAGCGGCACACTTGCAATTGTCTGGGCAAAAACCGGCATGTTCCACCTTAAATTACTAATAAACTTTCTCTCCTTGTCAATTGTGGGTCAAATTGACCGGCACGCCTTGGGAGGAATTCGCAGGGTCGACTGCTCCTGCGTTGAAGCCAAGCGGATCTCCAGCCTTGCTCTATCAAACAGATCCTTCCGGCTTGCTGTGTGTTGACATTTTCGTGTCGACAGGAAGGAAAGGATGTGTGAATGGTGAAGCCCTTGAAATGGCCTTTTCCCCATTTCTTTTGAGCGAAAACAAGGAACACCAACTGTCGTATATATGTAACTTCTCCATTTGTAACAGTGACAGTCAGCATTCTCCGAGACTGACCTTTTCTTATGATTTTTTTTCTGGACAAACTCCAACATGAGGTATAAATCAGGTCGAAACTCATGGGTTTTTTCGTGGTCCTAAGCTTCAATAGGTTTAGGGTCTTTTGGTTAGCGGTGGTCATGGAGGTCCTAAGCATCAATAGGTTTAGGTTGAATCTAATGAATTTGATGTTAGCTTGAAGATATACCATCTAATTATTTAAAGATAAACAAGATCATCGTTTCAAATTATGAAAATTGATAACTACTCAGGAATGATGATAGTGTGTTCAGAGGACTAAATAACAAAAAATATTTTGCCATTCTCATTTCCCTCTGTATTTTTTCTTTACCTGAATGCTTTTCTCATAATTATTTTAGTAAGTCACGATATGCAAACTAACTCACATATATATGTTCTATATACTATATTATCCAAGGACATTTTTCCCACTTGAAATGAGTTTTTACAATGCATGTCGAAATCTCACATTATTCACAAAACGAGAGTATTGCAATTGCAATTCAACCTAAGCCAACTTGACTGGAGAATTGGGTAGGCTGATACTCAGCATTGTCCCCAAGGTCTTTGTATATAAGGCAATAAGATAAGAAAATACATTGCTCACTATCCAATTATGTTTTTTGAATAAAGAAGAAGAGAGATGGGGAGGGAAATGTCTCACCCACTAGCAACGTGCATATTTATTACAAATAAGGAAGTCCTCAATGACTTGAAAACACTAGTCTCAGATATATAGATCTCAGGGAGATCTGACGATGGATGGTGTACACATAACTGGATGGGTGCATAAAAAATCAGTTCCATTTGACTGAATATGTGTCTAGAGGCCAAGCAAAATATTTAACTCAATCTATCATCGTAGGCCAAGCAAGCATTGCCATGTCAACTCATCGGCTGATCAGACACTCGGTGGGCTGTCACCACCGCTGCTGCTGATATTGCTAGGTGGATGTTGTTCTGAGGAGGTGTCGCTCCCCACTTGTCCGTCGTCTATATCCAACGGCTCCAGCACATAAACTGCACCATCGCTCATGCCCAGTGCAATCTGGTTAGGCTTCCAAGGATGCGTTGCGACGACCGTGGGATAGATAGTTTCACCGCCACTGGAAACAAGAGAGGCAACGAAAACAAGACGTTTGTTACCAGAATTGAAAGTACCACTCAAACAAAAAAACAGAAACTGCTTGAAACTCCACATACCTAGATATTGAAGATGGTACGTAGGCAGAGGGTGCTATCCAGCACTGTAGCGTAAGAGATTCTGCCTTGAATATTCCAATTGCACCATCACGAAATCCAGCATAGACCAACAAACAACCAAGTGAGTATACCGCACTTGAAATTGGAGCAGGGTGTGCATCTCTTGGGTACCACTGCATTATCAAGTTATGGAAGGTCAAATATCAATGTGTAATGTGCTTATTACAATGCATCGATACGATTAGGAGCATTCGACAAGCATGATGTAAATCATGTAATATGTTAGTACACCAACTCAATAGACAAGACAACATATGATTACTAAGAGATGCAAATATATTGTTATGAAAATGTTGTGAATGACTTACCGAGCACAAGCATTCCAATTGCCAATCATAGATCGCCAACTGACTCTCATGAACTACTAAAAGGTGCGTTCCATCATAGTGAAACTGCACCATTGTATCACCAACTAAAGCACCGGAACCATTAGATGGATGTTTGATGTATCTTGATTTCTAATCCCAACCATCAATGCTCCAAACACATAGCTGCAAATTTCATTTCATTGCAAAAAACAAGAAAAGAATGATTCAGAAAGAAACAATACTGTATTTTTAGATATTTATTCCTTTTAGAAAGTGGAGTGTATTTATAGATCTTTATATATTTTAGAAAATGGACTAATGGATGGTATGAAATGCGACTAACGTAATGTTGGGGGAGCATACCCCGTTTACCCCACAACGCGGCTTACGCCGGAGGAAAGCGCACTTCGGGTGGCCCAGTAGGCCACGGCCCATCATCCGCGTAGCGCCTCGACCACTCGCTCCCCCCAACCACGCAGTCGGGTCAGGATACGAGGCACGACCTCGACCACCCCGGGCCTCGGCTGACTGTCAATGGATAAGACCGAGGGAGGTTGGCGCATTCAATGCGCCCGCTGCAACGAGACGTGCACGCACCGCACACCCACTCAGACCAAAAGGACGACGACCACCCAACAAACCGCGGGGCGTTAGGATGCATCGACCACACTTCGGACCACAGGGTCTTGGAGTGAGGCATCACGCCTCGGACCGCTCCCCCCACCAATTCAAAAGGCCACTCCGTGGCCAGGCGATGTCAGGATATGGCACGGGACCGCTCAAACACGACTCGACGGGCAGGTGTACGACCACGCTCGCCATAGAGCACGGGTCTCACGTCCAGGGACTTGACTCCTCGGAACCGGCCAAACAGGTTGACCCCTGACCACCTACGTGTGGTCGGGGACGATGCCTCGTCACCCCCTTCATGATCAGGAGGGCGACCGGTTAGCAGAGGACGGCAGCCATAGACTCAAACTAGCGCACGACGCCCCACGGGGGGAGTAGGCGCAAGGACAAAGGCCACAACTCGCACTATGCGCCCACGTCCCACAGGACTACAAGAGGACAGCCACGACCCGCACTGTGCCGCTATGGTGCACCATACCTCGACGTGGAGAATAGGAACCCATGACGACATCCGAGCATGCAACATAAGCTGGGACAAGACGCAGACGGCCCATGGACCGGGCTCGCCAACCGCCGCCCTCCCCTCGGGCTCTCGACCACTCGGGTCGGGGGAACCCTTTTCTTTCAATTGTCACTCGGCCCCCGGTAGCATATAAGGGGAACCGGGCCTTCATTCTAGCGGACGAAAAAAAGGAAACACTCTCCCTGGCTCTGGAGGGATCTCTCTCTCTCTCTCTCTCTCTCTCTCTTGAGTCCTCTCCCTTCTAAACCCATGCTTACGAGCACCCCCATTGTAAGCCAACTGAGCACTTGAACCGAGAAACACGAACTCGAACCCCTGTGAGACTGGACATAGGGCTCCGGCCTGAACCAGTATAATCTCCCCACGTCTTGAGTGCTTCCATCGATTCCTAGAGCTGTGCGGCACTAAATTTACTGGTCGGTTCACAAAACACCGACACATAACATTTTACTGTATTTAATTCAGCATCCCTTAAATTTATAAGCAAAAACAAAATTGCTAGTCCTAATTTTGATATATATTAGAATTCACACCAGAGCATCAGCACCTGAAGATACAAGCACCTCCATTGATTGCAAAAATGCTAGTCCGGTTATCTTTTTGTGATGACCCGTGAGCACAGTTGTAACCTGTGCAATTCGATTAAGATAAGTTGATATTTTGGCACGTTGATGTTAAATATAAACTAAACGGTAATTAGTACACTAAGCATAATATTTCACATAGGAAGAATCCATTATCATTAAAAATTCTCAAATTTTTAAATGTCGAGCTAACAACATATGTATGGTTTATGAAGGTTTTTTGGGTCATATACCATGAGGTACTTACTACTCTTCATAATGTTGACGGGAGCTACCACAAAGTTGCTATGTAATATGTGTACCTTGTGGTAGTATCTGCTCAAAGTGCGCAAAAGGTACATAATTTGTTATGTCAAAAAGAACATATATAAAACAACATCTACAATCTTATGATATCCTAATACATAAGTAAAATATGAGGGGATATATAGTCTGAAACAAGAGCATATTATTTTACAATGGGTACACTAATGCATTTCCAGTGAGAACTATATATAATAAGTTTTGCCAATCCTATGAGATTCATGCAAACAGGGGATGACATATTCATGTTCAATACTCACTTCGTCTGTATGAACATTGTAGATTTGAACTGAAGAGTCCTCCCTTCCAATAGCTATGATGTTATTGTCTGGCGGGTAGAATGCAAGGAAAGTTGCAGCAGGTGGAGGTGCCTTGAAAGTAGTCATGACCTATATATGAGAGATTGCACAAGATCAGTGAAGCCAAAGAAAGGCCATGGTGCAACTACGAAATAAAAATTATTTTACGGAAGTTGTCATGCATGATTTGTAAGAGATCAATCATGGAATTAACTACTTATTGTTATAGACAACTGAAGAAGACATACCTTGAATGTCATCATGTTGAACAATGAGACTTTGCCACCAGAAGCAGAAATTAGATAGCTGTCATTTTTGGATAGTGCAGTGCAGGTTGTTGCTTCTTTAGGGTCATTGCCATCAATGGTGTCGTTTGTCATTGGAATGCCATTTTCCGGTTGCCATAGTACAGGTGGAACATATTTGGATGACTAACAAAAAGTAATGATGGATGGTTTTTAGAAAACAACCAAACAGAACTACAGTGTTGAAATCTTAAGCTAGTGGTCCTATCTAACCTTGCCACGTGGATTCTTGTCCCTGTGCTCCCATTTCCATAGCTTATGAACAGCATTGGAGCTGAGAGCCAAAAGTGCCACCCCATTATCTGTGTACAACAAGCGCATAACCTACGAAGAAAACAAATAAAACACAATGCTTATCAGAATTATATACTGTTCTGAATATGAACATAACAGTCTTAAATTCTACCGAATTGTTTGGTGTGTGCTATGTCATGAAAATCATAAGCACACGAACATATACTGATGTGTGATATTCCTTTCATTAATTTAAATGGAAGATGTACATGCAAACGTTGCTGAACATACTTTGCTTGAAGATGCGGTCGGATCTGGCATACGCAGTATTTGAATATGTCCTGAGCCAACGATGTCGTCCGCCAACTTCCAGGCCTTGGTTACTAACTTAGGGGCTTTGCTCATTTCCATACATGCCTACCATTTGTTCGATACGGTTAGCAAATAAATACAAATATATTGAACTGCGAGGAAAAAGAAAAAAAGCACGTGCACACTCACTAGCCACTCATGAATTCCCTGTCATCAACATAGAAACACAACATGCACATTCCAACCAAAACAAAGATACAAGCTTTCTTTCAAAAAAACAAAGACAGTATTCCCTTTTCGAGGATGAGTCGGCTCCCCTAGGGTTGGCGACCCCTGGCGGCCACCACCCACCCCCCGCCGCCGGCCGCCATCCCGGTGCTGGTGACCCCCTCCCCCGCCTGTCCCCCCTCCCCTACTCCCTCCTCGAGCCCCACAAGTCCAGCCAGCGACGCAGGCCCACGCCGCCCCCAACTCGCCGCCGCCGCCAGTGGTCCCCACCCCCTCCCCTTCCGGTGAACCCGGCCCCACCGGCCGGATTTGTTGCTAGTCGCGGGCGCGGATGCTGAGGCTGCGCGGCTGCCACCTTCACCCACGGGGCCCGCGTTGTCGCCGCAGGGCACGACTTCCCCCACCTCCCTGCATCCGCGCACCCCTCCTCTCCTCTCCTGTGCGCAGGTGCGCGTGAGCACGTGGCACAGCCACCGACGCCACCCGCGTCGGGACCCTCCGCTGGTGTCCCACTGCATGGCCAGCCCAACCTCGCCGCGCCTGCGCCCCATCATCGCCACCGCGGGCCACCTCCCCCATGATGGCGGCCACCTCCGATGGGAGCCTCCTTGTATCGGCAGACCCCACCAACACGGGAGCCGGCGCTGGAGCACCCTGTCTGCCCTAGCCGCCGCCTCCAACGCCAACGACGCCGTGCCCTCCCACCGCAGCCACCTCCGGCGCTAGAGCGCCTCTGTGGACTCCCTCCCCGTCCACGCCGCCGACGGCGCCGGTCCTCTGCACCTCGGCCACCACCTCTAGCTGTAGCTCCATTGAGCCTGACCCACGGGATTCGGCTCTGGAGCACCTCGGCAGATTCCCTCTGTGTCCCCGTCGCCGCCGACGTCGGGCTCCACGCTCTCACCGGCCGCGGCTCCGTTCTACCCGTCTTCGGGAGGGCGCACGAAGCGCTGTCAATGGGCTAACGACGATGGCGACGAGTCCAACGACGACCACCCCACAACCTACTTGGAGGCCACTCGTCGCCCTGCGAAGACGGCCGCAGCGTCCCCCGCGCACGCCTAGACTCGTTCAGTCGTGGTTCTGGGGCATGGCGGAGCGGACGCTAGACAGGGACCTGTGCGATGGTGGAGGAAGCATAGCCGGCCGCGCCCCCAGCTAGTGCACGGCTTGCCTGCTCAGCCAGTGGATGGTCGGCTCCCTGTCCGCCAATCCCTCAGCGCCCGCAGATGGGTCTTTGCCCCCAACGCCGACGGGTGGTGGGAGATCCTACCCCAATAGGAAGCGGGACCTGTGGCTACCTCAGCTGAGCCTCGCCGCGGCCTAGGTCTGTGCGGAGCGGCTCGGAAGATCCCAGCATAGCTCCACGATAGATGTTTCAACTACCCCTTCTACTCGCATCGAGTAGCGACCTACCGATTGCCATGCTGTTGCCTATGCTGCCAAGGATTCCGCCACCTCGCGAGGGACTACAAGCGATCGAAGTCGGCGCCAAAGGGTGGTGGCCTGCCTAGCCGCTCAGCTTGTGTCGACAACACATCGGCCTCCCAGTGCGCACCTCTCGGTAGTCCACCGACCTCAGATGGGACCGCGCTGGGAGTCGTGGGGTGTGCCGATGGCAACCGTCGTTGCCGAAAATGATGCCGGCGGCGTAGGGTTGTCCCGGCGATGAACATCAGCATGGCCGCGCCTGCCGACTATGCCACTGCTTCAACTACCGCACGTGGCTTCCTCGAGCCAGATCCACTAGCGGAGGCGCTGTGCGAGGGCGCAGGGCCTCCCGTTTGGCTCATCTCGGTCGACCCGATGCTGGACGAGCTTGCCGCCTCGCTTGTCGCGAGTCGACCAGCTGTCACACCAGCGCCTGGGTGCCTGCATGTTGTGGCAACCATCCCTCAGGTGGTTCAAGCTTCAGTAGTGGACACCAGTTCTCCGGCGACGGGTCCCCAGTTCACGACAGACCTACGTCCGTCGTCGCCTGTGCAGGGCATGCCTCCATAGATGGAGCAGCCCGTTGTCGTGGGTGCTGTGGTGCCAGGGGACGACAGTGAGGTCTGCACACCTGGGATCGAGCCGGCCGAGCAAATGGCGGGTACTTCTACGTCAATGCTGGACGGCCATTCATACAGCCAAGCCACACCCGACCCTTCTACGTTGACGAAGGACATCCAGTCGGATAGCCAAGCCACGCCCGACCCCAGCGATGCGACGCCCACGCCGCGCGAGGCCGCTCGGCATCTTGCACGGTTTATCGAGGAGGTGTAGCTCAAGCGAAGGTCGCCCTTAATCGCCACTCCACCAAGGCAGAAGGCGCCAACCAAAAGGCCCCTGCCAATCAGGAGTAGATGGATTGCCGCTAAGCAGCTGGCGCACATACCGACCTCCAAGCGAGGCGAGGTATTCCTCATGTAGAGGATGGGCATCGTGCCGTCGGCAGCTATAGTTCATCTGTGTCCAAGGGAGCATACTACGACATATTCGCATGGAACTTGACGCCGAGCCAAGTGGAGGCTCTGGACGAGCTGTTCCCGGCGACCAACAACAGGGCTGGTAGAAGAACGTTCTTCTCGGATGGCGGAGTTGGGTCGCGCAGCCAGCAGTGGAGTAGTCTGGCTCCGTAGGTCGCTGCGGTGCTCTTAGTTCGGTTGTTTACCATTTATGTAATATCAAGGTTTGTAACATTCGGCTAGGAAGGTCCAGTCATAGCTGTAAGACCACCTAGCGCACTCATGTGGGAACCAGGTCGCGGGTTCGAAGCAGCCTCTCCGCAGATTTTGCGGGGGGAAGGCTTGCCTCAGTTTTTCCCTTCCCCAGACCCCACTCATGTGGGAGCCTCCGGCACTGGGTCTGTCCCCTTAATCTATGTTGCCCGGAATACTGTGTAGGAGAACCCGATTGAGCTAGGACTAATGATAATTCAAAGGAGAGGAGCTAGCTAGATTTAGTCATGTACCACTTGAACCCCGTAGGTACTGTATGTATGAGATAAACATTTTATTGTGACCATTATAAAGATAGAAAGACAGGATAGATAGGAAGTAATAGTTAATCAGAGACAGTAGCATTTGAAAGCAAGTTCAAATGTGCATGCATGATCAGTTCATCATACCTCTTGGTAGCGTGAGATCATATATTGTAACCTGTTGGTTAGAAGGGTGGGATGTTTTGGATGGACTGCGGCCGCGTGCTCCAACGCAGCCTCCGCTTCCTTCACATCCAAAATACTGGCACCTCCACAGTTCACTTCGGCTTTGACTCTCTGGAGTGAACTTCTTCTGAGGTTCTGGAAGCCAAGCAGCTTGTCAAAACCAAGATGCAGGTTCTCGTCTTTTACGGACCGCACATGGACAACAAACTGAAGGGATTCAAGACTTGGCCTGATATGTTGGAGCAGGCGATGCCCTGCACCGAGCTTGAACGCCGGTAATATCACGACGGTGACCGCGGCGAGATTACAGATGAACACGAGAAAGTCGAGGGTTTGTTGCTGCCAAAACGACGCAGCTTTTCTGGATCCCTTTACTTGCTATTTATATGGATATAAACTGAGATCATGGAACATGCCTCCACATATCTCCTGCACCATGCTACGCACCGTGTGCAATGCCATTCTTGTGCGACACGCACCACGTGCTACAGCACGCACCATGGCGCAACCCAATTGACTTAACCAGACCATGTCGTAGGCAAGCATGCCTCTGCTACGCACTATCCTCTACCTGGACTCTAGATGATAATAGAACAAAAGAACATAACTAACGCAACAATTTAGCTAACAATTCACCCCCTAAACTTGTTGCAACTTGATGACGCCGAGTGCCCTCCTAAGTTCCATGAACCTTGCTCACCCCAGAGCTTTGGTAAAGATGTCAGCCAACTGATCCACAATGCCAATGTGATCCACCTCTACCTTGCCCTCCTCAATACATTCACGGATGAAGTGAAACTTTGTAACAATGTGCTTACTTCTATCGTGATGCACCGGATTCTTACTCAGAGCAATTGCAGACATGTTGTCCATGAGCAGCTTTACTCGCGCCTCCTTTGTTCCCAACAAATCACATACTAACCGGCTTAACCATATCCCTTGGTAGGCTGCCGCAGCTGCTGCTACGTACTCAGCTTCACACGAAGACAGAGAGACAATCTTCTGTTTCTATGATGCCCAAGTCACCACATTACTTCCCAAGAAGTAAACAACTCCTGTGGTACTTTTTCTATCCTCAGGATCTCCAGCAAAATCACTATCACTGTATCCGAGCAAGAGGGGTTTCAGTTCAGTGTCTTTTTCATATTTGCAGCCATAATCCATGGTACCCTTTAGGTATCTCAAGATTTGCTTCACTGCTCCCCAATGAGCCTGACTTGGTGCCTCCATGAACCTACTGACAACACCCATCAAAAATGCCAAATTAGGTCTGGTATTGACAATATATCTCAGGCTCCCAATTATGCTTCTATACTCTGTTGGTCTCACAACCTCATCCTCCATTCTCTTGTAGAGCTTGAGCCTAGACTCCATTGGTGTAGCACTTGGATTGCAGTTCAACATTCCTGCAGATTCCAATATCTTGCTCGCATATGCACTCTGGCTCAATGTGATCCCATCATCTCCTTGCCTTACCTCAATGCCTAGGTAATAACTTAGGAGACCTAGATCACTCATGCTGAACTTTTTCTTCATCTCCAACTTGAATTGCACAATATCACCAACACATGGTCCTGAGATGATTAGATCATCAACATACACCCCCACAATGAGAAAAGAGTCTTTGTTACCTCTCCTATACACAGCATGCTCCAACTTGCTTTTCACAAAACCAAGAGCAATAAGCTCTTTATCTAGCTTAGAATTCCAGGCCTTTGGTGCCTGTCTCAAGCCATAAAGCTCCTTCCTGAGCTTCAGAACTTTGTCACCTCTGCCCATAATGAAACCAGGGGGCTGCTTCACATACACAGATTCTGCTAAGTCTCCATTGAGGAAGGCTGATTTCACATCCATATGATGCACTTCCCATCCTCCTTTTGCTGCAAGAGCGAGCAGTACCCTCACTGTCTCAATCCTGGCAATAGGTGCAAAAACCTCTTCAAAATCCACTCCCTGCACTTGAGCATAATCCTTAGCTACTAATCTAGCTTTGTGCTTAACTATCTTGCCATCAGGATCCTTTTTTAGTTTGAAAACCCACTTCAGGCCTATGGCCTTCTGTCCCTTTGGCAACTCACTGACATCCCAGGTTTTATTTTCTTCTATGGCCTGCATCTCGGCCTTCATAGCTTTTCTCCAGCAAACTTCAGTCATGGCTTCTTCAACAGAACCAGGTTCACCGGCTACAACCAAGCACAGTCCACTGTACGCAACATCGTCCATCTCCTCTATTGAATCTAACAGGTCTGCAACTGTCCTGTACCTCCTAGGGGCTTCATCTGTTCCTTCAGAAGCATTCGAAGGAGGAGTTGCCCACTGAACTTGATGTGCCGGCTATGAAGCTGCACTAGAGAGTGGAGTGTGTGGTGGGGATCCTCCCAACTCTCCCTGCGGTGGAATTGAACCAGCAGATGCGGCCGGAGACGGTGCACCATTGAATGAATCAGCATCCAATTCTGAATCAGGGTCTATTATCGGACCGTGTACAGTATCTGGAAACTGAACCGTGAAGGTATAAGGTGCTGGTGCTCCACTGCCCACTCTGCTGCTCTCCCAATTCCACGATCTCTTCTTTAAACGACTTGATTTCCATGAAGGGAAATCCATAGAGTCGAAGTGTAATAAGACCGTTGCTGATCATATTACCCAAATTCCAGTCGATGGGCCGGCTTGAGCGGGCACGAGCGGCGTGCTGGGCCGGCTTGCTGGGCCGGTCGTTCGGTCGCGTGGGTTGGGCCAGCCTACGCGCGATGCAGGGCTGGTTAGCGGGCCGAGCAGGCCGAGCCGGCTGCGAGGCTTTCTTCTTTTCTTTCCTTTTTCTGTTTTATTTTTCTTCTTCTTTATTTGAATTCAAATTTGATTTAGAGTTTGAATTCAAATCTGGTGTACCTTATTCATTGGATTTTTAGATGTGAGGCCCACAACACTCTTTTATATATATTAGGAACTTTATTTAGCTATTTTGTGTAACAAAAATAGTGGTAGTTTTGTTATACAAAAAATAGAAATGGTTTTCATTTTAAGCATTTATTCTTTGGTTTGATTAGTAATTACTTTGTGGTTTATTACTTTAAAGAAGTTGTAAAGCAATTGGAAATCCAAATCACAATTTGAGTTGACGTATGCAACACTTTATTTGTTAGAATTTAAATAAACATAATTAACATATGACATGCTATGCTCATGAAATTGTCTAGTTTGGTTACAACTAATGAAAAACCTAGGGTTGGCTCCAACAGTTGTCACTCAACATTGCATGGGGTTTAAACAATAAAAATTTTGTAGTTGTTATTTTTGGTGTGTGGCTTTTTGGGTTGTTACAGTCCTACCCCCTTAACAGAATCTCGTCCCCGTGATTAAAACGTAACGTACCCTTCGAAGAGATAAGGATATTGTAGCCGGAGGTCAGACTCTTTCTCCCATGTTGCTTCTCTCTTAGTATGATTGCTCCATTGGACCTTGCACATAGGAATAGTTTGCTTTGGGTTTCTTTGGTGTCCCTTCCCAAAATACGGATAGGATGTTCTTTGTACTCAAGAGTGTCTTGAATGTCAAGTGTATCAGTTGGAACTACTTCATCGGGCACTCTCAAACACTTGCGTAGCTGTGAGACATGGAATACGGGATGTACACCCGCCAATTCCTCAGGTAGCTCAAGTTTGTAGGCGACCTTTCCAATCCTCTTGCAAATCTTGTATGGGCCAACAAATCTGGGGGCAAGCTTTCCTTTCACATGGAATCTGATCCACGTAGCGGGGATACCTTGAGATAGACGAAATCTCCCACATTGAACTCAAGTTCTCTTATTTTTTCAGCATAGCTCTTGTATCGACTTTGAGCAATTCTCAAATTCTCCTTCACTTGAGCAACTCCTTCGGCATCTTGAATCTTAGCGGAGTCAAAGAACGATCTTTCTCCCGGTTGGGACCACATCAAAGGTGTCTTACAAGGTCTGCCACACAGAGCTTCAAACGACGACATCTTGATACTGGCTTGGTAGCTGTTGTTGTAAGAGAACTCTGCATAGGGTAGGCATTTCTCCCAATCAGAGCCATAATTCAGTACACTAGCGCGGAGCATGTCTTCTAAGATCTGATTTACTCGTTCAGTCTATCCATCTGTCTGTGGGTGATAAGCGGTACTGAAATCAAGTTTGGTTCCAATGGACTTATGCAGAGCTTCCCAAAATTGGGACATAAACTGAGGACCACGATCAGATACAATATTGGACAGAGCTCCATGCAGTCTGAGGATATGCTCAACATATAGATCTGCTAACTTTTCGGCATCGGTCTTGGTCTTAATGGGTACAAAGTGAGCAACCTTGGTCAAACGATCTACAATCACCCAAATGGAATCATTGCCTTTCTGTGAACGAGGAAATCCAACTATGAAATCCATGGATATGCTCTCCCATTTCCACTCGGGAACGTCAAGAGGCTTTAGCAATCCCGCAGGCCTTTGATGTTCAGCCTTGACTCTATTATAGGTGTCACATCATGCCACATGTCCCGTAATGTCTGTCTTCATGCCTTTCCACCAAAAGTGTTTCTTCAAGTCTTGATACATCTTTGAACCTCCAGGGTGAATACAGTACTTAGAATCATGAGCTTCTGACAGAATTTCCTCTCGTAGTGCTAGATCAGAAGGTACACAGGTTCTGTCCTTAAACCAGATGGTTCCTTAATCATCTTCATGGTGGTTGGTCCTGTAGCCTAGTTTCATCAGACTACAGAGATATTCGATCTCTTCACAATTTTTCTGAGCTTGACGGATGCGATCTGTGAGATCATACTGTATGCGGAGCTCATTCAACAAGCCATGCGGTAGTATCTCAAGTTGAAAATCATCAATCTCTTCCTTGAGCTCAGGTGGTACGGATTTAGTGATCAAAATGTGACAGTAACTCTTGCGGTTGAGAGCATCTGCGACTACATTAGCTTTTCCTGAATGATAGTGAATTTCCAGGTCATAGTCCTTGATCAACTCTAGCCATCGTCGTTGCCTCATATTCAGATCTTCCAGAGTGAAAAAGTACTTTAAGCTCTTGTGATCGGTGTAGATATCACACTTGTTGCCTATCAAGTAGTGCCTCCAGATCTTCAAGGCATGCACAACTGCTGCTAACTCAAGATCATGGGTAGGGTAACGGTTCTCGTGTTCTTTCAACTGTCGAGAAGCATAAGCTATCACTCTTCCACCTTGCATCAATACATAGCCAAGTCCTTGACGGGATGCATCACAATAGACCACGAAATCTTTGCTGATATCAGGCAATGCTAGCACAGGAGTTGTGGTAAGCTTCAATTTCAACTCTTGAAAGCTTTGTTTGCACTCGAGCATCCATTCAAACTCCTTAGTCTTCTTCAGAAGGTTGGTCATCAGACGGGCTATCTTGGAGAAGTTCTCGATGAATCGGCGGTAATATCCAGCCAATCCCAAGAAACTTCTGACTTCAGTCACATTACGGGGTTGATCCCATTCCTTCACAGCTTCAATCTTAGCTGGGTCAACTGCAACACCTTCAGCTGATAGTACATGGCCTAGGAAGGCAACTTCCTATAGCCAAAACTCACCTTTGCTGAACTTTGCGTAGAGCTGATGTTGGGCTAATTTCTCAAGCATAGTTCTCAGATGATGTTCATGTTCTTCAGCGGTGGGTGAATAGACAAGGATGTCATCAATGAATACTACCATGAACTTATCCAGATCATCCATGAAAACCTTATTCATCATGTTCATGAAGTATGCGGGAGCATTCATGAGTCCAAAGGACACCACAGTGAACTCAAACTGCCCATACCTAGTCACAAAAGCTGTCTTCGGGATGTCACTCTCTCAAATCTTCATCTAATGATAGCCAGATCTAAGATCAATCTTGGAGAAATACTTGGCACCTCAAAGTTGATCAAGCAAATCATCAATCCTTGGCAGGGGGTACTTGTTCTTGATGGTGACTGTGTTCAAGTTCCGGTAATCAATGAACATTCTCATTGAGCCATCCTTCTTCTTAACAAACAGAATAGGGGATCCCCAAGGTGAAGCACTGGGTCTGATATATCCCTTCGAGATGAGCTCATCAAGCTATTTCTTGAGCTTGGCCAGTTCGTCAACTGACATGCGATAGGGTCTCTTGGCAATGGGTCCTGTTCCCAGCAAAAGATCAATGATGAACTCTACATCACGGTCTGGTGGCATACCCGGTAATTCCTCAGGGAATACATCGGGATAGTCTCTGACCACAGGCACATCATGAACTATCTTCTCCTCTCTTTGTGATTCTGAACTCGCTTTAAGGGCACATAGGATAGAAGTGGTCTTTTTGGACTGGGGTTCACATCTAATAACTTGGCCTATTGGGTGGGTCACTTGGACGTATCTAGGTGAACATGATATGATACCTCGGTGAATGGTTGGCCAATCCATACCTAAGATGACATCTAGGCTCGTGGAAGGTAACAGGGTTAGGTCAGCTTCAAAGATAAGACCCTCAATGGTAAGACTCACTCCCTTATAGATGTGGGTGCACTTTAGGTCTCCTAAAGGTGAGCTGGTGATGATAGGCTTTCCATGTGGGGTTACAGGCAGGTCATGCTCTCGTGCAAACTTGGATGATATGTAAGAACAAGTTGCTCTAGAGTCAAATAAAACTGATGCAGTATTGCCATTAACTAAAAACATACCGTACACAATGTCAGGGGCAGCCTGTGCTTCCTTGGCGTCCAGATGGTTGAGACGTCCATGAGTAGTAGATCCCTTGAACTGAGACTTCTGAGCGGCTGAGTTCTGAGGGCACTCAGCGGCTTTGTGACCAGGTTGGCCACAAGCGAAGCAGGTGAAAGGCGCACCGCCTGTAGGGGTTGGCGCGGGTGCCTTCCAGTTTCTAGTGCTTGGTGCAGAGCGGTTCTGTGCTGGGCGTTCATTCGCTGAGCAGGGACGGTTGGAACGGTCCTGAGTGTTGCGGTCCTGAACATAACGGTCCCGGGTGTAACGATCCTGAGTAGGGCGGGAGTATTTGGTGGTGTAGCCTCCACCACCCCTACTCGATCCAGGATTGTCATCCCTGTTGTGGCGAGAGCATTCCCTGGATGGAGCATCTCTGCGGAACCTCTTGCGATCACGGCCACAGAAAGACTCCTCAGGCTCACGCTTCCTCTCCCTGTACTCCTCTCCAACTTTGGCACGGTCCTTCTCGATCTGGATGCAGCGATCCACTAGAGCACGCAGCGTGCTACTCTCAATACCGCCAAACTTCAGCTTGATGTGCGGGTTAAGTCCCTTGCGGTAATAGTATAGCTTCTCCTTCTCAGAGTTCACAACATAGGAAGGTGCATAGCGTAGAAGGTTGGTGAAACGAGTAGTGTACTCAATCACCCTGTCCTTTCCCATCTTGATGTTGTGGAACTCCTCGGCTTTGGCCTCCATGATACCCTTGGGAATGTGATACTCAGTGAATGCTTCGGCGAACTCATCCCACGAGATGTTGGCAAGGTCCTCATGGGAATCACTGAAACTGTCCCACCAGGCGCGTGCTGCACCTATGAGCTGGTGTGTGGCAGCTCCGACACACTCATCGTCGGTGAAGGTGGTGAGGTCGAGCTTCTTTTCCACCTCCTTGAGCCAGTCATCGGCTACAAGTGGGTCACGGTCGGTGCCATCATAGGTAGGTGGCCTCAGCTTCAGAAATCCCTCTAGCTTCCTTTGGAAGTCATTCTACTGACCTCCCTGGCGATGGTTTGCTCCGTCTACAAGAGCTACAAGAAGCTGGGTCTGTTGCGCCATCACTTCTGCCAGGTTCGGTGGTGGTGGTGGCAGAATGTTCTCCTCAGTAGGCGGCAGGGTATTCTCCAGGTTGAAGGGTATCCCTCCATGTCCACGACCATGGCCACGATTGTTGCCA
Organism: Miscanthus floridulus; assembly: GCF_019320115.1. NCBI lineage: Eukaryota > Viridiplantae > Streptophyta > Magnoliopsida > Poales > Poaceae > Miscanthus > Miscanthus floridulus. Next base: position 22,018,373 of record NC_089596.1, read on the forward strand.
CCACGCCCCCCGTTTGGTTCGACTGGTTCGGGGGTGGGCGCACATCCATGGTTCATTAGGCGAGCAGATCGACGGTTCGGCATCTGCAACACGGATCGTAGGAATTTTAGTATTTGTGCCATAAGTGCTTATAATTCAGTATGATTACATGAGTTTTGACGATTTAAAGAAAAACATTTATACTATCCAACACTCATTACAAAGAAGCAATAAGACTCATAAGGTGCAATAAGATCCAAAACATTCATTACATGGGTTTTATTACATAGCATCATCTCCAGTAGCTACACTTGAAGACTCACGAGAATCGTACTACACATAATGTCTCATATTACATCTCATAAGGGGTACATCATGGGGTACAACTTATGGAAGCCACTGACATGAATCATGACCACGTAGGGTCATCTACTCTAACTCATACACCGCAGCTGGGATATGACTGTTCTCGATCTCGATCTCCTCGTCAGACTTGTGAAGTCAGGACACGTACTTCAAGGCCTCGGCGAGCTACTCAGTAGGCTTGGCTCTAGGTAGGGTAGGGCAAGCGTCTAGGTTGAGGCGAGTCGGGGCTAACTCAAACTCCTCTATCATGGGTTTTGTCTTGCTGCGAATCTCCTTGGGTAGCTGATCCCACATACCCTTCATCTCCCTGAGGCGCTTCTTGTCAGACTTCTGCCAAGCCTGCCAAGTCCTCTCACACTTGTCCTGTAGGTACTCGTTTTGCCTGAGTGCCTCGATTAGGTAACCCTGGTTGTGAACGGCCTTCTTCCTGAATTCCTCTAGCTCCTGGGTCATGGTCTTGTTCTGAGATTGTATTTTCAGCATATCAATCCCCTTGGACCTCTCTCTGTCTCCTCTATGGTTGAACTCGACCTTCTTGTCATCCAACTCTCTCTACAACTCCAAGACCTTGCTGTCGAGGTAGCAGTTCCTGTTGCCTAGGTCGGCTGCTTCGTCCTGTAAGTCAGCGACCTCGGCTCTGTGGCTTTCTTCGCGACGGTTGAGCTCGTCCTGTAGCTTGGCAACTGTCTCGAGCATACTAGCTCGCTCCTATGCTCCCTGCGAATCTCGCTCCTGGTACTCCCACAGAAGGGCCCGGTCCTGACGTCTCCTCTGCTCAAGCTGGGTCACGTACCTGTCCTGCTCTAGTAGGTGGATAGCTTAGACATGAAGGCATCTGTCCTCCTCTACAAAGATAACTCTACCGGCTGCAAAACTCAGCTCACTAGGGGTAAGGCTGAGGTCGAGGGCCTGGGGAAGTAGACGGAACTCTGTCGTCTTTAGGTGCTCGTAGTGGTCCCTCATTACTCTGCGAAGTGCCTTGTGTGAGATAGCTCGCAGTCCCTCCTCAACTGTGTCCTCTATATTCAACTCGGTGAAAGCTAGGACAGAAGGTAAGGTAGTGCTAGCTGGGAACTCGACTGAGGTGACAACCGGTCCTTCGATTCCTCCTTCCTGAGCTAACTTCTCGGTGCAGGTGACTTTGACAAGCTCATCAGGGACTCCTAACGTGATGAGAACTCGGTAGAGGGTCTGTGCAAACCCCCGAGCTCACGTAGGTCGAAGGTAAGCTTGGCATGGTCCAGAGGTAGCGGTCCTAGAGGCGGCCATTCGACGTTCGTTGCCATCTGCATGTTTTAAGGAAACAGGTGTTAGCAGGTCAATTAATAGATAAGCCTTGCATAAAAGTAAATGCAGGGTCGGTATATAACCGAAAGAAGGGCTGTTCACGTCCTATTCTATTGTCCATTTCTGAGGGTTTCATCCTAGGGTCATGTATGGCTCTGATACCAACTGAAACGACCTGATTTCCGCGAAGGGAAATCCACAGAGTCGAAGTGTAATAAGACCGTTGCTGATCATATTACCCAAATTCCAGTTGATTATCACATCCATACAACGATATTATCAGAGTACAAATAGTGCGGAATTACATAAATTATTACATCGCCGCATTGGCGGAATCAAAAGTAGCATTCATTCAGAATAGCTTGAAGATAAGATCACCAAACTTGAGCGTAGGAACGAACCCCTCAACCGTCAAACTCCTCGGAGCTATACTCCTCAACAGAACCTGTGTGCCAAAATTTATCAGTACGATTTGTACTGGCCACTCCCACCCTATGAGCATTGCTTTGTGGAAATTAGATGCAAGTTGGATATAATCAAAAGGAACCTATAAGGCTGGGGTTTCCTATGTATTAGCATATGAAGTGTATAATAGTAGTTGGTCAAGTTTTAACACCATTCCCACACACATATCTCCCCATTTCTGTCCAGAACCAGGTTTTGATCCTGGGATCAATATACCACCATCTCCACATCATCACCACCATACCATCACTCAGTCGATAGGCCAACTCCCTCTTGGCACTATCTCATGGCCCGTAGCCCCTGGCTACATCTGACACTCTCTCATAGGGGAAGAAGAGAAGGACTCATCTCACTATCTAGTTTAAGCGAAACCCAGGAAAGGTCCATAGTCGACAAGTCGCCATATGTATCGATCGATCAACCATACACTCTGCAGAGGTTTTACATAACCACAAGATCCGCCTTCCTCGCTGACCGTCGTCAACTGGGCTGATTCCGGCTGCTTGCTAGCCTAGGATAATGTCACTCTACCATTCAGCCCTGGTACACCCCAAGTCTAGTCTGGGGTGGCTGAAACTGTGAGTCATGAGCCGGGTCCACAAGGTCTCCATGAAGTCTTGGAAGGGTGTGGGGGAAATCCTCCGCTCCCCGTACCTCCCTCGCACTGTCCGCTATCAACCTAGCAGTAGTGGCAATATCCTACCAAGTAGTCCAGCCGTCCCGCACCATATAGGGCGAGTGGTACGTAAGGCTTCCCGTTGAATCTGAGTACTAGTAAGTCCTTAGGGATGACCAAGCCAGAATGTCTTCATCAGGATTTCCATTTATCATGCCACCACAGCATCTCCACCCTGGGCTACTACCATCATAGGTTCACACCCAGGGCCACCTCATATACCATTTACCCACCACAGGTATCCATTCCAGGGGTGCCTAGGTAGCACCCCAGGGCAAGACTTGCCCCAGGCTCGTCGTATACTCCAACTTGGTCGACACAACCCTCACCCTCCACGCACCCAAGTCACACACGCAGCACTCTCCCCATGGTCCAGATAACACCAGTTTCCACCACGCATCAATGTAGTAAAAGCGTAGTAGAAGTAATAAGCAATGAAATATAGCAACAAGCGTGTGTCTAACCTAATAGCAGGTTAAGCAGGGGTAAGGTTGCGTCAAGGTGTAGGCCATCAAGTAAGCATACTACCATGCAAGTCCTATCATAGTGTGAATATAACAATAAAGTAAAGCAATAGCAGTTCTATATTAGCCATGCATAATGGGTGCTATGAGGTTGGGTGGGATGTGGCACCTTCAGTGTAGTCGTCTCCGTACTCCTCACGGTACTCTCGGTCCTCGTCCATCTGGTTCTCCTCCGAGTCTGCAAACGATCGCATTATAGTCGTGTTAGCGACGTCTATAGAATAGCACAAAGAAGCAATGAAAATTCAAAAGAGCCAAATGCACTCAAACATGGGTTCATTGCGTAGAGCTCGATTTTAGATGAATTTTGGTCCTGGTTTCATATTTTTCTGAGGTCATATGAATTAGTTATGGATTTTTGAAGTTTCAACCATTTCTGAAAATGGAAAAAGCTGAATTAATCCTGGGCTGACACGTGTCACACTGTGACTGGTCCACGTGGCATGCTGAAGCCAGAATGACGTCACCATAGCATCATCATCTCGATTCTGAGCTGACAGGTGGGGTCCCACTGGCGTCATCTTGATGTCGCCATGACGTCAAAACATCATCAGTTCCGATAGGTGGGACCAAGGGCTCTTGGGTCACTGACATGTGGGTCCGGTCAAAGTCAACGTCAAGTCAACAGGATAGTCAATGGTCAACGGATCACAGTCACAGACAGGTGGGGCCAGAGCTGCTGTCGTCGGCAGCTAACGTCATCGTGACATCATCATGACGTCACCTCGGCTGTTTCATCCTCTGACAAGTGGGTCCCGCATGGCGGTGTCACTGAAATGTGGCCCCAGTCAACGGTCAATGTTGACCGGTCAACGGTCAATACAGGCCAGGCCCAAACTGGGCCAGTTGGGCCTAGATACGGGTTGGGCTTTGACCCGCCACGTGGCATGCTATGGCGCTGCCACGTCGTAGCCAAGGGCCTCCACTGGGCTTTGGTTCACAGATCGGCCCACACCGCGTGGCTCATGGTGGACTTGTGTTCACGGTCCATGGACCGAAGGCTGGGTCTTCGGTGGACCGAGTCCATTTCTCTTTCCTTGGGCATGGTCTACGTGCACCGGGTGCATGTGCGTGTGGCTGGCGAGGGGAATTCCTCTACTTCCTTCCCCGGTGTGCTCCCGCGCGGTGGTGAGCTCACCGGCGAGCTCCCACAGCGGCGCTAGTGCTCAATTGAGGTAGGAAAAAGCATCGCAAGGCCTCGGCGAGTACGGTGGTGGTGTCAAGGTGGCGACCAGGGCTTCCTAGGGCTTTAGCCACGGTGGTCGGCGGCTCGACGTGGCGGTGCTCGCCGGCGGGGCATCTAGGGGCAGTTCCAGGGGTCCTGGTGCCCTGTTTTCTTTCAGACGGTTAGCGGGAGGTATGATGTAGCGTCGATGATGACCATAGGGCGTGGTGGAGTCCGCACGCGGTGGTGGTGCACGGCGGAACTCCGCCAGAGGTCCGGTGCTCGTGGCCAAGGCGCTATGGCCGGCTAACGGTGTCTTGGTCTACGTAGCTATCCTCCAGGCATCACGGCGGTGCTTTTACGGCTACTTCCTAGTCCAGCGAGGCGGCCGGATGCGCATGCGGTGGCTGTGCCATGACGGCAGCGTTGTGAGTGCGGCGAGCGCGTGCACTGTGGTGGCGTCCATGGGCTAGGAGGTGGTCTCAGCAAAGGAACTCACCGTCTGTGTCGAAGGCGAAAGGATGGCGGTGCAGTGGCGGGTCATGGCCATGTAGTCGGAAGCAGTGCAGTGCCGACCTATGACAGTGATGAAGATGACGGTGTCGTCTTCGGCTCCGACGACTTCGGCAGCACGCGAGTGGCTCCGATCCTCCTCTCCTTGCTCCTCTCTCGTTCCTTCTCAAGAGCTTGGTGTGGTTCGGGAGAGGTCACCGTGTGGCGGCGGGGCATGGGAACGTGCTAGGGCACCCGGGCGTCGATTTATAGCCCCAAGGTCCGAGCTCCACCCATGGCGGACGGGGCGAACGGCAGGCGATGTGCCGAACGCATCGGACGGTTCACGGGCGCGGGGTAGTTGGCGTAGGGGTTGCGTGGGCGCGGCGCCAAGGGAACATGGCCAGGCGATCTGCGTGACCCTGGGCCCGCGCCTGTCGCTTTGGTCGGGACTCGGTTGGGAGGAGATGCCAGCGTGGGGAGGAAGAAGGCACTGTGCCGGGAGTGGCTGACGCGTGGGGTTCGGGTGGCAGCGGCAGCAGGTGGGGCAGATGGGCGCGCGGGCGTGAGCGGCGTGCTGGGCTGGTCGTTCGGTCGCGCGGGTTGGGCCGGCCTGCGCGCGATGCAGGGCTGGTTAGCGGGCCGAACAGGCCGAGCTGGCTGCGAGGCTTTCTTCTTTTCTTTCCTTTTTCTGTTTTATTTTTCTTCTTCTTTATTTGAATTCAAATTTGATTTTGAGTTTGAATTCAAATCTGGTGTACCTTATTCATTGGATTTTTAGATGTGAGGCCCACAACACTCTTTTATATATATTAGGAACTTTATTTAGCTATTTTATGTAACAAAAATAGTGGTAGTTTTGTTATACAAAAAAATAGAAATGATTTTCATTTTAAGCATTTATTCTTTGGTTTGATTAATATTTACCTTGTGGTTTATTACTTTAAAGAAGTTGTAAAGCAATTGGAAATCCAAATCACAATTTGAGTTGACAATGTATGCAACACTTTATTTGTTAGAATTTAAATAAACATAATTGACATATGACATGCTATGCTCATGAAATTGTCTAGTTGGGTTACAACTAATGAAAAACCTAGGGTTGGCTCCTACAGTTGTCACTCAACATTGCATGGGGTTTAAACAACAAAAATTTTGTAGTTGTGATTTTTGGTGTATGGCTTTTTGGGTTGTTACACTTCTCATCAAAAATAACATCTCTAGCTATCATCAACCTGTCCTTTGCTGGATCATATATGCGATACCCTTTTGCTCCTGGCTCATAGCCCAACATTACACCTGGAATGGATCTGTCAGCCAATTTGTTAACCCCGGGTGCCAGCTTCTTAGCATATGCTGTACAACCAAACGTGCGTAAGTGTTTGACTCCGGGCTTCTTATCAAACCAAGCTTTATATGGAGTTTTGCCATTCAGACTTTTGGTTGGTGCTCGATTCAACAAGTACACAGCTGTTTTCACAGCCTCACCCCAAAACTTGGCTGGCGCCTTCATTGCCTTCAGCAAACAACGCGCCATCTCAACAACAGACTGATTCCGTCGTTCAACTACACCATTCAGCTGAGGTGTATAGGGTGTGGTGGTATTGTGCTTCACGCCATGATCGCTGCAGAATGTCACAAACGCACCTGAGTTGAACTCGTCCCCACAGTCAGTCCTGAAAGCTTTTAGCCAACGTCCTGACTCCACTTCAGCCGTCGCTACAACCTTTTTGAAGTACACCAATGCTTCATCCTTGGTTGATAACAGCTCAAGCCACATATATCGACTGAAGTCATCTACGATCAAGAGAAAGTAGGACTTGCCTCCTGGTGTGGGTGGTGTTATTTGCCCACATAGATCTCCATGCACTAGCTCGAGTCCAGCAGCTGCACGGTATGCCGAAGCTTGAGGAAATGGTGTCCTGTGCTGTTTACCAAGGACACAACCATCGCACACCTGCTCCACCCCGCGGATCTGGGGCAAACCCTGCACCATCTCCTTCGACGCCAGCTCATGCAATGACCTAAAATTCAGGTGCCCGTATCTAGCATGCCACAGCCATGCAGCCTCCTCCATCTTAGACAGCAGACAGACCGGAGAGGTCAGCTTCGGCCTCATGACATACAGCCGGTTTCTCCTCTCCGCCCTTATCAGGATGCCACGATGCTGCTGTACAGCTTGTCGGCGCTCAAACACTTGCATGATGCCGTTGTCGATCTCGACACGGCACCCAGCTTCCTCCAACTGTCCAAGACTTATGATATTGCACTTCAAGGATGGTATAAAGTATACTTCGGTGAGCACTCAGTGTTCCTCGTTCTTCCCAGCAACCGCCACAGCGCCAATGCCTTGAATTTCGACCGTGGACCCATCTCCGAACCGCACTGCGCCGCGCACGGTTTCGTCAAGACTCGACAGTGCGTCACGATTTCCTGTCATGTGGTTTGTAGCGCCCATGTCCAGGATCCATGCACCTTCATTATATTCAGCCGGGAATACACGTTCCTGTCTCAGGAATACCCTCTGCGCAGGTGCTGCCAATATGTACGACACTTCGCACACCTGAGCGACTAGGAGTGCTCCCGTCTCGACGTCGCCCATGGCGTGGTGAGCAGCCTCCTGTCTCTCCTTTGGCTTTGTCTTGCACTCTTTGGCGAAGTGTCCATAAATCTTGCACTTGTAACATCTACCTCTGCGCCTTGGTGTTCCCATCGACGTGAGCTTTACTCCAGAGTCACGCGCTTCTCCTCCGCCGCGCACCCCGGGCTTGTCTTTACGGACATAACGGCCACCGTCCTTCTTCTGGCTGGACGACGAGGATGAATCTGTGACCATCCGGCTCTTGTTTCTGGCAGCCCACTCCTCCTCCGTCAGCAGGAGGTTGCTAGCCTTCTCTGACACCTTCTCCACCGCTGGCTCGAAACGGTCCTCAGCAGCCCTGAGCTGACCAATGAGCTCTTCAATGGTGAGTGTGTCAAGGTTGCAGAACATCTCAATTGCTACTGCAATCTGGTTGTAGCGAGCAGGAACCACCCTCAGGAATTTTCTCACCACCCTCTTGTCATCAACGCTTTTCTCCCCATGTCCCGTTAGATCGGTGGCGATCTTGGTGATGCGTATGGCGAACTCCTCGATCGTCTCTCCGGATTTGAATGTGATCGACTCGAACTCTGCCGGCAACTTCTAGGCACTGACCGCCTTGACACGATCTGCCCCGAGGCGCATCGACTTGATGGCCTCCCAAGCCTCCTTCACCGTCTTCTTGTTCAACAGCATGGGGTGCATCTCTGTTGGCACACCGCGGAGCATGGCCCCTAGAGCCAACCTATCCCGGCGTCGCTTAACTTTGTCCTCGCTGATCACGTCCCAGAGAAACATTGCCTCCAGGTTGCATTGGATGTGTGATGCCCACTCCTGATAGTTGGTACGTGTCAACATCGGCCAGATTAGGTTCCCGGCCGCCTGGTTGAACACCTTTTCCATAGCTTCCTTCTCGCCCGATGTACTCATCTTTGGCGACTTCGGCTACTTCCCCTTCTTGACTCCGGTGGACTAGACCACCTTGGCTTCGTGTCTGCAACTTCTCACCACCACCGGCGCCTCGACGTGCGCTAACGAGGCTCTGGTACCAATTGTTGGAGCAGGCGATGCCTTGCACCAAGCTTGAACGCCAGCAATATCACGACGGTGACCGCGGCGAGATTACAGATGAACACGAGAAAGTCGAGGGTTTGTTGCTGCCAAAACGACGCAGCTTTTCTGGATCCCTTTACTTGCTATTTATATGGATACAAACTGAGATCACGGAACATGCCTCCGCATATCTCCTGCGCCACGCTACGCACCGTGTGCAATGCCGTTCTTGTGCGACACGCACCACGTGCTGCAGCACGCACCATGGCGCAACCCAACTGACTTAACCAGACCGTGTCGTAGGCAAGCACGCCTCTGCTACGCACTATCCTCTACCTGGACTCTAGATGATAACAGAACAAAAGAACATAACTAACGCAACAATTTAGCTAACATGATAGTATTATTAGATGGTAGCCTACTGCTGTTGCACTCGCTGCCGCGCAGATCAAACCAGATAGATGGACCGAGTATCTTTAAGAATCTCAACTTGCGAAAGTAGACAACACCTTTATCTGTACCAATCTTTATGCTAACTACTGATTTGCTGTCACCGGAATGCAGTACGAGGCAACTGAGCTCTGGCAGCTTGGCAAGGGTCTCCATGTCCTGGTCTTTCACAACTACCACTTGCACATCCAGATAGGAGAGGTTTGGAGCAAGCGACGAGTTAATCCACGCCGGCAGTCCAGAGAACACGAAGCAGTCCAAACGCAGCAAACGGAGATGCCGACAGTAGGAGAGCGATCCTGCCTCACTCACCCTGTCCTTACTTAGAGAATAGTTTCCAATTTGAAGTTCCTGGATATTGCGCAGATGGCCCAGGGACTCGAGCAAAGCACTCTCCATGCTCTCACTGCTAAGAAAAATCCTAGTCTCGAGCACCCTCAGTTCCTTCAGCAGACCCAGCTCCTCCACAAACTGCATTATTATAGCATCTTCACCTCCACACGATATACGTAGCTCTTGCAGTGACGTGAGCTTACCGATCAAACCTGCCGGCACTATTATTGGCCAATCATCAACTTGTAGGCAAACAAGTTGCGTCAAAAGTCCCACCTCCTCCGGCAGCTCCTCTATCAGGGAGTCCCGTAAATCCAGTGTTTGCAGAAACCTCAGATATTTTACCTCCCTAGCAGCTCAGCGATATTGGTACTCTCTAGTCTGAGGTACAGAGGGAGTAGTTATTAGCAGGCATCTGTGTGGCCGAAACGCCGGATGCGGAATAACAGGCACATGACAAGGGCATCAGGAGTGGTTGTTAGCAGTGTTCTACCGGAGCATGCAAGGTGGAGAGCCGAGCTTGACTCTGCATTACTTTTTGTGTCCAACTGTCCATCATCATGCAGTGCACAGCGATGCAACAAGAGGCAGCACGTTCCATTCTTTGGCTCCTCGGTGATGCTCCCGTGAGAGAGGCCTTGTTTAGATTGCAAATTTTTGCAATCTGGACACTGTAGCGCGTTTCGTTTGTATTTAACAAACTTTGTCCGATCATGGATTAACTAGGCTCAAAAGATTCGTCTCGTAATTTACAAACAAACTGTGTAATTAGTTATTTTTTTTACCTACATTTAATGCTTCATGCATACGTCCAAAAATTGATGTGACGGAGAGAGAGTGAAAAAACTTGGAATTTGGAGGTGATCTAAACAAGGCCAGAGACTCGATCTTCTTCTTCACGCCTTTCTGGAGGCCGTACTCCTCCTTGAGCAGCTCGCCCAGTTTGGGGAGCAGGCTCCCCATCGCCGCCGCCACCAGCTCCATGGACTGCAAGCTCTCGGTGTGGGTGCCGCCTGCGTACAGCAGCTTGCATTAGTGGTAGTAGTAACTAGTAAGCGGGGCTGATTTTTGTGTTGGAAAAACAAGGTGAAGGTGGGCTCACCCAGATTCACCGCCTGTTCTTGGTCTGAGCCCTGTAGCTGGAGCCGCGCAGCAGCTGGATCTTCACGCCCCTCGCAATGGTGGCTTCAAATTAATTAAAAGAGAAATGTATACAATTACTGTTCCGTGTTCTTGAGATTGGAGCAAGCTGAGAAGATAATTAAAAATAGTAACTAGAGACAGACAGAGAGGGAGAGGAGAAAAGGTGAGCTTGTCATTTTCAGCCAAAAAATTGAGAGAGCAACACAGAGACTAGCTCGTGCTAGGGAAGAAGCTGATAGTGGTGTTTTCAAGCCCAACAGAGAGAAGGATGAATTGACATATGCACTAGAGAATCCCGAACATGGTGGTCGAACAAGAGGCTATGGGGCGGTTCCGTGGCTACACGCATTCCCAGCAGACAAGGATACCTACAGAAGCCGCCAAAGAAAGAAGGATGAGGAGGCAGAACGAATCCGTGCATTGGAGCAATTTGTTGACGAGTCACGACAAGCATTGCTTGAATCACGTGAACGAGAAAAATCTCTTGAGGCAAGAATGCAGGAGGAGATCAAGAGGCAAGTGCAGCTAGCAATGAGTCAAATGCAATCGCAATCAACGCCGGGAGTCACCATTAGCCCCGTTGGTCAGATGAAAAGTAGTTGTGCTTCTACGGAGCTGCCAGTTATTCAAGACGACGCTGGGTTGCGCTTCCCTGTTGATGACATTACCGAGCCTCTAACAACATGTGAGCTGCACATTCCAGATGGTAATAATGCATCAATCATGGTGGCTGTCGGGGTTGTATCTCCAATAGACCGAACGAAGACACCAAGAATCCATGGGTCAGTTATTCAACCTGGATATGCTAGCGTCTCGGTCGATAGAGTGCTCAAAGGTTACAGCAATGTTCCTCTTGACATTGAAGGCGGTGATGGGGAGAAGACACTAGGAGAAGCAGAAAAGACATTTATTCAATGGCGCAAACGCTTCATCATCATTCCTGGGGCGCCACCGCTTCCCCTACCTCACCCTAGGTACGAATGAAAGTGAATGAAATATTATTTTCCATTAATTTTCTATTGGCTTAAAAAATAATTGACACACAACTTGTTTTTGTAGCAGGGTCTCCCCCCAGCCTAGCCTAATCATTCATTCCCCATCTCATCACAGCGTCGCGGGGGGCGAGACGACTTCATCCCCACGGCGATCGCCAACTCCTACACCGGCCCCATCGCCTCCACGACGATCTCCAACTCCTACACCGGCCCCACCGCCTCCACAACGATCTCCAACGCCTCCACGCCGGTCTCCACCAACACCGGCCACATCGCCTCCACGTCGGTCTCCAACACCGCCCCCACCCCCTCCACAGCGACGCACTACAAAGACGTCTAAGGTCCCGGCGGCAAAGAAGACCCCGAGAAAAAGAGTTATTTCTCAAGAAATACTTTCTGAAAAAACTGATGAGCAAATAGCAGCTGAAGAAGACAAAAAAGTGAAAGATTTTTTTATAGATACCAAAAAGAAGAGTCAAGCGAAGCTTAAGGAGAAGCCGTACTTTTACCTACCACGAGAGGTGCTGAGGCAGAAGGTCGATGCTCACAAGCAAAAGATGATTGAACTTCGTAAGCCTTCGCCACTATCAGACTATGACCGCTCCCTCGTGAAGTCACATGATGCAGATAAGAAAAGGAAAAGAGCATCAGGGAAGGATGTCCCACAGCTCGGACAACAGAAGCAACCAATGCAAAATCTTGTTGTTGCTAATCAATATAGTTCCAACATAGAAGTCTATCAACCAGACAACTCTGGAGAAGTGTCGGTTCAAGCCCTTAATGTTTTTTTTCAAGATACTGGTTTAACCTTGGATCAATTGACGGGCAAAGCTCCAATCCAGAACCTGGAAGTTGATACCTGGAAGACTTATAAATATGGCAAAAGTCTGTACAACCCTGCGGCTCTGAATGAATTGGGTACGCAAATGTACTTGCTCAACAAGTGGTACATGCAGGCGTGTGGCAGGGGTGAGCAGTGGATCTTTGTCAGATTTAGAGACCATCATTACTTCCGTGGCGATGACATCTTACATATTAGTTTCGAAGAATTGCATCAACTATACCACATGGACGCTCTGGACAAATCAATCATTAGCTCCTTTTGTTTGTAAGTGATTCTTACTTTTATTTAATAAACTCACTTCCATGCGTACGTGTATATAATTATCCTCACATGTAACTTATATTTATATACAGATTCCAGATGTCAGAGCTCCAAAGAATACAAGACACCAGTGTTGGCTTCATTGATCCTTATATCGTATTCAAAACTGGTATTATTGTCAAGGAGCGATGGGTATCTGAAGCACAGGAGAATATCATGATGTTCTTCGTGAAGCAGCACGACAAGACAACAATACTTTTCCCGTACAACTTTGAGTAAGTGTTAATAATAATGTAGTCTACACATTTTATGTAATATCAATACAACTTATATGCATGTACGTGTGTGTATAAACCAATGCAGTTTTCACTGGATACTCATTGTCATTGAGTTAAACTCAAGTCGGTTACTAATCTTTGACTCGTTGAGAAAAGAACGGGCACTATACCAAGATATGATAGACATTATCCAAGGGTAATTTCGATCTCTCGCGCACAACTATTATTGAATAGACTTTGCCATAATTTATTAACGATCGTACATTATTGGTCGCACAGGGTTTGGAAAGAGTTTATTCGGCAACATCATAAGGATTGCAAGGCACCACTTAATGTAGTTGAAATACCAGTAAGTTGTACTATATACACTTCCCCACGTGTTTAATTACTATATCGTACTTCAATTTACGTGTGAGATGATGAGAATAATCTTCTTCTCGTACAGTGGTGTTTGCGGCAGGAACCAGGAAATAACTTGTGTGGATACTACGTTTGTGAATTTATCACTGCGCACATAAGAAGAACTCCTGAAGATGTCCTCAGAGTACGTATATATCAATTTTTATTTATTTTTAAATGAATATATATACATATATGTGTATTAATACTTTTCCTTTTATTTCAAATGCAAGACTGAATGGTTGAAACGAAGGGTCATGCAAAAAGACCATCTGAAAGCAGTTCAAGAGTCAATAGCAGGATATCTTCTAGAAAAAGTGCTAAATCCCAACGGCGAGTTCTACTTTGATCTTAAGGAATAAATGATGTAAATTAAATGTTTATTGATATCGTTATTTTCGAGAACAAGATTATGAAAGTGTTGTATATATACATATATATATATCTATAATATATATAGTTTCATACTTTATTCGAATATAATAATGCTCAAGATGAGAATTAGATGTAATTATACGCATGCGTGTATTTATATTAGCAGCGTAGAATACGTACATAAAAACATATTATATATTAAACAAATACGTGTAACTGAACTGAAAACAAATTAAACAAAAAAAAGAAAAAGAAAAGGAACCTTTAGTCCCGGTTGGGGTTACCAACCGGGACTAAAGGTTGAACCGTTAGTCCCGGTTGGTGTTACCAACCGGGACTAAAGGATGCGCCAGGTTCGCTCGGCTGGAGGGCCTTTAGTCCCGGTTGGTGTTACCAACCGGGACTAAAGGTCCCTCTTTAGTCCCGGCTCGATGACCCGGGACTGAAGGTTCCACCTTTAGTCCCGGGATCGTTGTCCCGGCGCGGTAACCGGGACTAAAGGCTGTTACCGCCCGGGACAACAAGTCCATTCTGTAGTAGTGGTTCCTTCAGTAATTAGACACCACAGTTCATAATGTTATGAATGAATCTGCCTTGAGCCACGCAAACACGGCCAACCGGTTGGCAGACTATGGCATTTGTGAGACAACACGGCCAACTTGGTGACATGCATGCATGGCCACTGCAATCCTGCGTGTTTGAATCGGAATCTGAGCTAGGCAGCAGATAATCGGAATCTGAGCTAGGCAGCAAACAGGCCCTACATGCATGCAAGAAAAAACAAGGCAATCGGGATATTTTTACATTAACTATCACGGTACGGTACCTAATTCGGAGTAACTATTTATTTAGATAATCTATGTTGCCTGGAACTAATAATAATTCCAAGGAGAGGAGCTAGCTAGATTTAGTCCTGTACCACTTGAACCCCGTAGGTACTGTATGTATGAGATAAACATTTTATTGTGACCATTATAAAGATAGAAAGACAGGATAGATAGGAAGTAATAGTAAATCAGAGCCAGTAGCATTTGAATTTTGAAAGCAAGTTCAAATGTGCATGCATGATCAGTTCATCATACCTGTTGGTAGCGTGAGATCATATATTCCTCCCCTACCCTGTTGGTTAGAAGGGTGGGATGTTCTGGATGGACTGCGGCCGTGTGCTCCAACGCAGCCTCCGCTTCCTTCACATCCCAAATACTGGCACCTCCACAGTTCACTTCGGCTTTGACTCTTTGGAGCGAACTTGTTCCGAGGTTCTGGAAGCCAAGCAGCTTGTCAAAACCAAGATGCAGGTTCTCGTCTTTTAGGGACCGCACATGGACAACAAACTGAAGGGATTCAAGACTTGGCATGATAGTATTATTAGAGGGTCACCGAGTATCTTTAAGAATCTCAACTTGCGGAAGTAGCCAACACCTCTATCTGTACGAATCTTTATGCTAACTACTGACTTGGTGTCACCGGAATGCAGTACGAGGCAACTGAGCTCTGGCAAGTTCAGATAGGAGAGGTTTGGAGCAAGCGACGAGTTAATCCACGCCGGCAGTGCAGAGAACTCGAAGCAGCCCAAACTCAGCAAACGGAGATGCCGACAGTAGGAGGGCGATCCTGCCTCGCTGCACCCTGTGCTTACTTTGAGAATAGTTTACAATTTGAAGTTCCTGGATATTGTGCAGATGGCCCAGGGACTCCAGCAAAGCACTCTTGATGCTCTCACTGATCCTAACATGAAACTCAGTCTTGAGCACCCTCAGTTCCTTCAGCAGGCCCAGCTCCTCCACAAACTGCATTATTATAGCATCTTCACCTCCACAAAATATACGTAGCTCTTCCAGTGACGTGAGCTTACCGATCAAACCTGCCGGCACTCTTGTTGGCCAATGATCAGCTCGTAGGCAAACAAGTTGCGTCAGAAGTCCCACGTCCTCCGGCAGCTCCTCTATCAGGTAGTCCCCTAAATCCAGTGTTTGCAGAAACCTCAGATATTTTACCTCCCTAGGCAGCTGAGCGATATTGGTACTCTCTAGTCTGAGGTACCTCAAGTGAAGTAAACTCCCAAGATGATCCTCCGACACATTTTTGAAGCAGTCTTTGTTGAAAACAGAACATCCTACAATTTCTACTACACGTAAAGATGGGAGGCGTGGGCATAATGCACAAAAATCACACTCACTGGCAAAAATGGATCTAACTTTCTCCACAGCGATGTTAACCAGCTGGCCAACGTTGTGCTCTTCAACACACTGTAGGGCTCACCTGCGAGAAATGCTCCACTGAAGTTTCTGTCGCTCACCACCATTCAATACAGTGACAAAATTTTCTTCACTCGATAGTTGATGTATCAAATCAAGAACCATATCATGAACTGAGCATGCATCAACGTACCCTTCATATAGTGTGTCCTGTGCCTGGATCATGTTTCTATTTATCAATTCATTAAAGTACCTCTCCCCAAGCTCAAATAATCCTACCCCTGCTGCTGCTGCTTGTTCCTTAGAGATGAAACCTTCAGCTATCCACTTCCATATCAAACTATTTTTCTGTATCATATAATCTTCTGGAAATATGCTTAGATACAACAAGCAAGGCTTTAGATATGAAGGCAAATCATAGTAGCTAAAGGACAATATCTTTCTGGTATTATCTACGTCATCATTGCCTTTGTGCCTAAAACCAATTGAGTTGTAGACCTCAGACCAGTCCTCTCCTGGTTTAGTGGCCAACAAACTGGCTATTGTAATGATAGCAAGTGGCACGCCGCCACATTTCTTCAAAATTCTTTCACATGTCTCAGCCGGAAGACTATCGAAATACTTTCCTTCACCGTCATCTATTCTTGCGTACAATAATTTTTCAGAATTATCATGAGAAAGTGGCTTTATTTTGTAAGCTTTATCAGCATATGCGGCAACTTCAGAAATGCGTGTTGTGATCACAAGTCTACTTCCACAATTACTTTCTTGCAGAGCACATCTGACTAATTTCCAGGTCTTCTTGTCCCATATATCATCAATAACAATCAAACACCTACATATTCACAAGACAGTACAAGAAATGGTAAATAAATATACGAGACATCATTTATAGTTTTTTTTATTCGTATATCACCATTTCGGTTATGTTCCTTTAATCATTTTCCTTTATTAAAATAAATAAGATATAAAGAACCAATAATTGTGCAGCTACATAATCTAAAAGCGGCTATAATTATTGTTAGCAGTGAGCCAGTGACGAGTAGCAATGATTAATGAATCGGTTATCATATTAGCTCGTACCTCTTTTCCTTGACGAATTCGTTGAGTTTGCCCATGAGCTGATTTTCATCCAAACCCATTAATTTGGGACGAGTGTAAGTTTGCTCATCAAGGGTTATGAGAATGTCTCCAAAGACTTTCTTGATGTCAGGATTCTGACCCACTGGAACAAAAGCCCGACACTCGAAGCGCGGTTTGAGATGGTCATAGACAGCTTTGGCAAGAGTGGTCTTGCCTAGCCCTCCAAATCCAACGATAGAGAGGATCTTCATCTTTGTAGTACTAGACACATCCACGTCGCCATCCCCTAGGGACAGCATATTTATGAGCTCGTTCCTTGGTCCCTCAATGCCAACAAGCTCCGTCGCCCTTTTGTATAGATTCAGGATGCGAGGGTCGATGGTGTTTGCAGCTACAGGGCTGGCGACAATGCTGTCAAGTGTGTACCTGCCTCGCCTTGTTGCCACCTCCTCAAGCTTCTCTTTGATGTCATCTATTAGGCTAGAGATTTTGTGGCGAGCCTTGCTCTTCTTGAACAGCCTGCCCACCCTTTTCAGGAGGCGCAGGAGCATGTGTGGCTCAGTAGCCTCATTAGGGTCTTCAACGCGCACGAGGAATGTGTCGACGATGTCCTCCATATCGTAGGATGCCTCCCTGACTTCACTCGCCCAGAGCCTGACCAGCTCGTCGAGCTGGTCCGGTGGAACATCGCCGATCTTGCGGAGGACAGCGTGCACCACCGTGAGCTCTCGTGAGAGAGACTCGATCTTCTTCTTCACGCCCTTTTGCAGGCCGTACTCCTCCTTGAGCAACTCGCCCAGTTTGGGGAGCAGCCTCCCCATCGCCCCCGCCACCAGCTCCATGGACTGCAAGCTCTCGGTGTGGGTGCCGCCTGCGGACAGCAGCTTGCATTAGTGGTAGGAGTAACTAGTAAGCGGGGCTGATTTTTGTGTTGGAAAAAACAAGGTGAAGGTGGGCTCACCCAGATTCACCGCCTGTTCTTGGTCTGAGCCCTGTAGCTGGAGCCGCGCAGCAGCTGGATCTTCACGCCCCTCGCAATGGTGGCTTCAAATTAATTAAAAGAGAAATGTATACAATACTGTTCCGTGCTCTTGAGATTGGAGCAAGATAATTAAAAATAGTAACCCGAGACAGAGAGAGAGAGAGCAGGCAGACAGCTTTTCCAGTTCACGACAAGAGAAAAGGTAAGCTTTTCATTTTTCAATTGTTTGATTAACGTGTGCGTGTGTGTCACGCAGAGCTAGGAAGTTGCGCAGAAAAACAGCTCTGCTGCTTCGTGTTTGATGTGTCGGTAGTAAACTACTCTGGCCCGGCTCCCGATAGATGTCGTATTTTTTCTCGGGCTGGAGGTGACCACAGTTTTTTTTCCGCCGGTTTAATTTAGATATACAAACCAGCTCATCAGTACCGCCGTCCAAACCAGATGCAGTTGTGATGGCCGAAAACACTAGGCGCCACCATTGACCAGCTGCGCTGCGAAGGACCCAGCTGAGCGTCCATCAGGTTGCATCAACGGCAGTGATGATGTGCTACATGGCAGCTCATCTACATCACGCGTGCATAAAATTTATTTCCTGTGTCATCGAGAAGTGGAAAAAAGTACGGTCCATCAGGACGTTAGTGGTGCAACAACCATGGGCACCACCACTCGGAACCATGCCACTACCATGTTACAAGCCCAAGCCCACAAGAGGAGCCGGCCAACGGGCCACACAGGTCGGGTCGAGTTGGGAAGCCCAACACGCGTGTGAGCGGTGCGGAGTGGCTGTGAGCTGTGTCTGCGTGCACGTATCTGGGCAAGGCCCGTGTAAGAGGGATATATATTAGCTAAGTGTGAGGAGAGAAGAGGGTAAGAAGAATATCGTAACAAACTCCTCCAACTATCGTAATCCTGTCCTCGCTCGAATCCTCTCTGTTCTACTCCGGTTCTACTCTTCCCTTCCGATCCCCAATTCTCTCACTCGATCCTATCTCCCCTGCTAACATACTCCCAGCGGAACGCAATGGAACACGTGAGGCACCGGAGAGGCAGCAACCACACAAGCGGCATCGTCGGCCCATCCCAAAGCTCACTGGACCTAACGGGAATATCACTCTCCTGATCTAAAATACAGCGGTGGAGTTTAATTAGGACAAAAAGGTTCATTCCCCCTAAAGGCTCCTTTGGATACCGCCGGTATCCCGGCCACATCCATGGGTGGAGAGAGCCCCGTGTATCTGCTCCCCCTCCGAGCACAGGTGCCCGTTTGGAAGCAATCATGTGGCGGAATAACCCTGGTCGATTCCTCCCCATCCCCGTCCATCTAAGGAGAAATAAAAAAAACGCCTCCTGTTCCGTGACAATTTCTCCACGTCACTCGCTTCTGTTTCTTTGTCGTTGCGGCTTCGTCCCCATCTGCTCGGCGGCCGGCCACCGCCTGTTCTACTCCCGCCTACACCTCCCCATCTGCTTGACAGCCAAATGACAAGAGAGAATACAGCACTGTAGTGCCAGGGATGTCATTTGCATAGAAAATTTCCCCCACGTGATTGTGTTCCACGCGAGTTTCGATCACTACCTGTCATCCAAAGAAGCCCTAATGTAGTCAAATTCTTAATGTACTCCCTCCATTCCAAATTGTTAAGCATTTTGGCTTTTATAGGTACATTGTTTTTACAATTTATGTAAACATAGTGTATAACTAAATACACGGTAAAAGCTATCTATCTAAAAAAGCTATAGCGTCTTATAATTCAGAATAATCTCATGAGTATCCAAGTGATGTTCTATTTTTATTTCCTCTATTACATGGCTTTACTTTTTTTTCCTTGTTTCCTACCTCTTCCCTTTATATTTGTTTTGCCTTTTATTAATTTTTTCTATTTATTTTTTGGTTATTCATTTGTTTTCAATTTTTGCTATATATGTCATATCATTTATTTTTCTGTTCTCATGGATATAATATGCCCAACATTGTCCCCCAACGTCTTTGTAATAATAGGAGAGAATACATTGTCCACCATCCAATTATGTTTTTTGAATAAAGAAGAGGAGAGATGCTGGAGAGCGAGGTAAATGTCTGACCCACTAGCAACGTGCAGATTACAAATAAGTAAGCCCTCACTGACTTGAAAACACTAGTTTCAAATATACAGATCACGAGGAGATCGCTGGTATATACGCAACTGGATGGGTGCATAAAAAAACAATCCCATTTGGCTGAATATATAAATAGAAGCCAAGCCTAATAGTTAACTGATGTTAGGCAACTGTAGGTTGTGCCTTGATGAAGGCTACAATTGTGTTCTCTGCCATGATGACACCGAGGAAAAAGGAAATGCACTTGTTCTTTGAATGTACATCTAGTACGTGTTACACGGTGGTTCATGCTTGGCATACAATGGAATGTCCAAGGTAGCATTTATCAGATGCCTTGTCCACGAGAAAGAACAGCTTCAACTGCCCTTATTCATGGACCTTATTGCTGCTTGGTGTATTTGGAAGGAGAGGAACTACTACATCTTCAACAATCATGTGCCATCCACAGCTGCTTGGAAAGCTTGTTTTATAAGTGAAGTTAGGCTCCACTTATGTCGCTACCCCCAAACTTTAACATGTAATAGAACTTTGGCTCAACTCTTTGTAGTAGGTAGCTTTCCCTTTGTAAGGTAAGGTCCTGCTCTTGTTAGCTCCTAGCTAACACGTTTGTAACTTGCCCCTGTGTTTTTTGAATTTATTCCTGGGGAGCTTTGGTCCACAGTTTCGATCAAAAAATGGTAGGTTGTGCCTCATCGGTTGATCAGACACTCTGTTGGCTATCACTACTGCTCCCGCTGATATCACCGGGTGAACGTTGCTCTAAGGAGGAGGCGCCAGTCTTACATGTTTCTGTCCAAACAGTGGCTCCACCACATGAACTGCGCTATCGCTCATGCCCACTGCAATCTGATTTGGCTTCCAGGGATTCGCAGCGGCGACAAACATGGGATAGACAATTCCACCGTTGCCACACCCCAAAATTCCTATTTTGGGTTGTGAATAGTTTTCACAAAATAAGATAAATGATTTAATAGTTTTTTATAAAAATTTCCATGATTTAGTATGTCTGGAAACAAATTAGTGTGAAAATATAAAAAAAGCTTTTACAAATTTTCCAATTATTTTGACAGAGTTCTGCATTCATTCCGCTTGTGCGAACACAAGGTTGACATGTGCCCTTATGGTTCGATGTTGTGATGAGTGATTGTCAACGAGCTGGCGCCTTGGGTTGAGTTTGTCGGACTATCCATGGTGTGAGTTGGGGTGTGCAACATGTCTCTTGGCTTGTGGTGCGTAGGTGTGGAGCTCAGAGACGGTGGTCGACAGTGAGGTGAAGGTCAAGTAGGGAAGTGCCGTGCTCATGGATCGGGAGTGGTGAAGGATGGACGTGAGGCTTGGACCGAGGGACCAGGAGACCAGGTGACCAGCCGTGGTGGCTGACACTTGGGGACATCGACAAGTGCAAATGTACATGGGAGTGACCGTGTTGACTAAGTCAAGACGATGGCCGAGCGAGTCGACCGGAGGCTCTGGAAGACTTGGCGGCTGGGTGGTCAAGGACGCGGTGACACGTGTCGAGGTACCGGGGATGCGTATGGAGTACGCTACTCGCGAGTGGTTTGGTGGGTTGAGCCTCAAAACAACCGGGTGGCAGGTTATCGGTTTTGGGCCTCAAAACCCGGGTGCGGTTCTGGCAGAAATTGGAGGCGGCACGTGGCGTCATCGCGAGGCTTGTGTCGAGGCGAAGCTAAGTCATGAAGGACGTGTGGCCGTCGGATGCTTCTATCTCAAGTTGGACCATAACGCCCCAGGGGTCAAGTGGTTCGGCTCAAAATATCTAAGGGTATTGTTGGGAATGTGTAATAGCTCTATAAATAAGGTAGAGGCTGCCCCCAACCAGCCATCTCTCCAGTTAGTCATTTCTTTCATCCTTGTTAGGGTTTCCATGTCTCTAGACTGCTGTAGTGATCCGCAGATGATTAAGCCAAATCATTCATCTGTGAAAACCAAATCTTATAGACCTGATCAAAGTGGGAATGGAGGCCTTAACCTCCTCTTGTCCTCGTGGCTTCAAGATCTTAGTCAATTTGGTTTTTATTTGGTTTTGGTGTTCTTCCTTTCCTGGTTTTCCCTTCTCTTGATTTTGGTGATGTCTATGAATCCGAGCTTTTTGGGTGTTTTGGGTTGGATCAAAATGTGCAAGGACATCTAAGAATCATTCCCTCCAACTGGTTTGGGCAGATTCAACTCGAGCACGAAAATCCACTCTTTTGAAGAAAATTGAGGAAACCCCATCTTTCCCGATGGATTTTGAGTTTGTTTGAGATTTGCTTGGAATTGGGTGTTGATGTTCTGAAGATATCTTCTCAACACTCCAAGGAACTTCCCTGCAAAATCTCAAGCCGATCCGAGTTGATTTGGTCGAGTTTTGGACTTGAAATCGATTTTTCCCGAAATCTACTCGTAAATATCAGACATGTCCGGTGCGAATATCGGACATGTCCGGTAGGATAAACTTTTGAGTTTGGAGCTGAAATTTGGTGGAGACCTTTCCTTTGGTGTCTATAACCTATGGTTAAAATTTCATAATTTTTTGACACTGTTTGGTAGGCTTTTCGATTTTTCTCTCAAAGTCGTTATGTGCCGTTCAGAATACCGGACATGTCCGGTAGCCAGCTAATACATGTCCGGTATGAACTGTGGTTCTGAGTTTTGGTCTGCATGATTACAGTACATATCCGGTAGACGTACCGTACATGTCCGGTAGGAGGGACTGAGAGCTATTTCTTGCTGTTTTGTTCGTATCTTGCGCATTTGAGCTCCGATTCGCGTTCTGTCTTCTGCATTGGTCTTCCATCGATCCAAGGAACCTATCTAGGTACTCTCGTCACCAGTTGGCTTGGGTATTATAGATTCAGGAACTCGCTTTTTCTCCATAGGAGTTGAGTATCCTATTTTTAGTCCTTCGGTTCGGGAAGTGTTGGCTTGCTTTGTGGTGTCCCGCTGTGTTTCTAGGGAACATCCACCCACTCGTTTGGGTCTTGGAAACCACGGTGTTTACTTAGTGTGTTTGGCGGTGATTTTGGGACAGCGGCTGAATATTTCAAAAGAAATTTGAGACTCCCATTCATCCCCCATCTGCTCGTCGTTTTCGGTCCTTCTATTGGTATCGGAGCCAGTTAAGGATCATTCCACCTTAATCGGTCCGTGATCCACGAAGGCGACATGGAGCGCAGTTCCAGCAAGCCGCCATTCTTCGATGGAACAAACTACCAGTATTGGAAGTTCCGCATGTCTGCGCATCTTCAGGGCATGAGTTTGCGGGTTTGGGAGATTTGTGAGAATCCAAATTACGCCATCCTTGCTGCTCGTACCAGTCAGTTGCAAATTGACGAGCACGATGCCAATAGCAGGGCATGTAATGCTCTCTTTTCGTCTCTTTCGCTTTCTAAGTTTGAGTGAGTTTCTCACCTCACCATGGCTAGAGAGATCTGGGTGAAGCTTGAGAGCTATCACGAGGGGACTGCTTAGGTCAAGACCAGACTCTTTGAGACGTACAAATGTGAGTATGAGAACTGTGTTCATAAGAGTGGAGAGTCTGTCGATGCTATGTTTTCTCGCTTCCAGTCGATTGTTGTAACACCCTGTGTTTTGCCTCATGTTAAAATCCACTAAAAATTTGAACTTTTTAAAACTTTACAACAAACTAAAACTGAATAGTTTTATCTCCGACACATTTTCTTGAAAACCTTTTCATAAACCTTGCATAAAAAATCACCATATGCATTTATGTTTGAAATGTTGTTTGAATGCTTGTATGTTGGTTCCCTTGAATTTATTTTGGCATCAAATTCCCCTCCAAATTCCTTGAACTTCCCTTGAAAACCATCCTTGACCTCTCCCAAGAATTACCAATCCCTTCACCTTCAAACTTCCTTTAAATCCAAACTTGAGATCCATTCAAATGTGCCCTGGTTTAATTCTAGAAAATGGATAAGCAATTTCATAAATGAAATAGCCTTTCGGGCTCTATCCCTCCCCTCTCTCCCTTTCTGGCCCGCGCCGCGGCCCACCTCTTTCTCCTCCTCCTCCCGCATTGGGCCGCCACCGTCCTAGCCCAGCCCGAGCACGCGCCTTCTCTTCTCCTCTCCCTCCCTCCACATGGGCCGGCCTAGACGCTTGGCCCATCTGCAGCGCGCGCCCATCCCCTCTCTCGCACCCGCTGACACCATGGCCCCACTTGTCAGCTTCATCGTTCTCCTGATGACGACGGCGCAAATACCACATCGCTCTACACCTCCTCGAGCTCGCTGTCGCCACCACCTCGCCCAACCAAAGTGGATAAGGACCAAGGACACCACCAGGACCCACTGAAGCTTCGTGATACTGCCGCCTCCTCACTCTCCCTCTGCTCCCCACGGACACGCGGTGGCAAGCACAAGGTCACTTGACTGTTGCCGCCGCCATAGCCAAAGCTCTGCACCCCCGGCCGAGTTCGGATAAGCACGCACTGAGCAACAGCCAGCTCATCGCCAGGTGAAGCTTGAGCATGTGCGCATGAGGGAAGAATGTGAGGCGCCCTAGAAATATCTCGCCCCCAGCGGAACCGACCTCACCGGCCTACAAATAGGTCCGGCCGACGAGTCTCAGCAGCTCCACAAGCTCCGCCTAGGTCTAGAACACATCATCTCCTCTTCGATTGCTCCCCTCCCCTCTCCTTTCGAGCTCTGGCTCGGCTTCCCCCAAATCTAGGTGCTATGGCCGCCATGGGAGCTGAGCTCTAAACTCTTCCCCTCTAGTCCACCATAGTTCAATTAGGCTAGCCGGCAAGTTCCTTGACACCTCATCCATCCTTTCCGCCATTCCTAGCCCCTCAGCCCTCTGTGCTTGCCTAACGCCAGGAAGCGCCGCCCGAGCCACCATAGCCGCTGCCCATCATCTACAAGGCACGGCAAGAGCATGACTAGACTTCTACATGCTCGCGCTCGCACCACAATTGCGCCGCGCACGTCGTAGCATCCTCAAGTGACTCACCTGGGGACAAACATGTTTCCACGCCACCGTACTTACTTTGGCGAGCCGCCGACACCGTCCCGACCGCCTGTGGTCACCACCGACTACACCGGACGCTGCAGAATGCCTTCTGGAGCATCGACCACCATGTAGCGATGAACTCTGGCCATAGATGCTGCCGGCATAAGCTACTCTGGTGAACTCCGAGGGCCCTCCCCTGTTCGTCATCGCCGTAATCCCTCCGGCCTCCCCTCCTCTGTCCGGTGGGCCCAAGCCACAATGATGTCCACACTCATCAGACAGGAGGAGCTAGAGATGGCCCACATGTCGGCGACTTGCTACGTTGCCATAGGACCCCACACGGTAGCCATGGCACTCCCCTCCCTTCTCCCCCTTTCCTTCTGTGGACTCGGTCCACATGAACCTAGAGAGAGACCACGACACAGTGCACGAACCAGTTCATGGAGTTATGCAGCCAGACGAGCCTGCCAACCCTGGCCCACGCGCCAGCCTTTGGACCGAGAGGAAAGTGCTGGGAGCACCCGGGTATTGCACATAGGGGAGTGAAAATCCATTTTCCTTGCATAGAAAAATTCCTAGAAAATTCCTAAATAAACTAGGTACACCCCAGAACCTACCCAAGCTCTTTCCATCTCCTTTTCATTATCCTGAATTCTGGTAATATTTTCTAGAGTATATTCCAAATGCCTTTTCCTATTAAATCTTTAATAAATCGTATCTCTTCCATCCTAAATCCAAATCCCTTGATTCTTCCGCCAAAAACTTATAAAATCAAGCTCTATTTGTTCATATCCTTCATTCTATTATTTGGTGCCCATTTAAATTCTAGTTTGATTATTTTCCTTTTCCTTATTTAAATTAACACAAACCATAGCAATGAACATCAACGTGTATTCACGTATGTGTGTACTCTATACATACTCGAATATACTTACACCCTCTCGCATAAGATAACATGGTACATACATACATAGATAGATATACCGCATACATAGGACATATATACACCCGGGTATACGCCTATGTATGGCAAGCATTACAAACCCGAATAATCCTAGGCATATACATATGCATGAGCGTATGTACCACTAACCCTAGCCATAACCTACACCATCCTAACTCTACCCATCCGCTTAGCCTACATTTTCTCTATATGAGTATATGTCTGCATATATGCATACCTAACCACCTAACCCTACCTTCTCATAGTAATAATATCTATACATGAACCCATCTAACTAACCTTAGCAAATGCTCTTTTGTGAGCCTATAGAGGTTAGACAGGACATTTATGATGACTTGGTCAGGCTTTTCCTTTCAGGTTCACATAATAGTGAAACCTAATAATGTGGTCTGGTTTTCCACTAGGTAACCACACCACTTCAACTTAACCTGTAGAAGCCACACCTTGTTGAATGAATCTCACTCCATTCAATCTTACTTCAAATTGACAAAGTAATGATAGTCTTAGAAGTAAACCTTTCACCAAGCAGGACCCACCTATGTAGGACCGTTCCCTTCTTTTCTAAGTTTATTTGAATGCACATGTGTTGCTTTCCTTGCTTGGTATTACTTGTCGACCCTAGACAGCGTAGGGTAGAAGACGCGGAAGGAACCCGCTGGAACCCAGAAGCACAGCTACACAAAGACCGAAGAGCGAGAAGATTAGGAATCAGGATAACGTGGAATGAGGCTATAATCGTCAGCGAGCGGAGGCAAATCCTAACACCCACTTACCATCTCCATCCATATACTACCACACATCTATCCTAATTCCACCTTTCCACCATTACCAAATTTCACCACCTCAACCATATACCCTACCACCTCCCACTTACCATTAATTACCTATTAAACACAATTTATATTATTCTTGTTATTATGTGAAACAATGTTGTGAGCATATATAATATATGATGAATATTTGTGATACATTATGAGCTTTATGATATGGATGAGCAAAGAACATAAACCATGTTGTTAATTGAACTGGTAAACTAAAACTTATTTCCGACGGGAGCAAGTGGGGGTATTTCACGTGGAGTGGATTACCTTGGCAGGATTGCCTAGTGAGGGTTCCTGTTGGGAGATACCCGCTTCGGTCTTATAAGGACCTGTTCATTTGCCATCTCGCCTAGCTAGAATTCCATATAGCCACATGTCATATGGGTAGACTTGATCTCACACCCCGTTAGATAGAAGTATAATTTCTACTAGGAGGCCGGTGTTGGCAGCGGATTATCAGGAGAAGACACGGATGCTGAGTGATCTTCCGTGGTTTGGTTGGCATGGATGCTAGGTGATCTTCCATGTAAAATTCTTGTTGGCCATGTTCGAGCCCTTGTTATTAACTGGATGATGTGGTATCATCCGGATTATTGAATTGGATGCTGTGTGATCATCCAAAGCATTGTGTGTTTCCAACCCCTAAGAAGCCATGGTAGAATTATACGAAAATATAAGGTCACGTACATTCGGGTATGGGATCTCGTTAGACCTGTTTAAGCCATGACAATGGTGTCGGACTATGTCTATCATGTGGGGAAATGTGTATAACCTCTGCAGAGTGTATTGAATCTATTCGAATAGCCACGTCCTTGGAATGGGCAACCGCTGGGATGAGGTCTCAAATGATTAGATGTTTTTATGAAAAGAAACTTTGATAATCTGGTAAGTTGCAATCTATTAATTTGGTAAGTTAAAACCTATAAACTCCGGGAACTGGCAAGAAGGGTTAATGCTCTCCCAGGGTCCAAACTCCCCTTTTATATAACTCAACTCTCACTAAGTACAACTCCACCTTCACCCACTCCTACCATATACACCTCCACCACCATAAACCACCTCCACATACAGCCTCCGCCATCCACCTCACCTCTACCCCAAATTTAGGGCTTGCTGAGTACTTTATGTACTCAATCCCCTACATTCTATGTTTTTAGGAGAGAAGCTATAGGAGCACATACAAGGATGGAACTACCGAAGCTACCAAGAATAGGACAATAGGAGTACACGTGAGGAAGAAGCAGTATGACTACGCAAGAGAGCTATGCTAGGACTACCACGATTAAGATATAGGATTGAGCTTAAGGATAAGGTTTACGTCCGCACTCCAAGTTGCCTGTAGGAATGGAGCCACGATGTCATTGGATCGCTGCGATAGAACCTCGATGTTGCTATAAGGCCAATGGCCCAAGCTATGTAAACATGAACTCTGCAATGTGTTTTCCCCGTTATCAATAAAAGTATGGTTTTTGATATCAATCTTGTTCGAATTGTGCGTATCACCTACTGATCTAGGGACTGATACATGATGCACAAAGGACCCTAAAGTAGGGGCCCGACAATTGTGAACAAGATGCGGGCAAACAAGACACAACTACCCTATGATGATCATGAGAGGGCTCTGAAGCTTCTAAACGCCCTAGATCAGAGGGTTTGGGATGTGAAGGTGTCCGCTATCTTTGAGTCCACAAACTACGAGACCCTCACAGTGGATGAGCTTTTTAGCAAGCTCAAGTCCACCGAGATTGACTACCAGTCTCGTGCATAGATCGAAAACCCTTCTACACCATGGCGCTTGGTGACGAGGCTGGCAGTGGCAAGGATGATGCTACCGGCGATGACAACACCTTTGAGGTATCACTTTTCGCCGATGAGCTCTCTGCTGACAATGAGAAGTTGACTGCTGCCTTGTTTAGTCAAGATAAGTTGCTTAAGCGCACTGCTCGTGAGAAGGAGTATAAGGACAAGCTAGAGGTTGCACTTAAGGAGCTTGAGGGTGTGCATAAGGAGTTTTGAATTTGCTAGGTCCTCTCTGGTAGTGTCTAACGAGACTGAGTGCGATGCTCGTGTTGTTCACATGTCGAACCCTGCTGACCTGCAAACCAAGTATGCCAAGCTGCTTGATGAGAACGATGAGTTGAAGGCTAGGCCTATATTGTTGGGTGCATGCAAGTCCTGCTCCGGTTTGCATTCTGAGCTGGTAGAGAAGAATGCCAAGATCTCTGCTCTTGAGAAGGCTAGTTCAGATAGCATAGGAGTTGCTGAGTGCACGCCTTATGAGAGCTTGGTGCTAGAGCTTGAGTCCTGGAGGCACGACAAGATGAGAACCAAGGAAGACAACACATACCTTTGGTCCATCTTGAGCTGGGTGTCCTACAGAGAGTCACAGTTGGGCATGATGATGAGCCAGTTCAGGAGGGGAACTAGTGGATTAGGTGTAGGCTTTGCTATAGGTGGGAAGGGTGAAAATCTCTATGGCAAGGTTGGTGAGTGCAGTGGTTTGAAACCAAGTGAGAAACCTTCCACTACTCCCAAGTTGATCAAAATCACTACACCTAAGCTCACTGAGCCCACTGTCAAAGATGGAGTGTTTGAAGAACCTCCAAAAGCTTCACCCCAGAAACAAGTGTGGATTCCAAAACCTAACCATGTTAGGAACCCACTTGACACTCTACCGAACATGTCTGAGGATCCCCTTCCTAGATCCCAAAAGCCACCAAGAGTGAACCATACCCACAAGAGAGTGAACCAACCACCACCCAAGAGAGAGGTGAGGTATCACTCTGAGTACTGCCATAGGGATGGTCACCTTGAGGAGTTTTGCTTTAGGAGGAAGAGAGTTGAGCGGCGAGAGTATGAGTTGAACAATCGGAACATGTACCGCCCTCCCCATGGCGTACATGTACCACCTATTCGCAGGCGCAGTGCTAGGCCAAGAGGTGCAATGCCTCAAGGTGCTAGGCCTCAGGTTGCGAGACCACGTGGTGGTGGTGCCCGACAGGGTTCATGTCATGGTCAATACGAACCTGAGTTCCATGGCGGTGGCTTTCAGTCCTACAGCTCTAGCGGACCATGTTTTTCCCCATGTGGTGATTGCTTTCCTCAAATAGGACATGGCATATCAGGTGTTTTTCCTAACACTTTTCCAGGGCAAATGAGCCAACACTGGTATCCTTCTCAGTTTACTAACCCTAGTGTTGTGCCATTTGCTCACCCTATGCCTTTCTATTGATGTAGGATGGAGGCCTAGAGAACACGTGGCTCATTGATTCAGGCTATTCATGCCACATGACCGGAAGCTCCACATGGTTCTCCAGCCTCGAACCCGTGCAACACAAGGAGTACATCACATTCGAGGACAATAGTAAAGGTAAGGTGGTATCTCGTGGGACCATTCGGGTCAACGAGAGCTTTGTTCTCAAGGATGTTGCTTTGGTTTCCAATTTGCATTTTAATTTGCTTTCGGTTTCGCAACTCCTTGAGGATGATTTCGAAGTGCGCTTTAAGAAAAGCCTGTCTCGTGTTCTTAATTCTTAGGGTGATCTTGTATGTCGAATTTCCCCATTTGGCCGTGTCTTTTGAGCAAAATTTTCTCACTCCTTTGGCTCTTCTCGTTGTCATGTGGCTAGTTCTTCTCATGAGTTGTGGAAGTGGCATAGGAGACTGGGTCACTTGAGCTTTGACTTACTAGCTAGGTTGAGCTCACTTGACTTAATCCAAGGATTGCCCAAGTTGAAAGTTGAGAAGGATTTGGTTTGCCACCCTTATCGTCATGGGAAGATGGTTCCTGCTTCTCACCCCCCTATGAACCAAGTTATGACCAATGGACCATGCGAGCTTCTTCATATCGACACAGTTGGTCTAGCTCGGGTCTGGTCAGTGGGAGGAAAGTGGTATGTTCTAGTGATCGTTGATGACTATTCGAGGTACTCTTGGGTGTTTTTCATGGAGACTAAGGATGAGGCATTTTCTTTGGTTTGAGTCTTGATTCTTAGGTTACAAACTAAGATGCCAAAGAATGTCATGAGAGCTATACGCAGTGATAATGGCACCGAGTTCAAAAACTCTCAGTTTGAAACCTTCTATGCTTCTTTGGGTCTTGAGCACCAGTTTTCCTCGCCTTATGTCCCTCAGCAAAATGGGGTTGTTGAGCACAAAAATCGGACTTTGGTTGAAATGGCTAGGACGATGCTCGAAGAGCATAGGAATCCTAGGAGATATTGGGTTGAAGCGGTCAACACCGCGTGCTATGTTTCCAACCGCATTTTCCTTCGCGCTTTCATGAAGAAGACTTCTTTTGAGTTGCGGTTTGGACATCCACCCAAGGTAAGCCATTTCAGGGTGTTTGGATGCAAGTGCTTGATCTTGAAACAAGGTAATTTGGACAAATTTGAGTCCAAGTCTTCCGATGGGATATTCTTGGGTTATGCTTCACATTCTAGAGCTTATCGAGTACTTAACCTTGAGACTAACCGCATTGTGGAGACCTGCAAGGTCACATTCGATGAAACAATGCCTTGTTCGACTCCTGTCTTTGGGTATGCAGGTGAGCAGGAGTTTGGTGAAAGCATCTTTGTGGAGGAGGAGCAGGAAGATGTCGATTGGAGTGATCCTGAGCCGACTGCACCGGCTGCCCCTCTCAAGCCTGTGATGACTACTTCAGCTCACGGTCCTGACCCCTCTTCTTCCACTACTTGGGGACCATTCGAGCAGCTTCCTCAACCTACACCAGCTGCACCTGAGGAAGCACCAGCAGCTATTGAGGAGGAGGCAACTTGAACCAGGGAGGCACCTCGGCACATTCAGCGTCGCCATCCACCTCAAACAATGATTGGCAAAATTGACCAGCGAGTCACGCAGTCCAGGTCTTATCAAATCTCACACTTTGCTCATTCTGCATTTGTTGCTTCTTTCGAGCCCCGAGATGTTGGACAAGCTTTATTTGATCATGATTGGGCTAATGCCATGCATGAGGAGTTAGAAAAACTTTGAGCAAAACCAAGTTTGGGTTTTGGTACCACCTCCACAAGATTGCCATCACATAAGAACCAAGTGGGTGTTCAAAAACAAACAGAGTGAGGATGGGGTGGTAGTGAGAAACAAGGCTAGGTTGGTAGCACAAGGGTTTTACCATAAGGAGGGTATAGATTATGAGGAAACATTTGCCCCTATTGCTCGTTTAGAACCAATAGGATCCTTTTAGCCTTTGCAGCTTTGAAAGGGTTCAAGCTGTTTTAGATGGATGTGAAGAGTGTTTCTTAAACGGGTACATAGAGGAAGAGGTTTATGTGAGGCCACCCCCTAGCTTTGAAAATCCTAAGTTTCCAAATCATGTGTTTAAACTCCACGAAGCTTTGTATGGTTTGAAACAAGGCCCCAGAGCCTGGTATGAGCGCTTGAAATCCTTCTTGCTTGCAAAAGGGTTCAAAATGGGTTCGGTTGATAAAACTCTTTTTCTCCTCAAGCAAGCACTAACACTCTCATTGTTCAGATATACATGGATGATATCATTTTTGGTGGCTCCTCTCATACACTTGTTGCCAAGTTTGCAGATCTTATGAGCAAGGAGTTTGAGATGAGCATGATAGGAGAGTTGACCTTCTTTCTTGGGTTGCAAATGAAGCAAACCCGGGAAGGGACGTTTGTGCACCAAGGGAAGTACACCAGGGATGTGCTGAAGAAGTTTGATATGGGCGAGGCCAAGCCCCTTTGGACGCCCATGTAGACCACGATGGCCCTAGACGCTGATGAAGTAGGAGAAGCAGTGGACCAGAAGGAGTACCGCAGCATGATCGGGTCTTTGCTATACCTAACGGTGATGATACCAGACATCCAGTTCGCGGTGTGTCTTTGTGCACGCTTTCAGGCTTTGCCACGCACGTCTCATCGCCAAGCCGTCAAGCGGATCATGAGGTACCTCTATTTCACTCCTGAGTTTAGACTTTGGTATTCTACTTCTTCCTCGCTTTCTCTTTGCTATTATTCTGATGTGAATTTTGTTGGTTGCCGCTTAGATAGAAAGTCCACATCGGGGACTTGTCAGTATCTTGGGTCTTCTCTTGTGTCCTAGTCCTCTCGCAAGCAATCCAACGTTGCCCAATCCACCATAGAAGTTGAATATGTCGCTGCCGCTTGATGTTGCTCCTAGCTGCTTTGGATGATTGCCACTTTGCGCAATTTTGGCTTAGAGTTCACTAGAGCGCCTTTGCTTTGTGACAGCACAAGTGCCATAAGTGTAGCCAAAAATCCAGTTCTCCACTCAAAAACCAAACACATTGATGTGCGCTTTCACTTCTTGCGCGATCATTATGGGAAAGGAGACATAGACTTGCACCATATTGACACCCAAAACTAGCTTGCAAATATCCTAACCAAACCACTTGACCAAGCTGCCTTTTCCCGCTTGCGAGGGGAACTGGGTGTTTGTTTCCCTTTTTAGAGGAGGGAAGCATTTAGTTGTTGTATCATAGTTTTGACTTCCTTTGTAGTTTAGCTTTGTTTTTGCTTTCGTATCATAGTTGCATTACATACCATCATGTATGATAGAGCATCTTTGAGCTTCATGATTATAGCTATTGGAATGAAATTATGCTCTCTTTGGTATGTTCTGTGCGTACATGATGGTGCTTGTGGCTTAGGCTCTTTTTGATCACTTGATACATATTATGAGCTAAGCTTGTTTTATAATCTTGTGAACATGATTAAAAATTGATGAAACATGAAAACTTGTTCACCGCTGAGATTAGCAAACTAGCATGTGCAGGATATGATGAAATCCCTGATGCTATCATTTATATGCAAGGTTTCTATGTCTCTTGTTTTGAGTCATTCACTTGCTTGGACAACTCCGATATACTTGTGCTAAAATTTAAAATCCAAGTTAAGTGATGAGAAAAGATCGAGATGGGTCTGTACTGTCCCACCTCAAGGTATCGGGACGGCTTCCAATTGCACATTTGGATGAACTAAAGCCTTGTAGTGGATGACCGAAACCATTGCCTTGAGCTCCTAATTGTCTCTGACATAGGCTCCGATGTGGTTGAAAAGTAAGGCTGACAGTACCGATAACCTCTCGCACACACATTTTTTGACTAATTCTTGTGTTAAGCTGTGAACTCCGATAAAATTAAAATTTGATGAAAACACAAGTCTTAGGTTTGTCTTTGACATGATGTGTGACCGCTGCTTGGGGTAGTTCACCATGTATGCACTAGGTTGATTTCTTGCTTATACCTGCTAGGTGCTACTTTCAGTGGTGAACCTCCTTTAAATTGCTGAAAACTGCTCAAAAATGCTTAATTGTCATATTTCGTTTCACTTGATCAGTTTGAGCATTTGCTAGCACTTGTACTTGTTGCTACACACACATAACAGCACCACTTAGAGCATCTTTTCACTCTGATTCCTATACTCCTGAAGCATTGCATCTTCTGCATTCATAGCATTTTCTGAGGGGGAGTTATAGTTCTTCAGCCTCTTGTTGTGTTTTCAAGGGGGAGAGCTATCTTAGTAAGTGCATGTGTCAACAAGGGGGAGAGAACACACAACCACAAATCCAGAGAGTTGAGTGCATGCATACACTTGGGATATTGCATTGAGTTGCTTTTGCTAGATGTGTTGAGCCTTTGCCTCTTCTGGAGGGTCTAGCAGTTTTTCAGGTGCTTTGAGCTTTGCTAGTGGTGTCGAGCCCTTTCTGCCTCTTCTTGAGGGCTAGCTGTGTTTTACTTGGTTGTGTCGAGCCGTTGCCCATGTCTTTGGGGACCAAGGTTTGGAAGTTTTGCTCATTTCAAATGACCCCGCTTTGGCTTTTCTTTGGCTTTTGATCATTTGGGTGAGTTCTCTTCTTCTTCCTCTTCTTCTGCTTCTTTTGCTAAAGCTGTTGTGCGTTGGTGTTTACAATGCACTCATCAAGGGGGAGATTGTGAACACAAGATTGACATGTGCCCTTATGGTTCGATGTTGTGATGAGTGATTGTCAACGAGCTGGCGCCTCGGGTTGAGTTTGGTGGACTAACCAT
Organism: Miscanthus floridulus; assembly: GCF_019320115.1. Taxonomy (NCBI): domain Eukaryota; kingdom Viridiplantae; phylum Streptophyta; class Magnoliopsida; order Poales; family Poaceae; genus Miscanthus; species Miscanthus floridulus. The sequence goes on from NC_089596.1 coordinate 22,053,176, forward strand.
GGTGTGAGTTGGGGTATGCAACATGTCTCTTGGCTTGTGGTGCAGGTGCGGAGCTCGGAGGCAGTGGTCGACGGCGAGGTGAACGTCAAGTAGGGACATGCCGTGCCGATGGACTAGGAGTGGTGAAGGATGTACGTGAGGCTTGGACTGAGGGACCAGGAGGCCGGGTGACCAGCCGCGGTGGCTAACACTTGGGGACATCGACAAGTGCAAGTGTACATAGGAGTGACCATGTTGACCAAGTCAAAACGGTGGCCGAGCGAGTCGAGCGGAGGCTCTAGAAGACTTGGTGGCCAGGCGGTCGAGGACGCGGTGACACGTGTCGAGGTGCGGGGGATGCGTATGGAGTACGCTACTCACGAGTGGTTTGATGGGTTGAGCGTCAAAACCACCGGGTGGCAGGTTATCGGGTTTGGGCCTCAAAACCCGGGTGCGGTTCCGGTGGGATTCGGAGGCAACACGTGGCGTCATCGCGAGGCTTGCGTCGAGGCGAAGCTAAGTCATGAACGCCGCCTGGCCGTCGGATGCTTCTATCTCGAGTTGGACCATAACGCCCTGGAGTCAAGTGGTTCGGCTCAAAATATCTAATGGCATTGTTGGAAATGTGTAATAGCTCTATAAATAAGGTAGAGGCTGCCCCCAACCAGCCATCTCTCCAGTTAGTCATTTCTTTCATCCTTGTTAGGCTTTCCCTGTCTTTAGACTGCTGTAGTGATCCACAGATAATTTAGCTAAATCATTCATCTGTGTAAACCAAATCTTGTAGACCTGATCTAAGTCGAAATGGAGGCCTTAACCTCCTCTTGTCCTCGTGGCTTCAAGATCTGAGTGAATTTGGTTTTGATTTGGTTTTGGTGTTCTTCCTCTCCTGGTTTCCCCTTCTCTTGATTTTGGTGATTTCTTTGAATTCGAGCTTTTGGGGTGTTTTGGGTTGAACCAAAACGTGCAAGGACATCTAAGAATCATTCCCTCGAACTGGTTTGGGCAGATTCAACTCGAGCACGAAAATCCATTCTTTTGAGGAAAATTGAGGAAACCCCATCTTTCTTGATGGATTTTGAGTTTGTTTGAGATTTGCTTGGAATTAGGTGTTGATGTTCTGAAGATATCTTCTCAACACTCCCATGAAATTCCCTGCAAAATCTCAAGTCGATCCAGAGTTGATTTGGTCGAGTTTTGGACTTGAAATCGATTTTTCCTGAAATCTGCTCATGTCCGGTGTGAATGTCGGACATGTCTGGTAGGTCAAACTTTCGAGTTTGGAGCTGAAATTTGGTGGAGACCTTCCGTAGTTGTCTAGAAGCTATGGTTAAAATTTTATAATTTTTGGACACCGTTTACTAGGCTTTTTTATTTTTCTCTTAAAGTCGCTCTATGCTGTTCAGAACACCGGACATGTCCGGTAGCCACCTAGTACATGTCCGGTATGAACTGTGGTTTTGAGTTTTGGTCTGCGTGATTACAATACATATCCGGTAGACACACTGTACATGTCCGATAGGAGGGACTGAGGGCTGTTTCTTGCTGTTTTGTTTGTATCTTGCGCGTTTGATCTCCGATTCGCTTTCTGTCTTTTGCGTTGGTCTTCCATTGATCCAAGGAACCTATCTAGGTACTCTTGTTACCAGTTGGCTTAGGTATTATAGATTCGGGAACTCGCTTCTTCTCCATAGGAGTTGAGTATCCTATTTTCAGTCCTTCGATTTGGGGAGTGTTGGCTTGCTTTGTGGTGTCCTGCTGTGTTTCTAGGGAACGTCCACCCACTCGTTTGGATCGTGGACATCATGGTGTTTACTTAGTGCGTTTGGCGGTGATTTTGGGATAGCGGCTGAATATTTCAAAAGAAATTTGAGGCTCCTATTCACCCTCCTCTGGTCGCTGTTTTCGGTCTTTCTGATTGCGTTTGCCATTTTTTATTGAAACATTTTAATATATGTTTAGGAGAAAAATATCTCTCTTCGAGAAATTTTCCAATTTTTTCTAGAATATAATGCCTTCTTCCATGATCTTAGTATTTTTATTTGAACCTTTTTTTATAATCTTTTGATCAGCTCAAATATTTTATTTGAGTTCCTCATCCTTCAATCTATCCCCAGTATTTTTCTAGAGATTTTTCTGACCTTTGGAGTATTTGTCATGATTCAAATGGTAGTTCTAGAATTTCTAAATTTATTTTAGTAATCTACTGAGTAATGTCCATGGTCAGCTTACTGTATAGTATGACCTCCGTTTCAGAATGTAGGGCAGACTTAGAATTTGAAAAAGGCAGATACCGTAAGCTTTGACCATCAATTAGTTAAAAATATATCCATGTTTACTTGTTTATGGATTTGTACTCCACCCCAAAAAGGATTCAAAAGTGCTAAGTCAAACGATTTAAAGTTTGACCAAATTATAAAAAAAGCTAATATTATCGTACTAAATGAGTATAATTACAATCTTTATAAAATATATTATATTTTATGGTATATTTATTTGGAGCATATATATTGGTAATATTTTCTATAAACTCTGTTAATCTTGAAGTAGTTTGACTTTGATCAAACCTAAAATTGCATTCTTTTTTAGTTCCCGTGAACTATATAAGGGGTGTGTTTGTAACAGTGAAGAGAGTAAATTGTACCACCTCTACCATATTGTCTCTCATTTTGCTCTCCCGGTCCTGTGGTGAAGGCAAAACCTTCGGTTAAACCTTTACAGCAAATGATATACGTGATTTGTTTGTTTAAAAGTGCTCCTGCCATTAACTTGAATTAAATAATAACGGGGTCAAAAGTCTTTCCAAAGGACGGAAACACAAGAAAAGAGCAGTCCATAGGACCAACTGCCACTTCAGGTCACCACTTCTAGTCAGGAGTCTTCGTCAGCTCCGTCATATCCATTTTGCAACGCCCGGCTCATTAGTAGCTATAGTAGTTGACTTATATGATCCATATGTAGTTATGGTCGTTATGTTTTGTATCACCTTAAAGTTCAAAAAGGTGAGGGTCATCGTATAATCTTTGCTGTTCCAAACGTAGCATGGTTAACTCTGGTATATGAAACGAGAACAAAAATGTAAGAGATGTAGTACACGTACAAGGGTCCGTTTCAACTGAGGAACTGTGCCATATAAGTAGAAATGCAAGGTGGGGTGGGCCATGGGGACAACCTGCTGGGCTGGTCACGCCACCAACCTGCTGGGCTGTTCATACACTCTTCACAGGAGCTGTTTTTCTCTCTCCTCTCTCCTCCTCTCACAGAGCTAGTTTGGCTTCTCCTGCTCGCACCAGCTCTGTAAGACCAAACTGGCTCTGTGAGAGGAGAAGAGAAGAGAGATAAAAATACCTTCGCTGTGCTTGGCCTCGGCCCAACAAAACCATGATGTTGTTGGGGGGGTTTTTTGCTAGCTTTTTTGGCACGAGGCTGCACACGCTCTTGTATTTTGGCGCGAGGAGAAGCATAGGTCGTCTCTGAGAAACAGGTGCATTGTTTTTCACTCTAATCTCTTCCTGTGTGCTTAGATTGCAAGTGCACTATTCCTCTCACCTCTAACGAAAGTTACTCAGATAGCAATGGTGGTGTCCTAATTTGTTTGCATTTGTCCTCTCTAATTAAATTGTCTTGGAATTAATTGGGAAACATCAAGTTGCCTCTATGGAAACAAAACCTGCATATTTTATATGGATGACTGAAGGAGTCATCAACTTACCTACATAAAAACGAAATCTGCAAATTATAACACTGAGCATGTAAATTATAATGCTGAACATATGGCACCAACGAAGCAGACATATATCTCTATCTCCTCTTCTCTTCTCTTCTATGATTTGCAAAGGAATCGTCGACCCGGCGTGCTATGGTTCGCTTGCTCGCACGTGTGCCCGGCGATTCGCTCGCTCTGCGCGTAGTGTGGACCCGGCGGTGGCTATACTCACCTCCCCTGGCGTGATCCCGCCTCCAATCATGCGACGCCTCTCTCCATCGCACGCTCCTCTCCTCTCTCCGCGCTCGCCCACGCCACCGCGCCCACGCGCTCGCCCATGCCGCCGCCGCGCGCTCCCCGCCGCGCCAGCACGCCTCTCCCCATGCTTGCCCACGCCGCCGCGCCCTGTGTGCCGCGTGCCGCACAAGTCGCCGTCACCGCAGGGTGCCGCGGGCTGCGCCGGTCTCCAAACTCCATCACATCGCGCTCCGGCAACAGCTCATCCAAGTGACGCACACCCAGGCAGAGGTGGCTACTCCCTCCCCTCACCGACTACTTTGAGACGACACGATTCAGTGATCAGGCAGCCCGACGCCTCGATTCGGTGGTCCGGTGCCCTGATCCAGCAGACATGTGTCCTAGGCGAGGTGAAAGCCAAACAGCAGAACCAGGGTATAGGTTGTCTCCCCCCCCCCCCCCCCCCACTTTTTGATTTCACCATACTGATGTGCTTCTTATCTAGGGTTCCAGCCGTAATGGTTGTTGCTGCTGGAGTGCTGCTCCCATCCTCTTGCCGCAGTGGTAAGTGCGTGACAAGGTTTGGAGACAAATTCAGGCTTGGGATGGTTCTTTTTGTTGCCGACAATCCCAATTTGCTTGGACAATGATCTCTGTGCAAGGAGGGCCTTTTCCTGTTGTGAGATTGTCATTCGATTAATTTGTTTTTCTCGATTAAATTAGTTTCACTCAAGGGGTCAGAAAACGCGGAGGCATCTCTACCAGCTACTACACACAAAAAATTCCTACAGAAGGAACGCCACATGAAAATTCCTACAGAAGGAACACCATATGCACGGTGAGTTTCTTGATCTTCTCCATAACATTTAGGTCCTGCCATACCAGAGAATGGTCTCGTTTCTTAGGTGATTTGGATTATGAGGACTTTCTACAAATGTGGCTTGGCATGGGTAACTAGAAACTGAATGCATCTAGGATGACGAGCCGTGTGCCGCCTACTTTACTTGAGTTATTCAGATTCTGTTCAATTGAGTGAAGACCTGGTTGCATCATCTATTTATTGGCACCAATTTAGTGTGACCACCTTATAGTGCACTGTAATAGACCGGTTGGCTTTCTTTAGTAACTTTTGATGCCCGGATATCCCTGCAATTGTGTTCTTAGTTTCTTTCTGACCTTAGGTTGTTGCAAATTACTTAGTTCTGAAAATTTGGTTGATAATTGTTCTGCAGAGATAGTTGAAGAAGTGGCCAAAGAAAGCAACTTTTCTAAGGCTTGCTGGCGAAGGAGATTGGAATCATCAATTTCAGGCTGTTGATTTACTCAGGATTTCTCCATTTCTATATATAGGTTTTAACTATTCTTCTATGGCTATGAATGTCAAATATTGCCTATACAATAGCTGGTTCCTCTGCTGGAACCATACATGAAACTTTCCTTGCAATATACAAGTTTGTACTTACGTCATGTCTTTTCTTCTTTTGATGCTATATTTTTTAACTATTCTTTAGAAGCACTGGTTTAAGAAGAAAATGGAGGGGATCTTCTGCCAAGGCGACATCGGATTTTTTTGTCTCCAGAAGCTCTGATGAAATGAATGATGCAAACAGTGATGGATGTCATCTTTGTTGCTTGGATGGCAATTTGTTATGCTGTGATGGTTGTCCAGCTGCATTTCATTTGAAATGTGTCGGGTTGGTGGAGGATCTTTTGCCTGAAGGTGATTAGAATTGTCCTGAGTGTTTAGTACGGAAGAATGATGGATCTAGGAATAATGCAAATCCTATCAGACGAGCTGAGATTCAAGGAATCGATCCACATGGCCGACCATACTTTGGCACTTGCAGCTATCTTTTGGTGTAAGTTGTTTTGGACGCCTTCCTCTGGTGTTACATGTATATCTTTTTGAAAGATTTTTTGGGTTCTGGTGTGCTTTTTAAATGTCCCTCTGCTATATGACCTCATGTATTTTTCAAAAACTATGTGTAATGATATATGTCTCTCTTCTCTTCTCTCTATCTCTATCTCTATACAACCGAAAAGAAGTGTCCATGTCTACCTAGCAGGATGAAGGGGCCTGCTGATCCCCGTACCCCCCCCCCCCCCCCCCCTCCATTTTTTCCAAAAGAAAATCCTCAAGATGTTTGCCATTGGTAAGAATCAATCTTCGCCGTGGCCTCTTGGACGCATCCTTTCCTGCCACAAGTTCTATTCATTCTCTGTTGTTTGAACCAAGCCTGGCAATTTTTCTGATTAATAGAAGTAGTTTCCATGTACATGCAAAGTCTACTTGAAACAGCCATGCAGATATAGGAAGCCAAAGCACCGTCAGTGAAAGTGTATGCTTATTGATAGAAAATCTACTGGATTCTATAAAGTGTCGCTTTTCAACATTTTAGTGTCCATGTTTTTAGTGTCTACTACTAGATTAGAAGGTAGTGTCTTATGACCATATACCTAATGTTTTTCTCGAAAATGTTGTCGTCAATTGCTGAATCTGTCAAATGAAATAGCTAGCAGCTGCATTAGGATGGTTTCATTTCTACCTGCCCTCTCCAACACAAGAAATATATATATATATATATAAGCCAATAGTTTGACATTGTTTTATTTTCTATGATTTGGCAATGTAGAAATCATAAGAAGCATAGATAAAAAGTAGCTTGAGCTCGTGCTAGATTTTTCAACGATGATATGATGCTATCCTGATTTTCAGTAGTACAGAGGAGCACATAACCTTATTAGTTAGTGCTTGCAATGTTGTAGTATTATTCTGCTACTTTTTAGGATTAGTTTGTTGAGTACAAAGTGTATGAGTCTCTGATTGTTATGCCATTGGCGTGCTATAGTTCTCCTTTTTGATAGCTCATATGCTATACTGACTATGAAGTGTTTTTTGCTTGGTGGGAGAAAAGATTTGCAACCAACTATCGCAGTGGATGAGGATGGGATCCTTATCAATTACGCTCAGCAGCTTTTTGCTTTAGAACAGTAAAGGGAAGTTATGCTCTCTGGATCCTTGAAGTTCTGAATTAGTTATTACACTACCTAGAATAGAACATGTATCGTAGTATCTTATAGTTACACTACCTGAAATAGAACATTCATCTTAGTGCATGAAAGAAATCAATTTTGAACAGAGGCAAGGTCTGGTTTGGTTTCTTATTTGAGAATACAATTGACATGTCTTGCTCTATCTGATATATTTGCTTTATACATTGCGCTCTCAACCACAACTATATCAGCATCAAGACTTAGTATGCTACCTGGAACTAATGCACTAATCAACTAAGGCACTTTGTGATTTGAAATTAGTTTTGCTCATGGATGTACTTCATAGGTATGCCATATTTGGAATGACTGTACCATGTTATTGTAAATGTTATATGCTAACTTTTTCATGAGTACCGTGTTATTTACGGTTTGTATTAAGATGCTTTAGGAGAAGAACTCTGCTAATGTGGCTATTTCGAGAATACTTGTTTAATATTTAGGTGTGAGAATTTTAATGTTTCCCGTTGAATCTTCTGGCTTGAGTTCTAGAATCTTATGGGAGATGTCATCTCAAGAACAATGTTAAGTAGGGTTGACCATACAATCTATTCAAACAATATTTATTCTAGGTTTCTAGCATATTGGTTTGTTCCCTCTAAACAAAATCATCCAAATTTTATTCATGAGAAGGTGCATAGCGTGGAGCTGTGGAAGGATGGATAAAAGAGGTGTATGCCAAAATAGTGATCTCAATTATTAATCTTTAGGCAACTTGATGTTGATCACAACACATAATATTTCATAAAAAATGTGGCTCCTGTTGCAACGCACGGGCACAATCGATCATGACACCGTTTGACAATCGAAGTTGTGTCTAGCACTTAGACATAGGCGCCGGGGTCGCGTCACCTCCAGATCGCCCTTTTAGCTAGCACCATTAACAAACACTGAGACGGATGACCTCTAGGCTCCGGCAGATGTCGGCTTAGACTTAGAGAGAGGTGCACGAGGAGCCATATGGCTTTGCCATTGATGGCGCCACCAATACTGAGACATGAATATCGTTGCAGAAGTGCATGCCTAATGATGACACACACCTGCCGAAAACCTCGTTTTGCATGGTTTGATCTGTGTGTCAAACAAACATCATGTTGCCCATCATTCACATGCCCTTTCTAGAGGTGTGCGTCATGACTTAACCCTAATCGTGCAGTCACGCCCGCATCCAGCGGCTTCACCTCGATCGGTGCAATATGGTGGTTGATCCATTCAACTTCAAGTCGGTCGCCTCTCCCATGCCCCAGGGATGTGCTGTAGTCTCATGAGATTGACGCTTTAATCACAACAAGTTGGTGTTTTACAACATATGCTATCCGGTAAATATTTTTTCCGTTGCAACACACGAGCATTTACCTATACTGATTATATATACTATTGCATCACTCTGAAGGAGTGCAAAAAAATGAATATCTGGCAATAAAAAGGAGCACAACTTATTCCATAATTTTTTAGGAAGGACGGCAAAAGCCTTGTCGCGATTTCTATTAGACGAAGAAAGAAAAAAAGACAAGTGTCAGCCCAGTTTTTTTAATGGAAACCGGACCAGAAAAACCATATAACTGAGGAGAGTGCCCCACTCATCCTGTATAACTTTGGTATAACTGTCACAACTCACGCCACCACTTGCAACTTGGCTAAACAATAGCAACCCAACTAACAACAACTCCAACTTGATCGAGACGACCCAACAAACACCACAACAAGGTCAACTAACAACAGCACACGGACTGAGGAAACACCTGCCGGGCGACACTAAACATCACAACATGGGGCACCACCAAGGCCGGACGACAAGGAGCAAACCACGGAACTAGAAAGACTAGCAATGCCTCCAAAAAGGAAACGACGCTAAAAGCGCTGACAAGCTAGCCCACCAAGGAAAGGTTTTCACCTGCAACATCCAGCACGGTAGGAGGAGAGGTAGAAAAAGACGCCTCCTAGAAGGGAACGGTGTCTGCAGACGTTGTCGTCCAAGCTTTCGCCCTGACCTCAAGCAACCTCCACACCGTCGCCACCGGATACCCAACCCTACCAAGGAGGTAGGATGCGGTGATGGGTCAGCAGCAGCCCCGCCCGACCGCCGCACCAAAGGACGCCGGCCAGGAGAAGCACCGGGGAAGCCCGCCGGAGAGTCTGCCCCCCACCGGAACCGGCAAAGCAGTCCAGCAGCAAGCAGATTCGGCCAGCTCCGCCACGACACCCGCCCGAGGAAGGAGAAAGGTAGATGGCGGGAAGAAGAGGGCCGGAATCAGAAGAAGCCCAAGTCGCCCAGCCCACCAACATCCCAACCCCTCCCAAGCTGTCCCCGCATGAACCACGCGCGCAAGGCCTCCAGCAGCCTCCGCACCGAGCAACCACGCCGTAGTGCTCGTATCCACCGACGCCGCCCAACACCGCGTCGATGCGCCCGCGACCAGGCACAGGGGCGCGGGAGGCACCAGATTCGGCCAAGTCAGCCACCATGAGTAGGTCGTCCTGGCTGGCCAACACCAACCAGGCCACCAGCTCCGGCCGCCTCCCCGACCGCTGTCGGCCCCTGGCCAGGCCGCCTGCAAGGAGGGGGCCAGCCGCACGGACGCCGCCTCCCGCCCTGAGGTCGCCAGATCCGACCACCTAGGCGCCGGATCCGGCCGCCCAGGCTCTGGATCGAACCATGCCGGAGCCGCCGCCGCTGCCGCTAGGTCATGGAGAAAGGGGAGAAAACGGGGGAGAGGAAGGAGCGCTCATGCCATCACTTCGCCACCACCACCAGGAGAAGACCCGCCACCACCATCCCGGCAGGCCGCACAGCCCTGCCGGCAGCGGCGCGGCTGGAGAGGGAGGAGGAGGGTGGGAGCGGCGCTGGGGAAAGTTCCGCCCGAGTCGCCCGCGTGGGGGGTGGGGGGTGGCGATGCGGGGGTCCGTGTCTTTGCCTCGTGGCTTTGTTTGTTGTCCTTATTCCACAATTGCAATCTGTACATTTTTCTCATTTTCTCCTGCTTCCTATTATACACAATCTGAACAAATCTGCTAGAACCCATGCTTCCTGTCCAATTTCCTTCACAAATTGATAACACTTGTGTTCTTGCTATACCCAACACAATGCTTACATAGTTGTGGATGTGGTGCTTACAAAACACAACGCTTATACAGATACAAAGTGCTAACACTGAAGATGTGTGCCGCGGAACAACCAGCTGAGGGGAGCCTGGTGGCTCTCAGGTCATTCTCCACAGCTCGAGCTCATGTGCCAAGGGGGCTCCACGTTGTCTGCGTTGGAGGGGAGTGTCGGCATCTCACTAGCGAGCGCGGCCCGAAGACATAGCACTACTCCCTGCGGCGGACGACAAGCAGCAGCTTGCGGTGCAGGCGGGGAAGGGAACGCACCTGATGCGCCGGCTACGAGCTGTAACGTCTGGGAGGACCATGCCTTTGTGCCGCGGGACAAGGGGAGGGAGGCGGGTGGTGGGGGCTGGTCGGCCGGAGCGCCGTGGCGGCGAGGAGAGAGGTGGAGTGCATCTGCGACACGATGGGTATGGCGGCTGAAGGAAAAGAGACGGGCGTCGCTGTTTATAGGCGTCGTGGGCTGAGATGGGCCACTCGAGTTGGCCTGCTATATGACTTTGATGGACACACATCCATCTGAGTGATCTGATCCATCACTGTCCCTGTCCTCAGTCAGCCAGGGACGAAGACAGCGCAAAAGATGGGAGGACCGGTGAGCACACCGAAGCCCATCGCTTGAGCTTACCGGCTACGGCTTATAAGTTATGGTACACTCTAACAACAAAACAGCATCAATCGACTTATCAACCGCATAAACGATCGGCAGAAAAGGCCGCACACTGGCTACCCAGGTGTGCCCGCGGTGGCTGCGTTTACTGTCCGCCACGGTCTCTGGTAGTGTGGTACCAGTGTACAGCGGAGAGTGAGAGTGGCGAAGCTTATCCCGTTGCCGCTACAGGATTTATCAGCCGAAGTTGTCTCTCTCGGCTATCAGCGCTCTAGTGTGTCTGCACTACCAGCTCACGGCCTTTGCTAGTCACGAGACTCACGACCCACGAGGACTCTCTGCACGGCCGTTGAAAGGAGAAAACCAGTGCTGCTACACCATTCCACGTTTCGAGATACTACTAGCGCAGTAACGCGCACTGTTTTTAATCGGAAGAAAAAGTTGCAGTAGTGCGCGTGTGCGTGCCCGTCTGTCCGCGTGTGTTGTGAAGCTAGCTGTTGCGGGCTCGCCGCATCAGCCCTGAAGCTGAAGAGATTCCCACTGAAAACTTTTTCTCCAACGGGGTTCTACGGTGCCTGACAGAAATTCCTTTAGTAATGATTTTAAGTTATTCTAATAGAGGGAGAGAAGAAAATAGTGCAACGTCTGGTAACGACAGGGAGAGGTATGATTCGAAGTCCAGCCAAACTGTTTACGCTAGGAAGGCACAGTTGGTTCAGAATTCAGCAAACACCTCCTAGGCCTCGCTTAGATCTTTGGAATTGAATTTATTTTAATAATCATAATTTAGACACATATTAATTAAACTAATATGGTTATATATGGATTATGTTTGTATATTATTATTAGCTATACGAGAGAGATACGTATGTGTTGCATTTCTATCGTAGGGGAGCGGGTTGAAGAGCGTGTTAAAGTTGCAAAGTAGAAACATAACATGGTGATCTATAGAATCAATTTCTATCTCCCATCCTATGAATTTGAGATAGGCTTATATATGAATTTTGGAAAGTGGTGGAATGTCAAATTCCAAGTCAAATACCCTAGTTTATGAAGTAGATTTCAATTTCTCCAAATAAAAGGATCTAAATGGCCCCTTAATGAAATACGTGCTAATGCACGGTCATGGGAAAAAAAAAGAATTCAGCAAACACAAAGGAGGAGGAGAAAGTCACAAAAGTCTCACCTCCTCAGAGAAAGGCTTATAGAGAAGACAAATCTGACAGGCAGAGCAACTACATGAAAAAGGATAATGGTCCTGAGACGGTCGGGGTTGGTATAAGGTGCAGCAGGCAAAGCAGCTGCAAACAGTGGCAAAGGCCAGCATCTGCTTCAGCTTCATCAAGGCAATCTGAAAAGGAAAGTTCTTATGATGATGTAGAAATTGACGCAATTCTTGAGGTAAAGAAACAATCCATGAATACTAATTTATGAAAGTGCTGCTTCATTTTATCCTGCATCGAGCTGTGAAGATAGGATTTCTTTTGTATGTTAGGAAAGAGGAGGCCCTCATTGCACCTCACAGCAGGAAGGAGATCGAGAATACTATGGAGATCGTGCGGCAAGTAAGTCTTAATCTAATGTCCATGACAATGTTCTTAGAATGACAGCTGTATAGAATAAGTCATCTTACTCTATAGTCTATACTACTCCCACAGTTTCAGAATGTAGGGCATATTAGAATTCCGAAAAAATAGACACTGTAAGCTTTGACCAAATAAACCATTAGATTTGAACCAATAGATGCTAGCAAGTCGGATGAACCATCTAACGCATGGGGCCCATCAGCCAGTCTCTTATTTTCTTTCATCTTCCTCTGTCGCCATAGCTTTCTTCTTCCTCTGTTGCCATAGCTTTTGGCCATCTAGTCCACGCTGGCTGGCGCCCGTTCACCCCCTCCTCGCCTACCGGAGGTCGCCTCACCTGCATGCGCTCCGGAACTTTCCTCATTCCGCCCATCGTACCGTGGGATGTCGTCTTGCACGCGCCCATGCTGGAGCTCGCCTCGGTCCTGGCTGCCGCTCACCACTGCAGCCCGCCTCGCCCCAACATACCCCGAGAGCTCGCCTTGGTCTTGCATTGTGTCATGCACTCGTTCATCCACGTATCAAATTTTTATTGACTCTTGCATCATGTCATGCACTGGTTCATCCATATATCATTTTTTATCACGTGGCCTGTGCTAGTTTTACCACGTGCACAACAATCCTTTCATCAAAAAAATAATTTTAGCTGCCGCACAGAATGACTACGTAATTATTGAACCTAACGATAAAAAATAACAATTCACAGTTCACACATCAGCAGCAAACCAACGACAGAGTTTAACATATCAAGCCACCGCATAGTTTACCACAAAAAACCGACACACGAGTCGACACATCAAATCACAAATGTTCACTGTATCAAGCTCATAGGAGTTCAAGACTGAGAGTTACCAGAGCTGAATAGCAAGATACGCTCAAGGAGCCTATTGTAATCCTCCTGCTGTTTCTTGAACTGCTCAAACTCATTTTGAATCTTTTTTGTCTTCCTCTTTAGTTGATCCACTTGTTCAACGAGGACAGCTGAACTTTCTTATTCAGCAACAAGCTGTTCCCAAAGCGCTCTTCGCCGATGTCTCTTTTCTAGTGGAGCTTGTCGGGATACCAGTATTGTTCAAAAAAAGGTGTTACAACTGAAGGGACCGTGACGCCTAAGAGGGGGGGCTGAATTAGGCAACTTAAAATTCTAACTCTAAACTATGACCTCTTTTTTTAACCTTAGCAAAACTTATGCAAAAGATAAACTATCTAAATGTGCAACTATGATTTTGCTAATGTGTTGCTATCTCTACCGCAAAAAAAGTAATGTAATCAATGTAAATGCGGAAGCTAAAGAGCAAGGTAGAGATATGCAAACTCCCGTCGATGACTCCGGTATTTTTACCGAGGTATCGAGAAGTGCGCAAGCTTCCCCCTAGTCCTCGTTGGAGCCCCTCACAAGGAATCCCTCGCAAGGGCCAAGCTCCCGATCGGGTAACTCCGTGGATAGCCTCGGGCCTTCCCCACGCGTAAGTGGGTCTCCGACGTACCTTCCGACAAGATTCTTCCGGATGCTCCCCGCCGTCTTCACTATCAAGCTTCCGGCCGAAACGCCGCGGGACTTGTTCCCTCTGGTACACAGTGGCGGCCACACCACAAACGCGGTTGGTGTGATCTCGCAAGACTTCAAGCCCCTCCGATGTACAACAATGGTGCTCACAAGCACCGGATAGCAAGAGGTATGCAAACCTCATTAAACACTAGGCCTAAACCTAGAGCAAGCGCATAAGTGGTGGTCTAATCAACCTAAGCACTTCGCAAAGTACCTACGCTAATCACCTAATGAAACACTAAGCACTATGCAAGTGGAGATCACTAAAATGGTGTATTAACACCCTTGATATGTTTTCTCAGCTCCACACTTGTCAAATGGCCGGTTGGGGGTTGTATTTATAAGCTCCACTAAGAAAGTAGCCATTGGGACGAAATCCCACTTTTCTGCTACTGACCAGACGCTGAAGTCGTCCTGACCGTTGACGTAGCGATGTACTAATCGGACGCTGCTAGCGTCCGGTCGCCTGCCACCGGACGCGTCCGATCGTAATTTCGCTGCTCTGGAACCTCTCTGTACTCGATCGGACGCTGCTGTCCTACGTCCGGTCGATTGCCGCCAGCGTCCGCTCCAACGTCCGGTCGCCTGTCTGCCGAGTCACCTGATCGGAGTGTCCGGTCACTTTCTGCCAGCGTACAGTCCAGCGTCCGATCGCTTTCTCAGCGTCCGGTCCAGCGTCTGATTACCTCTATGAGCTCGTTTTCTTCGCGATCTTGCGTACGGCTTGGTTCTTGTCTTCGTGCTTGGACTTTACTTGATATCTTGGGTCTTCTCTTGTGCTCCTAAGGTCTTGCTTATGGTGTTGATCATCAGATCATCACGTTGCCTTCGTCCAAGTCACGTCTTGCACCCTATTGAACTACGAAAACAATCACTTGCAAATTCATCAGTCTGATTTGGTTGTGTTGGTCATCAAACACCAAAATCCAAAGTAAATGGGCCTAGGGTCCATTTTTCTTACAATCTCCCCCTTTTTGGTGATTGATGACAACACGACCAAAGCAAGCAAATAATAAAAATTTGGAATTTAAAAACTACCTACTTGCTAGGGTGCAATGCAACAAAGGGCAAGGTTATATGATACTTATACCAATTGAAAGACTAAAATATACCAAATGAAACCTATTGAAAGCTTATCTTGCCCTTGCAAATGTCCCCATGTGGCATTATGGATTAAAGCCTTGCTTCTTACAAATTCTCCCCATTACTTAGACTAATCCATAATCCACTATCCTCCCTTTCTCGGACCATTACCACTTGTAGACACCACTTGTAGACCAATACCACTTGTAAATGATCTAGCACTTGGTCCTACAAATTAATGCTTGCTTTTGGTCCTTCAAATTCCCCCCCCCTTTGGCATCAAACACCGAAAAGGAAGACATTAGTAGCACAAGGGAAGGTCAAACTTTATGATCCTTTGTGTGTAGAGTGGAATAGATCACAAAATTTGACTATCACATTATATGGACTAAGCTCCCCCTAAATCTATGCATACATATGGTAGAAGACAAAGCATATGCATAATTAGCAAATTATTGCACAAAGGGGATTTAATCTATATAATGCATGGAGAAAGCATATAGATATCAAAATAAAATCAACATGATGATATCGGTTTAGAAAAACTACATGTGGAAACCAATTTGATTTCTACCACTTGCAATATGTGATGGATATTTGAAGTATGATACTTAACTCTGGAGACTTCATTTTCCTTGCAATGAGACTACTACACACATGATAAACTTGAAAAGGTGTTAGTCTCAAAGCATCCAACTTGTAGATTAACCTCCCCATAATTTGTGCACACATGTGTGGAATACTGGTAGGATTTGTGCACATTGATTTAAGAATCAAAATACCACTTGAAAGGTGATATTTTGGGAGAAATTATCTATAATTTGGACTGTGGCACATATTAGATAAACAGTTGTAAGACAAGCTATGTGCCGTGCTCCTAAACAATTTTAAACCATGCCGGTTTGCTCCAAGGGTTAGGAATGAAACCGAGCAAGCCTATCATAAGATATACCTATTGTATGCATTACAAAAGATTTAAGCATACAAATGCAAACATAGGCATGAAAAGTAACTAGATGCTTAAAAATACCAATTAAAAACAATACCATTTGAAGGAAATACTATTTGAGAGAAATGACATCTAGTTACCTAACATGGGAAGGGGAATTTGGGTCCATAGTATTCACTAACCTACTTGGCAATGACTTTGTCCATCATGATGCACCCCATGAAATGCACCCATACTTTGCCAAGTCTCCAAATTCCCCGAAGTCCATTGGACTTCTCACTTCCCTTTTGGGATCCAAACCTTCTTGGTGCTCTTCATGTTGGAAATGATTTCCTTTGGCACCCAAAAGCGTTTGACTCCATTGTTGGCTTGCTTGTTCACCTTGATAGCCAGCACCTTGTCATTTTTCTTCTTCTTCAAGAGATAAGGTGTGGAGGCCTTCTTGTCCACCTTGTTGGTGTAGGTGTTGGAGAGCTTGCTTGTTTGCTTTTTCTCTTTCTTCTTTGCTCCTCCCCCATTCTTCACCTTGCACTCATAGGACTTGTGGCCTTCCTTGTGGCATACGTAGCAAACAACAATTTGTCCTTCATCAAGCTTCTTTACTCCCTTGACGGTGTTATCTTAATGAAGTTGGGCTTGCTTCACCTTGCCTTTTACTTGAGTCAAGTCCTTGGTGAGACGAGCTACTTCTTGCTTGAGTTGCTCATTCTCCTTTGAAACCTCTTGTGTGCATGTATCTACAATAACTTTCTCAACACAAACTTGGTTGCACAAGGGTGAGTCTAGACATAAATCATTGCAAGAAGTAATGGCATCCCTTTTAGACATATTAAAGATAGAACTTTTCTTTTTGGATGCCTTGGGAATGATTATGTTACCGGCCTCAAGATTAGCAACTTTATTAGTTAGCTCATCACAATGTTTGCACATGGTTTCCATTTTAGCAAGCAAACTTTTATAATCATCTTGTGAGCTAGCTCACTTTTCTTTTAATTTTTCATTTTTCTTTACAAGTTGCTCATCATTGATTGTGCATTCATTTGTTGTTGCACTAGCCTTTAGTTGCTCAATTTTACTAGATAGTTCAACATTGAGATTAGCAAAGTTCTCATATTGTTCAAGCAAACTTTTGTATGCTTCTTGTGAACTATCTAGCTTTTCTTTTAAACTTTTGAGCTTCTTTTGTTGACTAGTGCAAACTTTAGCATAATTAAGGTTTTGTTGCATAATTTCATAATAAGAAGGCATATCATCATCACTATTACTCTCACTAGAGGATGAGCTTTCGTTACCTCGTGTCATAAGGCACACATGAGAAGAGCTTGATGATGAGTGCTTGTGGTCTCGCCTCTTGTAATGGTGTTCTTCTTCACTTGAAGAATCATCCCATGATCTTATTGATGTGAGGGCTTGGTTCTTGCATGCCTTCTTCTTTATCTTGGGTGTGGGCTTTTTTGGACAAACTTCCACAAAGTGCCCCAACTTGCCGCATCCATAGCATCCTTTCTTTCTTTGCTCATTTCTTTGATTGATGAAAATGAGATCTTGAATTTGGATGGGCACACCCTTGACATTGAGCCTTTGGATCATCTTCTCCACCTTGTTGATAAGTTTGATTGATTCTTCATCAAGGTCGGAGGTGGAGGAGGAAGATTGATCATCATCACTTGAATCTTCATCTTCATCATCATCTTCTTCTTCTTCATCTTCACTTGAAGAGCTTGAGCTTGAGCTTGTCTCAACTTGCTTGCCCTTCATCTTCTTTTTCTCGCTACATGCGAGAGCTTTGCCTTTGCTCGATGAAGAGGCTTCTTCTTGACCCATCTTTCATGATATTTCAAATGCCACTATCTTGCCAATGACTATGCCTGGGGTCATGGTGCTCAAGTTCTCCATGTTGTGAAGGATGGTGATGATGCTTGCATATTTCTTTTGTGGTAGCACGAAGATGATCTTCCTCACAATGTCCACATCATCTAGCTTCATTAATCCTATTGAATGGAGCTAATTGATAATTAGATTCAAACGAGAATACATATCACGAACAAGCTCATCATCATTCATTGTAAAGGAATCATAATTTTGTTTAGCTAGACAATGTTTTTGCTCATGGACATTACTTGTGCCGTCATGGAGCTCTTGGAGTTTTAGCCAAATTTCATGTGCCGTATTTAAAGTGAACACTTGGTTAAAAACATCCATGCTAAATGATTCAAACAAGCAATTTTTAGCTCTAGCATTGAAATGCATTTCTTTTTCATCACTATTTGTGGGGTTTTCGGGATTCTTACTGGGTTTCATCCCGTCATGAGTGACTCTCCACACACCCAAATCAACTGCCTCAAGGTGGCAAGCCATTCTAGCCTTATAATAAAGGAAGTTAGTGCCATCAAAGTGTGGAGGCCTAGCGGTATCCATCCCAACCACTCTAAATAGCGTCGGCTCAACGGCGGTTAAGCCAAAGGTCCAAATTGAGCCAACTGGCTCTGATACCAATTGAAGGGACCATGACACCTAAGAGGGGGGGGGTGAATTAGGCAACTTAAAATTCTAACTCTAAACTATGGTCTCTTTTTCTAACCTTAGCAAAACCTATGCAAAAGATAAACTATCTAAATGTGCAACTATGATTTTGCTAATGTGTTGCTATCTCTACCGCAAAAGAAGTAATGTAATCAATGTAAATGCGGAAGCTAAAGAACAAGGTAGAGATATGCAAACTCCCGTCGACGACTCTGGTATTTTTACCGAGGTATCGAGAAGCGCGCAAGCTTCCCCCTAGTTCTCGTTGGAGCCCCTCACAAGGAATCCCTCGCAAGGGCCAAGCTCCCGGTCGAGTAACTCCGTGGATAGCCTCAGGCCTTCCCCATGCGTAAGTGGGTCTCTGACGTGCCTTCTGGCAAGCCTCTCCCGGATGCTCCCCGCCGTCTTCACTATCAAGCTTCCGGCCAAAACGCCTCGGGCCTTGTTCCCTCCGGTACACGGTGGTGGCCACACCACAAACGCGGTTGGTGTGATCTCGCAAGACTTCAAGCCCCTCCGATGTACAACAATGGTGCTCACAAGCACCGGATAGCAAGAGGTATGCAAACCTCACTAAACACTAGGCCTAAACCTAGAGCGAATGCATAAGCGGTGGTCTAATCAACCTAAGCACTTCGCAAAGCACCTACGCTTATCACCTAATGAAACACTAAGCACTATGCAAGTGGAGATCACTAAAATGGTGTATCAACACCCTTGATATGTTTCCTCAGCTCCACACTTGTCAAATGGCCGGTTGGGGGTTGTATTTATAAGCCCCACTGAGAAAGTAGCCATTAGGACAAAATCCCGCTTGTCTGCTATTGACCGGACGCTGAAGTCATCCTGACTGGGCATGTCCGGTCGTCGCGACCGTTGACGCAGCGATGTACTAATTGGACACTGCCAGCGTCTGGTCGCCTGCCACCGGACACGTCCGGTCGCAGTTTCGCCGCTCTGGAACCTCTCTGTACTCGATCGGACGCTGCTGCGCTACGTCCGGTCGATTGCCACCAGCGTCCGGTCGCCTGTCTACCGAGTCACCTAATCAGAGCGTCCGGTCACTTTCTGCCAGCGTCCAGTCCAGCGTCCGGTCGCATTCTCAGCGTCCGGTCCAGCGTCCGGTCATCTCTGTGAGCTCATTTTCTTCACGATCTTGCGTATGGCTTGGTTCCTATCTTCGTGCTTGGACTTTTCTTGATATCTTGGGTCTTCTGTTGTGCTTCTAAGGTCTTGCTTATGGTGTTGATCATCGGATCATCACGTCACCTTCGTCCAAGTCACGTCTTGCACCCTATTGAACTACAAAAACAATCACTTGCAAATTCATTAGTCTAATTTGGTTGTGTTGGTCATCAAACACCAAAATCCAAAGTAAATGGGCCTAGGGTCCATTTTCCTTACAACAACTACCATAGGAGAGGATCGTGGAAACAATATCAGCACTAGCCATTCGTTGCTACCCATCAGCAACATGCTCTGCTCATATAGTTTTCATAGCTTCCTGTGAAATTCAAGTAATAAACTTTAGGTTACAGATAGTGGAAGAGGACTTAAATTGAAAACCAAGCGATTAATTCATAACTATGTAGGTAACATATTGATTGGTGTAAAATTACAACTTCAAAGTTAAATGATGATGTCACATTAGGCTCCTGCTACTTTTCCTTGTTTTATGGCAATGACTTCAGCAGATTTCAAGGAAAACAAATGAAAGTACATACAACTACTTCTCTTGCAACATCGTTCAGACCCCTTTTTCTACTGGTATGGAAGTCCTTTAAGACTTTCACAACATCAATATCTTCATCAAGTGAACCATGTTGTTCACCGAGTTCTTAATTGTATTCTACATCCTTCCTATTGTTCTCCTTCTGTTAGCAATGCATATGTATTTCTGTTTATACAAAGGAAAGAGTAATAATAAAACACAACCATCACTTACAAATGATTGCAGCTGGGCAAGATAGGAACGAAATCTTGTAGCCTAATGGTACTTGACTTTTTTCATGATTTTTCTTGTTCTTCTTAGATACTTTCTATAACTATATTTGTGTTAGACTGCAGCACAAGTAGATCATAGAAAGACTAGACAAGAAATCGATGAACTCTCACACACCTTATTCTTGGCACTTGACCACTTTTTGACAAGTGCACACCACTGTGCATCATTCATATAAGAGACAGGAGAGTTCATACTCATCTGATCAGCAGAGACGCCATTAAAATAGGCTTGCTTCAACATGTAGCGTGTTTGTCATATCTCAAACTGGAATACACTCCGACATGCTTCTTTTGTTGGTTTGTGAGTCTTGTCAATGCCCAGCCTTCTTTGCAGTAGTGTGAATGCAAATTAAATCTCTTACTAAGTTGCTCAAGGCAGAGTTGAATTTCAAGAGGGGATATACATACTTACAGCTAGCTTGTCCACTAATCCTGAGTTCGACTCCATGGGAGCGAATTTTAAGCTAGGGTTAAATATGCTAGGGAACTCTGCTCCACAGTCTTCCTTAGAAAAAAAAATAGTTGTGTAGTACATTGTAAGAGAAATCAATGACCAAATAATACCTTGATAGATTCTTCTAATCGTAATGCGCCTTATTAAAATGATATAATAATGATATGCCCAGTTATCATAAAGAGGGGACCACCATATATTTTGTGAATTAATGTTAGTCTATCTATTTCCTTTTAACTTCCTTGTTTGTTATTTTGTTGTAAGGTCGCAGGTTGATAATACTGCGCCTTCACAATATTATTCGTTTTGCCACGCTGCTTAAACATATGTTTTATTTGTCTCAGGAGATGAACCTATTGGCAGAGGTTGATCAACCAAGTAGCCTGATTGACAACTACGTGACACAAATGAGCATTCTGTTGTCACGCAAGGCTGCAGGCTTGGTCATCCTCAAAGCACAGTTGGCACGGGTCCAGCACCGCCTCAAAGAGCAAGAGATCCTTATCTCCATTTCTTTTAAGGAACTTCTTTCCCATTTGAAACACGTGACAGTTAACATTCTCTGGGACTGACCTTGCTCAGTGTTCTTTTTTCTGGACAAGTTCCAAATGTTTGGAAGGGCACTCTCATTTCTCTTCAACTTAAGGTATAAATCAAGTTGAAACTTGAAACTCACAGTTTTGCTACGGTCCTAAGCATCAATAGGTTTTAGGGTAGAATTAAATGCGTTGTAGGCCCTGGAACTTGTCCGAGGATATCCACAAACTCTCAAAATGCATTTCTGGCACCCTAATATTGTTTAAGTGAGCCACTTAGGTCCATAAGCCTACGTGGCATCACCAGTGTGGCGCTGACTGTTCATAGGAGCGGACGTGGCGGCACTCGTCGACGTCGCCTAGTCCCGGGACGCGCGCACCACGCTCACTCTCGTCTGCGGTCTGCCACCTCCACAGTGTGCGCGGCCTGGGCAAGGGCGATAGGGAGGGCTTCTACGCCACCGCACTCTGGATGCACGTCAGGAATCCAACCTCGCCAGGTTCGGCAGCCTCATGGACCTGTCTGAGATCCTCTACCGCGTCCAGAGGTCGGGCTCGCGGGCCAGTCGGTGCGCATCGGCACCACGCCACCACCAACAGCTGGAACCTGTGCCAGATGCTGAGCCAGAGCCTCTGGCGGCTGGCCGATGCTCGAGCCGAACCCTCTCCGGTCCTGGTACCGCCGCGGGCAGTACACCTTGGAGGACAACTGGCGGCGCATGTGGGTGCTGCTGCTGTGGCTGTCCATCTGTGCGGGTCTCTTCGTTTGGAAGTTCATCCAGTACCGCCACAGCTACCAGTGGCGGAGCTAGAGAATTATGGAGGGGTGCGGCTTACGGTCTAACGATAGAACAATAATGCAACTCAATAGCACCATAGCCATAATTTTAGCATGAATAGTTTAAAACAAGCAATATTGATGTAGATCAACAATGAAGTAGCGGTAATAATATATTTATGCTTACCATTTATCAAAATAAAATAAGCAAATCCCACAATTATAACAACAAAAGGTTGTTGGCGTTGGCAAACTACAATCCTTAACCACGAAATCCTCACTGAAAAAGAAATAAACCATTCATCATTGTAAGCAAACAATTTACATAATGTATCATTGAAAAATTGAAAAGAGGTGCATTACTTGGGTCCGTTTGGATGTAGATATTGGAGACCCTGGAATTGCATTGGTACCAATATCAAATCAGACTGCTATTGGAAATGTATTGTAATACCAAATCTGTTGTTTGGATGTGGATGAATTTGCTGGCTGGAATCTATTGACTTGGCAAATACCAATTTATGTTTGGATGTGCACATCATGAAATTGATTTCTCCCACCTCCCTCACAAATCACACGGCCCCGGCAGCGCAAAAGATAGCCGCGATCCTGCGAGCAGTAGTGCCCACCTCGCTGACGCGGAAGATAGCAGCAAGCGGGCTCCCTAGCGTGGAGTATCCGGGCACCCCGGCGGCGCGGAAGATGGCAGCGAGCGGGCTCCCTCGGTGCGCCGCGAGCAGACTCGGGCACTCCCTCGGCGCACGCGGAGGCGCCCGCAAGTGGACTCAGGCTCGGCCCTCGCGGCGTGGAGGAAGGCCGCGAGCGAGCTCGAGCACGATCCGACGCACAGAGGACGCACGAAGAAGGTCGAGCTCGGGCCCTTCTGGATCTGAGGACGGACGCCCACCGCGACAGGTGATGACGGGGGAGAAGGGAGCTCGATGGGGTAGGGGAAATAGTGACGGGGGAGAAGAGAGCTCGACGCCGGCGCTGTGGAGGGAGCTGCCTCGCCGCAGGTCTCGGTGGATCTGAGGGGTCCCGACGAGTGGGGCGGAGGGGGCGTGCGAGGGTGGAGGAGCTCCGGCGAGGAGGACGAAGGGGTTGGCTGCGAGGGATGGAGGGGCCGGCGCCGGAGTTGAAGACGACGAGAGCCGGAGGGTCTCAGCTTGGCATCGCTTTGGGGTCGTGCTACGTGAAGCGAATGCCGCGTGGAATCGCGCTCAGTTTCCAGACTCCAATGCCAAGACCATCCAAACAAGTGGAATTCGGGTCTACTATTTCCAATTCCAATGCCATGGCCTCAATGCAGACATCCAAATGGTGTGTTAGAGATAAAATCTACGCCCTTTTCCTTCCATGTTTATGAAGCGATGAACCACAGCATCATTTGTAACTTCCTCTAATTCTGCTTTCTCCACCTATTACTCAAGTGTGCATCACCCATGCGGTTACTATAAGAGTTGTTTTCACAATCTTCATCCCCGAAAATATTCTCTCCACTGTTGCAGTAGCAATCGGCAATACCAGCACAAGTTTCAAAAGTCGATAAACCAATGGATAACAAAGATTTTTTTCTTGTGTCCACCATTCTTTGTGAAAGCTCACTGATAGTATTTATGTTGGAGAATCGATTGTCTTCTCTCACATCAGCACGTGCGAGGTTGGCATGGTCCATTCTCCAAATATTTCCGTCTCACCTTCTATCTATGATTTGGATGGTAAGAATCAATTTCCTTTATTAAGCCTGGATCATATTTGATCTCCTCTTCCCAATTAATATCCGGTGCTTTTCTTTTCAAAAACCTTTCCATGTTTTTCCTAGCATTCACAAGAGTATTTAAACTTTAGTTACTTTGATTGCTTTTATAAATATCAATAATCAAATATCATAGGAAGAACAAAAAAATCATAACCCTAGAATCTGTACAAAGTACCAAGAGAAAGGACAGGAATTACAAAATTAAAATCATTGGATGGTCAAATTGATGGAAACTGAAACTCTGAAAGAATGAAGAATATTTGAAGTTGCTTACTCTGTGAAAGGATGGACACGAAGAGGAAAGAGGCGTGCTGACTGCTGAGTACGCTGCTGCTTGCTGCCTTGCTGCGCTCCTGGTGGCTGCCTGGGCGCTGCCGTGCTGGCCGCTGGCCGCTGGCCGGTGCGCCCTGCTGCTTGCGACGGCCAGCCGCGATCGTCAGATTCGGAGAAGCCGAGAAGGCGGAGTGACGAACGGCAGAGAAGGCCGCGGGAGCCGGGATAGGAGGTGTGCAGTCGAAGCGATGGGCGAAGCTTGCAGTCGAAGCGTCCGCAAGCCTGCTGCGTAGGATTGGGCGGCCGGCCAGGGTGCGTGCGTTGATGCTGCTGGCTGTTTGGCTGCCGAGTTGCAAGGAGCTGTGGGCTCTTTCCAGTTGGGCTGTGGGTGCAGGTATGGGGGGGGGGGGGGGGGCGGGAATACAGAAAAAATTTGTATACTATAAAGTATTCTGTATTCCGGCGTGGGTGCGGCCGCACCCAGTAAACACAACATGGATCCGCCCGTGACTGCTACGTGTTCCAGGTGATGGGGCTACTGCGTGTGCGTACGTGGCCAAGGGCTGCGCAGAGACGCTCAAGCAAGTTCAACATGGCACTCATCCTGCTGCCCGTGTGCCGGAACACCATCACCTGGATCCGCAACCGCAACGGCACCGCCGTGGGCCGCGTCGTGCCATTCGCCGACAACCTCAACTTCCACAAGGTGGTGGCCATGGGCATCACCGTCGGGGCGGGCCACCACATTATCTCCCCACCTGACGTGCGACTTCCTGCGGCTACTCCACGCTACGAACGCCGTGTACGCGGCACTGGTGCAGTACTTCGGGGTCCCTGGCCCGCCCAACTACTGGTGGTTCCACTACACCACAACACCGCTTCACCGTCAGACATCTGACGCTAAAAATTATATTTGGCGATAGATGATCTGACGCTAAAGATAACTCAGAGATCATCTGACGCTAAATTCTCATTTAGCGATTTAGTGTCTGTCGCTAAACATATGTATACCGCCCCTCTGTCTGTCGCTAAAAAATAAGTGGGCCCCACCTAGCTCGAGCGCGCCACTTACATTGAGCTCCCGCGCCCAGTTTACATCGACCTCACGCGCATATTTTAACCAGCCCACCTGTACAATGAAAACCCTAGCCCCCAGATCCCAAATCCACCGCCAGCCGCCCTCACGCACGCCGTCCTCTCCCTCTCTTCCCCCACGCACGCCGCCCTCTCGCACGCACGCATCCTCTCCTAAGGCCGGATCCACGCCGGGGCGACCTCCTTTCAACTCCCGCGGCCTGATCTACGCTAGGGCGGTCTCCCTTCAACTTCCTTGGCCGGATCCACGCAGTGGGGGCTGCCCTTCTCTCCCCCCGACTGGATCCGCGGCGTGCCCTCCATTGCTGGCAACGGCGCCTCCATCGACTCGTGGCGGGCTGCGGGAGGATCCACGCAGTGGGGGCTGCCCTTCCTCTCCCCTCGGCCGGATCCGCGGCGTGCCCTCCATTGCTGGCAGCGGTGCCTACATCGACTCGTGGCGGGCTATGGGAAGTATTGGGGCTGTGTTCCATGGAGGAAGCCCCACATCGCCAGCCCCGCCTACCTCCACCTTTCTCCGCCCCGTCTTCCCCTCCATCCTTCCCCGAGGCTCGGAATCCCCACCTCCAGCGGTCACGGCATCCACTCTGCAAGAAAGGTGAAGGCAGTGGCTGTGTGCTCACAGGATCCTTAGAGCGTTGCTGCAGGTTAGAGGAACATGCCGATCTCTGTTTTGTTCTTCAACTCACAGCTTTGGTCCTCTGGGATCTCTATTCTTTTCTGGAGTCCGTCAGTCACCGTTTGGTCTACAGATCTGCAGGCCGGCAGCAGGGGTGCAGCAGTAGCTCAACTAGATCGACTTTTCCTCTGTGCTTGGCATGTGCAACAGCGGCAGCCCAGGTTATTTTCTAATACAAGTTTCGTTGGCTCAAGTTATGCTTTATCTTATTATTCAATCACTAGATTTTTAACTCCATTCTTATCTTGATTTTTGATTTAGATAGCTTGGCAAATATGCTTGTGGGGTTGCAGTAACTTAATCAAGTATTTATTTGATTACTCTCTTGAACCGCAGCTTGTTTAGTGGTCAAAGTTAGCACTTGGTTAATATTTTCATAGTTACTGAAAATTGTGTTGCCTCTTTCTGTGCTTTCACCCAATAAAATCATCATAGGTTGTACGACCCTTGAGGCATACTGACAGTAATAGCAGTTTGCTAGCGTTGGCTTCAGTTTGCCTATGTTTTGCAGTTCCAGTTACCATTTGATTACCTGATAGCCTGAAAAGGAATTTGCATATAATTTCTGTTGTCTGGCTTAGTTTTGATTGCAAGTTTATATCTTAGTGCTATTATTCATTCAGTCACGTATTTTATTTCTGGGACCTAGCAGACCTCAATTGAGATCCAGGTCTCATGTTTCTTCTGTAAGCTTTCCCTAAGAGCAGGAGCGCATCCTGTTATCGGCCTCCTATAATGGCAAACTTCCATAACGATCACTTGTTA
The DNA here is from genome assembly GCF_019320115.1 of Miscanthus floridulus. NCBI lineage: Eukaryota > Viridiplantae > Streptophyta > Magnoliopsida > Poales > Poaceae > Miscanthus > Miscanthus floridulus. The sequence goes on from NC_089596.1 coordinate 22,079,897, forward strand.
TATTGCTAGGAAGTAGAAACAGTCACAACTATATGGTACTAATGCTGCATGTGAGGTCTAATTCGCCTCATCGTTCCGATAACTGTAAAAAAGATAAAGCCTATCAAAAGGGCCGACTATATGGAAAGGCAAGCAGATTGTTGCCTTATTTCTTTCAGGTCTTCTAATTGATTGGTGTTAAGAAAAATTATTAATATGTGAACCTAATCTGCATCTGTATGACTTCTAGTTTGATTTATTGATCCTTTTGCAGCATAACCATTGTTGACAATTGCTTTTTTTCTGCTGATTTCCACAAAAGGAATGTATTTGATCTTTTTTTACTGCTATATGAATGTACATATGTACTTTATTTTCCTAACATCAAACTACCACAAGGCTTTGTTGCTCCTATGTGCCGCAAGTCAATAGCTTGTTATCGCAGTTACTCCAGGTCAACACATTTGAATACATCTAATATCATATTTGTCTTGTTGTAATTACTTCCAGAGCTTCAGATCACAAATGTTGCTGACAATGTTGAAGAAGATGAGGAACTAATTCTCCGGAGCTGTAACATCTTGATGAAGGCTTGTGGTACTAATGCAGAACGTGCAAAGTCTGTAATGAACGAAATGAGGCGGAATGGCCTTTGTCCTGATCTTATTAGCTGGTCTATACTCATGGATATTTATGGAACTTCTCAAAATAGGGATGGAGCTGTTCAGGTTTCATGCTTCAAAGTTTTATGTTGATATCTTTTGCACAATATAATCTGCTATGACATTTGGCCTTATATCAACTTTTGTGTCAACTAAATATGCCTTCCTTGTTTGTATCCTGTTGAAGTATTCCATTTTATAAAACTTGATGTACCTCTTGTGGACAAAGAATCAAAGAACTAATAGATTATTTAGATGACGGAATAGATACTGAATTATTTTATGAATCCACTTAGCCTGTGGAGTTCTGGCTGCAAATGATCCTTAATTTGCATTCCATGGTAATTCACTTTCTCAGTATCACAGTATCTATGTGGCATGTCTTTCCATTTTTCAGTACTGCCCTTACACTGTTGACAATGTCCATGTGATTTTTTTCATCTGGATAAACATAACACTTACTTCCTTATTTCTTAATGTGGATTGTTATGGTTTTAGATTTTTCTTAATAAATAATAAATTAATTATTGATATCATTTTCTTTTTGACATAGGCACTAAGGAGAATGCAGCGAGTTGGGATGAGACTTAATGTCTCTGCATATACTGTTGCTATTAAGGTTGGTCACTGGAGAACACCTTTTACTTGGTTAATGGGCACTTCTTTTTATTTATAGACTTATGGTCTGCCAGTAAGCTTTTCTACAATGTCCTCCAGGCATGTGTTGAAAACAAAGATTTGTAGTTAGCACTGCACTTGTTTGAAGAAATGAAAACACACCAACTGAAGCCCAATTTGGTGAGTTTTATCTAAAATTTAGGTACAAAGCTTTGATGCTTTGCTTTTCCTTAACTAAAAGATTTGATGCTTCCTGATGTAACATTTATTGTTTGGCCCGTGAGCTATTTGGCACCTGGCATCATTTAAGGTTCGTATGAAAGCTTAGGCTTTATATCGTACTAATGTGTTGTTAATTTCATCCAGAGTAGCTTGTGCCTGTTGCTGACTGCTAAATGCTTCGGATGCATGCATAATTTATTGGTGTCAAGTTATTTGGGTTGATTAGTTGGATATCCTCTGCTGCTTGTTGATGTTAGACATTATGATATGAAACATGGCATAGTCAATGGTTTACTCTACATCAACCTGCAAAAATTCCATCGATGTAAATTGCATTTGACATAGTAGTTCATTTTCAGGTGACGTACAAAACTCTCCTGGCAGCACGCAGCAATTATGGATCATTACAGGAGGTCCAGCAATGTTTAGCAATATATCAGGAAATGAGGAAAGCAGGGTACGTGAGCTGGCAAAAACCCTAGTCAACAACATTTATTTTCTAAAACCCAAACACACGTTCTATATTATTATTGCTTTATAAAAATCACTTTTTAAGTCAACTATTAACTTATCCATATAACTAGGGATTAGGTTTTTCATTATCGCATTTGATTTAACTAACTTACTATACTTATAGATCTATTTCTCAGGTCATAATCTCAGTGCTTAGTGAGCTCGTAACACCCGAGGTGTTATAGTATCCCTTGAGGATCAGATCATCTATTGAGATCAAGACACACTAGGAGTAATAGATCTAGAACTCTCCAATGTAGTAGATTTGTAACTTGAGAGTTAGGGTCGAGTGGACTCATGTCCAGGTTCCGGATCTAGTCGTGAGGCTAGGTAAGCCATTATGTCTACACTTTCATATCTTATGAGACTTCAATACTTACATGTCATATTCTTATCTTTATGGTTATGTTTACTTTGGTTATACGCTTAGAGTAGTCGAAGTTATCTTTATGTTTATGTATATGATCGCAGAGCGCTTAGCTTACTAGATCTTAAGCTAAGTTGCCGAGCCTCATGTAAGTGTAATGCTTATATGTGGCTCTGCCTGCGGTGGCACCCTATATTCTGGGAGTGGTAGATTTGCATGAGTGACAGCCTCGTAAATCCTCTGTAGTCCACCTCCCTGTTTGTAGGACTAGCAGGACCTAAGTCGCTTGGAGAAGTATATTTACTATGCTCCTCCTTAGATGATGTCCCTTATGCATGAATGTGGAGTTAATCTTTTGCTATAATGAGTTTATGCCATAGTATTTCCATAACTTTGTAGTAAGATTATTATAGGAATCTACCTCACCCGTTATTCTCCCAAGTTGTCAAATCTATTTATCTGTTATGGTTTATCCCCTGAGTGTCATTATTCTTAATTCCTATCATTACATTTACCCCCTACTCAAGCTATGCTGGTAGGTTAATTAGTAGCTAACCCTTTGTTAGTATTCAACAATCTTTATCCATTGTTTCCCTATGGTAAAATATAAATAACGATACCTAAAATACTCCCGGTTGTAACACCCTCGGTGTTACGCCCTAAACAAATTACTAAAACATGTCATGAGCATCATGTTTATGTGATAACGCATGTGGTAGAATGTGTGGATGAATTTTTTTTGTAACTTAAGATGATCAATAAAAATGTTAAATGAATAGCTACTCCATAATTCATGAATATCAAGTAGGGTTGAAAACCAGATTTTATTGAACAAAAACACTATAGAACATATATGTAGCACTTAAATAAAGTTTGGAGTATGGACTTTATAGATGGCAATGAAATCCTTGCTGTTGGAAAAATAACTTCGCTAGCTAATGCTTCTAATGGCCTAGAAATGCAATTTGGAATCAAGTTCCGCTCAAAGACATAGAATTGTCGGTGTTTTGGACCGGCGGGTCCTCAACCAGCGAGTGAAAATGTACTGCGTGTCCCTATCCCGGATGGTGATGCAATGAGACACAAGGTTTATACTGGTTCAGGCAATAGGTGCTCTACGTCCAGTCTGGGAGAGTGATCTCGTATTCCTTGCACCGAGGTGCTCATAGTAGGGGTTTACAAGCAGGGCGAGAGAGGGAGTTAGTCCCAGGTCTCTGCGTAGAGCGACGTGGGTTGCTTGAGATGTTGATCTCTTGCAGGGAGGGAGCGTGCGTATTACAGAGTGTTGCTCGTTGCTTGCGTGCGTGTCTATCTGAGCGATGTCTCCGTGAGTGTGTTTTGGTGTGTCCGTTCCCCCTAGGGGTGGCCCCGGTTACTCCCTTTTATAGTCGAAGGGAGGTACAGGGGCGATACATGTGTTTGCTGTGTGGTGCTCTTTTTTGGTAGAGGCGGCATGTCTGAGCCCTGTAGCTTGTCACTGTGGCGGTGTGGTCGGTGGAGCGGTCTTGTCCTCGGTGCACTGGAGTGACGTGTCGGTCACGCCCATTCCCGTGGTGGCAGGAGCGCCTTCTTCTATCGGAGGTGAGCTGGTTACTGTAGGTTTGACTGGTGCGGAGTGCTGAGGCCGGGTTGATACGATGGCGCGGGTACGCTGATTCCGAGGCTACAGGAGCTAGGCCTTGTGCACGACATGGGGGCTCCTACAGCCTAACACAGGGTATGACGCGTTCTGCGGGCGACGTGCTGGTCCCAGAGTGCTGACAACGTAGAAAGCCGAGGCCCAGTCGATGCAGAGGCTGGGCCGTCGTGGGGGGCTCGGCGGGCGCGAGTCCCGAGGCTACAGGAGCCCGGAAGTGAATAGCTGAGGCTCGGAGGGAGCAGTTGGTTTTTTATGCTGATTCTGAGGCTACAGGGGCTCAGACATGACTCTCCACACCGCACTGTCGTCGAAGCAGGTGGGGTTAGGTAGCACAGTGCCACATGGGTGTCAGTCGTGGGCATAGTGCCGAGCACAGAGGTCGGTAACCCCCGCCCCGTCCTGTCCCGGATGGCAGGGCACTGATGCGACTTCCGTCTTGTCAGTTACTCCGCTGTACTATGCCGTCGTGCGGCTGACATTGCGGGAGTGGTTGGTTGTGTTAGTTGGGCGTGGCGTCTCGGTCGAGGTGGCGGTGACGGGGTAGCTGCCGAGCCGGCCTCGGGCGAGGGGCCTCGGGCGAGGCGGAGAGTTGGTACCTCGTCCGAGGCCTTTCGGGCGGGGCCTCGGGCGAGGGGGCCTCGGGCGAGGTAGAGAATTGGTACCTTGTCCGAGGCCTTACGGCGTGGGTCTCGGGCGAATCGGGGAGTCGGCCGAGGCCCCGTGGTTGTCTTTTGGCTTCGATATTTACAAGGTCTAAGAAATTTTTTTGGTTCTTGCTTAGGGTACCCCTTTTATGGTATCTGACAAGAATATTTTCAAGTTTATAGACAGCAAGACAATGTCATGTTTGGCAATTTATTTTGTGAAATCGAGTTAAGGGATGGTGTCATGTTTTAGCTTGGGTTGGGAGCCTCACATGCCATCTTGAGTATGACGAAGATGATTTAGGTCCAGAAGCAACAGTTTAGTTGTTATAGGTGCTTTAAAATTCGTGGAAGACATGATTTTGGGCTAGTTCACTGGGTGAGCGTGGTCACCACATCTTGGGGGTGCGACGTCGCCATGCCAGCTCGCTCTACGCGCGCACACGCGCTGCCACGCATGGTCGACTATGACTACCCTGTACTGGCCGCCACTGGCTCTACCGCATGGAGTCGCTGCTGCTGCTTGCATGGCCGAGCGGCGCGGCCGCCTGCCTCGCCGCGCTGCTGCCCTACAGACCCGCCTCGTGCCATGACGCAGCTGCTGTAGGTGCTGTCGCCTCACTGTCAAGTCCGCGCCTCTCTCTACACCCCTACCCCACTACTGGCCTGGTTAGATGTCGCACGCACGTGGTCGAGCTCGCTGTCACCATGCTATTTATGGCACTACGGCCATGCGGGCCATGCTGGTCAATGGACGCACGTGCTTGTCTGATTGCGTCCGCGCGTGTGATGCCCTGATCGCGCCGATCACATCCCACCAAGGTGAGGCCATGTTGAGCCCACCTGCCGGCCCCATCTCCCTCTTTCTCTCTACTGACAACCGTCGAGCCGCACCACCAAATTACCCAATGATCGATCACCTCCATTCAATTCATCACATCCATGGCTTCACCATCACGTCCTCTCGCTGCCTGACCCAACCCAGCCATGAAGAAGGCACTGCCAAGCTCCAATTTGGACCTTTTCCCCGCCGCCATGCCATTAAGGCCGTGCTCGACCATGGTCGATGGCAGCTCTCCTACTGCCCATGCAGAACCAATTCACCTGCACCACTAGCTTCGCCTTGACTCCCTCTTCACCCTGCGCGCCTTAGCCGAACCGCTACCGCCTCCCCATCGTCGCTGACGTGACCGTACCACCACGGTGCGCCGCCGCATGGCTTGACCGCACGTGGCCAGCCCTTCTCTGTCACCCTCTTCTCGACCCACCATCTCAGCTAGGTCCACAATAGTCTCCTAATGCTCACTCGCTAGCTAGTTAGGTCCTTAGGTGCTCTGTTTCGCCGGGGCAGTTGTGCCACCGTCGTGGATGGCCGCGCGCCGCCATAGCTAACTCCAATGCGTCCCACTGCCCCGTGTTGCTGCTCGGCGTAGGCGGTGGGACTATAGTTGAATGTCGGCCTGACTGACAAGCTAGTGAGGGTCTCTGGTGGCTAGCGTGGCCACCCCATGCCACCGCTCGCCGCCCCGCTGGGCATGGGTTAGCCGGGGGTGCGCGCGGGGGAATTCCAGGGAAGCGGGGGGGGGTTATGTGAGACGGTCTGAGAGAGGAGAAAATAGTGTTAGTACTTAGTTGTAAATTGGGAGGAGTTCAAGGTCTCTTTTGCAAAATTGCCAGCGCGCGTGGGCTTTCCCCCGGCGCGCGCCGTCTCCGCGTGGGCCGGTATCCGTGTTGGTCGTATCTACGGGCCGCCACGTGAGCACGTGCGCGCTGGGTCACGCGGGCCACGCATGTGGGCTGCGTGGGAGATTCACTTTTCTTTTTTCTAAGGAATTAGAAATGGTTTTCTAATTTAATTTCTAAGCGATCTTTGGTAATTAATATAAAATCATGTAGGTGTCTAAAAATTGTGAAACAAATTTTATTAGGTTCCTAAAATTATGATCTATCTGTTGGTGTATTTAGTTCATACTTATATGTGTTGATATTAGGAGTTATTAAATCATTTGAGAATGCTTAATAATATTAAGTTAATTATTGTACGAATTTTTGTGGTAAATTGGTGATAGCTTTAGTCCTGAAAATTTTAAGGTAGCTTCATTGTATTATTGTGTGTTCACTGTAATTTTTGTAGCCTTAGAATAGACTAAGCATTAGGGTAGTTAAATACTCTTTGTTTCAATATACATTAAATCACTAGTAGAAATAAAGATATATCCTTAATTTGCCAAGCTAAGGGTTTGTTAGTTGAACCCAACACTTTGCTTGATGATGATGATAGTTAGCTTAGTATCTTAGTCATTAGAGCTAGCTTAGTAGCTTGGTGTGCGTATTCTTATTTTAAGAGTTGTTGCCTAAATGCTAAATGGTTGCATCATCATCGCATGCATGTAGAGAATGAGTTGGTGGAGATAGTGACCACAGACGATCGCGAGTTCGAGGAGATCGTCGAGGAATATGAGGAGGAGGTCCTCGTGAGGGAGGAAGTCCCAGAGCCACTACCGACTGACTCAGCTGACACCGCGCCTGCCCAAGGCAAGCCCCGGTGCATAACTGAAAGCATCTAGGCCCCTTGTTGGGTTCCGGTGATTAATGACAATACAAGATTCCTATGACTAACGTGTGTTTTGTAGAGGCAATTAAGTTAGGTCATGGTAATGGTGATCGATTGAGCAATCAAGGTGGTCATGCCCCTACGATGGAAATCGTTTCGGTTTTCAAAGGATGAACGACAAGGTTAAGGATGACTAGTTCTAAGTGTCAATTGGAGTTGGAGTGACACTTGGAGTAGTTGAGGACTTTATTTTTCCTTTAGCCGTACTATTAAGGGGGTATGAATAGGTAGCTTGACCTAGATGAGTCTAGTGAGTTAGGTGTGGTGCACACTTGTTTAAACTAGCTCCAGGTAGCTCCTACATATGCCTAAGATCCAATGGAGCAAACTTCATTCACACATGATCGAGAGTTGAAGGTGAATGGAGGGTCAAATACTGACCGGACGCTGGCCCCGGTGCGATTGGACGCTGGCCGCAGGGTCTGGTCAGTTCATTTGATCAAGGGACTGCGTTCAGTGCGACCAGACGCTGGAGTGGTCAAGTGACCGAACGCTAGAAGGCAGCGTCCGGTCGACTCCAGTAAGGTTCCAGAGAAGAGAATCTGCGACCGGACGTGTTCGGTAAGTACTGATCGGACCCTGGGGGTTCAGTGTCCGGTCGAGTACAGTAAGGTTCCAGTAAGGTTTTAATGTGACCGGACGCGTCCGGTCAGTGGTGACCGGACTCTGTCAGCGTCCGGTCAACTCATTTTCTCTGGTTCACAGGTTGAACTGACCGGAGCGTCCGGTCACCCCGCAGAGGCACATAATAGTTCGTTTTTCAGGCTGCCTTATAAATAGAAGCTCCACTCGTGTGTGGAGTAACTTTTGCTCATTCCAACAGCTGAGGAACACGTTTATGAGTGCCAAGAAGAGCAAGGTCCTAGTGAGGTGATTGAGATTTGAGAATCCAAGAGAGTAGCCTCATTAGTGAATCAAGAGTAGTCAAGTGTGCACCCATCTTCTCATTAGGCTTCGCGTGGTCAAGTGAGAGTTCGTGCTTGTTACTCTTGGTGATCGCCATCACCTAGACGGCTTGGTGGTGATTGGGAGCTTGGTGATTACCCGGCGGAGCTTGTGGGTGACCCAACTCAAGTTGTGAGCGGCTTTGGGTGATTCGCCGTGACGGAGTGTTGAAGAATCAACCCATAGAGAGCACTTGATCCTTACGCGGATCAAGGGGGAGCTACACCCTTGTGCGGGTGCTCCAACAAGGACTAGTGGGGAGTGGCGATTCTCCGATACCTCGGCAAAACATCGCCGCGTTCCTCTCTCTCTCCATTTACTTTGAGCAACTCAATACTTGTCTTTACATTCATAGAATTGTCATGCTAGAGTAAGTTTGGAACATAGGATGCTAGTCCGTTGTGCGTAAGTTTATTAGAAACTCTTTTCTAGGCATGAGGGGTTAATTGGGCTAACCATAGGATTTAATTATTGCAAGAAAAATTTAGAATTAGTCCAATTCACCTCCCCTCTTGGGCATCTTGATCCTTTCAATTGGTATCGGAGCCTCGTGCTCACACTTTTAAGCTTAACCGCTTAGAGCAAGATGTCTCACGGGGATGGACCACCTCCTATCTTTGAGGGAGATGACTTTCCATATTGGAAAATCTGCATGGAGGCGTACTTAGAGGCTCTAGACGTTGGTATTCTTAGAGCCGCCTCGCAAGGCTTCCCAAAACCTTGGGATGCTACTAATCTTCAAGGCGATGAGGTTAATTATGAAAAATAGAATGCAAAGGCTCGCAACACCATCTTTAGAGGCCTTTGCAAAGATGTGTTCAATTGCGTAAGGAACCACAAAGACGCCCATGCTCTATGGTCGGACGTTTGTGCGCTCCATGAGGGAACTAAGAGTGAGCGTGAAGAACGCTATCATCTTGTGATTAAAAAGCTAAATTCATTTGAGATGCTTCCCAAAGAATGTGCTAATGAGATGTATTCACGTTTGAATGTTCTTGTAGAGGAAGTCAATGGGCTTGGACTCACTCAAATGTCACCATCTGATGTTGTGAGAAAGATCTTGAGTGTCCTCCCCATTGAAAAATATGGGCATATTATGACCGTGCTACACCAAGGTGATCTTTCCACCACTACACCGACACAAATCTTGGGAAAGATCAATGCTCATGAGATGTACATGCACATCACCCCACAAGATGGCTCAACCTCTAACAAGAAGAAAGATAAAGACTTAGCATTCAATGCTAGCCAAGAGAAGGGCAAGGCAAGACTTGAGTATGAAAGCTCAAGTAAAGATGAAGTTGATGAAGAAAGTCTTGCTCTCATGGTGAAGAAGACCGCCAAGATGCTAAAGAAGCTAAACAAGAGTGGCATCAAGTTTGACGGCAAGAAGAAGAAGTTCTTCACTAGCTCAAGAAGAAAACCAATCTCCGAGATGGATTGCTACAATTGTGGCGAACTTGGCCATCTAGCTCATCAATGCACAAAGCCCAAGAAAGACAAGTTCAAGAACAAGAACAAGGGCAAGAAAGATGACTCAAGCAATGAAGATGAAGATGAGAAGAAAAAGAACAAGCCATACAAGAAGAGAGATAACAAAAAGAGGGACTTCTACAAGAAGAAGAGTGGAAAGGCCTACATTGTCGGTGATTGGCTCACGGACATTGATTCATCAAGTGGATCATCCGATGATGATAGTGATAATGAGAAGGTGGCTGCCATTGCTATTGATCTTACATCTTCACCGCCACCATCGCCATCATCCTCTACACACCTATGCCTTATGGCCAAGGGTAAACGCAAGGTAACTAAAAATGATGATAGTAGTGATGATGAGCAAGCTAGTGATGATGATAGCGATAGCGATGATGATGATTCACCTACATATGATGATCTTGTCAAAATACTAAGAAACTACACTAAGATCATTAGAAAGAGTAGAGCTACAAATGAAAAACTTGATGCTAAAAATGATTCACTCTTAGCTAAGTGCGATACATTGGAAAAGGCTAATGATGAGCTTAGAGAAACTAATGATGCTATATCATCCAAACTCAAGGAGCTAAAATCTTCTAAGAAAGAGCTTAAAGATAAACATGATAAACTTGAGTGGGTGCACAATGAGCTCATCACTAGTCACAACAAACTAAAAGATGAGTATACAACTCTTAAGATCAATCATGATACCCTTGTCATTGCTCAAGAATTCCTACCAAATGAGCCACATGATGCTACTAACCATGTTATTAAGATTGATATAGCTACATCATGTGATGATTTATTTGATGAGAGCATTGAGTAAGGATCTAGTGGCAAAGGCAAGCAAGTGGTTGTGTGCAATGACTATGATGAATATGTCAAGCTCAAGAACACAAATGAGAAGCTCATGAAAGATCTTGAAGAGATAAAGAGCCACAACATCATTGTGCTAGAAACCCTTGATCATGATGAAGAGTTGATCCTTGAGAATGAGAAGCTCAAAGAAGAGAACAAGAGGCTAAAGGAAGAAAAGAACAATGATGTTTTCAAGGAAGAGAACAAAAAGCTCAAGATGGAGAAAGAACATCTCAAGGTTGGATTGAGCAAGTTTGCAAGAGGCAAGCATCTTCAAAGTGAGCTTCTAATGAACACCATCATGAAGATGGATAGAAGTGGCATTGGATATGTGGCACATGTAGAGAAGAAGAAGGCTCAAGTTCAACAACAACAATCAAAGCCAAAGCCAAAGAGATGTTTTGAGTGTGGACAAGAAGGTCACTTTGCTCATGAATGCCAAACTCCACCTCCACAACCCTTGCCCAAGCATGCTAGACCCTTTGCCTTCAATGCTCACTACATGCTTAGAAAGGATTCTAATGGAAAGATGAAAGTCATGTTCTTAGGACCCCCGAACAAGAATAGACCTAAGAAGATTTGGGTGGCTAAGTCACTTGTTGAGAAGGTGAAGGGCCCTCAACAAGTTTGGGTTCCTAAAGCTTGAATCTCTTGTGTGTAGGTGAACTACAAGACCGGTGGAAGTCATTGGGTTATTGATAGTGGTTGCACTCAACATATGACCGGTGATCCTCGTATGTTCACCTCACTAGATGAAGAGGTAGATGGACAAGAGAAAATTACATTTGGAGATAACTCAAAGGGCAAGGTTAAAGGATTGGGCAAAGTGGCAATATCAAATGATCATTCCATCTCCAATGTGCTTTATGTTGCTTCATTAAGTTTCAACTTGCTATCTGTTGGACAATTGTGTGATCTTGGCTTCCAATGCTTGTTCATCGAGAAGGAGGTTGTTGTATCCAATGTAGATGACAATCAAGTGATATTCAATGGATTTAGATACAACTTATATCTAGTGGACTTCACCTCCGAAGATGCAAATTTGAAGACTTGTCTATTCACCAAAATAACACTTGGGTGGCTATGGCATAGAAGACTTGCTCATGTCGGGATGAGCTCACTCAAGAAGCTTATGAAGAATGATTTGGTAAGAGGGTTGAAGGATGTGAAGTTTGAAAAGGACAAGCTTTGTAGTGCATGTCAAGCCGGCAAGCAAGTTGCAAATACTCATCCAACCAAAGCTTTCATATCAACCACAAGAGTGCTAGAACTCCTTCACATGGATTTATTTGGACCAACAACATACAAGAGTTTGGGAGGGAATCTCTATTGTCTTGTGATTGTTGATGACTATTCAAGGTATACATGGGTATTCTTTCTTCGTGACACATCCGAAGTTGCATCTTGCTTCAAGAAGTTTGCCAAGAGAGCTCAAAATGAATTTGAAGTGAAGCTCAAGAAGATAAGAAGTGACAACGGAAAAGAATTTGACAACACAAATATTGAAGCTTATTGTGATGAAGTTGGGATCAAGCATGAAGTCTCCGCAACTTATACTCCTCAACAAAATGGTGTAGTTGAGAGGAAGAACCGGACTTTAATCACTCTTGCAAGGACAATGCTAGATGAGTACAACACACCCAAAGCTCTATGGGCGGAAGCAATCAATACTGCATGCTATGCATCCAACCGTCTATTCCTTTAAAAGTTTCTTGGTAAGACTCCTTATGAGTTGCTCAATAGGAAGAAGCCGGACGTCTCTTTCTTTAGGGTGTTTAGTTGCAAATGCTACATCTACAAGAAGCGGCAACACCTAGGGAAGTTTCAAAGGCGTTGTGATATTGGTTTTCTTGTTGGTTACTCATCAAAGTCCAAAGCATATAGAGTATTTAATCATGCCACCGGCTTGGTTGAAGAAACATATGATGTAGAATTTGATGAATCTAACGGCTCCCAAGGAGCACATGAGAATCTTGATGATGTAGGTGATGAACCATTGAGGGAGGCCATGAAGAATATTCCGGTGGGAGACATCAAGCCTAAAGATGATGTACAAGTCATCAATCAACCTTCTTCATCAAGTGTGCCACAAGATGGTGAAAAAGATGGGAGAGTAGAAAATGAAGATACTCATATCTCCCATGAGCAAATGGTGGTACAAGCACAAGATGTTGATGCTCCACAACCTCCCCCTCAAGTGGTCAATAGAAGAAATACACCTCTCCTACAAGATCATCCACAAGATCTCATCATAGGGAGTCCATGAAAGGGAGTGATGACTAGATCTCAAAAACTTGCTTCATTTATTGTTCATCACTCTTTTGTCTCTTGCTATGAGCCTACCAAGGTAGAAGAAGCTCTTAAAGATCCAGATTGGATCAATGCCATGCATGAAGAGTTGAACAACTTTACTCGCAATGAAGTTTGGACTCTTGAAGAGCGACCAAAAGGTGCAAGAGTCATTGGAACAAAGTGGGTGTTCCGCAACAAGCAAGATGATCAAGGTGTTGTGAGGAACAAGGCAAGACTAGTAGCAAAGGGGTTCTCTCAAGTTGAAGGTTTGGATTTTGGAGAGACCTTTGCACCAGTTGCAAGATTAGAAGCCATCCGTATCCTACTTGCATATGCATCACATCATGAAATAAAACTATATCAAATGGATGTGAAAAGTGCATTTTTAAATGGCTTTATTAATGAACTAGTCTATGTTAATCAACCTCCCGGGTTTGAAGACCCTAGATATCCTAATCATGTTTATAGGTTGTCCAAGGCACTATATGGGCTTAAGCAAGCCTAAGAGCTTGGTATGAGCGCCTCCGGAACTTCCTCATTGAGAAGGGCTTCACCATTGGGAAGGTCGACACCACACTATTCACCAAGAAGCTTGATGGGCACATCTTCATTTGTCAAGTATATGTTGATGATATTATCTTTGGATCATCAAATGAAGACTCATGCAAAGAATTTGGTGAATTGATGTCGAAGGAGTTCGAGATGTCCATGATTGGTGAGCTTACATTCTTTCTTGGTTTTCAAGTCAAGCAAATGAAAGAAGGCATCTTCATCTCTCAAGAAAAATACACAAAAGATCTTCTCAAGAGATTCAAGATGGATGAATGTAAGCCAATCAAGACACCAATGCCTACCAATGGACATCTCGACCTAGACGAGGGAGGTAACCCGGTTGATCAAACTCTCTACCGTTCTATGATTGGAAGCTTATTATACTTAACCGCATCTAGGCCCGACATCATGTTTAGTGTGTGTATGTGTGCTAGATTCCAAGCTAATCCTAAGGAAACACATTTAATTGCCGTAAAAAGAATCCTCAGGTATCTCAAGTACACACCAAGCATTGGCCTTTGGTATCCTAAAGGAGCTATATTTGAATTAGTGGGCTATTCCGATTCGGATTATGCCGGTTGCAAAGTTAATAGAAAAAGCACATCCGGAGGGTGCCACTTGCTTGGTAGATCACTTGTGTCTTGGTCCTCCAAGAAACAAAATAGTGTGGCTTTGTCCATCGCCAAAGCGGAATACATTGCCGTGGGTGCTTGTTGTGCACAAATATTATACATGAAACAAACTTTGCTAGACTATGGTATAGTTCTAGAAAAAGTACCTCTTTTGTGCGACAATAAAAGTGCCGTAAAACTTGTAAATAACCCGGTTCAACACTCTCGCACCAAGCACATAGATATCCGCCATCACTTTCTAAGAGATCATGTTGCCAAAAATGATATATCACTAGAAGGTGTAAGGACCGAAGATCAATTAGCGGATATCTTTACTAAACCGCTAGATGAGTCAACCTTTTGTAGATTGCGAAATGAGCTCAATGTACTTGATTTTAGCAACTTCACTAAAAATTGAGCTTGTGTTGTCCCTTGCATTCATTGTTATATAAACATGTTTAACTTTTGGCAATGCATATAGGGCTTGTCTAACATGGTTAAGATAACCGTCGGAAAGCGTGTGAAGAAGCTTAACTTTGGATCAAACTTGACAAGCAACTAGATTTACTTACATAGCATTGCATGTACCTGGATGTTGTTTTGTCGTTTTGTTCCATTTGCCCTCTTATTGCCTATTTTCTTAAAAAGAATTATAGCCTAAGGCAAAATATTTTGAAAAATATGAGGGTTTGAGAGAGGTCACTCACATCAGTCCCAATTGGTGTTTATTTGGATCTTATCCATGTTGGGACTCGATTGGGAACAGGCAGCGCGAAGGAACTTTGAAGATTTGCTGGAAAAGGTGCACCAGACGCTGCATCGGACGCTGCTGTCCAGCGTCCGGTCAATTCACAGGAGGTGAACTGCTGCTGAAGGAGTGACCGGACGCTGTGTTTGTGCGTCCGGTCAGGAAGGGATCTAGCGTCTGGTTGTTTGAAGGAAAAACAGGCTGTACCGACCGGACCCTGCCTGCGTCCGGTCATGGACCACCGGACGTGTCCAGTCGCGATTCCAGAGGAATTGGACCTCTCTGGAATCGACCGAACGCTGGGTGATAGCGTCCAATCGCTACCACCGGAGCGTCCGGTCAGTTGATCTCGTGCGACTTTAGGACTTTTCTTCCGTTTCCTATTCTGTCGGGTTGGGGGACCCATATAACCACGCGTGCTATTCTTTTCCCCGCATCCGCCGTGACCTAGCCCTAGCCAGCGCCACTGCAGCTTCTCCAAGCCGCCACTGTCCCGCGCCTCCATCGCTGCTCGCCGCGCCCGCGCAAGCTCCGCCCAAGCGCCACCACGCCGTGCTCCCTTGCGCTCCACCACAGCCCCAAGTACCACCGGCGATTCCCTGCGCCTCCCGAGCCGCGCCCGGTCACCTCTTCCTCGCAAGCGCCGCCGTGCCTGCCGGTCCACCTCGCCGGTTTCTTGCGTCTCAGAGCCACCGCGCCAAGTTTCACCGCCCTGCTTCACCGTGCCCTAGCTTCTCTGGGCCGCTGGTTCTTCGAAGTGTTTCGCAACCCAAACCCTAGCCCCAGTTCCGTGGTTTCCCCCGCGTGACGCTTCTCTCCTTCTCTCGGATTGCCGGTTCGTCAGGTAGCTTGCCCATCGTCTCAATCTCGCACCTACATTGCTTGCTTCCTAGGTCTTTCGCATCTATTAGATATAGTGTATTTATGTGTATATCCATCTATTCTATCGTGCAGCGAGTCGGTGCCATTGAGGTTTCTGTGGCAGTTGTCAGCAACTCGGAGCCAAGCTCACGAGTACGGATCGAGGCCAAGCCTCGAAAGTGTCAGTGGCAGTTGATCTTGTCAGCGACAGTTCATCCTCTTATTAGATCAGATGGCTCGCACCAAGAATGTTGGTGGTGGTCCAAGTGATGATGATCGGAGGCCCCCGCCTCGCCTGCCCATAGATCCAAAAGGCAAGGCAACAAAGAAGGTTGCATCCAAAAAGCACAAGTACCCAGATGCTGAGACCGCCAGAGCAGCAGCAGTTGTAGAGGCCGCAGAACGTGCCGAGCGAGGAGGTGCTCACAACGGAGTTGTGTTTGCAGATCCGCCAGTTTCATCAGATGCAAGGACTGTGACAGCAAGAGTTCAGCGCCTTCTTGGTAGTCCACCAAGGACTGTCACTGTTGAAGGAGGGCAGTATACTATTGGTGAGGGTCAGCCTCAAGGGACTTCACAGCAGCAGCCCCCACCAGCAGAGCCTCAGCCAGCTCAGGAGACTCAGGAGGGTCAGCAGGCCAAGGAGGCAGAGGAGACAGAGCAGGCACCACAACCCCAGCTTCGCCGCTCTAGTCGTACCCATGCTACAGTACCACTGAGGCCAGCTACTTAGCGCAGGGGTTCACGCCCACCACCTAGACCACAGGGTTCGCCTCCAGTGGTACACCTTGACTTGAGGGCCGCCACAGCCAGACAGGTTCGCCAGTTGAGGTTTGTTGAGTTTGATGTGTGGTTTCCTTCGAGGAGGGATGAGAGAGCAGCAGAGGGGTTCTACACGCCACTCCAGGAGGATTTCTATAATGCCTATCTCAACAGTGGGGCAGTGTTCAGATCTCAGAGAGTCTGCCGTTTAGAGTCTATTGTGGCAGCAGCTGGAGAGCACATCCGCCCCTACTTGTCATATTTGTCGGGGCTCGCAGATCTGATTGGTCGGACAGGAGTATATGTACCATCTTGGGTTCGGCAGTTTTGTGCTTCACTCTACGTTGATCCGCATCACAACTTCATTCACTTTGCATTCAATGGCAGAGATTACAGGGTGATGAGTTTCAGGGCCCGAGAGATACTGAGGCTACAGGATCAGCCTATCAAATTGCATGAGGTGTGTTATGGACAGCAGGAGCCTCCCAGGCGTCCTCATGGAGGGTTGGTGCCCCCTACTGATCTTGTGCGCCATTGCTTTAAGGAGCCCTTTGGTGAGGGGTCGAGGAGGAACCCCAGTGACCTGACACCTACAGCTCGAGTGCTAGAGGCCATTATCAGGAGGACACTACTTCCCAGGTTGGGATACAGAGAGGGTCTAACTCGCCTATAGCTCTGGCTCCTTAATGCCCTGATGCAGCAGACCGTGTTCGACATTTGGGACCTCCTTCTATCAGAGATGGAGGATACTATTGCTGAGGGCTTCAAGGGTCAGAGACAGCTTCCTTATGCTCATTGGGTCACATTCTTGATGCTAAAGTCTGTGCAGGTCAGGACCCCTGAGATGGTTGCAGAGTACAAGGCTGCCACCACAGAGTTTCTCGCATATAACATGGCACAGAGGATTAGGCACAGCACTCCACAGGCACCCGCTCAGCCCCGTCGTCGTCTAGATGTTCCAGAGTCAGTAGCTCAGTAGGACGAGATCATTAGAGGCATAGCCGCTACAGAGGAGGAGGAGCTTGAGGCACAGTAGGGGATGACCGAGTCCAGTGATAGTTCGGATGATGACTATCTGCCAATTCCTCAGATGCTTCCACGCAGACATGATGTAGAGGCCGGCAGTTCCAGCTCAGCTCCACCAGCACCGTAGACGGACCCTGCATTGATTGCCATTCTTGAGCGGATGCAGTAGGATCAGGCACGATAGGCACAGGAGACTGCTGCAAACTTTGCATAGTTCCAGGCTTGTCGGGATGAGTTCTAGAGGCAGCAGCAACTTCTCCAACAGCAGCAGCAGATGCATCAACAACAGTTACTTATGCAGCAGCAGCTCATGAGATTCATGCAGCATGTAGTGACAGCTCTTGGGGCTCCATAGCCACAGCCTTCGCCCCAGCTTGCTTAGCCTGCCACCACTATGACAACTCCAGCTGTACAGCCCAGTGGGCTTCAGAGTCAGGGACAGCCTCCAGTGCAGTTTGCTTCACCTCTAGTTCAGGTGTCCCAATGGTTGTCTTCACCTGGGGTAGCCCCATAGTTCACTCCATTACAGACAGGTTTCACTCCGGAGTAGTCACCCTCGCTTTTTGTGCCTGACACGTCAGTCTCTAGGAGTCTTGGAGCATCCTTCAGCGAGTTGACAGGGATGCCTACACCGCCACATATGCATGCCCCGGATCCTTCTACTGCAGCTCTAGTCGCCGTGACGACACAGAGGCTTCCTAGCTCAGTTGCTTCCTCAGATCCTATGACAGATGTACCAGCAGCTTCACAGGCAGCACCAGCCCCAGCTCAGACCCAGACTGCTTCAGCGACACTTCCTGCTTCAGAGGGTCAGTCAGTTCAGAGCTCAGGGTCAGATGATGATGGCGCCCAGTTTCACATTGCTACATGTACTTCAGCGCCCGACTCATCCGCTGCAGCCCCACCGACCGACCCTTAGTTTTGGTGTTTGACGCCAAAGGGGGAGAGGGACGAGTACGTAGATTTAGGGGGAGCGTCTTTTTAGGGGGAGCTTAGATTATTAGCTTTGTTTTTTTGCATTTGGAGTTTCTATGTGTGATACACTTTTATTATTATGCATTCGTGTGTTTACTTTCATGCATATTATTATATCTATGTGATAGTGATATCTGCGTAATTGTGATATATGACATGTGTGCTCTCTACTTTCCATTATTTATATGTCATATCACTTGTGCTATGCTCATTTGCCTCTGCTTCCGCGTTTATATTCCGATGCAAATGAGTTTTGTTTCTTGTACTCATGCATACTTCATATCTTTTGAGTACATTGTGTTGGCTTGGGTCATATAAGCTTGACTAACACTTTTGTTCTTATCGATAAAAGCTTATATGAACCAAGTCCGTCAAAAACCTCACTCTTTCTCATACTCGAGGTGGTATTGTCATCAATCACCAAAAAGGGGGAGATTGAAAGCATCTAGGCCCCTTGTTGGGTTTCGGTGATTAATGACAATACAAGATTACTATGACTAACGTGTGTTTTACAGAGGCAATTAAGTTAGGTCATGATAATGGTGATCGATTGAGCAATCAAGGTGGTCATGCCCCTATGATGGAAATCGTTTCGGTTTTCAAAGGATGAACGACAAGGTTAAGGATAACTAGTTCTAAGTGTCGATTGGAGTTGGAGTGACACTTGGAGTAGTTTAGGACTTTGTTTTTCCTTTGGCCGTACTATTAAGGGGGGTATGAAAGGGTAGCTTGACCTAGATGAGTCTAGTGAGTTAGGTGTGGTGCACACTTGTTTAAACTAGCTCCAGGTAGCTCCTACATATGCCTAAGATCCAATGGAGCAAACTTCATTCACACATGATCGAGAGTTGAAGGTGAATGGAGGGTCAAATACTGACCGGACGCTGGCCGCAGGGTCCGGTCGGTTCATTTGATCAAGGGACTGCGTTCGGTGCGACCAGACGCTGGAGTGGTCAAGTGACCGGACGCTGAAAGGCAGCGTCCGGTCGACTCCAGTAAGGTTCCAGAGAAGAGAATCTGCGACCGGACGCGTCCGGTAAGTACTGACCGGACCCTAGGGGTTCAGCGTCCGGTCGAGTACAGTAAGGTTCCAGTAAGGTTTTAATGTGACCGGACGCATCCGGTCAGTGGTGACCGGACTCTGTCAGCGTCCGGTCAACTCATTTTCTCTGGTTCATAGGTTGAACTGACTAGAGCGTCCGGTCATCATGACCGGAGCGTCCGGTCACCCCGTAGAGGCACATAACGGTTTGTTTTTCAGGCTGCCTTATAAATAGAAGCTCCACTCGTGTGTGGAGTAACTTTTGCTCATTCCAACAACTGAGGAACATGTTTGTGAGTGTCAAGAAGAGCAAGGTCCTAGTGAGGTGATTGAGATTTGAGAATCCAAGAGAGTAGCCTCATTAGTGAATCAAGAGTAGTCAAGTGTGCATCCATCTTCTCATTAGGCTTTGCGTGGTCAAGTGAGAGTTCGTGCTTGTTACTCTTGGTGATCGCCATCACCTAGACGGCTTGGTGGTGATTGGGAGCTTGGTGATTACCCGGCGGAGCTTGTGGGTGACCCAACTCAAGTTGTGAGCGGCTTTGGGTGATTCGCCGCGACGGAGTGTCGAAGAATCAACCCGTAGAGAGCACTTGATCCTTGCGCGGATCAAGGGGGAGCTACACCCTTGTGCGGGTGCTCCAACGAGGACTAGTGGGGAGTGGCGACTCTCCGATACCTCGACAAAACATCGCCGCGTTCCTCTCTCTCTCCATTTACTTTGAGTAACTCAATACTTGTCTTTACATTCATAGAATTGCCATGCTAGAGTAAGTTTGGAACATAGGATGCTAGTCCGTTGTGCGTTAGTTTATTAGAAACTCTTTTCTAGGCACGAGGGGTTAATTGGGCTAACCATAGGATTTAATTATTACAAGAAAAATTTAGAATTAGCCCAATTCAACCCCCCTTTTGGGCATCTTGATCCTTTCAATAACCCTTATTTTTTATAATCACTATATGTATATATGTGATGTGCATTTAAGTTACAGGAATTTTATGGAAACCACATGCATAGATATATCTGTCCTATGAGTCTTACTAGTGCAGGTTCGAGTAGTTGTTATGCTTAGATTTTCGGTAGTGCGAGTAACTGCCGTTACTCACAATAAGTGATTATTATAATTACTCTCATGATAAAATGATGAAAGGAAAATAGAGACCGGGTAGGGATATGGTATGGGTATTGGTGGGTGTAACGAGTTGTCCCGCGGCCACGGGGCTTAGCTTGGTTACACTATTTTCCCTGTCCGTATCGATTGAGGACCGTCTGTTGCTGTGAATGGTAGTCAGGTCACAGACTTATTATCTTGAGCACATACTTGCTTATGGGAGCGGGAAGGCTCGTTACGCTCTTGTCATGGGTTCCGGCTCTTTTCGGACCGACTGATTAGAGGCGGGGAAAGGTGGAGGTCTAAGCATCATATTGAGACCGGGTCTCAAGTGTGAGGGCTTGGAGTCCAAGTTTGGACTAGGACCTGGACCCCGTGACATGAGTGGAATGGGTTGGTCTTGTTTGTGCCTGGGGTACAAGCGAGGCGTGTGTTTCGGAGTACCCAGCTATGATATATTGGTTCGCGAATCGATGTTTCTGTGAGACGGTACGACTTGGCTATGGTCTAGCACCGTAGTAAGAACTGGAATATGAAAGATGGTAAATTGGTTCTGATTGCTCAACCCTTACTTGAAAGTAGAACATGTGCTTACCTAGAATGGTTAGCTAATGAAGTAATCATGACTGCTAATTAAACTTGATCTTAAGGACATACTTCTAGTAATGTTTTTCGCAAACAAAAAGAAAACAGCAAACCCATATTGCCCATCATACTCCTTGGAGTCGGGAAACTATTCCCACTAGTCGGGTAAGTCTTGTGAGTACATTGTGTACTCAGTGTTTATTTACCCTGTTGCAGGTGCAGCTTGAGGAATAGCTCTTGTGTAGAGGATTCTTCTGGTGGACACAATCCTTGTATCATTTTCGCTAGATGTTTATTTTTATTTCGCTGTTTAATTATCGCACTCTGAACCCTGGTATTGTAATAAATAATTTACAAGAACTCTTGTTGTATGAAATGGACTAAGTATTGTAAGCTTGAACTCATTATTGGATTCTGAAGGTAAAACATGGATTGATTCGAGTTCTCCCGTAGGGTGTGCTCGACGGAACTGTCCGATGTAGCTAACTTTCGGGGTGCTTAGTATCTAGTGGAAGACGAGCGCCTCCGAAAGCGTGTTATTTCGGGCGGTTTTGCCACACCGGTGAAATGCTACAATAGTATTCTGTGCGCTTGTGAAATTCTTATTTTTTAGTTTGCACTTATAAATACTAACCGTCACCCACTGCAACCTCCTTCTCATAGCGTTGTTTATCGGCCTGGGATTTCATCCTTTGCTGAGCATGAACTAACTGTTGTTGAATCAAACGTTGAAGCAGTTCACATTCTTGCATCCACTGTTCAAGATCTGGCACAGAACAAAGCTGCAAGTTGGCTATGCCCAGGGTTCTTGGTGTGTAGCCATATAAGACCTCAAATGGTGTTTTGCCCAAGACTGAGTGGAATGAAGTGTTATACCAAAACTCAACCATGTAGAGCCACTTACTCCATTGGCGTGGGCAAGAATGTACTGAACAACGTAGGAAATAAATCTTCTAGACATTGGTTAAGTCTTTCGATTTGCCCATCAGTTTGTGGGTGATAACGAGAGCTCATTAGTAGCTTGGTGTCTGACAGCTTAAACAGCTCTTGCCAAACTAAAATTGTGAAGACCCTATCTCTGTCAGATACTAATGCTTCGGGCAGGCCATGCAATTTGTAAATGTGTTGCATAAATAGCTTTGCTACTTGTAATGTAGTAAAGGGGTGTGCTAGTGGAATAAAGTGCCCATACTTAGTAAACTTTTCAACTACTACCATTATAGCATTGTATCTGTCAGAATTAGGCAGCCCTTCAATGAAATCCAAGCATACAATCTTCTAAGCCTGACTGGGTACTGGCAGAGGACAAAGTAAGCCTGGTTTCTTGACATGCTCAGCTTTGGCTTGTTGACAAACAGCACAAGCTTGCACAAATTCAGTTACTGTCTGCTTGAGACCAGTCCAAGCAAACAATTGTTGGACCCTATGATAAGTGGCTTGAATTCCAAAGTGCCCCCCCCCCCCCCCCCCCCCCCCCTACTCCACTGTTATGTAAGGCCTGAAGAAAGTGTTGTTGTGCTAGCCTATTATTACCCACCCACACTCTTCCTTTATACCTTAAGATCCCTTCATGCAAGGTGAAGCCTTTCTAATTATCAATAGAAACACTCAACTCCATGAGAAGTTTCTGAGTATCTGGATCATCCTCATATCCCAAAGTGAGCTTCTGAATCCAAGATGGCATGCATTCAGAGACTGTAGACACAGTTTGATGATCACTGCATCTGGACAGAGCATCAGCTGCAGAGTTAATAACCCCTTGCTTATACTAAATGAGAAAATTTAGGCCCATCAGTCTGACCATTACTTTGCGTTGTAGCTTAGAAGTTACTCTTTGCTCAGTCAAATATAACAAGCTTTTGTGATCAGTCTTGATAACAAACTAGTGATGTTGGAGATAAGACCTCCATTTCTCAACTGCCATTAGTATGGCCATGCACTCCTCAGAGACTGATAGAGTTTGATTCTTGGGACCTAATGACTTGCTTAGATCAAGGTTTTCATTTTCGGAAATTAAAATTTATCGGGGGTCACAGATAAAGAGGATAAACAGGATATATCGGAAATATCGGACCAAATTCAAATAAAATTTAATTTGAATTTAAGTAAATTTAAATAAATTTAAACAAAATTTGTATGAAAAAGATAGATATTTTCTTATCAGCACCTACGGATAAAAAGGATATATCGGAAATATCAGGAGATTTCGGCCGAAAAAGGAAACCATGGCTTAGATAAGCAATTGGATGCCCATTCTGCATAAGAACAACTCCAATCCCACACTTGCATCTGTTTGCAGCACAAAGCCTTTATTGAAATCAGGTAATGTTATGCCTCAACCAATTTCTGTTTCAAAGTTTGGAAAGCCATTTGAGCTATTGGTGACCAATTGAATGGAACCCCCTTCCTTAACAGTAGAGTCAATGGTTGACTAATGTGGCCATAATGCTGAATAAATTTCCTATAGTAGCTAGTCAAACCAAGGAACCCTCTGAGTTCTTTCACATTACATGGTGTTGGCCATTGCAGTACTGCTACTATCTTACTAGGGTCAGTGTACACCCCTTGAGCAGATATAACATGTCCTAAGTATTCAATTGAAGGTTTTGCAAAACAACACTTGGATCTCTTAACAATTGATGTTTGTCCAAGATTTGGAGAACCTGTCAGGATAATAACATGATCTTCCATTGACTTGCTGTAAATAAGTATATCATCCATGAACACTAGCACACCTTTCCTGAGCAACTCAGCAAATATCAAGTTCGTAACGCTCTAAAATGTAGATGGAGCATTGGTTAGTCCAAAAGGCATAACCAAAAACTCAAATAAGCTATTATGAGTGCAGAAAGCTGTTTTCATCTCATGACCCTCAGCCATGCAAATCTGGTGATATCTAGATCTAAAATCCAGTTTAGTGAACACAGAAGCTCCAGCTAATTCATACAGTAGTTCATCTACTATGGGCATTGGATGTTTGTTTTTGACTGGTGATAGCATTCAGCTGACTATAGTCCACACAAAATCTCCAACTACCATCTTTTTTCTTGACTAAAAGGACTGGAGAGGCAAAAGGGCTAGCACTGGGTCTGATAATGCCATTTTGTAACATCTGCTTCAGCTGATTCTCAATTTTAGTCTTCTGCAATGGTGAATACCCGTATGGCCTAACTCTGAATGGTTGAGCCCTAGGAATTAGTGGAATCGCATGATCAACAGCTCTCTTAGGAGGCAAGGTAGTGGGTTCAGCAAATAAGTGAGAAAACTCATCTATCAACAGTTGCACTTGAGGAGGGCACAAATCCACTTCATCTTGCTGAATCCCACACATTTCTGAATTCTCGTTCCAATGGCTCTTGAATTGTATTGAGTTGAATACAATGTGTAACAGCTCCATGTCTAAGCAGTCCCTTCAGTTTCTTGTAACTGACTTGAGAGCATTGAGCAACATCATCCTCTATTCTAGTCAAAGTAACTTTATGACCCTTATAAGTGAATTTTATCTTTTTAGTTCTCCAATCCACCCACATTGGGCTAACCTCTTCAAGCCAATCCTCTGCTAGGATCATGTCAAAGCATTTCAATGATAACACCTTGGCTAGAGAGCAAATGTATGGCCCTGAGCATACCATACTAGTTCAGGGACTTGGACTGAGCAAGTCATCAGACCCCATCTGCTGATTTGAATGTGGACTCAGGACATGGTGTTGTAGCAAGTTTAAGCCTGTCCACCAAGACATCACTCACAAATGTACCAATGCTGCCTGAATCCACTAGGATAAGCACTTGTTGCTTTCCCTCTTTGCCTCAAATCTTCATGGTTCTACGCTTGGCCACTTTTGCAGAAGGGTCAGTCTGCAGAGCATGAATTGTATCAGTGGATCCTCCTCAATCTCCTGTTCACCACTTGGTTCATACTCAGTGAACTCCAAAGCATCAAATAGCTCTTCCAACACATGTAAAGGAACTTGTGCTAGACAATTATGAGTATGGCTCCATTTTTCACCACACTTGAAACAGAGGCCATTTCTTTGACGAAAGGTTTTCAGAGTTTCTAATTTATCTTCAGTATTAGACCAATCTCCTCTTGGTTTTGCTGCATCAGAAGTCATGTATTTGCATTTTTCTCCTGACTGACCCAGTCTGAATGCAGACTTTGATCCATCCCGAGTAGTGTTCTTTTTCTTGGACAACTCGAGCTCTTCTTCCTGAAGTAAAGCAAGGGCACTAGCAGTGTCCACTGATGCAGGACGATGAAGAGCAATGACAGAACAGATCTCCTCTTTAAGGCCTCCCAAGAATCTGTTGACAAAATACACCTCATCAAAGTTGCTATTGTAGAGCAAAATCCCAAGAGCCAACTGTTCAAACTTCTGCTGGTACTCAGATACAGTGCCCATTTGCTTGAGAGCATATAGCTGGCGCAACTGAAGATGATACTATTTTTTGTCAAACTTCTCAAACAATGCTGAGCATAGCTGGCCCCAATCAGAGAAACGACCCCTGCGCTCCTGTGTCTGCAACCAGAGTGCTGCTGCTCCCGTTAAGTTCAATGCGGCGAACTGAGTCTTCAATTGGTTGCTCACAACGTATACCTCGAAATAAGTTTCACACTGGTCACGCCACAATCTAGGGTTCTTGCCATCAAACTTGGGGAACTCAAGTTTATTGGGAAATGGGAACGAGCAGCAAAATCGTGACATGTAGAATCTGAAACATCTGAGCGTGGGGACGGTATAGGGAACATACCCATGGCCGGGCGTGGCAGGGGTCCGAGGACACCACCGCCAACATCCTGATGGTGCGGTGCATCGCCGTGGCCGTAGCCCTTCTCCGACGTTGATGCAGATGAGAGCAACGATGTTGACGGAGCCTGGTTGGGGTCGAAGGGGTTGACCCAACCGTGTCATGGCGGCGGTGGAGATAGAGGCCTGCGAGGTAGCAGCAACGCCTGAGGCGGTGGTGGTGGAGGAGGTCGAGCTGACTCCAACTGCTGAAGTTTGGTTACGGCCGCGTCGATCTTGGTGAGCAGGGACCCCAACGACACGTTTGCCGTAGTCCGCTATGCCTCGAGCCCACTCAACTTGTTGAGGGTTTGCTGCATCATCAACTCGAAGCCATCGAACTTCTTCGTAAGATTATCCTGGGTAGTCATCATCTGGGCTTCAAACTTCGTCGGATGTTTCTTAGGTCGTCAAAGAAAAAAATTCGTGGTGAAATCCTTCTCGAACCTTGCTCTGGATACCAATTGTTACGAACTAGGAACTAGAACTGGGGATTTGGGAGGAATTTGAGGTAGAGTAGCAAGGATTACTAGAACAACAGTATTCAGTTTGGGGGAGGAACAGATACAGCACGCGGTAAGCTCCGCGGGGAAGAAAGCTTAGGAGGAAACGGTTTCAGAATACAACTAATCGATAACGAATCAGTTATAGCAATACGCCTTTTATACTGACTACTCTAAAGCAAAGGCCCAGCCTTACCGCCTTGAGGCCCAAGCGCCGTGGCCCATATAGCTCCTGACCACGCCATCAGCTGTTCGTGACAACTTTCCATACCGAAGTTACTATTTTCACGAAAATCAAATTACCAAAGCCATCGCACCATGTCATGTGACAAAAATAAATCAAGTTACGTCATGTCACTTTAAAATACCCACATCATCTCACCATAGCATGCATGTTACTATCATGATGAATCTATAGGGTAATTGTGATGTCCTGGAAATAAAAAATCTATGGTACATAACATGCATGCACCCCATCTTCCAGTAAAGAATTGGAAGCCAGATAATTTGTTACATACACTAGTCAAGGAAAATTAATTAAGTCAGTTTGTCACGATAGATCTAATTGGATACATTAATTTGCAACTCAGATCCAATTGCAAGATATTTTACAACTGCAAGATATTTTACCTATTTTTCTACTTTTCAGAATATAAAATATATTTCTACTATTAGGTCCTTGCAGTAAATGATAATATTCATCCAAATACACCATAGTAAAACCATTATTATATTATCTTGGCATCCTTTTCAAAAGGGACAGGAAATTGCCACTCAAAAATATCTATGAGAAATACTAGAATTCACACCTGAGCATCAGCACCTGAAGATACAAGCACATTCATTAATTGTGAGAATGCCAGTCCAGTTACCTTTTTCTGATGTCCCTTGAGCACAATTGCATCCTTTCCAATTCAATTAATAAGATAAGTCAGCATTTTGGCATATTGATGTTAAACATAAATGAATGATAATTTGTACCATCGATTTCAAAAAAAATATTATATAGGTTCATGACAGTAAGATAGTAATGTTTGACTTAATAGGACAGTGCTAACGTGACATGTAAAAACAATGGAAAGAATACATATTAAGCATATGGCTCCACATAGGAAGAATTAATCATCATTCAGAATTCCCAGATAATTAAATGTCGAGCTGAAAACATTTCATGGTTTATGAAGTTTTTTTTGGTCATACCATGAGGCAGTGTTGTCGGGACTCAGGAGATACCACAAATCAACAACGGAACTTGTGATATGTCCTCATAGTCCACAAATAAGTTAATGGTTAGTTATGTACAAAATGAACATATATAAAACAACATTTACAATGTCATAATATCCTGAAATGTAAGTTAAAGACGAGGAGATATATAGCCCAAGTTGAGAACATATTATTTTATGATGTGTACTGCACTTCTAGTGAGAATCGTATACAATGTGTTTTGGCACTACTTTGAGATTCATGTCTAATACTCACCACATAAATAACGCAGTCATTGTAGATGTGAATTGTAGAGTCCTTCCTTCCAATACTGACGATGGTTTCATAGTCTAGCGAGTATGCTGCAAGGAAAGTTGCAGCAGGTGGACGATCTATGGAAGTATTCGAGGCCTGTGAGAGATTCCAAGAGGTCAGTGAAGCCAAATAAAGGTCATGGTGCAACTACGAAATAAAACATAATTTATGGTAGTCGCATGATCTGTGCGAGATCTATCATGGAACTAACAGCTTATTGTTCTAGACGACATACCTTCAATGTCATCGTGTTGAAGAACGAGAATTTGCCACTAGGTTGAGAAACTATATATCTTTCATTTTTAAAGAGTGCAGTGCAGGCTAGCTGCTGCTTCTTCAGGGTCGTCATCAGTAATGTCGTCGTCTGTCGTTACAATATCTTTTTTCGGTTGCCATAGTACAGGTGTTGGAGATTTGGACGACTAACGAAAAATAGTGATGCATGCATGGTTTTCAGAAAAAAAAACAACCAAACATAGCTGCAGTGTTGAAATCAAAATAAGCTAGTTCTCCTATCTAACCTTGCCACGTAGATTCTTGTCACTGCGCTCCCATTCCCACAGCTTGTGAACAGCAATGGACAGAGAGCAAGAAGCGCCACCCCATCATCTGTGTACAGCAAGCGGATAACCTATGAAGAAAACAAATAAAACACAATGCTTATTAGAACCGTATACTGCTCTGAACATGACCGTAAGAGATAAATTCTACTACTAAACTGTTTGGCGTGTGCTGCTGACCATATAACAGTTCTAAATTCTACTACTGAACCGTTTGGTGTGTGCTATGTCACAAAAATCATAACCACATCAATCAACATCAATGGATACGTACTGTGAGATATTCCTTGCATTAATTTAAATAGAAGATGTACATGCAAACATTGCTGAACATACTTTTCTGGTGGATGTGGATCTGGCATGCGCAGTATTTGAATACAGTACTATGTCCTGATAGCCAACTATGTCCGCCAACTTCCAGGCCTTAATTACTAATAACTCAGGGGCTCTTCGGCTTTCCATATATTTGTTCGGTAAAGTTAGGAAACAAATCATATAAACATTCCAAAACAGAGGTCCTTTTCCTTACATTTTTTTACAGTCCTACTTGAGTAATTAGGCAGCAGTACACTTCATAATGTTTGTGGTATTTTTCTATATATCAAAGTATGGTTACGTGTATGGGCTCTTGGGCAGTTGTCACACTGGAGATCAAATCATCGTGAATGAATCATGGGGCACGGAAAGCGAGCACCGGTGGAAGGCGGACAATGCACTAGCACAAAAACGGGCTTTACTCCCGGTTGGGAAACCCCTTCAGTCCCGGTTTCCCAACCGGGAGCACGAATCCGGAATTAAAGGGCTCTCCGGGATTAAAGAGGCTTCTCGGTCTGACCACGTGGGCCGGCCCTTACCAACCGGGACTAAAGGTTTTTTTTTCTATTTTAAATTGATGATTCGTTTTGGTTTTCGAATAGGTTTTCGAATACGCATTCTACGCTGCTAATAATATACGTATTCTACACGTTTATAATGTTTGAACATTTTGTACAAACTAAAGTATAAAACTAACGTATATATTACATGCATATACATATATTATACGTTATTTTATGTACATATAATATGTGTGTGTGTATATATATATATATATATATATATATATATATTACAAATAAAGCTTGCATTGTATATTCTATCATATCCTTGGGATAACAAATTCACTCTATCTGGTTTGGCTACCATGTTTCGTTGACGTCATTGTAGAACTCGCCGGCAGGGTTTAGGACCTGGTCATTAAGAAATCCTGCTATGGTCTCTTGAATTGCTTTCAGTTGGTCACATCGTATGACTTTTTCCTTCAACCATAGAGTCTTCAATAAAAGTTAAAGAAAAAGTATTAATATATATATATATATATATATATATATATATATATATATATATATATATATATATATATATATGTGTGTGTGTTGGTCACGTGATTACTTATATATATGAGCAACAAAAGAAATTGTGAATATATGAATATATTTATATAACGTACTTTGAGGATCTATTCAGGAGTTCTTTTTGCGTACACCATGATGAACTCGCAAGCATAGTATCCGAAGTAGTTGTTACCCTGTTCTTGCCTCAGAACCCACTTTTACGAGAAAAAAGATCCGGTGAATTGAAAGCATGCATGGTGTTAATTGAATTATATATATATATATATATATATATATATATATATATATATATATATATATATATATATATATATATATATATATATAGCTAGTACTTACTTTGTGTGCGATTACATCCAGTGGCGATTTGCAATGTTTCATGTGGTGTTCCTCAATGAAACTTTTCCAAACACTGCGCCCAATAAAATAAAAAATTAATTTGGCATTTAATAATTATTGCAGTTAAGAGATCGGGGTATATATAGTTGCTAGAGAAACCAAATTACCCTTGGATAATATCTATCATGTCTTGGTACTCTGTTTGCTCTTTTCTTAACGAGTCTAAGATGCTCAACAGACTATTGGCCATATCGATGACCATCAATATCCAGTGATTGCTGCATATATTTTTATACACAAATAAGATCGACATTAACTAGAGTCAACATATATATATATATATATATATATATATATATATATATGGGAGATAGCTTAGCTAGTAAGCAAATAATTGAACAAATATCCATATGATCGACATTAATTATTTAACACTCACTTGAAGTTGTAGGGGAAGAGTATGTCCTTGTTTTGTTGGTTCACTAAGAACCTCATGAGATTTTTCTCGAGTTCAGCTTTCCATTGAGGCGGGGGATTAGGGTGTTTGAATACGATATTTGGATCAACGAAACTAACATCATTATCCTTTCTCTTTCTGAGTTCTATCATCTCATATCTACATATATAAAAATATAGTGTGAGGATATATAATTTATATATATACATGTAGCTTTATATATATACACTTTAATAGTAGAAAACAATCACACTTACAGACAATAGCAGCTAATGAAACTTTTGTCGAGAGAGTCTAGGTGGCATAGTTGGTGTAATTATACAAACTCGACATATATAACGTCATCGCCACGGAAGTAATGTTGGTTTCTAACTCTGACAGGAACAAAGGCCTCTCCCCGTTCATACGCCACCATGTACCACTTGTTTAGCAGGTACATTTGTGTACCCAGTTCATCTAAGGCCTCAGGGTTGTATAGACTCTTTCCATGTTCAAATTTCTTCCAAGGATCCACTTTCGGAGCAGATGGTCCTTCAGCGTCTAAGTCTAAGTTTGAACCATATTCATTACGAATGACAAGAGGGGGGACTGATTGTTGCGATTGTTGTCCGAGTTGTGCAACACCTTTCCCTGGTCTAGTCTTTTTCTGCGCCGCCTCAAATGACTTGGTGAGAGAGCGGCCGTAGTCCGATTTTGGCAGGGTCTTTTGAGATTCCCGCTTTTTCTGGTACACCTTCTTTCTTAGAAGATCTGGAGATAGGTAGAAGTACGGTTTCTCCGGGTTCTCCCTCGCTTCTCGTTGTTTTTTTACTTTTTCGAAGAAACTGTTCACATATTTTTGTACTGCAGCATTTAATTCCTTTTCACTTTTCTCGTAAGACAGTTTTTGGGGAATAACTGGATTAGAGGAGGCTTTCTTCTTTGCCGGCTAGTGGGCCAACGACTTCATTTACGGGGCGGACCTCTTAGGAGTTGGCTTCTTCTTAGTCATCAAGGGAGGCGGGGCAGGCGTTGGAGACCTTGGAGACGTTGGAGACCTCCTTGGAGGTGGCGGCGGTGGCGGCGTTGCCATTTGATTGCCCGGAGCACTATGATGATCTGGAGATTGAATAATTGGACTTAGGTTGGAGGAGGCCCTGCTGTGTGAGTACAAAAAAGAATAATTAGGTATAAAAAATTGTTATTATTAATCATGCATGTCAATAGAAAATTAGTGAAAAAATTGTTTCGTTCACTTTTGTCCACACCTATTGTCTGGCAATTGAGGAAGCGGCGGTGGACTAGAGACCCCGGGAATAATGATGTAGCGCTTGCGCCATAGTATGAATGTCTTCTCTGCTTCTCCTAGAGTCTTCTCCCCATCACCTCCTGGAATGTCAAGAGCCAGATCACTAAGACCTTTGTTAACTCTATCCACTGAGACGCTAACATATCCAGGTGGTATTATTGCCCCATGGATTCTTGGTGTCTTGGTAGGATCTAGAGGAGAAAAAACACCATGAGCCACCATGATTGTGGCATTCTCTTTTGGAATATGTAGCTCACATGATGTAAACGGTGCAGTGATGTCATCCACGGGGAAACGTAGCATTGCGTCATCTTGATTTGGCAACTCCATGGAAGCGCTGCTGCTTTTCAACTAATCAGGGGGGTAATATTAATGTTGATTCCTGGATCTGATGCCTGCCTTTGGGCACTCATTGCTATTTGCACTTGCTTTATGATTTCGTCCTGCATTCTAGCTTGCATGTCTTTTTCGCGCTCCTATGCTTGAAGCAACGCCTCCCGTGACTCACGAACATATTCCTCCAACCTGCTGATCCACGCTGCTTCCTCATCCTTCCTTCTCTGCCGGCTTCTGTAGGTATCTCTGTCGTTAGGGAAACCATGCTCCCAAGAAATGTTCCGTCCTAAACCTCTCGTTCGGCCACTATGCTCAGCAGTCCCGATGGTATACGTCAGTTCATCCTTCTCTCTATTAGGCCTGAACGCACCAATAGCTTTAGCTTGTAGAGCATAAGAAAATCTTTGTGTTGCTCTTTCGTGTTTTGGGCCATGAACCAGCTTCCCGGTCTCTAGGTCCAGTCTTCCCCCATGAGCAAAAAACTAATTCTTCGTGCGTTTGAGCCAATTGAGTGATTCTGGTGTGATACCCTTGGCAAGAATGTCCGCTTCCATTTTTTCCCACTTGGGAATGGCAGTCGCGTAGCCACCAGATCCCATGCCATGGTGGTATACCTTCTGTCGGGCATTCTCTTGGTTCCTTCTCACCCGTTCCTCACCCTCTTCCGATGTCTTGTACTGTACAAAATCATTCCAGTAGGGCCTTAACTTCGTGATCGGGCCACTAGTATTGAAATTGGGCGTTAGGTTCTTCTTGACGTATTTCGTGTATAGGGATTTCTTCCGAGTCTGGAATTATGTGGCCATCTTCTTGATAGCCCACTTTCGAACTAGCTCCTTCAATTCATCATCGTTGATATCATCATAATCATCCGCTTGCAACGTGAAAGGTTGAAGGATATCATCCTAAATTAAATTCTTATCAAGATCAGAGACAAAACTAACATGAGGCTCGTTGATCTTTTGCTTCCATTCACGGGCAGGTACCCACAGTGTTGCACGAATTTCCTTGCATGTAGACCAAGTGGTTCGCCTGTCTCGATATTGAATTCCGATATTATGTATCGCCCCTCCAATGGCTTTTTTGGGCCTCGAATATTTTTGCTTTTCACCGTTGTGGTCGTCAATCCATAGGGCTACGTATAAAAAAAGAATAAATAAATATCATGTGTACACATAATAGATGATAGATATTCAAATATATATATATAATATTCAAATATATATATAAATATATATACCTCGCCAGTATTTTCTTGCACGATATTTTCTTGGTTATCTTCAAGAGCCAGGTATTGACTCCCGTCATCTATATCCTGCTGGTCACCATCGGCAAATTGAGTGCCGGTGTTGATAATATTCATCATTTCTTCATCCATGTTGTCTCTCGGGGCAGCCATCTAGCTTTTACTCCACTAGATATATCTATAAAAAATAAAAACTATATCTATAAAATGGACTACTGCACGACGTGCCACCTCGAGGATAGTAACATTTGTAGATGACATTTGTAGGTCGGAAGTTATCAAATATCCATCAAATTATAGCTCAAAAACATGTTTCAATAAATAACCATCCGTACTAGTTGACCTTGCTTACGTGATCATCTCGGCGAGCATTTCTCCACTGGACGACACCGTACTTGGCCAAGGAAGAGCTCCAATTCTACGAGGAAGGGAACACGGTCTTCCACGACCATTGCCGCTCTCCATCGTAGAATCAAAGCTCCTCCTTGACGTCCGTTACCGCTCGGCAGAGAACATGCTAGCCGAGATGAACACGGTCCACAAGTTCAACTAGTACGGATTTTCTACAATTTTCTAACTATTTTCTAAGTTTTTCATTTCATGGAAAAATTAATTCTAAAAAAATAAAAGACATGATTTCTAAGTATTTCATTTCATGGAAAAAATAATTCTAAGTGACCTACTCGATATCGGCGAGCTCGCGGGCGTTTCATGGAAAAATTAATTCTAAGTGACCTGCTCGACAAAATTGAGAAAAAACACACGCTCTCATGACCTCACACATCTTCTAAGATCACGTAAGCCGCCGCTTGTCGATCCGATCCGACGGGGTTTCACCAGCGCTGAGCGTCGTTTAGGTTGTCGAGGATAGTAACATTTGTAGATGACATTTGTAGGTCTGAAGTTATCAAATATTCATCAAATTATAGCTCAAAAACATGTTTCAATAAATAACCATCCGTACTAGTTGACCTTGCTTACGTGATCATCTCGGCGAGTATTTCTCCACCGGACGACACCGTACTTGGCCAAGGAAGAGCTCCGATTCTACGAGGAAGGGAACACGGTCTTCCACGACCGTTGCCGCTCTCCCTCGTAGAATCGAAGCTCCTCCTTGACGTCCGTTACCGCTCGACAGAGAACATGCTAGCCGAGATGAACACGGTCCGCAAGTTCAACTAGTACGGATTTTCTACAATTTTCTAACTATTTTCTAAGTTTTTCATTTCATGGAAAAATTAATTCTAAAAAATAAAAGACATGATTTCTAAGTATTTCATTTCATGGAAAAATAATTCTAAGTGACCTGCTCGACATCGGCGAGCTCGCGGGCGTTTCATGGAAAAATTAATTCTAAGTGACCTGCTCGACAAAATTGAGAAAAACACACGCTCTCATGACCTCACACATCTTCTAAGATCACGTAAGCTGCCGCTTTGTCGATCCGATCCGACGGGGTTTCACTAGCGTTGAGCGTCGTTTAGGTTGCCTTGTTTGACGGTTCATTCATGATCGATTCATGCTACTGACTGGCAAAACACAGACCCTAGCTAGTCGTCGTCTTCCAAACACAGACCCAATTGATGGCTCCGGGGCTCCTCCTCCGCTACGGCATCGCTCGGGCCACGGACGCTCAGCGCGGGGAAGGCTCGGGCGCGCTCCGGTGAGGCAGCGCGCGTGGGGAAGGCTCGGGTGAGCTCTGGTGAGGTAGCGCGGGGAAGCGTCGGGCGCGCTCTAGTGAGGCAGCGCGCTCGGGGAAGGCTCGGGCGAGCTCAGGTGAGGCAGTGCAGGGAAGGCTCGGGCGCGCTCCGGTGAGGCAGCGCGCGCGGGGAAGGCTCGAGCGAGCTCCGGTGAGGCAGCACGGGGAAGGCTTGGGCGCGCTCCGGTGAGCACGAGCGAGGTGGGCCGGGGATGAGGACGGCGCACGCTCCAGCGAGGACGAGCAAGGCGCGCTGGCTAGCCAGAGAAGAAACGCGCGTGCGCGTGGGGCTGGTGACAGCGTGCGCACATGACGAGGCAAGGCTAGGGTGGTCGCCTGGGGGTGGCAGCGCTGCTGGATCGGATCGATCTGGTGGAGAAGATGAGGCGACGGCGTGGCGGAGACAGAGAGGAAGAGAACTAGGGCGTGGTTTATAAAGGGAGACCTTTAGTCCCGGTTGGAGCTATCAACTGAGACTAAAGGTTCTTTAGTCCCGGGTGATGGTTAGAACCGGGACTAAAGGTCTGAGCTTTAGTCCCGGGTGTAGCCACGGCCCAGAAGTAAAGGGCATTTTGGCGCGCCGCGAAAACGCAGCCCACCTTTAGTCCTGGGTGGTTGATCCACCCGGGAGTAAAGGTGGGCTACAGTTGGCTTTCTCCAGTTCCCATAAGTTTTTTCCTTTTTTATATATTTCTTTTATATAAATATGCACAGAGTTATTAATTGCCTAATAAATAAAATATTATCCAAAAAAATTATAAAAAAAATTCCTGGACTTGGTTTTGCATTATTATACACAACAAAAATTTATAACCTAAACTCTTTTGTTTTACTGTATAAATATTTGACATAGTGTAAATAATAATTACAATTTGCACCATGCAAAAATATACTACTTAATTAAAATCATTGAAACTATTGCTTTTCGATAGGAAATTAGTTTTCACATCTTATTAACGTTGATCATTTGGTTTTTCATCACACATTCTCCACGGGAAATCCACCGTCTAGCAGAAAATTCATTTAAACCGAAGAAAATATGAAAACATGACAAAAAAATCTGAAGTCACAATTATTATATAATAGGTCTAATACATCACTATATATATCAAGCGGGCACAGTAGTGAACTTCTTCTTAACATATATCCCTTGGTTATGATCGCGCCGTAACTATGGAGTGTCCTCATCATTTAGCTAGATGCTTGGGTCTTTGTTCACTATGAAGGGTGAAATTCGGTCATCCTTTTCATAATCTTCTAATATATCTGACATGTCTTCAATTTCGACGATGTTTCTTTTCTTTGAAAGAACTATGTGGCGCTTTGACTCATTGATTGGGTCGTTGTTGTTTTTCCCTCTCTTCGGTTTTGTAGACATGTCGTTGACATAGAACACCTGATTCACATCCTTGGCAAGGACGAACGGTTCATCTTTGTACCCAATATTGTTGAGGTCCATGGTTGTCATTCCATACTGGTTGTCGACTGCTACCCCGCCTCCAGTCGCCTTTACCCATTGGCACTTGAACAAAGGTACCTTAAAAGTAGGTGCATAGTTTAGTTCCTATATCTCCTCTATGCGGCCATAATATGTTTGCTTATTTCCATTAGGGTCGGTGGCATCTATGCGGACACCACTGTTTTGGTTGGTGCTCCTTTTATCTTGGGCTACTGTGTAAAATGTATTCCCATTTATCTCGTACCCTTTGTATGTGAGGATATGCCACGATGGCTGCCTAGCCAACAAATACAGTTCCTTATCAAAACTCTCATCACCCTGACATTCTTTTCGCAACCAGTCGCTGAAAGTTTCCATGTGCTGACGCGTAATCCAAGCTTCAGACTTCCCTGGAAACTCGGATCGGAGCAACTCTTTATGTGTCTCGATATACGGATCCACCAAAGAGGAGTTTTGTAGAACTATGTAGTGTGCTTTATTAAAAATAATTGTCCTGCATACCAATATATGGTTTCTTCCCTAGTGTCCCCTTTCCACTTAGTCTCCCCTCGTGTCGCGATTCAGGAACACCAATCGGGTCAAGGTCAGGAATAAAGTCAACACAAAACTCAATGACCTCCTCTGTTCCATAGCCCTTGGCGATGCTTCCTTCTGGCCGAGCACGGTTGTGAACATATTTCTTTAGGACTCCCATGAACCTCTCAAAGGGGAACATGTTGTGAAGGAACATAGGATCGAGAATGCTAATCTCCTTGACCAGGTGAACTAGGAGGTGTGTCATGATATTAAAGAATGAAGGAGGGAACACCAACTCAAAGTTGACAAGACATTGAACCACATCATTCTGTAGTTTAGCTAGATCCATTGGAT
Organism: Miscanthus floridulus; assembly: GCF_019320115.1. Taxonomy (NCBI): domain Eukaryota; kingdom Viridiplantae; phylum Streptophyta; class Magnoliopsida; order Poales; family Poaceae; genus Miscanthus; species Miscanthus floridulus. Next base: position 22,117,456 of record NC_089596.1, read on the forward strand.
CGATTGCCTTCTGAGAAATTGCATTGAGGAATGCACATAGCTTCACAGTGGCTAGATGTACATTTGGAGGTAGAATTCCTCTTAATGCAACTGGAAGCAATTACGTCATGAGTACGTGGCAGTCATGGGACTTTAAGTTTAGGAATTTCTTCTCTAGCACATTTATTATACCCTTTATATTCAAGGAGAATCTAGATGGTACCTTGATGCTTGCTAGGCATTCAAACATGCTTTCATTCTCTTCTTTGCTAAGAGTGTAGCTGGCAGGAGTTAAGTAATGGCGTCCATCATCTGTCTTCTCTGGATGCAGGTTGTCTTGTTCTTTCAAACACCATAGGTCCTGTCGTGCTTCAAGTGTGTCCTTAGGCTTCCCATACACACCCATGAAGCCTAGCAGGTTCACATAAAGATTCTTCATCAGGTGCATCACGTCGATCGTGCTATGGACCTCTAGGACTTGCCAATAGGGTAGCTCCCAAAATATGGACTTCTTCTTCCATATGGGTGCGTGACCGTCGGCGTCGTTCGGAATAGGTTCACTGCCATGTGCCTTTCCAAATACTACTTTCACATCCTTGACCATATTGAGTACATCCTCATCAGTTTGGTTGCCCAGCTTGGTCTGGTGGTATACCTTACCTTTAAAATGCTTGCCTTTCTTTCTTAGGGGGTGATTCACAGGAAGAAATCAACGATGGCCAAGGTACACGACCTTTCGACATTTTTTCAAGAATATACTTTTAATGTCATCAAAACAGTGCGTGCATGCATTATATCCCTTGTTTGATTGTCCTGAAAGATTACTTAGAGCAGGCCAATCATTGATTGTTATAAACAACAATGCTCGCAGGTCAAAGTGCTCCTGTTTGTGCTCATCCCGCACACGTACACCTAGTCTGTTCCACAAAAGTAGAAGTTCTTCAACTAGTGGCCTCAGGTACACATCAATGTTGTTGCCAGGTTGCCTTGGGCCTTGGATGAGCACTGGCATCATAATAAACTTACGCTTCATGCATAACCAGGGAGGAAGGTTGTAGATACATAGAGTAACAGGCCAAGTGCTATGACTACTGCTCTGCTCCCTGAAAGGATTCATACCATCCGTACTTAAAGCAAACCTTAAGTTTCTAATATCATTTGCAAACTCCAGGAATTCTTTATCGATTGCTCTCCACTGGGACCCATCAGCAGGGTGTCTCAACTTATTGTCTACCTTACGGTCTTCTTTGTGCCATCGCAACAACTTTGCATGGTCTTTATTTCTGAATAGACGTTTCAAGCGTGGTATTATAGGAGCATACCACATAATCTTGGCAGGGATTTTCTTCATGGGACGTTCGCCCTCAACATCACCAGGGTCATCTCGCCTGATCTTATACCACGATGCATGACATACCGGGCATGCATCTAACTTCTCATACTCCTAGCCACGGTAGAGGATGCATTCATTAGGACATGCATGTATCTTCTAGATTTCTAATCCCAAAGTGCAGACTACCTGTTTTGCTTCGTACGTAGTGGCGGGCAATTTGTTATCCTTCGGAAGCATCTTCTTTTGGATTTTCAGTAACTCCCCAAATCCCTTGTCAGATACACCATTCTTTGCCTTCCATTGCAGCAATTCCAGTGTGGTACCCAACTTTTTCTGCCCCGAATCACAAGTTGGGTATAGCAATTTCTTGTGATCCTCTAGCATGCGTTCGAACTTGATCTTCTCCTTTTCACTTTCGCATTCTCTTTGTGCATCACGAATGGCCTGACCAAGATCATCAGCGGGCTCATCTTCTGCCCCTACCTCTTCTTCAGCTTCCCCCATTGCAGTATCATTGAAGGCCCCATATTCAGCAATAATGTCATCATCATCCCATTGTTCTTCTTCACCTTCTTCCATTACAACCTCGGTTTCTCCGTGCTTCGTCCAACAAATATAGTTTGACATGAAACCCGACTTCAATATGTGCGAATGAAGACTCCCTAAGCTAGCATATTCCTTCAAATTCTTACATATGGCACATGGGCAGCCCATGAAACCATCACGTTTGTTTGCCTCGGCCACACGTAAGAAAGAATGCACGTCGTCAATGAACTCTTGGGAGCGGCGATCAGCATTGTACATCCAATGCCGGCTCATCTGCATTACATGACATACATACCATATTAAAACCTAGAACATAATTAGTTAATTATACGACATGCATGCCACCACACAAGGTATTAATTTATGAAAGTCTCGCTACAATGTAGACAATCCCAACTACCACTAAAAAACTAAAGCTAAAATGCACTTCAGCAGCATAAGGATTTCGCGACTAATCCCAACTAAAACAGACAGATCATGCATTTGTTCAACATCTATGGGCTTCTTCCGCAGGATCACTGCCTCATCAGCCGCCATAGCTGCCTGTGCAAGAGAGTTTTGCACGTGTTCAACATACTCTTCCTCCCAGTACCAGCCTAAACATCCAGTGTCATCCCACTGAAATTAAAACAAAAAATTAGAACTTGAATCACAATCATCATGAAAATAAGTATAAATTAACCATAATCATCAAATGCGACAAAATAACTCACATTGCGATCCGGATACTTGTAGAAGATACGGCCCTTGTTGGGACACTTCTTCCTCACCCGGTACTCCATCACAATCTTCTCCTCACACTTGCCGCATGCAATGAGAGGGAGGTCCGGCCTCAGTCGCTTTGTAACCCGATGAGAGGCCAAGGACCCGGAAGCTGTTGCCATCTACTCTCTATACTCATTTTTAATATAATATAAATTTCTCATTTTATAAACAAATAAAATTAAAAAAACTCTAAAATTCTCTATATCTCTGAAGCATGAAGTGTGCTATGCATGCTAGAAATGAAAACTCAATACTAGTTTTGAATAACTACTTTAACCTTCCTTCATCCAAATATGCAAACTTTAAAGTGATTTTGAGCTTAAATGGCTTACAAATAAAAAAAATCCTCCATAAAAAAACCACATATATCTAGTCCACAAAATGAGATATGCTACTGATGAAACATGAGAGTATAAAGTTGGTAACCTTTAGAACCGAAGAATCGATGGAGGAATCGAAGAAATCTTGTGATCACCGGTGATGAGGAAGAAGAGAGGCCGGCGATGAAGCAAGAATTAACACTGAGCTCGAAGTGGCTCGGGCTCGGGGAGGAAGAAGGGGTATATAGGAGGGGACCTTTAGTCCCGGTTGGAGACAGAAACCGGGACTAAAGGTCCCTTTCTAGTCCCGGACGGAGCATCCAGCCGGGAGTAGACTTTTACTCCCGGTTGAAGGGACCAACCGGGAGTAAAAGTTAACCTTTAGTCCCGGTTGGTAGCTCTAATCGGGACTAAAGGTCCCCTGCAGCAAAAGTGTGGTGCAGTAGCCGTTAGGCAGGGACCTTTAGTCCCGGTTGGAGCTACCAACCGGGACTAAAGGTTTCTCTAGTCCCGGGCGCGAAAAATACCGGGACTAGAGCCAAATTTCGAAGTGGATCAAAGGTCGTTTCTCTACTAGTGATGGCATCGGTGAGTAGGAGACGACTTCTGTGTGTGTGTTGAAAAATCTGGACTATTTGTAGGTTTTTAATTTTTTGGCCTTTTGTTAAACATTTTTGGCTATTTTTTATGAAATTTAACTGTTAATATTTGGTTTGAGCTCTTGACTACTAGGGGTTATATTAGTAGCGTCCACAATGGGGTGGAAAAGCTTAAACAGGGAAGCTTATTACCTAGTTTATCACTATGGAGGTACTCCCGCCGTCCTGAAATATAGTGCATTGTGGTCATTCTCAGACAAAATAAGGAGAGCACAATGGACGTATGTACCCCTCACATAACTTCCTAATATATTGAAATCTGATTCTATTCCGCATGATTAAAGGGTGGACTCTTAGTCTTCCTGTACAGAATATGGCAAGTACATGAATTACTTTCCTTATACAAAATAATCACGTATTTTTATTTAAGTAAACATTACCTTCTTGTTCCTCGAATGCACTATATTTCAGGACAAATTTCAAATGCCAGGATGCACTATGTTTCAGGACAGAGGGAGTAGAAAGAAATTAACGGTGGGTACTACTACCGTACTAGTAAGTTAAGTGAGGGGACACGTGTCTATTGCACTCTCCCTTATTTTGTCTGAGAATGGCCACGATGTACTGTATTTTAGGATGGAGGGAGTAGCAGTCAGCTTAAACCCGACAATAGCCATTAGAAAAATTATTTCTGTAGGCCATTGCAACATGCATGCACGTCCCATGCATGTAAGCGAGAATGAGATAAACATGATTTTTTTTCTATTTTTCTATGGGCCTGCCCTTGTTACTGCTTTTGTTATTGTTGACTAGTAGTTGACTACTACGTAGGAGAGCCGGATGGAGCTAGTACTAATTCAACATGAGCTAGTACTAATTAAAAGAAGAGAAACTAGCAGCAGCTAGCTAGATTCCGTTTCTAGTTCATGAGGTACAGTATGAGATAACTAAACATGAAATTTAAAAAGCAACAGTTAATTGGAGCCAATTCCTCGATCGGTCAACAATTCATACCTCTTGGTAGGGTGAGATCATATCTCGTTCACAGAACCTTTCGCTTAGAAGGGTGGGATGTTTTGGATGGACTGCGGCAGCATGCTCCAATGCAGCCTCCACTTCCTCCGCCTCCCAAATACGGCACCTTCACAGTTCACTCTCTGCGTCGACTTCTTCTTATCAAGGCCAACAAGAATGTCTCTAAGGACTTTCTTGACGTCAGGGTTTCGACCCACTGGAATAAAAGCCCCCCACTTGAACCGCGGTTTAAGCTGGTCATAGACAGCTTTTGCAAGAGTAGTCTTGCCCAGTCCTCCAAATCCAACAACAGAGACTATCTTCATCTTCTTAGGACCAGACGCATCACCGCCGTCATCCCCTAGGGACAGCATATCTATGAGCTCATCCTTTGGTCCCTCAATGCCAACAAGCTCTGTTGCACTCTTGTACAGATTCAAGATGCGAGGGTCGATGGTCGTTGTTGGCTTGGTGACAACGCTGTCGGGTGTTTTGTACCAGTCACGCCTTGCTGCCAACTCCGCAAGCTTCTTGTAGATTTCTTGGATCTGGCTAGAGATGTTGCGGCTGCTCACCTTTTTTCCTGAGGCGACGGAGCTTGTTTGTCTCAGTAGCAGGCTCAGGGGCATCGACGTGCACCAGAAATGCGTCGATGATGTCCTCGATGTCGTAGGACGCCTCCCTGACATCACGCGCCCAGAGCCTGACCAGCGTGTTGAACTGGTCCGGTGGCATGTCACTGATCTCACGGAGGACGGCGTGCGCAGCCTCGAGCTCCCGTGAGAGAATCTGGACCTTCTTCTTCACGCCCTTCTGCAGGCCGTACTCCTCCTTGAGCAGCTCGCACAGCTTGGGGAGCAGGCTCCTCATCGCCCTCACCGCCAGCTCCATGCTTGCAATATAGATTGCTGGGAGCCAGCCCGCCGCCGGCCACCCACCCCTCCTCGCCCACTCCGGAAGCTAGCAGACCCGCCACCCTCTCACCTCACGCAGCGCCCTTCTTCCCCTCCGGCACCCCAGGAAGATCCAAGGCCATGCGGTGGTCCTCGAAATCTGACTATTCCGACTTCTCGGACTCCGACGACGAGTCCGCGCAGCCGTCGTGACCCTCCTAACTCGACGTCGTCCGCCGGGACTCTCCGGCACGGGCAGACATGGAGGCAGGGACAAGCGCCCAGCCACACGCCTGTGCCATCGCAAAGCAGACGGCGGAGATCCCGCAGGAGGAGGAACGGCGTCGCCCGCCACGTCACAAGCGAGGGAAGCGCAAGTGGAGACCCCGGAAGCCTCGGCAGCCAGCACCCATGGCTGACCCACCTTAGGAGCGGCGGCGCATCCCGGCCACGCAGCGGCTGGGAAGGCGCGTCGACAACCTCGGTCGCGATGTCGGGTGGGTGCCTGCTACCCCGCGACTAGGACGACGCATCCACAACGACCGAGCACCGGTGCACAACCGCCTTGGCCCTTGAGTCCTGCCACGAGGTCGCCGCCAGATCTCGTCGCCGGACACAGACGGTTGGAGGGAGGTGCTCCCCTGAGCCACCAACGACAATGATGGCACTTTGTCGACCGCGAGGAACGCACCTCCTCCCCGTCCTCAGCATCACCGGTGGAAGATCCCCGACGAGATGTGGGACAAGTGCCTGAACTGCCTCTCCCCCAACCATCGGATCGCCAGCTGCCGTCGCCCGCTGCGATGCCTCCGTTGCCATGGATACCGTCACTTTGCCAGAGACTGCAAGAGGACGAGGTCTCCGGCCAACGGCGGAAGCCGCAGCGCTGCGCCGGACCATTTTGTCAGGGCACGGCTAGGTCAAAACAGTGCCGACGCACCATAGGGCTCCCAGGCGGGTGGCACAGCGACGCCAGACAACCTGATGGCCGATGACACCCCGGCGGGTTCCTAGGCCACCGGCACGACACCGTCCAATAGCCCGCCACAGGCATCCACTGGCAGTTCGGTGCCCATGGATCGGGACCCGCTGCTGCCCGGCCACCTCGAGGAGCGGCAGTGGGAAAGCGCATGCATCATTCAGCGTAGTGCAGCCATCGACGAGGCTGAGGCAGGGTTGCGTTTCACCATCACCGCCATGGCCGCGGATGCGACCTGCGACATCTCCACCGCCAATGCCACCCATGCGCTGCGCACCATCTAGGGCGTCGAAGAGGGCTCCTTCTCCGTCACACCGTTCTACCCCGAACACTTCCTCGTTCAGTGTAGATCGCAAGCAGCCCAGGACTGAATCCTGGCGGAATCCCCGGTGCCTGTCCCCGGCACGTGGCTCGTGCTTCACCCATGGACGCGGCTCTCCCACGGCATGACTGGGACAATGAAATTCAAGGTGGCAATCGAGCTCGAAGGTATTCCACCCCATGCTTGGGCTGAGGACACAGCGGTGAAGATTCTTGCGTCGAGCTGCTGGATCCACACCATTGACGAACAATCATTGTCCAAGGCGGATCTTTCGGCATTCAAGTTATCGGCCTGGACATGCGACCCTAGGGCCATCCCCAAGGTGGTCTTGGCTCCACATCGCCAAGAATGAGATCATCCATGTCAGCGCCATGGCCAACCCCACCTTCGGCAACCTACCGCCGTACCTAAGGAAGGACGTCCTCAGCTATCGGGTGCTCGTGCACTTATGCCACGTCACGGACTTTGACCCGAACAACCCTTCCCCGTCACCATCGCCGTCGGAGTCGGATGACGGTGATAGCGGCCACGACGGGAACCCTGACCACCATCACTTCTCTAAGGGAGCGACAGCGCGCATTCAGGGATTCTGGTGCCACCGGGGAACCGTTGATGGGGAGCAGCCAGCCATCAACAATGGTAGCGGTGCGTTCATCGGTCGTACGTTCAACGTCAGCGGGCCTCACCTATCCTTCTAGCACGGTACAACTGTAAAGCAAGCTACCCAGCTAGGCCACCCTGATCCGGTCTCGCAGTGTAACCCCTATGCGGCTGCAGATGAGACAAGCGAGGGCGGGCCAAAAAGCAGGGAGCAAGACAGCGCCGAGTGCTAGTTCAAATTTATCCAGCCACAAGACTACAAAGGAAGCGCTGGAGGACATCCGGCCTCGGATCCCATGGTCCTTGAGGCAGGGCTCCTCAGCGGGACATCTTCTCAAAGCAGGCTAGATAGCTGCCATGAACCCTGCAGCAAGGAGGAGCAAACAGGGCCAGCCACCCATGAAGAGATGGTCCTGGGTGATGCGGGTGCCGCCAACTCCGTGCCCGCGAACGTGACCCCGGGACCGGTGGAACATGCCGCTGCGGACCGAGCCACGAAGCCAGAAGCAGTCACGACCAAGGGACGGGTCGAACAAGTAGTCACGATGCTAGCCTTGGTACTAGAAGCTGGCGCAGCAACCACGCATGTCATGACCACAGGGGAAGTATTGTCTGCTACGTGCGTGAAGGCTTTAGTTTGGTTTTGGTGAATTGATAAAACCCTTAGTGCTAACCTAGTTTATCAAAGTGATTATGAGATAGGTAGCACTACTCCAAGTGATGAAGCAAATGAAGATCATGACATGATGATGATGATGGCATGGTGATGATCAAGTGCTTGGACTTGGAAAAGAAGTAAGAGAAAAACAAAAGCTCAAGGCAAAGGTAAAATTGATAGGAGCTTTTAAGTTTAGTGATCGAGACACTTAGAGAGTATGATCACATTTAGGATTGATAGCCGTACTATTAAGAGGGGTGAAACTCGTATCGAAATACGGTTATCAAAGTGCCACTAGATGCTCTAACTCATTGCATATGCATTTAGGATCTAGTGGAGTGCTAACATCCTTGAAAACATTTGTGAAAATATGCTAACACATGTGCACAAGGTGATACACTTGGTGGTTGGCACATTTGAGCAAGGGTTTGAAACTTCACCGGTGGAGTATCCGCCCGTAGAGTGCGGACAGTCCGACGGTGCCACCGGCGCCCTATACAGAAAAGACAGGGTTTCACAGAGTGCACCGAACACTGGTCACGTAGTGACCGGATGCTGGGTCTGTATCCGGTCAGTGGCGCGTAGTGGAGGCCGCCCTCGGTCTCTTGACCGGACGCCGGCGATCGAACTCTGGTTGAACACTATTCAGCGTCCGGTCGTGCTGATGTCGCGGCGCACAGAGGAGACGGTGAGTGACTGGACGCTTGGTGAGTCCGGTCGGGCATGACCGAACACGTCTGGTCGTGAGTGGATGCTTACTGGAAGTGATCGGACGCTAGGGTCTTGCATCCAGTCGTGATCTAACTGACACGTCCGGTCACAACTGGAACCTTATTAGAAGTGACCGGATGCTGGGGTCCTACATAGAGCGTCCGGTCACAACTTAAATGTACTAATGACCGTTGAGATCGGGCGATCATCATTTGAAGCAGGGGCCATGTGGCGTGCATCACGTGACCTGACGCTGGGGTCCCGCATCCGGTCGATCTGACCGGCGCATCCGGTCGCCTTGATTTTCAGTGGACTGAGGAGCCAACGGCTCTATTTCGTGGGGTCTTCTATTTAAGCCCCATGTGCGGCTCAAGCTCACTCTCTTGGCCATTTGTATTGACATAGCAACCTTATGAGCTTAGCCAAAGCCCTCCCACTCATCTCCATCATTGATTCATCATCTTTGTGAGATTGGGAGAGAATTCAAGTGCATTGCTTGAGTGTTTGCATCTAGAGGCACTTGGTGTTTGTGTTTCGCTGCGGGATTCACTTGTTACTCTTGGTGGTTGCTGCCACCTAGATGGCTTGGAGCAGCGAGGATCATCGAGTGGAGGTTGGTGATTGTCTCCAGCTCCGATCGTGGTGATTGTGAGGGGTTCTTGACCTTTCCCCGGTGGAGAGCCAAATGGTACTCTAGTAAATTGCTCATGGCTTGTGTGATCCTCATCTTGTGTTGGTTGTGCGGCACCCTATTGAGGGTTTGGCGTGTGATGCCAATTAGTGCATGAATCTCCAAGTGAGTGAATTGCCACAACAAGGACTAGCTTGCCGGTAAGCAAGTGAACCTCGGTAAAAAATCAATGTGTCATTATTTGATTCCGAGGTGATTGGTCTTCATTCTATTCATTCTTGTGATTGATTGGTTCATTCCTCAACTCAGCAGTATAACCATCCTGCTCTATCTCTTTGCAATACCGCAAACTAGTTGTCAAGCTCTTTAGTGTAGCTAGTTGTGAGAGCTTGTTAGTTTGGTTAGTGTGGCTTTTTAGTTAGCATTTGAGAGCATACTAACTTAGTGTAGTGACATAGCCATTGTGTGGATAGAGACTATAGAAACTAGAATTGTGGTAGGTGGCTATGATTTTTAGTAGGCTAGTGCAACACTCGCTTCGCCTCATATTTGTCTAACCGATTTATTAAGTGTTGTTGTAGAAATTTTTAATAGGCTATTCACGCCCCCTCTAGACATTAGGACCTTTCAGTGCGACATGCAGACATCCGCCGGGTCTCCGGCCCCTGGGGCGTAGACGCCCGAATCCAACCAGGCTATGGGGATGCCCACGACCCTGACAGCGGCGATCGATAACCAGGCCACCACGCCAAGCGCGGACCCAACGCCCACCGCAACGGAAGCGGCCTGTTGCCTTTCCATGTTCACGAATGACGTCCAAAATAAGCGGCGAACCCCCCTCATCAAATCACCGCCAAAGCAAATGCCGCCGGCCAAGAAGACGCCCATTCCTATCCAAAGCCGTCGCATTGTGGCGCAACAGATGGGACACATCCCAATGTCCAAGAGGGGGGAAGTGATCATCATGAAGAAGATGGGCTTCATGCATCCGAGCGCCCAACCCTCCTCTGGGGAAAGGCGCAACTTCGATGCATTATTCGGCAGGAACATGACGGATCAGGAGGTCGAGGCCATGGACGAGCTCTTCCCGGCAAACATAACATGCGCCAGCACGAAGACTCGCTGGCCACTCACCATGGCGGTCTAAACTTAGGCCCCACACCAACCAGTTGTTCCTATTTCTATGGATAACACAACCGTATTGTCATGGAACGTGCGTGGCCTCAACGCGCGAGCGCAGCGGGATGCAGTACGTAAGCTGGTTGATGACATAAGGCCGTCCATAATGTGCCTTCAAGAAACCAAGCTCGATGTAATACCTCATACAATGGTCCTGTCGATGTTGGGCATTGTGTTTTTGGAGTTTTCCTACTTACCGGCATCAGAAACTCATGGTGGCATCCTCATCGTAGGACGCCAACCTGATGTAACTCTCTCTGATGTGCTAGTCGACTGCTACTCCATTATGGTTTCGATCGAACTGCCAGCTAACACTGGCGTTGGCCCTTCGTGATGGTGGCTAACCTCCGTATACGGGCCACAGGAGAACGGAGACAAGGTTCTCTTCCTTGAAGAACTGGAGGCTATTAGGGATGCATGCCCCGGACCATGGGCGCTGACAGGGGACTTCAACCTCATCCTCAACGAAGCCGACAAGTGCAATGACAAGGTGGACAGAGCCAATTTGAGAAGATTCAGGCGAACGGTGGCCGCGCTTGAGCTATAGGATCTCCACCTCCACGGGAGGTGCTTCACTTGGAGCAACAAACGTGAGAACCCGACACTCATCCGCCTAATAGAGTCCTCGTCTCCTTGGATTAGGACACCTTGTTTCCTAACACGCATCTGTGTGGACTAGGTTCAAAAGCTTCCGACTACTGTGGCTTACTTCTACAGACAAACATGGGCCAGATGAGCAAGGCCCGGTTCCATTTTGAGGTGTTTTGGCCCAAGTTCGAGGATTATGACGAATTCATCGTTTAGTCTTGGAAGCGGCCCACGGTTGCATGCGACCCATTGGCACAGCTTGACCTGATGCTCAGGAACCTGGTGCGCCATCTGCAGAGCTGGTCGGAGACTAGAATTGGCCAGATCAAAACACAGCTCGTAATGTCCAGGGAGCAGGTGCTTCGGCTATACTGCGCGTAGGAGTGGCGACATCTATCAGAGGCAGAGAACGCCCTTAGGAAACACCTAAAGATGAGGTGCTTGGGCCTGTCCTCGCTGGAACATACAATGGCCAGGCAACAATCTCATATTTGGTAACTCAGCGACGGTGATGCGAACACTGCATATTTTCATCTGATCGCCAGAGGTAGGAAGCAGCGGAGCTACATCCCAGCCCTGCTGGTCGACGGCCATATCGTCGCGGATCATAGCGACATGGAGCTGGCGCTACACACACACTTTGCTAGGGTGTTCGGTTCAGTGGCAAGCGGGGGATGAACCCTGAACTTTGAGGCACTCGGGTTCCACCACCTAATTCTGGACGATCAGGATCTACATTTCAACGCTGAAGAAGTTTGGGCAGCAATCAAGGCACTACCGAGCGATAGGGCCCCGGGACCGGACGGCTTCATCGAAGCCTTCTACAAATCCTCATGGCCGGTCATCCAAGATGAAGTCATGGAGGCAGTGCACACGTTCGAGCTGGGGAACACTAGGAACATGAAGCGCCTAAACAATGCACTAATCGTGCTGCTCCTAGAGAAGGTTGGCGCAAGCTGTCCATCAGACTTCAGGTCGATCACGATGATTCACAGTTTTGCAAAGTTGATCTCCAAGTTGCTCTCACTTTGCCTAGCACCTCGGCTAGCTGAAATGGTGAGCAGGAGCCAAAATGCCTTCATCAGAAGCCGATAGATCCATGACAACTACAAGTACGTGCAGCGAGCAGCAGTGCTGATCAGGCAGAAGAAAATCCCCATGCTGTTGTTGAAGCTTGACATACCCAAGGCATTCGACACCCTCTCTTGGCCATTCCTGCTGGAGGTGCTGCAAGCACACGGTTTCAGCGACAAATGGTGCAGCTGGATCGAGACGCTACTGAGCACCGCCTCTTCAAGGATAATACTAAACGGGCACCGAGGCCCTTCCATCAGGCACCTCAGAGGGGTTCGACAGGGGGACTCCCTGTCCCCGATGCTATTTATAATAGCAATGGACGTCCTCCACAGGCTGTTCAGTAAGGCGGCGTAGGATAGAGTGCTAAAGAAGATGGCCCCTTCGGAAATCAAATTCCAATGCAACATTTATGCTGATGACGCCATTCTCTTCATATGGCCATCTATCCAGGAGGCAAGGGCAGTCAAGGAGATCCTCAACATTTTCGGATAGACGACGGGGTTGCACACGAACCTAGCCAAGTGCTCAGTCACCGCCATCTACGGAGGCGAGGACGTTCTGTCAGAAATTATGTCCATCCTCGGTTTTCAAGTGCAGACATTTCCATCAAGTACCTGGGGCTGCCTCTCAGTACGAAATCAATCCCTAAAGCCCACTACCAGTCCCTGGTAGAAGCAGTCGCTAGGAAGCTACCACCGAGCCACGGATCGCTAATGGCGAGAAGCGAAAGGTTGGTCTGGGTAAAGTCGGTCCTACGGACGGTTCCCATCTATGCCATGATGGCAGAAAATCTACCTTTTTGGGCAAGGAAAGAGATCAACGGCATCTGCAGGCGGTTCTTTTGGGCCGGGACGGATCAGTCAATTAGAGGAAAGTGCATGGTTGCCTGGCAAACCTGCTACAGACCGAAAGAGCTCGATGGACTTGGGATCAGCGACCAGAAGCTAGACGGTTTCACCCTCCAAACGCGCTGGCTATGGCTGCAGAAGACCGATCAAGATCGTCCGTGGAGCCAACTGCCGATCCATACCTCCAAAGAAGTCCAATCCTTCTTCAGAGCATCAACCTTCACTAGGCTAGGCGATGGGCGAAAGGCTTTGTTCTGGGAAGACCGGTGGATTGACGGGGAGGACGTCGCCACCATCGCCCCATACCTTCACCAGAGAATTACGCAGCGGGTGCGACGCACGTTAACGGTCAGACAAGGGCTCCATGACAGAAGATGGGTGCGCTGCATAAGTGGAGGTCTCTCAGTGCTCGAGCTCACTGACTACCTACATCTCTGGGCAGTCGTTGTGGACATCCATCTTGGAAATGAGCCTGACAAGACCATTTGGCGCTGGACGCCAGATGGATGCTACACCGCCAAATCAGCATACAACATGATGCACAGCGGATCCATCAAAATGCCAGGCCATAGATTGATCTGGAAAACGTGGGCTCCTCTCCGGGTCAAGATATTCCTTTGGCTTGCCATGAAAATACGACACTGGACCGGCGACAGAAGGGCGAGACACGGTCTCGAGGCACGTGAGCTATGCTACCTCTGTGACCAGGGACAGGAAACAATCGACCACATCATTGCGGTATGCCCGTTCTCCCGTGAGGTGTGGTTCTATGTCCTACAAGCGCTCGGGCAGCAAGTTCCACCAGCCTCCCAAACAACGCTCTCCTGGTGGCGCCGATTACGGTAAGTGTTCAACGGCGATCGGTGAAACGGCATGGACTCCCTCTTCTCCCTCGTCTCCTGGCAACTATGGAAGGAACGGAACGCAAGATGTTTCTAGGAGTCGACATCGACCGTCGGCGATCTACTGCACATCATCAAGGCCGAAGCCGACCACTATTCAGGCCGGAGCAGGCGGGCTACGTGCGCTGGCACAGGTCTAGGACGTCGTCAAGATAGCCATAGATCAGGAACGTTTTATTTCATAATGTAGCGCGCACAAAAACTAACGGCCGGGAGCGGAACTCTTATATTGTATTATAAACTCTTTCTTCTAATACAATGATATGCACACTCGTGCATATTCGAGAGAAAAAAAATCGATTGGTGGCTCCTGCACGCAGCAGCCTGAATTAAAAAGACTAGTAGTAAGCGGGGCTGATTTTTGTGTTGAAATTGAAAGCAAGGTAAAGGTGGGCTCACCTAGATTCACCGCCTGTTCTTGGTCTGAGCCCTGTAGCTGTAGCAGGAGAAAGCCAGACTGGTCGAGGAAGCCGCGCAGCAGTTGGATCTTCAGTTCACGCCCCTTGCAATGGTGGCTCCAAATGAAAAGAAAAATGTATAGAACTACTGTTCCATGTTCTTGAGATTGGAGCAAGCTGAAAAGCCAGCGGGCCAAGATAATTTAAAATGAGTCTGTCTACTATACAATCATGTATTTTATGCAGTTTCAACACATGAATTTTTTTGCACTATAGGATTAAGATCCAACAGCCTCTACACTTCATCTACCTCTAGTCTCCAGTCTCCACAGATCACAGATCACAGATCACAGATCAAAGATCATATATCACACAAATCACAGATGAAGCGAACAGGGTGATTTAACTGTAATCGGCGCACGTCGACTTTGCGACCATGATGTTCCTCGACAGCTGCATCCTGTTGCAGTACATGGTCGCTGGCGGCACCAACGAGATGATCCGGCGACAAATCATGTCCATGGGGACGAGCATCCAGAAGGACATCTTCTTGCTCGAGAAACAGATCCCGTGGCTCGTGCTCGACGCCCTCGCGGGGTTCGTGCCCGCCGACGTGCGCCGGTTCATCTACAGGATGCGAGGCAAGTTCAAGAAGGCAAGATCACAGATCACAGATCACTCGTCATGATCGTTCTGGGATCTGCCAGTGCAAGCGCAAGACCCCCAACGCACAAGAAGTCTGCATGGTCGGTACAGAAGTGACGCGCCCCGGCTTCCTTCTGCATGGGATGCGTGCGCAAGCGAAGGGAGAGGACGGGAGAGGGGGAGAGAGCGAAAAAAAATCCATGTGTTTTTTTTTTATAAAACGCATATGTGTTGTATAGCATTTTTATTTAAAATAACCAGAGAGAGAGCAGGCAGACAACTTTTCCAGTTGACGACAAGAGAAAAGGTGAGCTTTTCATTTTTCAATTGCTTGATTAACGTGTGTGTCACGCAGAGCAAGGAAGTTACACACAAGAGAGAAAAAGAAAAACAACTCTGCTTCCTCTGTGATGTGTCGGTAGTAATTTAGATGCAAACCAGCTCGCATGCTTGATCAATGATGGCCGAAAACGCTGTGGTGGCCAAATGCTTTGGGGCAAACACTATCTCCCGGAATTGGAACAATGTTGGCGATGGTGTGATAACTAGTTGTCTTTTGGCAAGAAGTACCATGTTTGGGGAGTGGCTGCAGTTTGCAGGGCCATATGGAAATCTGGTAACAAAGCTTGCTTTGAAAAAAAGAGAAATTTTATAATGGTTGGAAAAAAAAACATGAGTCATCTATTGGACGAGATCGAACGGTGCAAAAATAGGAGGTACCAATGTGAAAGTATCTGGATGTACTAAATAAGTAGGGATAGTTACAAAATTAGGTGGGGCAAATACCAAAATATGCGGCGCTAGATTTATTTTTTATTTTATTATTTTTTCAGGTTATGGGTAAGTTGGTAATTTTAGCATCTTAGGAGAATCACGGACTGCTCCACCTCCATTGCTGCACCAGCTCGTCCTTGCGCTCACGCGGCTGTCTCCTTTGCCTTTGCCGCCACAGCATCCTCATGGCGCGCAGTCTACGGTAGTCTCCCTGGTGGGAACAACACATGCTCCGCCGGTGGCGCTGCAACATCTGGTTGCATCGCCTTTCACCGTCGCCCGAAGATGCTCAGTGTCAGCGGACGGTGCCGGTATGTTGATCACCACTGTTGCGTGCTCCTACTCAAATGGCTCGCTTGGCTTCTAACAGTAATGGCACTATGGCAGCCTACTTTAGTCCCACCCCCTGGTCCCTGCTGAGCGCTCTCGGCCGTGGTGCTGTCCGATGCTCCGACGAGCTGGGACCTCATCGCCAGCGACCTCGCCGTCGCGCGGCACGCCTCAGGCGCCCCACCCCTCCGTCTGCCCGTGTCCGGCTCCCGCAGCAGCAGCATGCTGTGCAGCACGGCGAGGAGGCACGTGCCGACGTCGGCCAGCGCGGCCGCCCATAGCACGGGCCGCCACGCAACGGCCAGCGCGAGGACGGTGGCCTTGGCGCCCACGGAGACGAGCACGTTGGCAGCTTTCCTGGTTACAGCAGCCGTCTCAAGGGATCAAATCAAAGATGATGAAGACTGGTCTTTCACAACCATTGGGCGAGCTTCGGGGCTTAACGATGTCGCAGAGGGGCCAGGGGAGAGGGTTACGTGAAGGGCATAACCTCTGTTACGTAAA
The DNA here is from genome assembly GCF_019320115.1 of Miscanthus floridulus. Classification (NCBI taxonomy): domain Eukaryota; kingdom Viridiplantae; phylum Streptophyta; class Magnoliopsida; order Poales; family Poaceae; genus Miscanthus; species Miscanthus floridulus. The sequence continues at coordinate 22,134,051 of NC_089596.1, forward strand.
TACCCTCAATACCCTCAATAAGATAAATTATTATATAATAAATAATGTTTCTCAATTAGTTATTAGCTAAAAAAATAAAAAAATGTACTTTCCCAACCATTGTAAAAGATCTTTTTATATAGACCATTGGCTCCCTCGCTTGCATATGTCTAAGAGGTGGGACTAATAAAATTGAGAAGGACGCTGGCTTGCAGCGTGGGAGTTGGCTTGCAGCTTGTAGAGTGGGACGTGGCTGGGCCTCTACGCCTATCAGTAAGATGTAAGAGTGATCTAGTTAACTGTGAGATATAGTGCTTATAAAAGAGTCTATATTATAGTTAAATGCGAGATGTAGTGCTTATAATAAGGTCTATAAAAACAGATGTTATATAACCTACGTACGCTTGCCCATCCACCTGCATAGGGATGAAAACAGATCGGATATATCATATTTGTTTTCATATTTCATATTTATATATGTTTGAATTCGGATTCGGACATGGATAGCTACCAGATACATATACGAATACGGATTGTCTCAGTTACGGATACGAATAATGAGTAGGTTATGGATATGAATAATGAGTATCGAATACGGTATGAATTGAATTCGGAGAATATCGGATACAAATATCTATTCGGATGAGTAAAAGCAATATATATATCATAGGTGCGCAAACCATTACACCACTCTGAGTCCATAATCCATCTAGATTAAGCCTAACGAGTAAAGCAACAAATAAGAGATAAGATTAAGGGTTATAAAATATTTTTATATTAATTTTCATTATTTATCTTGGAATACAAATTTTTTAAAACACGGAAGAGGAAAGAAATGCGAACCATCTAGGCGTAAGTTTTTTTTTTTGAGTGAACCATCTAGGCACATGTGTTCTCTAATCAACGTCGACTTCCAGTGCCAGACTCGCGCTCGTCAACGGACTTGGGCCGAGCTAAACGTTATTGGACCGCATGAAAAAAAAAAACTAGGATGAAAAATAGGAGGGGTGGGGGAGCGCACAAAGGCACATGGCCTTGTTCACGTGACGTGTGGTTTGAGGATGAAAAGTGTACATCTACTATATACTACTGGAAGGTGGCTGGACTGCTGGCTCAGTTCGTTATATCCGATTTTAACCTTGATTATCCGATTTCCGGCGAATACCGACGATATTATATTTGTATTCGATATCTGTATAAAGTATACGTTTTAATATCAGTATTCGGAAAAATATCTAGATATCCAAATAACTATCCAATTAAGTGTTCACATTTATTTGGTCGGATAAATGCTCCGGATATCTGAATAACTATCCAATTAAGTGTTCACATTTATTCGGTGGGATAAATATCCGTACCATTTTCATCCCTACACCTGCACTCTGGCACATTTTTTATCAATAGTAATAATATAATTGATTGATTGATTGGTAATTGATTATTGATGCAGTCCCTGCAATTCGGTATTCTCGTTGGGAATTTACCGAAAGAAGAAGAAAAGGCAATGTTCAAGAAAAGCATCTATCTATTTGCTGATTTGGCAGGCCGTGATGGGCGGCGACTCTGGCGACGCCGTCATGGCGCGCTGGCTGCAGTCCGCGGGGCTGCAGCACCTCGCCGCGGCCTCCGCCGCCGCCGGCGCTGGCGGCACCGACTACCGCGGTGGGATGCCTGGGCTTGGCGGCGCTGGCGCGGGGAGCATGCCGTCGAGCCTGCTGATGCAGGTGAGGTTCCTCTCGCTTCTCCCGGGAGATGAATGCGTGCTCTATATGTTGGAATGCGGATCGTGATGGTGGCCGTCTTCGGCGCGTTCCGGTGCCGCGTGTTCCGGATCGGGTTGCTGTTGATATGAGGCGTTGGAATCCCGCGACTCGCTTTAGGGCTCGTTCGTTTGGGACAGTATGACGCCAGGATTCATTCCGGCTGATGGAATCTTATACAATTATAAACTAAAGATCCAGCCGGAACTATTCCTGGAGGCCATTCCCCAGGAAGTGAACGGGGCCTTAGGGGTTGTTGCTTTGCACGGAATCGATCGGGTTCAGCCTGGCTTCATGAATAACTGGTTTGTCGTCAGGCTGTTCGGGCTACGTCAGCATGATTAGAATCTACAATCTTTTTCTAGGCTTTTTCACGCCTTATTAATCTAGCTAGGATTGTGATGAGCTGTATGAAATGCCCTGCCCATTAATTCACGGGCAAACCCACATTGTCTAACTGATAGCCATCTGTAAATATAAACATCTTTATCCATTGTGTAAACTTTTCTGTATTTTTATATGGAGTTTGGAAAGAGAATCGTTAGAATGGAATCGAGGACTTAATTTTTGTTCTTTATGCTTTCCTTTGGGTGGTATTTTGATTGTTGATTACCATTTTTTTTGGAATGCCTTTTGTTAAGAACGACGTATAGGAATATGAAGTAAAGAATTAAGCCACAGAGGAGACACACGATTTAACGTGGAAAACCCCTCCGATGTGAAGGGGAAAAACCACGGGCACCAGCCAGCAACAATCTCACTATCTCAAGAGTTTTGGGTTACACGCCTATGGCGGCTTACAAGAGAATCAAGTCTCCATGAAACCCTAGCAAGGGTATATATACGCTCAGGCCCAAGCCTCCGGCGACGGGCCTCCGCTTCGCTCCGTCAGAAGCCCGGCCTATATCCTGGAGTGAATTTGGAACAACTCCAACAAACTCCACCTTGAGACAAATTCATCTTGTATTATAAATCAACCCTTCATCCTGAACATAACAAAGATAGAAAACCACTGGTGCCAACAATAGTCTCTTGGACTATCCAATTAAACCAACTAAGCTTGAGCACAGCTCAAACTTAGCAACAGGAACAGGCTTTGTCATCATATCAGCAGGATTATCATGAGTACTAATCTTGCATACCTTCTTCAATCACATCACGCACAAAATAATACTTGATATCTATGTGCTTAGTTCTCTCATGGAACATCTGATCTTTAGTGAGGTAAATTGCACTTTGACTGTCACAGTGCAAACTTATGCAAGATTCAACTCCACAAAGCTCAGCGTACAAACCTTTCAGCCAAATTAATTCTTTGCACGCTTCACAAATAGCCATATATTCTGCTTCAGTAGTAGACAAAGCAACAACTGACTGTAAAGTAGCCCTCCAACTCACAGCACAACTGCCAACAGTAAACACATAACCTGTAAGTGATCTTCGCCTGTCCAGATCAGCAGCATAATCAGAATCCACATAGCCAATAACACCCTTATCAGTTCTTCCAAACTTTAAACAGGAATCTGCTGTGCCTCTGAGGTACCTGAAAATCCACTGAACTGCCCTCTAATGTTCTTTGCCAGGATTAGACATATATCTACTAACAAGACTCATAGCATATGACAAATCTGGACGAGAGCAAACCATGGCATACATCAAAGACCCAACAGCACTATAATAAGGAACCCTTGACATGTATTCAATCTCTGCATCTGTACTAGGACACTGAGCAGTTGACAACTTAAAGTGAGATGCAATAGGGGTACTAACAGCCTTAGCATTTTGCATGTTGAAACGCTGAAGAACTTTCTTGATATAATTTTGTTGACTAAGAAATAGCAAACCAGATTTTCTGTCTCTACTAATTTCCATACCAAGAATTTTCTTAGCACTACCAAGATCTTTCATATCAAAACCACTACTCAACGCTCCGTCAGAAGCCCGGCCTATATCCTGGAGTGAATTTGGAACAACTCCAACACCTTTGAATACCATACTCCTATGGGGAAAATAGTCTGACAAAATCAATAACAGACGATTTAATTCATGTGTTTATTGTTTGTTATATTAGAAATAGCATAGTTCAGATAAAAGGCAACTTGTACCGACTGCAGCAAGAAATGATCATGGACATATTGTGACCACCAACCATGCATGGTCACATCGAATATCATTTTGGTTTTCTTGGAAGTTGAGGCATCCAGGAAACCCTACTTAACTTGAATCTAGTATGATTCTTGTGTAGTTGTGTTGACTGGGAGCACCAAGTTAAAACTAGAAACTAACTTTCAACACATATGCATATATCTGAGGTGCCTTATTTAGACCCTTGTTTGTTTGTGTGATGTAACTAAATAAATTCTTCTGTTTTCTTCTAACACTGTTTCCTTCAAGTATTGCTTACCACTACATAAAAGTATTATGGTTTTCCTAGTGATAGGATGTTTACATATGAATATACTCTCATACCATGTGCAATTGCATAAATGATGATCATCATTACTATTATTGTTTCATAGGGCTATGGGCCAGAGTCGACTGAGGAAAAGCAGAGGCTTTATACGCTTCTAAGAGGTCTAAATTTTAACGGAGAGTCTGCACCCACATCAATGTCTGAGCCTTACACGCCAACGGCTCAGAGCTTTGGTGGTGCGAACCCTGTTGAGGGGTTTTATTCACCCAAACTTAGAGGGGAACTTGGTGCTAGACTTCTAGACCTTCATGCTATGGATGATACTGAGCTTCTGTCAGAGGTATGCCTTGTAAACATTCGCGATTGATCTATGCGCGAAAACAATATTTCATATTGATTCCTGAAGTGGCTTCATTCAGTCTACTTTAAGCTTATTATTTTTCTGTTGGCAGGATGTAGCATCGGAACCATTTGGGCCATCACCTTTTATGCCAAAGGATATCGATGATGATGATGAGGATGTGATATCAGGGAGTCAACAAGCCCCAGTAGATAATTATGGTGTGGTGACCAGTGAAAAAGAGAGCACTGCTAGAGAAAATAATGTATCAAAGATTAAAGTAGTGGTATGTTAATCTTGTTCAAGTCAGTGATATGCTTGAATCTGGTTAATACTTGACATACCTGACTTAGTTCTTCACATTTTCAGGTAAGGAAAAGACCTTTGAACAGAAAGGAGCTATCTCGTAAGGAAGAAGACATCATAGCTGTGCAGGATTCATCATGTTTGACAGTCTACGAGCCTAAGCTGAAGGTATCTATGACTCATCTTCAGGAAGTTTTGTTGTAATTATATAAAGCTACAACCATTTCTTTAGATTCTTTTCATGGTTCTGGAAATCAATCATTTTACACTTAAATGTCTATTTGATGCATTAGATGGTCAACGTAGGTAGAGATACTCCTTTAACTCTTTTATGGTGGTACTTCATGGCCATGAACAATGTACTCGTGTGCTTACCGTGTTACTTTCTTGCTGCTAGTCATATAACTATGTATCAAAACCTGGAATACTGATACTATTCCATGCTTACCATGCTAGATAGCTACCATATGGGTACTGTAGATATGAAGCTTTCCAGTGTTGTGTGTATATATTTGTGTTGGGGCGTGCCTGTTCCTTGGAATGGGCAGGAAGAGTTTGCGACCATTTTGGTTTAATATGTTCTAATTTGGTGGTAACTTAATGTCTCCTGTTGACTATCATGTTGGGTTTAACATTGCTGCTATACATTCCTGAGCTTATTAATGAACCTATGCAGTGAACCTGTGGTGCTTAAAAGAATCCTTTAGAATGTTTATCGAGAAAAAAAGCATCAAAACTAACTGAAATTCTGCTTGTTTTCCTTCACAGCTATATATATATATGTTTTCCAAAACAGCTCTAAAATAATTCTGAAATGTTGTAGGATAAACTTGAATTCATAATCTTAAGATTTCACGAGTACTTCTTTGGACCTGTTTTTCCTACTTTTATGATGTCTGCTAACATATTCTTTCCACTGAAAGGTGGATCTGACAGCCTATGTGGAGAAGCATGAATTTTGTTTCGATGCTGTCCTCGACGAACATGTTTCCAATGATGAGGTGTTGCTCTTTCTTATCTGTTTTTTCTCTCGCACAAGGAGGAGAGTGTAAGATCAAAATAATTATCATTTAATTTACAGTTAACCTTATGGAATTTTCTGGACAGGTTTACTGTAAAACAGTTGAGCCCATAATTTGAATTATATTTCAGAAAACAAAAGCAACATGCTTTGCTTATGGCCAAACAGGTTAGATAATACATTCTGTTATTACAGGGTTATCAATATACTCCATCCGTTCCAAATTATAAGACGCTTTGACTTTTTTGGTACATCCATTTTGCAGCAAAATGGATGTACCAAAAAAGTCAAAGCGTCTTATAATTTGGAACGGAGGGAGTATATTTTTATGCATAATTGCATTGTGGTTTCTTATAGTTTCTGTTGACCTACCATCTGTCGAATTCATGAACAGGCAGTGGCAAGACATACACAATGCAGCCTCTGCCTCTGAGAGCTGCACAAGATATGGTTCGTCTATTGCACCAACCTGTCTATCGGAATCAGAATTTTTAGTTGTGGCTTAGCTATTTTGAAATATATGGTGGGAAACTCTTTGATCTTCTATCTGACAGAAGGTTAGTTTTTGGATTTTCTTTTTTTTGGTTACGTGACCTGCTTAAATATTTAAAAATGGCATACGTTTTTACCTTCATGATTCTGATGTATTGAATACCACACTATCACATTGTCTTTTTTCCTTCTTCCTGGTTGTGTGTGGGTGAACTTGTGCATGTGTGTGCTTGTTGCTCGTATTCATGATCTCTGGTGCGACCGTGCGAGTGTTGAAGCATGCTCTACTTCAAAGTATCTATTCTTCATCTATACGTAGTCTATTGTTAGCCTTGAACCATTATTTGTTTGGATGAGAAATCCATGTTTTCGGATATTAGGCCGAAATGCCGCTTGATGCTTTGTAAAACAACATCATTGTAGATTTTTGAAACGCTGTTAAAGTTCCCTTTGACGTAACCTACATTTTTCATCATTTACTGAAAGGAAATATTTATGTCTGAAACAATGGCACTTCCTTTTGGATTTTGAAGATTTAACTTATTGTTTGAAATATGGGCCTAGAAATTGTTTTTGGGATGTTCTGTCCAGCTTATTTTACCTGAACTGAAATGTTCTATCCTTTGTTTTATAGGCAACTACTGATGAGGGAAGATGGCAAGAAACAAGTTTGCATTGTTGGTCTACAGGAATTTGAGGTTTCTGACGTTCAGATCGTCAAGGAATATATTGAAAGAGGAAATGCAGCCAGGAGCACAGGGTCAACAGGGGCCAATGAGGAGTCATCAAGGTCACATGCTATTCTGCAACTTGCTGTGAAGAAGCACATCATTGTAAAAGATACCAGGAGACAGAGAGATCGTGATGCTAATGAAGCTAAAAATACAAAGGCTGTGGGGAAAATATCATTTATTGATCTTGCTGGAAGTGAGCGTGGTGCTGATACTACCGACAATGATAGACAGACAAGGTGTTGGTTATTTCTCTATAGAATTGCACTCCTTTATTGATTTGTCAAGCTCCTTTGCCATCTCACTTATTTTAACCATCAACTTGTTATCATATATCAGGATTGAGGGAGCAGAGATAAATAAAAGTCTGTTAGCTCTCAAGGAATGGATTCGAGCTCTTGATAATGATCAGATACACATTCCTTTCAGAGGAAGCAAGCTTACAGAGGTTCTTCGTGACTCATTTGTTGGTAACTCTAGGACAGTGATGATTTCTTGCATTTCTCCAAACGCAGGTTCATGTGAACACACACTAAATACCTTGAGATACGCTGATAGGTAACAATGCTATATCCACGTGATATACATGATTTGTTTGTTTCAAAAATGCTTCCTGTCATTAACTTGAATTAAATAATAACACGGTCAAAAGTCTCTCAAAGGGGGGAAACACAAGAAAAGAGCAGTCCACAGGACCAACTACCACTTCTAGCCAGGAGTCTTCGTCAGCTCCATCATATCCATTGCCTGCTGAAGCTGAAGAAATTCCTAATCAGATTCAAGAGAAGAGACCAGTTGATACTTACCGGAAGGGCACTGAAAATTTGATCTCCAACGCTTCTGTGGAGCCTGACAGAAATTCCTTTAGTATGATTCCAAGTTATTCTTATAGAGGGAGAGAAGAAAACGGCGCAGCATCTGGTAATGACAGGGAGAGGTATGATTTGAAGTCCAGCCAAACTGCTTACACTAGTAAGGCACAGTTCGTTCAGAATTCAGCAAACACACAGGAGGAGGAGAAAGTCACAAAAGTCTCACCTCCTCGGAGAAAGGCTTATAGAGAAGACAAATCTGATAGGCAGAGCAATTACATGAAAAAGGATAATGGTCCTGAGACAGGTCGGGCTGGGTATAAGATGCAGCAGGCAAAGCAGCTGCAACAGCAGCAAAGGCCAGCATCTGCTTCAGATGCATCAAGGCAATCTGAAAAGGAAAGTTCTTGTGATGATGTAGAAATTGATGCAATTCTTGAGGTAAAGACAATTCATGAAAATGCTGTGTGATTTTATCCTGCATCGAGATGTGTTGCTAAGCTTTCTTTTGTATGTTAGGAAGAGGAGGCCCTCATCGCAGCTCACAGGAAGGAAATCGAGAATACTATGGAGATCGTGCGGGAAGTAAGTTTTAATCTACTGAATAATGTCCATGATAATGTTCTTAGATTGACAGCTGTATACATACAATAAGTCATCTTACTGTATACTACCACCTTGATTTCAGAATGTATGGCGAATTAGAATTTGAAAAAGCCAGACTGTAAGCTTTGATCATCAATTAGTTAAAATCTATCTATGTTTACTTGTTTAGTGGACAAAAAGATATATCAATAGATTTGTACTCCATGCCAAAACCGATGCGAATAGTGCTTAGTCAAATGATTTGAAGTTTGACCAAATTTATATAAAAAGATGCTAATATTATCATACTAATTAAGTATCATTAGAAGCGTCATAAAAATAATATTTTTAATATTTTCTATGAACTCCGTCAAACTTAAGATAGTTTGACTTTGACCAGACCTAGAATTGTATCCTTTTTGGGATGGAGGTAGTATTTCACATGCCTTTTAGTAACATAGTTTTGTAGTAATTGATATTATATTGTAAGAGAATCAATGGACAAATCGTACCTTGATATATTCTTTTAATTATATAATACGCCTTATTATAATGATATTTGTGTGTTCACAGGAAGAAATGTGATTAGGTAGTACACATATATGCACATACATGTCCAGTTATCATAAAGAGGGGACCATATATTTTGTGAATTAATGTTAAGCTGTCTATTTGCTTTTGACTTCCTTGTTTGTACTTTTGTTTTAAGGTCACTGGTTGATAATACCTCTATTTCACAGCACTGTTCATTTTGCCCTGCTGCTTAAACACATGCTTTATTTTTCTCAGGAGATGAACCTTTTGGCAGAAGTTGATCAACCAGGTAGCCTGATTGACAACTATGTGACCCAACTGAGCTTCTTGCTGTCACGCAAGGGTGCAGGTTTGGTCAGCCTCCAAGCACGCTTGGCACGGTTCCAGCACCGCCTCAAAGAGCAAGAGATCCTTAGCCGCAAGAAACCTTCCAGATAGTATGATTAGCAATGGCTCTGGCCTTTTGCCTGGTAATCTGATTGCTTGGAGCTCAGTTGTGGTCTCAGTTGTTTTTTACCTGTGCGCTCCAGTAAATGCTAGTCCCAAGCAAGGTAGTGATAGAAGACACATGGGAGTGGCTTAGGGCGGTCTTGATGTTGAGGCCGTGGTCCTGGTTGATATCACCTGCACACTTTGGGTTTGTCAGGGTTGATAACCAGTTTGGTAATAGTCCTTTTTGCAGTGGGGCTGCTTGGGTGTGCTTTTTTTGGCGGATGTATGGCTTGCCCACTTTGCCTCTTTCTTTTCCCCATTTTGTACGAGGAATTGGAACTGTTGTTTGCATATATCAGTGGGTCTGATTTTCGCCGTGGGGTCTTTGTGGAAACTGATACATTGTTGTATATTCATTACTGATATTATTTGCACTGAGGAAGGAAAGGATGTGTGAATGGTGAAGCCCTTGAAATGGCCTTTTCCCCATTTCTTTTGAGCGAAAACAAGGAACACCAACTGTCGTATATAAGTAACTTCCCCATTTGTAACAGTCAGCATTCTCTGAGACTGACCTTTTCTTATGATTTTTTTTATGGACAAACTCCAAATGTTTAGAAGGGCACTCATTTGTCTCCAACATGAGGTATAAATCAGGTCGAAACTCATGGGTTTTTTCGTGGTCCTAAGCTTCAATAGGTTTAGGGTCTTTTGGTTAGCAGTGGTCATGGAGGTCCTAAGCATCAATAGGTTTAGGTTGAATCTAATGAATTTGATGTTAGCTTGAAGATATACCATCTACTTATTTAAAGATAAACAAGATCATCGTTACAAATTATGAAAATTGATAATTACTCAGGAATGATGATAGTGCGTTTAGAGGACTAAATAACAAAAAATATTTTGAAATTCTCATTTCCCTCTGTATTTTTTCTTTAGCTGAATGCTTTTATCATAATTATTTTAGTAAGTCATGATATGCAAACTAACTCACATATATATGTTCTATATACTATATTATCCAAGGACAATTTTCTCCACTTGAAACGAGTTTTTACAATGCATGTCGAAATCTCACATGATTCACCAAACGAGAGTATTGCAATTGCAATTCAACCTAAGCCAACTTGACTGGAGAATTGGGTAGGCAGATACTCAGCATTGTACCCAAGGTCTTTGTATATAATACAATAAGATAAGAAAATACATTGATCACTATCCAATTATGTTTTTTGAATAAACAAGAAGAGAGATGGGGAGGGAAATGTCTCACCCACTAGCAACGTGCATATTTATTACAAATAAGGAAGTCCTCAATGACTTGAAAACACTAGTCTCAGATATATAGATCTCAGGGAGATCTGACGATGGATGGTGCACACATAACTGGATGAGTGCATAAAAAAACAGTTCCATTTGACTGAATATGTGTCTAGAGGCCAAGCAAAATATTTAACTCAATCTATCATCGTAGGCCAAGCAAGCATTGCCATGTCAACTCATCGGCTGATCAGACACTCGGTTGGCTATCACCACCGCTGCTGCTAACATTACTAGGTGGACGTTGTTCTGAGGAGGTGTCGCTCCCCACTTGTCCGTCGTCTGTATCCAACGGCTCCAGCACATAAACTGCACCATCGCTCATGCCCACTGCAATCTGGTTAGGCTTCCAAGGATGTGTTGCGATGACCGTGGGATAGACAGTTTCACCAACGCTGGAAACCAGAGAGGCAACGAAAACAAGATGTTTGTTACCAGAATTGAAAGTACCACTCAAACAAAAAAACAGAAACTGCTTGAAACTCCACATACCTGGATATTGAAGATGGTACATAGGCAGAGGGTGCTATCCAGCACTGTAGCGTAAGAGATTCTGCCTCGAATATTCCAATTGCACCATCACGAAATCCAGCATAGACCAACAAACAATCAAGTGAGTATACCGCACTTGAAATTGGAGCAGGGAGTGCATCTCTTGGGTACCACTGCATTATCAAGTTATGGAAGGTCAAATATCAATGTGTAATGTGCTTATTACAATGCGTCGATACGATTAGGAGCATTCGACAAGCATGATGTAAATCATGTAATATGTTAGTACTCTAACTCAATAGACAAGACAACATATGATTACTAAGAGATGCAAATATATTGTTATGAAAATGTTGTGAATGACTTACCAAGCAGAAGCATTCCAATTGCCAATGATAGATCGCCAACTGACTCTCATGAACTACTAAAAGATGCATTTCACCATAGCAAAACTGCACCATTGTATCACCAACTAAAGCACCGGAACCATTAGATGGATGTTTGATGTATCTTGATTTCTTCTTCTCCCAACCATCAATGCTCCAAACACATAGCTGCAAATTTCATTTCATTGCAAAAAACAAGAAAAGAATGATTCAGAAAGAAACAATACTGTATTTTTAGATATTATACCTTTAGAAAGTGGAGTGTATTTATAGATCTTTATATATTTTAGAAAATGGACTAATGGATGGTATGAAATGCGACTAACATAATGTCGGGGGAGCATACCCCGGTTACCCCACAACGCAGCTTACGCCGGAGGAAAGCGCACTTCGGGTGGCCCAGTAGGCCACGACCCATCATCCGTGTAGCGCCTCGACCACTCGCTCCCCCCGACCACGCAATCATGTCGGGATACGAGGCATGACCTCGACCACCCCGGGCCTCGGCTGACCGGCAATGGATAAGACCGGGGGAGGTTGGCACATTCAATGCGCCTGTCGCAACGAGACGTGCACGCACCGCACATCCACTCAGACCAAAAGGACGACGACCACCCAACGGACCGCGGGGCCTTAGGATGCATCGACCACCCTTCGGACCATAGGGTCTTGGAGTGAGGCATCACCCCTCGGACCGCTCCCCCCACCAATTCAAAAGGCCACTCCATGGCCAGGCGATGTCAGGATATGGCACGGGACCGCTCAAACACGACTCGATGGGTAGGTGTACGGCCACGCTTGCCATAGAGCACGGTTCTCACATCCAGGGACTTGACTCCTCGGAACTGGCCAAACAAGTTGACCCCCGACCACCTACGTGTGGTCGGGGACGATGCCTCGCTGCCCCCTTCATGATCAAGAGGGCGGCCGGTCAATAAAGGATGGCAGCCATAGACTCAAACTAGCGCACGACGCCCCCCAGGGGAAGTAGGCGCAAGGACAAAGGCCACGACTCGCACTATGCGCCCACATCCCACAGGACTACAAGAGGACAGCCATGACCTGCACTGTGCCGCTATGGCGCACCATACCTCGATGTGGAGAACAGGAACCCGTGATGACATCCGAGCATGCAACATAAGCTGGGACAAGACACAGAGGGCCCACATAACATTTGACTGTATTTAATTCAGCATCCCTTAAATTTATAAGCAAAAACAAAATCGCTAGTCCTAATTTTGATATATATTAGAATTCACACCTGAGCATCAGCACCTGAAGATACAAGCACCTCCATTGATTGCGAAAATGCTAGTCCAGTTATCTTTTTGTGATGACCCGTGAGCACAGTTGTAACCTGTGCAATTCGATTAAGATAAGTTGATATTTTGGCACGTTGATGTTAAATATAAACTAAATGGTAATTAGTACACTAAGCATAATATTTCACATAGGAAGAATCCAGTATCATTAAAAATTCTCAAATTTTTAAATGTCGAGCTAACAACATATGTATGGTTTATGAAGGTTTTTTGGGTCATATATCACGAGGTACTTACTACTCTATGTAATATGTGTACCTTGTGGTAGTATCTGCTCAAAGTGCGCAAAAAGTACATAATTTGTTATGTCAAAAAGAACATATACAAAACAACATCTACAATCTTATGATATCCTAATACATAAGTAAAATATAAGGGGATATATAAAACGAGAGCATATTATTTTACAATGGGTACACTAATGCATTTCCAGTGAGAACTATATATAATAAGTTTTGCCAATCCTATGAGATTCATGCAAACAGGGGATGACATATTCATGTTCAATACTCACTTCGTCTGTACGGACATTGTAGATTTGAACGGAAGAGTCCTCCCTTCCAATAGCTATGATGTTATTGTCTGGCGGGTAGAATGCAAGGAAAGTTGCAGCAGGTGGAGGTGCCATGAAAGTAGTCATGACCTATATATGAGAGATTGCACAAGATCAGTGAAGCCAAAGAAAGGCCATGGTGCAACTACGAAATAAAAATTATTTTACGGAAGTTGTCATGCATGATTTGTAAGAGATCAATCATGGAATTAACTACTTATTGTTATAGACAACTAAAGAAGACATACCTCGAATGTCATCATTTTGAACAATGAGACTTTGCCACCAGAAGCAGAAATTAGATACCTGCCATTTTTGGATAGTGCAGTGCAGGCTGTTGCTTCTTTAGGGTCATTGCCATCAATGGTGTCGTTTGTCATTGGAATGCCATTTTCCGGTTGCCATAGTACAGGTGGAACAGATTTGGACGACTAACGAAAAGTAATGATGGATGGTTTTTAGAAAACAACCAAACAGAACTACAGTGTTGAAATCTTAAGCTAGTGGTCCTATCTAACCTTGCCACGTGGATTCTTGTCCCTGTGCTCCCATTTCCACAGCTTATGAACAGCATTGGAGCTGAGAGCCAAAAGTGCCACCCCATTATCTGTGTACAACAAGCGCATAACCTAAGAAGAAAACAAATAAAACACAATGCTTATCAGAATTATATATTGTTCTGAATATGAACATAACAGTCTTAAATTCTACCGAATTGTTCGGTGTGTGCTATGTCATGAAAATCATAAGCACACGAACAGATACTGATGTGTGATATTCCTTTCATTAATTTAAATGGAAGATGTACATGCAAACGTTGCTGAACATACTTTGCTTGAAGATGCGGTCGAATCTGGCATACGCAGTATTTGAATATTTACTGAGCCAACGATGTCGTCCGCCAACTTCCAGGCCTTGGTTACTAACTCAGGGGCTTTGCTCATTTCCATACATGCCTAACATTTGTTCGACACGGTTAGCAAATAAATACAAATATATTGAACTACGAGGAAAAAGAAAAAAAAAGCACGTGCACACTCGACTGGCCACTCATGAATTCCCTGTCATCATCATAGAAACACAACATACACATTCCAACCAAAACAAAGATACAAGCTTTCTTTTAAAAAAACAAAGACAGTATTCCCTTTTTGAGGATGAGTCGGCTCCCCTAGGGTTGGCGAACCCTGGCGGCCGCCCCCCCCCCCCCCCCCCCCCCGCCGCTGCCGCCGACCGCCATCTCGGCGCCAGCGGTCCCCTCCCCCGCCTGTCCCCCCTCCCCTACTCCATCCTCGAGCTCCACAAGTCCAGCCAGCGACGCAGGCCCGCGTCGCCCCCAACCCACCACCGCCGCCGGCAGTGGTCCCCTCCCCTTCCGGCGAACCCGGTCCCACCAGCCGGATTTGATGCAAGTCGCGGGCGCGGACGTCGAGGCTGCACGGCCGCCGCCTCTGCCCGCGGGGTTGCGCCGCCACCGCAGGGGACGGCTTCCCCCACCACCCTGCATCCGCGCACCCCTCCTCTCCTCTCCTGTGTGTGGGCGCGCGTGAGCACGTGGCACAGCCGCCGACGCCACCCGCGTCGGGCCCCTTCGTTGGTGTCCCACTGCACGGCCAACCCCAACCTCACCGCGCCTGCGCCCCGTCATCGCCACCGCGGGCCGCCTCCCTGGTGATGGCGGGCGCCTCCGATGGGAGCCTCCTTGGACCGGTGGACCCCACCAACGCGGGAGCCGGTGCTGGAGTGCCCTGTCCGCCCCAGCTGCCACCGACGCCGGGCCCCACCACCGTGGCCACCGTGGCCGGTGCTGGGATGCCGCCTCCAACGCCAACGACGCCGCACCCTCCCACCACAGCCACCTTCGGCGCTGGAGCACCTCTGTGGACTCCCTCCCCGTCCACACCGCTAACGGCGCCGGGCCTCTACGCCACGGCCACCACCTCCAACTGCAGCTCCATTGAGCCCGGCCCATGGGATCTGTCTCTGGAGCACCTCCATAGATTCCCTCTGCGTCCCCGCCGCCGCCGATGCTGGGCTCCACGCTCTCACCGGCCGTGGCTCCGTTCTACCCATCTTCGGGAGGGCGTACGAAGCGCCATCGATGGGCTGACGACCATGGCGACGAGTCCGACGACGACCGCCCCACAACCTACCTAGAGGCCGCTCGTCGCCCTGCGAAGCCAGCCGCAGCGTCCCTCGCGCGCATCCAGACTCGTTCAGTCGTGGTTCTAGGGCACGGCGGAGCGGACGCTAGACAGGGACCAGTACGATGGCGGAGGAAGCGTAGCTGGCCATGCCCCCAACTAGTGCACGACTTGTCTGCTTAGCCAGTGGATGGTCGGGTCCCTGCCCGCCAATGCCTCGGCGCCCGCAGATGGGTCTTTGCCCCCAACGCCGACGGGTGGCGGGAGATCCTACCCCGACAGGAAGCGGGACCTGCGGCTGCCTTAGCTGAGCCTCGCCACTGCCCAGGTCTGCGCGGATCGGCTCGGAAGACCCTAGCATAGCTCCACGACAGATGTTTCAACTACCTCTTCGACTCGCATCGAGTAGCGACCTGCCGATTGTCACGTCGTTGCCTGCGCTGCCAAGGATTCCGCCACCTCGCGAGGGACTGCAAGCGATCCAAGTTGGCGCCGAAGGATGGTGGCCTACCTCGCCGCTCAACTCATGTCGATAACATACCGGCCTCCCAGCACGCACCTATCGGCAGTCCACCGACCTTGGATGAGACCGCGCAGGGAGTCATGGGGTGTGCCGATGGCAACCGTCGATGCTGGAAAAGATGCTGGCGGCGCAGGGGTGTCCCAGCGACGGACATCAGCATGGGCGCGCCTACCGACTACGCCACTGCTTCGACTGTCGCACGCAGCTTCCTCGAGCCAGATCCGCTGGCGGAGGCGATGTCCGAGGGCGCAGGGCCTCCCGTTTGGCTCGTCTCGGTCGACCCGATGCTGGACGAGCTTGCCGCCTCGCTCGTCGCGAGCCGACCAGCGATCACACCAATGCCTGGGTGCCTGCATGCTGCGGCAACCGTCTCTCAGGAGGTTCAAGCTTCGGTGGTGGACACCAGTTCTCCGACAATGGGTCCCCGGTGCATGACGGACCTGCCTCCATTGTCGCCTGTGCAGGGCATGCCTCCACAGATGGAGCAGCCCATTGTCGTGGGTGCTGTGGCACCAAGGGACGACAGTGAGGTCTGCACACCTGGGTTCGAGCCGGCCAAGCACATGGCGGGTACTTCTACGTCGACGTTGGACAGCCATTCATACGGCCAAGCCACACCCGACCCTTCTACGCCGACGAAGGACGTCCAGCTGGATAGCCAAGCCACGCCCGACCCCAACGATGCGACGCCCACGCCACGCGAGGCCGCTCTGCATCTCGCACGGTTTATTGAGGAGGTGCAGCTCAAGCGAAGGTCGCCCTTAATTGCCACTCCACGAAGGCATAAGGCGGCAACCAAAAGGCCCCTGTCAATCAGGAGCAGACGGATTGCCGCTCAGCCGCTGGCACACATACCGACCTCCAAGTGGGATGAGGTACTCCAACGCCAAGAGGATGGGCATCATGCCGTCGGCAGCTATAGTTCATCTGTGTCCAAGGGAACATACGATGGCATATTCGCATGGAACTTGACGTCGAGCCAAGTGGAGGCTCTGGACGAGCTGTTCCCAACGACCAACAACAGGGCTGATAGAAGAACGTTCTTCTCGGATGGCGGAGTTGGGTCGCACAACCAGCAGTGGAGATGACCAGCTCCGTAGGTCGCTGCGGTGCTCTTAGTTATGTTGTTTACCATTTATGTAATATCGAGGTTTGTAACAGTTGGCTAGGAAGGTCCGGTCATAGCTGTAAGACCACCTAGCGCGCTCATCAGAAGCGTGTCGTTTGTATGGTTAAACTCTTCTTATTAATTACAATGATACGCAAATCTTTTGCGTATTCGAAAAAAAACTGAATGCTTTTCCTTGCATTTCTAATTACGTTCCTTCAGTAGTTAGACACCACAATTCATAATGTTATGAATGAATCTGCCTTGAGCCGCGCAAACACGGCCAACCGATTTGTAGACTATGGCATTTGTGAGACAACACGGCCAACTTTGTGACATGCATGCATGGCCACTGCAATCCTGCGTGTTTGGATCGGAATCTGAGCTAGGCAGCAGATCCAGCAGCTGGTGTTCAGAATCTGAGCCAAAAGCAAACAGGCCCTACATGCAGGGGCGGACACAGCCCCCCTACCCATCTCGAAGCAGTGGAACCCCTGTGGAGCCCCCAATGAATTTTTAGGCAAAGTTCTATAGTGTAGAGGGGGCTGAGACTTAAAATCGAACAGCAGTGTTGTTCAGCCTCCCCTGAAATATTTCCTGGTTCCGCCGCTGCCTACATACATGCAAGCGAGAACAAGGCAATCGGGATATTTTTACGTTAACTATCACGGCCCACCCACCCTTACTTAATACGGAGTAACTATTTATTTAGATAATCTATGTTGCCCGGAATACTGTGTAGGAGAACCCGATTGAGCTAGGACTAATAATAATTCAAAGGAGAGGAGCTAGCTAGATTTAGTCCTGTACCACTTGAACCCCGTAGGTACTGTATGTATGATATAAACATTTTATTGTGACCATTATAAAGATAGAAAGACAGGATAGATAGGAAGTAATAGTTAATCAGAGCCAGTAGCATTTGAAAGCAAATTCAAATGTGCATGCATGATCAGTTCATCATACCTCTTGGTATCGTGAGATCATATGTTCTTCCCCTACCCTGTTGGTTAGAAGGGTGGGATGTTTTGGATGGACTGCGGCCGCGTGCTCCAACGCAGCCTCCGCTTCCTTCACATCCCAAAGACTGGCACCTCCACAGTTCACTTCGGCTTTGACTCTCTGGAGCGAACTTCTTCCGAGGTTCTGGAAGCCAAACAGCTTGTCAAAACCAAGATGCAGGTTCTCGTCTTTTAGGGACCGCACATGGACAACAAACTGAAGGGATTCAAGACTTGGCATGATAGTATTATTAGATGGTACCCTGCTCCTGTTGCACTCGCTGCCGCGCAGATCAAACCAGATAGATGGACCGAGTATCTTTAAGAATCTCAACTTGCGAAAGTACACAACACCTTTATCTGTACGAATCTTTATGCTAACTACTGACTTGGTGTCACCGGAATGCAGTTCGAGGCAACTGAGCTCTGGCAACTTGGCAAGGGTCTCCATGTCCTGGTCTTTCACAACTACCACTTGCACATCCAGATAGGAGAGGTTTGGAGCAAGCGACGAGTTAATCCACGCCGGCAGTCCAGAGAACACGAAGCAGTCCAAACGCAGCAAACGGAGATGCCGACAGTAGGAGAGCGATCCTGCCTCACTCACCCTGTACTTACTTAGAGAATAGTTTCCAATTTGAAGTTCCTGGATATTGCGCAGATGGCCCAGGGACTCCAGCAAAGCACTCTCCATGCTCTCACTCCTAACAAAAATCCTAGTCTCGAGCACCCTCAGTTCCTTCAGCAGGCCCAGCTCCTCCACAAACTGCATTATTATAGCATCTTCACCTCCACACGATATACGTAGCTCTTGCAGTGACGTGAGCTTACCGATCAAACCTGCCGGCACTATTATTGGCCAATCATCAGCTTGTAGGCTAACAAGTTGCGTCAAAAGTCCCACCTCCTCCGGCAGCTCCTCTATCAGGGAGTCCCGTAAATCCAGTGTTTGCAGAAACCTCAGATATTTTACCTCCCTAGGCAGCTCAGCGATATTGGTACTCTCTAGTCTGAGATACCTCAAGTGAAGTAAACTCCCAAGATGATTCTCCGACACATCTTTGATGCAGTCTTTGTTGAAAACAGAACATCCTACCATTTCTACTACACGTAAAGATGGGAGGCGTGGGCATAATGCACAAAAATCACACTTACTGGCAAAAATGGATCTCACTTTCTCCACAGCGATGTTAGCCAGCTGGCCAACGTTGTGCTCTTCAACACACTGTAGGGCTAACCTGCGAGAAATGCCCCCCTGAAGTTTCTGTCGCTCACCACCATTCAATACAGTGACAAAATTTTCTTCACTCGATAGTTGATGTATCAAATCAAGAACCATATCATGAACTGAGCACGCATCAACGTACCCTTTATATCGTCTCTCCTGTGCCTGGATCATGTTTCTATTTATCAACTCATTAAAGTACCTCTCCCCAAGCTCAAATAATCCTACCCCTGCTGCTGCTGCTTGTTCCTCAGAGATGAAACCTTCAGCGATCCACATCCATATCAATTTATTTTTCTCTATCATATAATCTTCTGGAAATATGCTTAGATACAACAAGCAAGCCTTTAGATGTGAAGGCAGATCATAGTAGCTAAAAGACAATATCCTTCTGGTATTATCTACGTCATCATTGCCTTTATGCCCAAAACCAATTGAGTTGTAGACCTCAGACCAGTCCTCTCCTGGTTTACTGGCCAACAAACTGGCTATTGTAATGATAGCAAGTGGCACGCCGCCACATTTCTTCAAAATTCTTTCACATGTCTCAGCCGAAAGACTATTGAAATACTTCCCTTCACCGTCATCTATTCTTGCATACAATAATTTTTCAGAGTTATCATGAGAAAGTGGCTGTATTTTGTAAGCTTCATCAGCATATGCGGCAACTTCAGAAATGCGTGTAGTGATCACAAGTCTACTTCCACAATTACTTTCTTGCAGAGCACATCTGACTAATTTCCAGGTCTTCTTGTCCCATATATCATCAATAATAATCAAACACCTACATATTCACAAGACAGTACAAGAAATGGTAAATAAATATACGAGACATCATTTATAGTTTTTTTATTCGTATATCACCATTTCGGTTATGTTCCTTTCATCATTTTCCTTTATTAAAATAAATAAGATATAAAGAACCAATAATTGTGCAGCTACATAATCTAAAAGCGGCTATAATTATTGTTAGCAGTGAGCCAGTGATGAGTAGCAATGATTAATGAATCGGTGATCATATTAGCTCGTACCTCTTTTTCTTGACGAATTCGTTGAGTTTGCCCATGAGCTGATTTTCATCCAAACCCATTAATTTGGGACGAGTGTAAGTTTGCTCATCAAGGGCTATGAGAATGTCTCCAAAGACTTTCTTGATGTCAGGATTCTGACCCACTGGAACAAAAGCCCGGCACTCGAAGCGCGGTTTGAGATGGTCATAGACAGCTTTGGCAAGAGTGGTCTTGCCTAGCCCTCCAAATCCAACGATAGAGAGGATCTTCATCTTTGTAGTACTAGACAGATCCACGTCGCCATCCCCTAGGGACAGCATATTTATGAGCTCGTCCCTTGGTCCCTCAATGCCAACAAGCTCCGTCGCCCTTTTGTATAGATTCAGGATGCGAGGGTCGATGGTGTTTGCAGCTACAGGGCTGGCGACAATGCTGTCAAGTGTGTACCTGCCTCGCCTTGTTGCCACCTCCTCAAGCTTCTCTTTGATGTCATCTATTAGGCTAGAGATTTTGTGGCGAGCCTTGCTCTTCTTGAACAGCCTGCCCACCCTTTTCAAGAGGCGCAGGAGCATGTGTGGCTCAGTAGCCTCATTAGGGTCTTCAACGCGCACCAGGAATGTGTCGACGATGTCCTCCATATCGTAGGATGCCTCCCTGACTTCACTCGCCCAGAGCCTGACCAGCTCGTCGAGCTGGTCCGGTGGAACATCGCCGATCTTGCGGAGGACGGCGTGCACCACCGTGAGCTCCCGTGAGAGAGACTCGATCTTCTTCTTCACGCCTTTCTGGAGGCCGTACTCCTCCTTGAGCAGCTCACCCAGCTTGGGGAGCAGGCTCCCCATCGCCCCCGCCACCAGCTCCATGGACTGCAAGCTCTCGGTGTGGGTGCCGCCTGCGGACAGCAGCTTGCATTAGTGGTAGTAGTAACTAGTAAGCGGGGCTGATTTTTGTGTAGGAAAAACAAGGTGAAGGTGGGCTCACCCAGATTCACCGCCTGTTCTTGGTCTGAGCCCCGTAGCTGGAGCCGCGCAGCAGCTGGATCTTCAGTTCACGCCCCTCGCAACGGTGGCTTCAAATTAATTAAAAGAGAAATGTATACAATTACTGTTCCGTGTTCTTGAGATTGGAGCAAGCTGAAAAGCCCGCGGGCCAAGATAATTAAAAATAGTAACCAGAGACAGAGACAGAGAGAGAGAGCAGGCAGGCAACTTTTTCCAGTTGACAAGAGAAAAGGTGACTTTTCATTTTTCAATTGTTTGATTAACGTGTGCGTGTGTGTCACGCAGAGCTAGGAAGTTGCGCAGAAAAACAGCTCTGCTGCTTCGTAAAGATGAGCTTGTCATTTTTCAATTGTTTGATTAAGGTGTGTGTCATCGAATGTTTGCATGGAGTATTAAATATATACTAATTACGAAACTAATTATATAGTTTACGACTAATTTGTGAGACAAATCTTTTAAATCTAATTAGTTCATGATTTGACAAGGTGGTGCTACCGTAAACATATGCTAATGATGGATTAATTAGACTTAAAAAATTCGTCTCGTGGAGTACTGACGGATTATGTAATTTATTTTTTTATTAGTATCCGAACATTCTATACAATATCCTTCCGACACATTTTCTAAATTTTAGTCACCGAGCCGGGAAGTTGCGCAGAAAAAACAGCTCTGCTGCTTCGTGTTTGATGTGTCGGTAGTAAACTACTCTGGCCCGGCTCTCGATAGATGTCGTATTTTTTCTCGGGCTGGAGGTGACCACAATTTTTTTTCCCGCCGGTTTAATTTAGATATACAAACCAGCTCATCAGTACCGCCGTCCAAACCGGATGTAGTTGTGATGCCCGAAAACACTAGGCGCCACCATTGACCAGCTGCGCTGCGAAGGACCCAGCCGAGCGTCCATCAGGTTGCATCAACGGCAGTGATGATGTGCTACATGGCAGCTCATCTACATCACACATGCATAAAATTTATTTCCTGTGTCATCGAGAACGGAAAAAAGTACGGTCCAGCAGGACGGTAGTGGTGCAACAACCATGGGCACCACCACTCGGAACCATGCCACTACCATTTTACAAGCCCAAGCCCACAAGAGGACCCAGCCAACGGGCCACGCAGGTCGGGTCGAGTTGGGATGCCCAACACGTGTGTGAGCGGTGCGGAGTGGCTGTGAGCTGTGTCTGCGTGCACGTATCCGGGCAAGGCCGGTGTAAGAGGGATATATATTAGCCAAGTGTGAGGAGAGAAGAGGGTAAGAAGAATATCATAACAAACTCCTCCAACTATCGTAATCCTGTCCTCGCTCGAATCCTCTCTATTCTACTCTTCCCATCCGATCCCCAATTCTCCACTCCTATCTCCCTTGCTAACATACTACCAGCGGAACGCGATGGAACACGTGAACCACGCAAGCGGCATCGTCGGCCCATCCCAAAGCTCACTGGACCTAACAGGAATATGATTCTCGTGATCTAAAATACAGTGGTGGAGTTTAATTAGGACAAAAAGGTTCATTCCCCCTAAAGGCTCCTTTGGATACCGCCAGTATTCCGGCCTCATCCACGGGTGGAGAGAGCCCCGTGTATCTGCTCCTCCTCCGAGCACAGGTGCCCGTTTGGAAGCAATCATGGGTGGAATAACCCTGGTCGATTCCTCCCCATCCCCGTCCATCTATGGGGAAATAAAAAAACGCCTCCTGTCCCGTGACAATTTCTCCACGTCGCTCGCTTCTGTTTCTTTGTCGTTGCGGCTTCGTCCCCATCTGCTCGGCGGCCGCCCGCCGTCTGATCTACTCCCGCCTGCACCTCCCCATCTGCTTGGCAGACAACTTTTCCTGTTGACGATAAGAGAAAAGGTGAGCTTTTCATTTTTCAATTGCTTGATTAACGCGTGTGTGTGTCACGCAGAGCTAGGAAGTTACACACAAGAGAGAAAAAGAAAAACAACTCTGCTTCCTCTGTGATGTGTCGGTAGTAATTTATAGGAGCTCTTTTTATCTCTTCTATCTTCTTCTCTCACAGAGCCAGTGGGAGCAGGTGAAGCCTCTGTGAGAGAAGGAGAGAGGAGAAATAAAAAAAAGTTTCTATAAATAGTATATGAACAATAAATACATCAGAGAAGCTAGAGCTCTGCTACCAAACGAGGCCATACCTTCCGACACGAAAAAAGATGGTTGCAGCCACGTAGACGGTAGACATCACACACATGGGCGTAGGGGTCAAAGAAAAAAAGGGCATTCGCTGCCGGCCCTTCGTGGCCAAGTCCAACTCCAAAGGTCCCCTTCTCAAATGTCAGATCTCTCATCATCTCCCATACATTAAGCAGGTGCAATGCATCCAGTCCCCCTGTCGCTGTCACCAAGGATTGCCCTAATCCACCCACTAAAAAAACAATTTATTCCTTAATTATTTATTCCCTATGGCAGATGGTTGCCCTGTTTGCTTGGCTGATTAACCATGGCTGAAAATACTGTTGGTTGATTTGTTGTGAGAGAAAAATATTGTTCATTGGCTAAAAAAATATGGTTTATAAGCCAAGTGAATAGGGCGTTAGATGCAAACTAGCTCGCATGCTTGATGAATGATGGCCGAAAACGCTGTGGTGGCCAAATGCTTTGGGGCAAACACTATCTCCCGGAATTGGAACAATGTTGGCGATGATGTGATAACTAGTTGTCTTTTGGCAAGAAGTACCATGCTTGGGGAGTGGCTGCAGTTTGCTGGGCCATATGGAAATCTGGTAACAAAGCTTGCTTTGAAAAAAAGAGAAATTTTACAATGTTTGGAAAAAAACATGAGTCATCCATTGGACGAGATCGAACGGTGTAAAAATAGGAGGTACCAATATGAAAGTATTTAGATGTACTAAATAAGTGGGGATAGTTACCAAATTAGGTGGTGCAAGTACCAAAATATGCGGCGCTAGGTTTATTTTTTATTTTATTATTTGTTCAGGTTATGGGTAAGTTGGTAATTTTAGCATCTTAGGAGAATCACGGACTGCTCGACCTCCATTGCTGCAGCAGGTCGTCCTTGCGCTCACGTGGCTGTCTCCTTTGCCTTTGCCGCCACAACAACCTCATTGCGCGCAGTCCACGGTAGTCACCCTGGTGGGAACAGCACATGCTCCGCCGGTGGCGCTGCAACATCTGGTTGCGTCGCCTTTCACCGTCGCCCGAGGATGCTCAGTGTCAGCGGACGGTGCCGGTATGTTGATCACCACTGTTGCGTGCTCCTGCTCAAACGGCTCGCTTGGCTTCTAACAGTAATGGCACTATGGCAGCCTACTTTAGTCCCACCGCCTGGTCCCTGCTGAGCGCTCTCGGCCGTGGCGCTGTCCGATGCTCCGACGGGCTGGGACCTCATCGCCAGCGACCTCGCCGTCGCGTGGCACGCCTCGGGCGCCCCACCCCTCCGCCTGCCCGTGTCCGGCTCCCGTAGCAGTAGCATGCTGTGCAGCACGGCGAGGAGGCATGTGCCGACGTCGGACAGCACGGGCCGCCACGCAACGGCCAGCGCGAGGACGGCGGCCTTGGCGCCCACGGAGACTAGCACGTTGGCGGCTTTCCTGGTTACAGCAGCCGTCTCAGGGGATCAAATCAAAGATGATGAAGACTGGTCTTTTACAACCATTGGGCGAGCTTCGGGGATTGACGATGTCGCAGACGGGCCAGGGGAGAGGGTTACGTGAAGGGCATAACCTCTGTTACGTAAATACCCTCAATAAGATAAATTATTATTTAATAAATAATGTTTCTCAATTAGTTATTATTAGCTAAAAAAATAAAAAATGTACTTTCCCAACCATTGTAAAAGATCTTTTTATATAGACCATTGGCTCCCTCGCTTGCATATGTCTAAGCAAGGTGGGACTGAAAGGATCTAACAATGCCTAGAGGGGGTGAATAGATGTATCTAAAATTTAACTGGAAATGCTTAGTTCAAATTTGTCAGTCAATGTCGGAAGTCCCGACAGTTTGGGTCGGAACTCCCAACGTCGTCAGAAGTTCCGGCACAAATGTCAGAAGTCCCGACGCCTACGTGAACTACAAAAGCAGTGCCAAATTTAACTTTGCGGATAAATAATCTTGCAACCCCACTTTCTAGTGGTTTGGTGAAGATGTTGGGTCACTCCCTTGACGCCGTAATGCCTCCAAACCGTAGATCGAGTCCAAACCCTAAAATAAAGTTCGGGAGAGAGAGACAAACAAATACAAGTAATCTCTAGCAATCACAACAACAAGCACACGGGACACAAGGATTTATCCCGAGATTCGGCAACCCCACAAAGGAGCTCCTATGTCCTCGTTGTTGAGGTGACCACAAAGGTCGGAGTCTCTTTCACCTCCTTGCCTCTCTCAAAGCGACCACAAAGGTCACTTGAGCTTTCCACTAAGAAATCAAGGGTAATACAAACTTCCCAATGCTCTTCCACAAGATGGAAGCTCTTGGGCAACGCCTAGCCGGCTAGGGGCAAAGCCCCAAGAGTAATAGACGCAAATCCAATTGGCTTGACGAAGAAATCAAGTGCTCAAGCTTGCCAAAGTGATTCTCTCACTTAATCCACTCTCCTTTCACTCAAAACCCTAGGGGAATCGAAGATTGGAGCAAAGGAGGGAGGAGAGGGGTGCCTTTGTTGCTTGGGAGCTGTTTAGCACGAAGGTTGGTGAGATGTGAATAAGTCCGTAACGGTTAAAAGTCAAGAAAGGGCTATTTATACTCATAGTAGAAATCTAACCATTCAGATCTACGTCGGAAGTTCCGACGCAGATCTCGGGACTTCTAACCTTAACAGAAAACACTGTTCATGCAGGGTCAGAATTCCACACGAGCAAGTCAATGTCGGAACTCCAACAAACATCGGGACTTCCGACGGTCGGGACTCCCAACGAACGTCGAGACTTCCGACGTGCGCAGTTAGCCAACCAGCAAAGCCCCAGGTGTCGTGACTCCCGACATGGGTCGGGACTTCCGACGGGCATAGACAGCCGGCCAGCGAAACCCCAGGTGTCGGGACTCCCGACTTGGGTCAGGACTTCCAACTGTCGGGAGTTCTGACTCACGTCGGGACTTCCGATGTCCACAGTCACCGCGCAGGCTAAGTGACCGGGCGTTAGGACTTCCGGCATGAGTCTTGACTTCCGACGATTGGGAGTTCCGGCTTACGTTGGGAGTTCCGACACCAACAGTCACGGAAAAATATTCTACGTGCTCGTGGAGTGTTAGAGTGTCTCTCTTTTAATTTTATTTTTATGCTTGAGCACTCTATCTTCCTCAGACCAACTAAGTTTGCATCCCTCTTTATAGTGCGGCGGATCCTAAACTCAAAAACAAAAATAAAACCTTTGGAGTGCGTTTTGAGTTCGTCTGCCTTTACAACTTCAAGAATTGAGGTATACCATTTCATCTTTATCAACTCTTTGAATCTTTCATGGGACTAATCGCTGCGACATATCTCATTAAGATCACATTAGTCCCTAATTTGGATGTCAGCAAAACATCAAAACCCATATAGGGGGCAAATGCACTTTCAGTCTCCCCCTTTTTGGTAATTGATGACAACCAACTTAGGCTTTTATAAGAATGAAATAATTTAAAGCTTTTGAAACCCAAAATTTATGAAGAGCACCCCCTAGATGTATGCATGAATTTGAATTTCAATTAGAATCATTTATACATAATTTGCATACTTTAAGACAAAAGCTCCCCCTAAATTTTGCAATCCGTGGGGTGCAACAAGTGTGTGTGAACAAATATATATTCGTGAAAAGAAATGCAATATGACATGTTATTTCACACAACAAGTAAAAGAGAATATGATGGACAATATTTCAAAGTAAAAACTTGAAGCAACACATGGCCATCCAAAATACATCCACCATCACAAGTAGAGACAAGTACAAGCTAATAAGGTAGATAGATAACCATTACTTGTCCTACAATCATGCCTCACAAACATATATATATAGTTGTCCATCACATACTACCAACCACACGACATAGTTCACACAAGTGAAAGGTTTTTAAGTCTCCAAACTAAATGACCAACTAATTTATTACAAGATAGATCAAAGTCTAACACTCCCCCTTTGTCAACAAGTGCCAAAAGGGGTAGGCCGCGTGAAGAATCGACTACTCGTCGTCATAGTCATCATCATCATCTTGGTCACCATCATCACCACCATCGCCGTCTTCATCAACATCCTCCTCCATGTAGTCCTCATCTTCTTCGGTAGCCTTGCTCTTGCCATGAGGGCGAGAAGCCGCATCATCCGCATATGCCGCACAAGCCTCATCATAGAGTGCCAAAGGATCACGGGGAGGCACAAACGGCGGCGGAGGAGAAGACACAATACGTGCCTGCTATTCCAAACGATAGAGCCTCTCTTGCATATCATGCTCACGTTGAGTACTAGCACAACATTGTCCAAACATGTAGGTCATGAGGAACTTGAACTTGTTGGGCTTCTTACCAGAGGAGGAAGAAGAGAGTGGCTCGACACTAGAAGAGCGAGCAGTAGCAGCAGGTGGTGAAGCACCATGACGAGAGCGAGAACCCGAGGCACCTTTGCCTTTGGCTTGGACTACATCAGCTTTCTTCCTCAGTTCTTTTGCAGCTGTGATAGATGTCTTGTTGGAGATCTTGAGGACATTGTGCTGAGTGTCTATGGGGAACCGGATGTCGAACACTTGCTCAATCACATGCATGATATAGGGTGCATAGGGAAGATGCTTCACCGGATCCTCAGTAGCATCATGTATCTTGTTCCAAATGCATCGGCTAATGGAAAATAGCTGAAAATCATCACCAAAGCGCTGAAGCACCTTCTGAGAATCATCACGAAGGAAAGTGGAATCACCTCGCTTCGGATAATAAGATCTGTTGCAGAATGTTATTGAGAACATAGTAGCAGGGCTTCAGATACACAGTCTGTCCATCAGCTATATGTCCATCAAGATACATATGCTGGTACTCCTCCAAAGCCACATCCTCGTACTCAGTCAGTTCAGGTGCAGTGCGGTCGGCTTGACTTAAACCAAGAAGCTGAGAGAAAGTAATGAAATCCACCTTATAGCACTTGCCTTCAGTGGTCCAATGAATAATATCAATAGCACCGATAGGGTCTCTCTCATGATGATAGGAAGCATAAAACTGTCAGATAAGCTCATTGTTCCAATGCTTCCTAAATTCCAGCAAGTAGGACAGCCCCATTGAGCGTATATCACGAACCATCTGCTCCAGCTCGGGCTCCTTGAACAAACCATGAGAATAGGCATCAATGCATTTCATCTGAAGAACCGGTGGCTCCCTCTTCTTCAAAAACTTCCGATAGACGATGGAATCATAAAAGTCAAAGTGAAATGGGTGCCGGATCTAGTTAACTGTGAGATATAGTGCTTATCAGTTCACCCAGATAAAATGTAAGAGTGATCCAGTTAACTGTGAGATATAGTGTTAATAAAAGAGTCCATATTATAGTTAAATGTGAGATGTAGTGCTTATAAAAAATCAGCCAGACGAGACGTAAGAGTGATCCAGTTAACTGTGAGATACGGTGCTTATAAAAGAGTCCATATTATAGTTAAATACGAGATGCAGTGCTTATAAAAAATCACCCAGACAAGATGTGAGAGTGATCTAGTTAACTGTGAGATATAGTGCTTATAAAAGAGTCCATATTATAGTTAAATGCGAGATGTAGTGCTTATAAAAAGGTCTATAAAAACAGATGTTATATAACCTACATACGCTTGCCCATCCACCTGCATAGGGATGAAAACAGATCGGATACGAACGGATATCGCTGATATCATATTTGTTTTCATATTTCATATTTATATATGTTTGGATTCGGATTCGGACATGGATAGCTACCGGATACATATACGAATACGGATTGTCTCAGTTACGGATACGAATAATGAGTAGGTTACGGATATTAATAATGACTATCGAATACGGTATGAATCGAATTAGGAGAATATCGGATACAAATATCTATTCGGATGAGTAAAAGCAATATATATCATAGGTGCGCAAACCATTACACCACTCTATGAGTCCATAATCCATCTAGATTAAGCCTAACGAGTAAAGCAACAAATAAGAGATAAGATTAAGCGTTATAAAATATTTTTGTATTAATTTTCATTATTTATCTTGGAATACAAAATTTTTAAAACACGGAAGAGGAAAGAAATGCGAACCATCTAGGCACACGTGTTCTCTCATCAACGTGGACTTCCAGTGCCAGACTCGCGCTCGTCAACGGACTTGGGCCGAGCTAAACGTTATTGGACCGCATGAAGGGAAAAAAAACTAGCAGCAAGTTGTTGCCGTAGTCTACACTATGCAAAGCAAGGAGAATTTGTCCCACCTTGCTAGCGGAGCGGAGGGCTTTTGTACTGTTATTAAAGCCGGCAGAGAAAAATACTGTAGAAGTCAGCTAATAAGTTTAAACGAGTAGGTCTGATGTCCAGGCACGCTGTAAAACAGGAGGGGTGGGGGCGCGCACAAAGGCACATGGCCTTGTTTACGTGACGTGTGGTTTGAAGTTGAAAAAAATGTACATCTACTATATACGACTGGAAGGTGGCTGGACTGCTGGCTCAGTTCGATATATCCGATTTTTATCCGGATTATCCGTAGTGTCGGTTCTAGGATTTTAAGGACCCTCTAGTGATCTTGTCGCAACGGCCTTCTTGATTATGTATAAAATCTTATAATATATATGCACTAATTTTACTTGCAAAACGAAAGCAAATTCAATAGCATATGTTTAATTTAACATGTTCGATAATTATCGAGGAACAATGTAGATTAAGCAATATATTTGTAGATGTATGATAATTATTTGAGGAATAATGTAGATTAAAAAAGCAATATATTCGTTTTCTTTTCTCACCCATGACAAATGTTTCGTAGTTAACGTTCTAAAATTCTAACACCTAAATTAGAAGAAAAATATGACTATATGGGTGCAAAGTACTAGAAGTCTGGAATACAATAAAAATAATTAATTTGGATTAAAAATAAAAAGGAAAAAAATACATTGGGCCTAAACAACTGATCGACGATCGCAATTCGTAAGAAGCCAAGAATCAAGATGTCCTCGTCGTGGAGCCCTGCCTGGTCGCCGTCCTCGTGCGCCGTGTTCGTGTCTCCGGTAGTCTAGCTCTTCGCGGCGGCGCGGCTCGCCAGCTCCACGTGTGTAAGGCTCACGTCGCGAACTCACGATCAGAGTGTGTTGTGTGCAGCGTGACTCCTCGTCTCCTCTCTACCTGAGGGCCGTGGGGAAAGAAAACTAGAAAAGAAATGTCGATGTTGTCTTTTTGGGTCGCCTGTCCAATTCTATGTCTCTCTTCTCATTAGTTTGCTAATGCCTAACGAACTATATGACCTAGGAGTTTGTATACCTAGGCTTAGGCTCCTCCTCCACTTGTGCCCTCGGTCGTTGCACCTCATGCCCTACCCCTAGGCCGGCACTGATTATCCGATTTTAGGCGAATACCGACGATATTACATTTGTATTTGATATTTGATATCCGTATAAAGTATCCGTTTTAATATCGAATAACTATCCAATTAAGTGTAATTCGGTCGGATAAATGCCCCGGATATCTCCATCCAATTAAGTGTTCGCATTTATTCGGTGGGATAAATATCTGTACCATTTTCGTCCTACACCGCACATTATTGATCATAGTAATAATATAATTGATTGATTGATTGGTAATTGATTATTGATTATTGATGCAGTCCCTGCAATTCGGTATTCTCGTTGGGAATTTACCTTGTTGGGAACTTACCGGAAGACGAAGAAAAGGCAATGTTCAGGAAAAGCATTTATCTATTTGCTGATTTGCTGATTTGGCAGGCCGCGATGGGCGGCGACTCGGGCGACGCCGTCATGGCGCGCTGGATGCAGTCCGCGGGGCTGCAGCACCTCGCCGCGGCCTCCTCCGCCGCCGGCGCTGGCGGCACCGACTACCGCGGTGGGATGCCTGGGCTTGGCGGCGCTGGCGCGGGGAGCATGCTGTCGAGCCTGCTGATGCAGGTGAGGTTCCTCTCGCTTCTCCCGGGAGATGAATGCGTGCTCTATATGTTGGAATGCGGTGCCGCGTGTTCCGGATCGGGTTGCTGTTGATATGAGGCGTTGGAATCCCGCGACTCGCTTTAGGGGTTGTTGCTTTGCACGGAATCGATCAGGTTCAGCCTGGCTTCATGAATAACTGGTTTGTCGTCAGGCTGTTCGGGCTACGTCAGCATGATTAGAATCTACAATCTTTTTCTAGGCTTTTTCACGCTTT
Source organism: Miscanthus floridulus (assembly GCF_019320115.1). NCBI lineage: Eukaryota > Viridiplantae > Streptophyta > Magnoliopsida > Poales > Poaceae > Miscanthus > Miscanthus floridulus. The sequence continues at coordinate 22,165,851 of NC_089596.1, forward strand.
ATTAATCTAGGATTGTGATGAGCTGTATGAAATGCCCTGCCCATTAATTCACGGGCAAACCCACATTGTCTAACTGATAGCCATCTGTAAATATAAACATCTTTATCCATTGTGTAAACTTTTCTGTATTTTTATATGGAGTTTGGAAAGAGAATCGTTAGAATGGAATCGGGGACTTAATTTTTGTTCTTTATGCTTTCCTTTAGGTGGTATTTTGATTGTTGATTACCATTTCTTTTGGAATGCCTTTGAATACCATACTCCTATGGGGAAAATAGTCTGACAAAATCAATAACAGACGATTTAATTCATGTGTTTATTGTTTGTTATATTAGAAATAGCATAGTTCAGATAAAAGGCAACTTGTACCGACTGCAGCAAGAAATGATCATGGACATATTGTGACCACCAACCATGCATGGTCACATCGAATATCATTTTGGTTTTCTTGGAAGTTGAGGCATCCAGGAAACCCTACTAACTTGAATCTAGTATGATTCTTGTGTAGTTGTGTTGACTGGGAGCACCAAGTTAAAACTAGAAACTAACTTTCAACACATATGCATATATCTGAGGTGCCTTATTTAGACCTTGTTTGTTTGTGTGATGTAACTAAATAAATTCTTCTGTTTTCTTCTAACACTGTTTCCTTCAAGTATTGCTTACCACTACATAAAAGTATTATGGTTTTCCTAGTGATAGGATGTTTACATATGAATATACTCTCATACCATGTGCAATTGCATAAATGATGATCATCATTACTATTATTGTTTCATAGGGCTATGGGCCAGAGTCGACTGAGGAAAAGCAGAGGCTTTATACGCTTCTAAGAGGTCTAAATTTTAACGGAGAGCCTGCACCCACATCAATGTCTGAGCCTTACACGCCAACGGCTCAGAGCTTTGGTGGTGCGAACCCTGTTGAGGGGTTTTATTCACCCGAACTTAGAGGGGAACTTGGTGCTGGACTTCTAGACCTTCATGCTATGGATGATACTGAGCTTCTGTCTGAGGTATGCCTTGTAAACATTCGCGATTGCATGATCTAGGCGCGAAAACAGTATTTCATATTGATTCCTGAAGTGGCTTCATTCAGTCTACTTTAAGCTTATTATTTTTCTGTTGGCAGGATGTAGCATCGGAACCATTTGGGCCATCACCTTTTATGCCAAAGGATATCGATGATGATGATGAGGATGTGATATCAGGGAGTCAACAAGCCCCAGTAGATAATTATGGTGTGGTGACCAGTGAAAAAGAGAGCACTGCTAGAGAAAACAATGTAGCAAAGATTAAAGTAGTGGTATGTTAATCTTGTTCAAGTCAGTGATATGCTTGAATCTGGTTAATACTTGACATACCTGACTTAGTTCTTCACATTTTCAGGTAAGGAAAAGACCTTTGAACAGAAAGGAGCTATCTCGTAAGGAAGAAGACATCATAACTGTGCAGGATTCATCATGTTTGACAGTCTACGAGCCTAAGCTGAAGGTATCTATGACTCATCTTCAGGAAGTTTTGTTGTGCTTATATAAAGCTACAACCATTTCTTTAGATTCTTTTCATGGTTATGGAAATCAACCATTTTACACTTAAATGTCTATTTGATGCATTAGATGGTCAACGTAGGTAGAGATACTCCTTTAACTCTTTTATGGTGGTACTTCATGGCCATGAACAATGTACTCGTGTGCTTACCGTGTTACTTTCTTGCTGCTAGTCATATAACTATGTATCAAAACCTGGAATACTGATACTATTCCATGCCTACCATGCTAGATAGCTACCATATGGGTACTGTAGACATGTAGCTTTCCAGTGTTGTGAGTATATATTTGTGTTGGGGCATGCCTGTTCCTTGGAATGGGCAGGAAGAGTTTGCGACCATTTTGGTTTAATATGTTCTAATTTGGTGGTAACTTAATGTCTCCTGTTGACTATCATGTTGGGTTTAACATTGCTGCTATACATTCCTGAGCTTATTAATGAACCTATGCAGTGAACCTGCGGTGCTTAAAAGAATCCTTTAGAACGTTTATCGAGAAAAAAAGCATCAAAACTAACTGAAATTCTGCTTGTTTTCCTTCACAGCTATATATATATGTTTTCCAAAACAGCTCTAAAATAATTCTGAAATGCTGTAGGATAAACTTGAATCCATAATCTTAAGATTTCACGAGTACTTCTTTGGACCTGTTTTTCCTACTTTTATGATGTCTGCTAACATATTCTTTCCACTGAAAGGTGGATCTGACAGCCTATGTGGAGAAGCATGAATTTTGTTTCGATGCTGTCCTCGACGAACATGTTTCCAATGATGAGGTGTTGCTCTTTCTTATCTGTTTTCTCTCTCGAACAAGGAGGAGAGTGTAAGATCAAAATAATTATCATTTAATTTACAGTTAACCTTATGGAATTTTCTGGACAGGTTTACCGTGAAACAGTTGAGCCCATAATTCCAATTATATTTCAGAGAACAAAAGCAACATGCTTTGCTTATGGCCAAACAGGTTAGATAATACATTCTGTTATTACAGGGTTATCAATATACTCCCTCCGTTCCAAATTATAAGACGCTTTGACCTTTTTTGGTATCCAAAAAAGGTCAAAGCGTCTTATAATTTGGAACGGAGGGAGTATATTTTTATGCATAATTGCATTGTGGTTTCTTATAGTTTCTGTTGACCTACCATCTGTCGAATTCGTGAACAGGCAGTGGCAAGACATACACAATGCAGCCTCTGCCTCTGAGAGCTGCACAAGACATGGTTCATCTATTGCACCAACCTGTCTATCGGAATCAGAATTTTAAGTTGTGGCTTAGCTATTTTGAAATATATGGTGGGAAACTCTTTTATCTTCTATCGAACAGAAGGTTAGTTTTTGGATTTTCTTTTCTTGGTTACGTGACCTGCTTAAATATTTAAAAATGGCATACGTTTCTACCTTCATGATTCTGATGTATTGAATACCACACTATCACATTGTCTTTTTTCCTTCTTCCTGGTTGTGTGTGGGTGAACTTGTGCATGTGTGTGCTTGTTGCTCGTATTCATGATCTCTGGTGCGACCGTGTGAGTGTTGAAGCATGTATCTACTTCAAAGTATCTATTCTTCATCTATACGTAGTCTATTGTTAGCCTTGAACCATTATTTGTTTGGATGAGAAATCCATGTTTTCGGATATTAGGCCGAAATGCCGCTTGATGCTTTGTAAAACAGCATCATTGTAAATTTTTGAAACGTTGTTAAAGTTCCCTTTGACGTAACCTTCATTTTTCATCATTTACTGAAAGGAAATATTTATGTCTGAAACAATGGCACTTCCTTTTGGATTTTGAAGATTTAACTTATTGTTTGAAATATGGGCCTAAAAATTGTTTTTGGGATGTTGTGTTCAGCTTATTTTACCTAAACTGAAATGTTCTATCCTTTGTTTTATAGGCAACTACCGATGAGGGAAGATGGCAAGAAACAAGTTTGCATTGTTGGTTTACAGGAATTTGAGGTTTCTGACGTTCAGATCGTCAAGGAATATATTGAAAGAGGAAATGCAGCTAGGAGCACAGGTCAACAGGGGCCAATGAGGAGTCATCAAGGTCACATGCTATTCTGCAACTTGCTGTGAAGAAGCACATCATTGTAAAAGATACCAGGAGACAGAGAGATCGTGATGCTAATGAAGCTAAAAATACAAAGGCTGTGGGGAAAATATCATTTATTGATCTTGCTGGAAGTGAGCGTGGTGCTCCGACAATGATAGACAGACAAGGTGTTGGTTATGTCTCTATAGAATTTCACTCCTTTATTGATTTCTCAAGCTCCTTTGCCATCTCACTTATTTTAACCATCAACTTGTTATCATATATCAGGATTGAGGGAACAGAGATAAATAAAAGTCTGTTAGCTCTCAAGGAATGCATTCGAGCTCTTGATAATGATCAGATACACATTCCTTTCAGAGGAAGCAAGCTTACAGAGGTTCTTCGTGACTCATTTGTTGGTAACTTTAGGACAGTGATGATTTCTTGCATGTCTCCAAACGCAGGTTCATGTGAACACACACTAAATACCTTGAGATACGCTGATAGGTAACAATGATATATCCAAGTGATATACATGATTTGTTTGTTTCTAAAATGCTTCCTGTCATTAACTTGAATTAAATAATAACAGGGTCAAAAGTCTCTCCAAGGGCGGAAACACAAGAAAAGAGCAGTCCACAGGACCAACTACCACTTCTAGCCGGGAATCTTCGTCAGCTCCATCATATCCATTGCCTGCTGAAGCTGAAGAAATTCCTAATCAGATTCAAGAGAAGAGACCAGTTGATACTTACCGGAAGGGCACTGAAAATTTGATCTCCAACGCTTCTGTGGAGCCTGACAGAAATTCCTTTAGTATGATTCCAAGTTATTCTAATAGAGGGAGAGAAGAAAACGGCGCAGCATCTGGTAATGACAGGGAGAGGTATGATTTGAAGTCCAGCCAAACTGCTTACACTAGTAAGGCACAGTTGGTTCAGAATTCAGCAAACACACAGGAGGAGGAGAAAGTCACAAAAGTCTCACCTCCTCGGAGAAAGGCTTATAGAGAAGACAAATCTGATAGGCAGGGAAATTACATAAAAAAGGATAATGGTCCTGAGACAGGTCGGGCTGGGTATAAGATGCACCAGGCAAAGCAGCTGCAACAGCAGCAAAGGCCAGTATCTGCTTCAGCTTCATCAAGGCAATCTGAAAAGGAAAGTTCTTGTGATGATGTAGAAATTGATGCAATTCTTGAGGTAAAGACAATTCATGAAAATGCTGTGTGATTTTATCCTGCATCGAGATGTGTTGCTAAGCTTTGTTTTGTATGTTAGGAAGAGGAGGCCCTCATAGCAGCTCACAGGAAGGAAATCGAGAATACTATGGAGATCGTGCGGGAAGTAAGTTTTAATATACTGAATAATGTCCATGATAATGTTCTTAGATTGACAGTTGTATACATACAATAAGTCATCTTACTGATGTATGGCGAATTTGAATTTGAAAAAGCCAGACTGTAAGCTTTGATCATCAATTAGTTAAAATCTATCTATGTTTACTTGTTTAGTGGACAAAAAGATATATCAATAGATTTGTACTCCATGCCAAAACCGATGCGAATAGTGCTTAGTCAAATGATTTGAAGTTTGACCAAATTTATATAAAAAGATGCTAATATTATCATACTAATTAATTATCATTAGAAGCGTCATAAAAATAATATTTTTAATATTTTCTATGAACTCCGTCAAACTTAAGATAGTTTGACTTTGACCAGACCTAGAATTGTATCCTTTTTGGGACGGAGGTAGTATTTCACATGACTTTTAGTAACATAGTTTTGTAGTAATTGATATTATATTGTAAGAGAATCAATGGACAAATCGTACCTTGATATTTGTGTGTTCATAGGAAGAAATGTGATTAGCTAGTACACATATATGCACATACATGTCCAGTTATCATAAAGAGGGGACCATATATTTTGTGAATTAATGTTAAGCTGTCTATTTGCCTTTGACTTCCTTGTTTGTTCTTTTGTTTTAAGGTCACTGGTTGATAATACCGCTATTTCACAGCGCTGTTCATTTTGCCATGCTGCTTAAACACATGCTTTATTTTTCTCAGGAGATGAACCTTTTGGCAGAAGTTGATCAACCAGGTAGCCTGATTGACAACTATGTGACCCAACTGAGCTTTTTGCTGTCACGCAAGGCTGCAGGTATGGTCAGCCTCCAAGCACGCTTGGCACGGTTCCAGCACCGCCTCAAAGAGCAAGAGATCCTTAGCTGCAAGAAACCTTCCAGATAGTATGATCAGCAATGGCTCTGGCCTTTTGCCTGGTAATCTGATTGCTTGGAGCTCAGTTGTGGTCTCAGTTGTTTTTTACCTGTGCGCTCCAGTAAATGCTAGTCCCAACCAAGGCAGTGATAGAAGACACATGGGAGTGGCTTAGGGCGGTCTTGATGTTGAGGCCGTGGTCCTGGTTGATATCACCTGCACACTTTAGGTTTGTCAGGGTTGATAACCAGTTTGGTAATAGTCCTTTTTGCAGTGGGGCTGCTTGGGTGTGCTTTTTTTGGTGGATGTATGGCTTGCCCACTTTGCCTCTTTCTTTTCCCCATTTTGTATGAGGAATTGGAACTGTTGTTTGCAGATATCAGTGGGTCTGATTTTCACCGTGGGGACATTGTGGAAACTGATACATTGTTGTATATTCATTACTGATATTATTTACATCGAGGAAGGAAAGTATGTGTGAATGGTGAAGCCCTTGAAATGGCCTTTTCCCCATTTCTTTTGAGCGAAAACAAGCAACACCAACTGTCGTATATAAGTAACTTCCCCATTTGTAACAGTGACAGTCAGCATTCTCTGAGACTGACCTTTTCTTATGATTTTTTTCTGGAAAAACTCCAAATGTTTAGAAGGGCACTCATTTGTCTCCAACATGAGGTATAAATCAGGTCGAAACTCCTAGGTTTTTTCGTGGTCCTAAGCTTCAATAGGTTTAGGGTCTTTTGGTTAGCGGTGGTCATGGAGGTCCTAAGCATCAATAGGTTTAGGTTGAATCTAATGAATTTGATGTTAGCTTGAAGATATACCATCTAATTATTTAAAGATAAACAACATCATCGTTACAAATTATGAAAATTGATAACTACTCAGGAATGATGATAGTGCGTTTAGAGGACTAAATAACAAAAAATATTTTGCCATTCTCATTTCCCTCTGTATTTTTTCTTTACCTGAATGCTTTTCTCATAATTATTTTAGTAAGTCATGATATGCAAACTAACTCACATATATATGTTCTATATACTATATTATCCAAGGGCAATTTTCTTCACTTGAAACGAGTTTTTACAATGCATGTCGAAATCTCACGTTATTCACCAAATGAGAGTATTGCAATTGCAATTCAACCTAAGCCAACTTGACCTTAGAATTGGGTAGGCTGATACTCAGCATTGTCCCCAAGGTCTTTGTATATAATACAATAAGATAAGAAAATACTTTGCTCACTATCCAATTATGTTTTTTGAATAAAGAAGAAGAGATGGGGAGGGAAATGTCTCACCCACTAGTAACGTGCATATTTATTACAAATTAGGAAGTCCTCAATGAGTTGAAAACACTAGTCTCGGATATATAGATCTCAGGGAGATCTGACGATGGATGGTGTACACATAACTGGATGGATGCATAAAAATCAGTTCCATTTGACAGAATATGTGTCTAGAGGCCACGCAAAATATTTAACTCAATCTATCATCGTAGGCCAAGCAAGCATTGCCATATCAACTCATCGGCTGATCAGACACTCGGTTGGCTGTCACCACTGCTGCTGCTGACATTACTAGGTGGACGTTGTTCTGAGGAGGTGTCGCTCCCCACTTGTCCGTCGTCTGTATCCAACGGCTCCAGCACATAAACTGCACCATCGCTCATGCCCACTACAATCTGGTTAGCCTTCCAAGGATGCGTTGCAACGACCGTGGGATAGACAGTTTCACCGCCGCTGGAAACCAGAAAGGCAACGAAAACAAGACGTTTGTTACCAGAATTGAAAGTACCACTCAAACAAAAAAACAGAAACTGCTTGAAACTCCACATACCTAGATATTGAAGATGGTACGTAGGCAGAGGGTGCTATCCAGCACTGTAGCGTAAGAGATTCTGCCTCGAATATTCCAATTGCACCATCACGAAATCCAGCATAGACCAACAAACAACCAAGTGAGTATACCACACTTGAAATTGGAGCAGGGAGTGCATCTCTTGGGTACCACTGCATTATCAAGTTATGGAAGGTCAAATATCAATGTGTAATGTGCTTATTACAATGCATCGATACGATTTGGAGCATTCGACAAGCATGATGTAAATCATGTAATATGTTAGTACTCCAACTCAATAGACAAGACAACATATGTTTACTAAGAGATGCAAATATATTGTTATGAAAATGTTGTGAATGACTTACCGAGCACAAGCATTCCAATTGCCAATCATAGATCGCCAACTGACTCTCATGAACTACTAAAAGATGTGGTCCATCATAGTGAAACTGCACCATTGTATCACCAACTAAAGCACCGGAACCATTAGATGGATGTTTGATGTATCTTGATTTCTTCTTCTCCCAACCATAAATGCTCCAAACACATAGCTGCAAATTTCATTTCATTGCAAAAAAACAAGAAAAGAATGATTCAGAAAGAAACAATATTGTATTTTTAGATATTATACCTTTTAGAAAGTGGAGTGTATTTATATATCTTTATATATTTTAGAAAATGGACTAATGGATGGTATGAAATGCGACTAACATAATGTCGGGGGAGCATACCCCGGTTACCCCACAATGCAGCTTACGCCGGAGGAAAGTGCACTTCGGGTGGCCCAGTAGGCCACGGCCCATCATCCGCGTAGCGCCTCTACCACTCGCTCCCCCCGACCACACAGTCGGATCGGGATACGAGGCACGACCTTGACCACCCTTGGCCTAGGCTGACCGTCAACAGATAAGACCAGGGGAGGTTGGCGCATTCAATGCGCTTGCCACAACGAGATGTGCACGCACCGCACTCCCACTCAGACCAAAAGGACGACGACCACCCAATGCATCACCCCTCGGACCACTCCCCCCACCAATTCAAAAGGCTACTCCGTGGCCAGGCAATGTCAGGATATGGCACGGGACCGCTCAAACACTGTATGACTCGACGTCCAGGTACTTGACTCCTCAGAACCGGCCAAACAAGTTGACCTCTGACCACCCGTGTGTGGGATGAAGCCTCGCCGCCCCCTTCATGATCAGGAGGGCGTCCGGTCAGCAGAGGACGACAGCCATAGACTTAAACTAGCGCACGACGACCCCCGGGGGCAGTAGGCGCAAGGACGAAGGCCACGACTCGCACTATGCGCCCATGTCCCATAGGACTACAAGAGGACATCCAACACCCACACTATGGCGCTATGGCGACCATACCATCCATGACCCGCACAGTGCCGCTATGGCGGACCATACCTCGACGTGGAGAATAGGAACCCATGACGACATCCGAGCATGCAACAGAAGCTAGGACAAGATGCAGAGGGCCCACAGACCGGGCTTGCCTACCGCCGCCCTCCCCTCGAGCTCTCGACCACTCGGGTCGTGGGAACCCTTTCCTTTCAATTGTCACTCGGCCCCCGGAAGCATAAGGGAACCGGGCCTTCATTCTAGCGGACGAAAAAAGGAAACACTCTCTATGGCTCTGGAGGGATCGATCTATTCTCTCAAGACCTCTCACTTATGAACCCATGCTTACGAGCACCCCCATTGTAAGCCAACTGAGCACTTGAACCGAGAAACACGAACTCGAACCCCTCTGAGACCGTAGGGCTCCGGCCTGAAACAGTATAATCTCCCCATGTCTTGAGTGCTTCCATCGATTCCTAGAGCTGCGCGGCACTAAATTTACAGGTCGGTTCACAAAACACCGACACATAATATTTGATTGCATTTAATTCAGCATCCGTTAAATTTATAAGCAAAAACAAATATGTATGGTTTATGAAGGTTTTGGCACGTCGATGTTAAATATAAACTAAACGGTAATTAGTACACTAAGCATAATGTTCCACATAGGAAGAATCCATTATCGTTAAAAATTCTCAAATTTTTAAATGTCGAGCTAACAACATATGTATGGTTTATGAAGGTTTTTTGGGTCATATACCACGAGGTACTTACTACTCTTCATATTGTTGACGGGAGCTACCACAAAGTTGCTATGTAATATGTGTACCTTGTGGTATCTGCTCAAAGCCCGCAAAAAGTACATAATTTGTTATGTCAAAAAGATCATATGTAAAACAACATTTACAATCTCATGATCCTAATACATAAGTAAAACATGAGGGGATATATAGTCTGAAACGAGAGCACATTATTTTACAATGGTTACATTACTGCATTTCGAGTGAGAACCATATATAATGAGTTTTGCCAATACTCTGAGATTCATGGAAACAGGAGATGATAGATTCACGTTTAATACTCACTTTGTCTATACGGACATTGTAGATTTGAACTGAAGAGTCCTCCCTTCCAATAGCTATGATGTTATTGTCTGGCGGGTAGAATGCAAGGAAAGTTGCAGCAGGTGGAGGTGCCATGAAAGTAGTCATGACCTATATATGAGAGATTGCACAAGATCAGTGAAGCCAAAGAAAGGCCATGGTGCAACTACGAAAGAAATTTTATTTTACGGAAGTTGTCATGCATGATTTGTAAGAGATCAATCATGGAATTAACTACTTATTGTTATAGACAACTGAAGAAGACATACCTCGAATGTCATCATGTTGAACCATGAGACTTTGCCACCAGAAGCAGAAATTAGATAGCTGTCATTTGTGGATAGTGCAGTGCAGGCTGTTGCTTCTTTAGCGTCATTGCCATCAATGGTGTCGTTTGTCATTGGAATGCCATTTTCGGGTTGCCATAGTACAGGTGGAACAGATTTGGACGACTAACGAAAAGTAATGATGGATGTTTTTTTAGAAAACAACCAAACACAACTACAGTGTTGAAATCTTAAGCTAGTGGTCCTATCTAACCTTGCCACGTGGATTCTTGTCCCTGTGCTCCCATTTCCACAGCTTATGAACAGCATTGGAGCTGAGAGCCAAAAGTGCCACCCCATTATCTGTGTACAACAAGCGCATAACCTTCAAATAAAACAAATAAAACACAATGCTTATCAGAATTATATATTGTTCTGAATATGAACATAACAGTCTTAAATTCTACCGAATTGTTCGGTGTGTGCTATGTCATGAAAATCATAAGCACACGAACAGATACTGATGTGTGATATTCCTTTCATTAATTTAAATGGAAGATGTACATGCAAACGTTGCTGAACATACTTTGCTTGAAGATGCGGTCGGATCTGGCATACGCAGTATTTGAATATGTCCTGAGCCAACGATATCGTCCGCCAACTTCCAGGCCTTGGTTACTAACTCAAAGGCTTTGCTCATTTCCATACATGCCTACCATTTGTTCGATACAGCAAATAAATACAAATATATTGAACTGCGAGGAAAAAGAAAAAAAAGCACGTGCACACTCAACTGGCCACTCACGAATTCCCTGTCATCATCATAGAAACACAACATACACAATCCAACCAAAACAAAGATACAAGCTTTCTTTCAAAAAAACAAAGACAGTATTCCCTTTCCGAGGATGAGTCGGTGCCCCTAGGGTTGGCGACCCCTGGCGGCCGCCACCCACCCCACGCCGCCTCTGCTGTCGGCCGCCATCCCGACGCCGGCGGCCTCCTCCCCCGCCTCTCCCCCCTCCCCTACTCCCTCCTCGAGCCCCACAAGTCCAGCCAGTGACGCAGGCCCACGCCGCCCCCGCCAGTGGTCCCCTCCCCCTCCCCTTGCGGCGAACCCGGCCCCCACCAGCCGGATTTGCTGCTGGTCACGGGCTCGAACTCCACCTCCGCCCATGGGGCCCGCGCTATCGCTGCAGGGGATGGCTTCCCCCTACCTCCCTGCATCCGTGCACCCCTCCTCTCCTCTCCTGTGAGCGGGTGCGCGTGAGCACGTGGCATGGCCACCGACGCCGCCCGCGTCGGGCCCCTCCGCCAGCGTCCCACTGCACGGCCAACCCCAACCACGCCGCGCCTACGCCCCATCATCGCCACCGCGGGCCGCCTCCCCGATGATGGCGGGTGCCTCCGATGGGAGCCTCCCTGGATGGATGGACCCCACCAACGCGGGAGCCGGTGCTGGAGCGCCCTGCTAGCCCCAGCCGCCGCCAACGCCGGGCCCCACCACCATGGCCACTGCGGCCGGCGCTGGGATGCCGCCTCCAACACCAACGACGCCGCACCCCGCCACCACAGCCACCTCCGGTGCTGGAGCGCCTCTATGGACTCCCTCCCCGTCCATGCCATGGCCACCACCTCCAGCTGTAGCTGCATAGAGCCCGACCCGCGGGATCCGGCTCTGGAGCACCTCCGTAGATTCCCTCTACGTCCCTGCCGACACCGGGCTCCATGCTCTCACCGGCTGCGGCTCCATTCTACCCATCTTCGGGAGGGCGCACGAAGCGCCGTCGATGGGCTAACGACGATGGCAACGAGTCCGACGACGACCGCCCCTCAACGTAAATGGAGGCCGCTCATCGCCCTGTGAAGCCGGCCGTAGCATCCCCCTGCGCGCCCAGACTCGTTCAGTCATGGTTCTGCGGCGCGGCGGAACAGACGCTAGATAGGGACCTGTGAGATGGCGGAGCAGACGCTCATCGCCCTGTCATAGCTAGTGCATGGCTTGCCTGCTCAGCCAGTGGATGGTCGGGTCCCTGTCGGCCAATGCCTCGGCGCCCGCAAACGGGTCTCTGCCCCCAACGCCAACGGGTGGCGGGAGATCCTACCCCGACAGGAAGCGGGACCTGTGGCTGCCTCGGCTGAGCCTCATCATGGCCCAGGTCTGCGTGGATAGTCTCGGAAGATCCCAGCATAGCCCTGCAATAGATGTTTCAACTACCTCTCCTACTCGCACCGAGTAGCGACTTGATGATTGCCACACCGTTGCCTGCGCTGCCATGGATTCCGCCACCTCGTGAGGGACTGCAAGCCATCCAAGTCAGCACCGAAGGGTGGTGGCCTGCCTCGCCACTCAGCTCATGTCGACAACACACCAGCCTCCCAGCACGCACCCCTCGGCAGTCCACCAACCTCGGATGGGACCGCACAGGGAGTCATGGGGTGTGCCGATGGCAACCGTCGATGCCGGAAACGACACCGACAGCGCAGGGGTGCCCCGGCGAAGGACATTAGCATGGGCGCACCTGTCGACTATGCCACTGCTTTGACTCTGGCACGCGACTTCCTCGAGCCAGATCCGCTGGCGGAGGCGCTGTGCGAGGGCGCAGGGCCTCCCGTTTGGCTCATCTCGATCGACCCGATGCTAGACGAGCTTGCTGCCTCGATCGTTGAGAACCGACCAGCGGTCACACCAGCGCCTGGGTGCATGCATGCTGCAGCAACCGTCTCTCAGGAGGTTCAAGCTTCGGTGGTGGACACCAGTTCTCCAGTAACGGGTCCCCAGTGCACGACGGACCTGCCTCCGTCGTCACCTGTGCAGGGCATGCCTCCACAGATGGAGCAGCCCGTTGTTGTGGGTGCTGTGGAGCCAGGGGACGATAGTGAGGTCTGCACACCTGGGTTCGAGCCGGCCAAGCACATGGCGGGTACTTCTACGTCGACGCTGGACGACCATTCGTACGGCCAAGCCACACCTGACCCTTCTACGCCGACGAAGGATGGCCAGCCGGATAGCCAAGCCACGCTCGACCCCAGCGATGCGACGCCCATGTCGCATGAGGCCGCTCGGCATCTCGCACGGTTTATCGAGGAGGTGTAGCTCAAGCGAAGGTCGCCTTTAATCGCCACTCCATCAAGGCAGAAGGTGGCAACCAAAAGGCCCCTACCAATCAGGAGCAGACGGATTGCCGCTCAGCCGCTGACGCACATACCGACCTCCAAGCTGGGCGAGGTACTCCTCATGCAGAGGATGGGCATCGTGCCGTCGGCGGCTACAGTTTCATCTGTGTCCAAGGGAACATACGATGGCATATTCGCAACGAACTTGACGCCGAGCCAAGTGGAGGCTCTGGACGAGTTGTTCCCAGCGACCAACAACAGGGCTGGTAGAAGAACGTTCTTCTCGGATGGCGGAGTTGGGTCGCGCAACCAGCAGCGGAGACGTCCAGCTCCGTAGGTCGCTGCGGTGCTCTTAGTTCGGTTGTTTACCATTTATGTAATATCGAGGTTCGTAACAGTCGGCTAGTAAGGTCCAGTCATAGCTGTAAGACCACCTAGCGCGCTCATCAGAAGCGTTTCGTTTGTACGGTTAAACTCTTCCTATTAATTACAATGATACGTAAATCTTTTGCGTATTCGAAAAAAAACTGAGTGCTTTTCCTTGCATTTCTAATTACGTTCCTTCAGTAGTTAGACACCACAGTTCATAATGTTATGAATGAATCTGCCTTCAGCCACGCAAACACGGCCAACCGGTTGGTAGACTATGGCATTTGTGAGACAACACGGCCAACTTGGTGACATGCATGCATGGCCACTGCAATCCTGCGTGTTTGGATCGGAATCTGAGCTAGGCAGCAGATCCAGCCGCTGGTGTTCAGAATCTGAGCCAAAAGCAAACAGGCCCTACATGCATGCAAGCGAGAACAAGGCAATCGGGATATTTTTACATTAACTATCACGGCCCACCCACCCTTACTTAATACGGAGTAACTATTTATTTAGGAGAACCTGATTGAGCTAGGACTAATAATAATTCAAAGGAGAGGAGCTAGCCAGATTTAGTCCTGTACCACTTGAACCCCGTAGGTACTGTATGTATGAGATAAACATTTTATTGTGACCATTATAAAGATAGAAAGACATGATAGATAGGAAGTAATAGTTAATGAGAGCCAGTAGCATTAGAAAGCAAGTTCAAATGTGCATGCATGATCAGTTCATCATACCTCTTGGTAGCGTGAGATCATATATTGTGATTCTACCCTGTTGGTTAGAAGGGTGGGATGTTTTGGATGGACTGCGGCCGCGTGCTCCAACGCAGCCTCCGCTTCCTCCACATCCCAAGTACTGGCACCTCCACAGTTCACTTCGGCTTTGACTCTCTGGAGCGAACTTGTTCCGAGGTTCTGGAAGCCAAGCATCTTGTCAAAACCAAGCTGCAGCTTCTCGTCTTTTAGGGACCGCACATGGACACCAAACTCAAGGGACTCAAGACCTGGCATGATAGTATTATTAGATGGTACCCTGCTGCTGTTGCACTCACTGCCACGCACATCAAACCTGATAAGTGAACCGAGTATCTTTAAGAATCTCAACTTGCGGAAGTAGCCAACACCTTCAGCAAGAAGCTTTACGCTAACTAATTTGGTGCCAGTCAAATGCAGTATGAGGCAACTGAGCTCTGGCAACTTGGCAAGGGTCTCCATGTCCTGGTCTTTCACAACTACCACTTGCACATCCAGATAGGAGAGGTTTGGAGCAAGCGACGAGTTAATCCACGCCGGCAGTGCAGAGAACACCAAGCGATCCAAATGCAGCAAACGGAGATGCCGACAGTAGGAGAGCGATCCTGCCTCGCTCACCCTGTACTTACTTAGAGAATAGTTTCCAATTTGAAGTTCCTGGATATTGTGCAGATGGCCCAGGGACTCCAGCAAAGCACTCTCGATGCTCTCACTCCGGCAAATCCTAGTGATCTTGAGCACCCTCAGTTCCTTCAGCAGGCCCAGCTCCTCCACAAACTGCATTATTATAGCATCTTTACCTCGACACGATATACGTAGCTCTTGCAGTGACGTGAGCTTACCGATAAAACCTGCTGGCACTCTTATTGCATAATCATCAGCTCGTAGGCAAACAAGTTGCGTCAGAAGTCCCACCTCCTCCGGCAGCTCATCTATCCAGGAGTAGTCCCAATGACCAGCTCGTAGGCAAACAAGTTGCGTCAGAAGTCCCACCTCCTCCGGCAGCTCCTCTATCCAGGAGTCCCATAAATCCAGTGTTTGCAGAAACCTCGATACCTTACCTCCCTAGGAAGCTCAGTGATACTATGTAGTCGAAGGTACCTCAAGTGAAGTAAACTCCCAAGATGACGTGGCACATCTCCGCCGCAGTCTACTACACGTAAAAATGGGACGCGTGGGCATAATGCACAAAAATCATACCGACCAACAAAGACGGACCTCACTTTCTCCACATCTACATTAGACAGTAGACCAACGTTGTGCTCTTCAACACACTGTAGGGCTAACCTGCGAGAAATGCTCCCCTGAAGTTTATGTCGCTCACAACCATTCAATACAGTGACAAAATTTTCTTCACTCGATAGTTGATGTATCAAATCAAGAACCACTTCCATATCAAACTATTTTTCTCTATCATATAATCTTCTGGAAATATGCTTAGATACAACAAGCAAGGCTTTAGATATGAAGGCAAATCATAGTAGCTAAACGACAATATATTTCTGGTATTATCTACGTCATCAATGCATTGATGCCCAAAACCAATTGAGTTGTAGACCTCAGACCAGTCCTCTCCTGGTTTACTAGTCAACAAACTTGATAGCAAGTGGCACGCCGCCACATTTCTTCAAAATTCTTTCACATGTCTCAGCCGAAAGACTATCGAAATACTTCCCTTCACCGTCATCTATTCTTGCGTACAATAATTTTTCAGAGTTATCATGAGAAAGTGGCTGTATTTTGTAAGCTTCATCAGCATATGCGGCAACTTCATAAATGCGTGTAGTGATCACAAGTCTACTTCCACAATTACTTTCTTGCAGAGCACATCTGACTAATTTCCAGGTCTTCTTGTCCCATATATCATCAATAACAATCAAACACCTACACATTCACAAGACAGTTCAAGAAATGGTAAATAAATATACGAGACATCATTTATAGTTTTTTTTATTCGTATATCACCATTTCGGTTATGTTCCTTTCATCATTTTCCTTTATTAAAATAAATAAGATATAAAGAACCAATAATTGTGCAGCTACATAATCTAAAAGCGGCTATAATTATTGTCAGCAGTGAGCCAGTGATGAGTAGCAATGATTAATGAATCGGTGATCATATTAGCTCATACCTCTTTTCCTTGACGAATTCGTTGAGTTTGCCCATGAGCTGATTTTCATCCAAACCCAATAATTTGGGACGAGTGTAAGTTTGCTCATCAAGGGCTATGAGAATGTCTCCAAAGACTTTCTTGATGTCAGGATTCTGACCCACTGGAACAAAAGCCTGGCACTCGAAGCGCGGTTTGAGGTGGCCATAGACAGCTTTGGCAAGAGTGGTCTTGCCTTGCCCTCCAAATCCAACGATAGAGAGGATCTTCATCTTTGTAGTACTAGACAGATCCACGTCGCCATCCCCTAGGGACAGCATATTTATGAGCTCGTCCCTTGGTCCCTCAATGCCAACAAGCTCCGTCGCCCTTTTGTATAGATTCAAGGTGCGAGGGTCAATGGTGTTTCCAGTTGACGACAAGAGAAAAGGTGAGCTTTTCATTTTTCAATTGCTTGATTAACGTGTGCGTGTGTGTCACGCAGAGCTAGGAAGTTGCGCAGAAAAACAGCTCTGCTACTTCGTGTTTGACAGATGTCGTATTTTTTCTCTCGATATATGTCGTATTTTTTCTCGGGCTGGAGGTGACCACAATTTTTTTCCGCCGGTTTAATTTAGATATACAAACCAGCTCATCAGTACCTCCGTCCAAACCAGATGCAGTTGTGATGGCCGAAAACACTAGGCGCCACCATTGACCAGCTGCGCTGCGAAGGACCCAGCCGAGCGTCCATCAGGTTGCATCAATGGCAGTGATGATGTGCTACATGGCAGCTCATCTACATCACGCGTGCATAAAATTTATTTCATGTGTCATCGAGAAGCGGAAAAAAGTACGGTCCATCAGGACGGTAGTGGTGCAACAACCATGGGCACCACCACTCGGAACCATGCCACTACCATGTTACAAGCCCAAGCCCACAAGAGGAGCCGGCCAACGGGCCACGCAGGTCGGGTCGAGTTGGGAAGCCCAACACGCGTGTGAGTGGTGCGGAGTGGCTGTGAGCTGTGTCTGCGTGCACGTATCCGGGCAAGGCCCGTTTAAGAGGGATATATATTAGCTAAGTGTGAGGAGAGAAGAGAGTAAGAAGAATATCATAACAAACTCCTCCAACTATCGTAATCCTGTCCTCGCCCGAATCCTCTCTGTTCTACTCTTCCCTTCGGATCCCCAATTCTCCACTCCTATCTCCCCTGCTAACATACTACCAGCGGAACACAATGGAACACGTGAGGCACCGGAGAGGCGGCAACCACGCAAGCAGCATCGTCGGCCCATCCCAAAGCTCCCTCGACCTAACGGGAATATGATTCTCCTGATCTAAAATACAGTGGTGGAGTTTAATTAGGACAAAAAGGTTCATTCCCCCTAAAGGCTCCTTTGGATACCGCCGGTATCCCGGCCTCATCCACGGGTGGAGAGAGCCCCGTGTATCTGCTCCCCCTCCGAGCACAGGTGCCCGTTTGGAAGCAATCATGTGGCGGAATAACCCTGGTCGATTCCTCCCCATCACCGTCCATCTAGGGGGAAATAAAAAAAAACGCCTCCTGTCCCGTGACAATTTCTCCACGTCGCTCGCTTCTGTTTCTTTGTCGTTGCGGCTTCGTCCCCATCTGCTTGGCGGCCGCCCGCCGCCTGATCTACTCCTGCCTGCACCTCCCCATCTGCTTGACAGCCAAATGACAAGAGAGAATACAGCACCGTAGTGCCAGGGATGTCATTTGCACAGAAAAATTCCCCCACGTGATTGTGTTCCACGCGAGTTTCGATCACTACCTGTCATCCAATGGAGCCCTAATGTAGTCAAATTCTTAATGTACTCCCTCCATTCCAAATTGTTAAGCATTTTGGCTTTTATAGGTACATTGTTTTTACAATTTATGTAAACATAGTGTATAACTAAATGCACGGTAAAAGCTATCTATCTAAAAAAGTTGTAGCGTCTTATAATTCAGAATAATCTCATGAGTATCCATGTGATATTCTATTTTTATTTCCTCTATTACATGGCCTTACTTTTTTTCCTTGTTTCCTACCTCTTCCCTTTATATTTGTTTTGTCTTTTATTAATTTTTCTATTTATTTTTTGGTTATTCATTTGTTTTCAATTTTTGCTATATATGTCATATCATTTATTTTTCTGTTCTCATGTATATAATATGCCCAAAATTGTCCCCCAACGTCTTTGTAATAATAGGAGAGAATACATTGTCCACCATCCAATTATGTTTTTTGAATAAAGAAGAGGAGAGATGCTGGAGAGCGAGGGAAATGTCTGACCCACTAGCAACGTGCAGATTACAAATAAGTAAGCCCTCACTGACTTGAAAACACTAGTTTCAAATATACAAATCTCGAGGAGATCGCTGGTATATACGCAACTGGATGGGTGCATAAAAAAACAATCCCATTTGGCTGAATATATAAATAGAAGCCAAGCTTAATAGTTAACTGATGTTAGGCAACTGTAGGTTGTGCCTTGATGATGACACTGAGGAAAAAGGAAATGCACTTGTTCTTTGAATGTACATCTAGTACGTGTTACATGGTGGTTCATGCTTGGCATACAATGGAATGTCCAAGGTAGCATTTATCAGATGCTTTGTCCACGAGATAGAACAGCTTCAACTGCCCTTATTCATGGACCTTATTGCTGCTTGGTGTATTTGGAAGGAGAGGAACTACTACATCTTCAACAATCATGTGCCATCCACAGCTGCTTGGAAAGCTTGTTTTATAAGTGAAGTTAGGCTCCACTTATGTCGCTACCCCCAAACTTTAACATGTAATAGAACTTTGGCTCAACTCTTTGTAGTAGGTAGCTTTCCCTTTGTAAGGTAAGGTCCTGCTCTTGTTAGCTCCTAGCTAACACGTTTGTAACTCGCCCCTGTGTTTTTTGAATTTATTCCTGGGGAGCTTTGGTCCACAGTTTCGATCAAAAAACGGTATGTTGTGCCTCGTCGGTTGATCAGACACTCTGTTGGCTATCACTACTGCTCCCGCTGATATCACCGGGTGAACGTTGCTCTAAGGAGGAGGCGCCAGTCTTATATGTCTGTGTCCAAACAGTGGCTTCACCACATGAACTGCGCCATCGCTCATGCCCACTGCAATCTGATTTGGCTTCCAGGGATTCGCAGTGGCGACAAACTTGGGATAGACAATTCCACCGCTGCCACACCTCAAAATTCCTATTTTGGGTTGTGAATAGTTTTCACAAAATAAGATAAATGATTTAATAGTTTTTTTATAAAATTTTCCATGATTTAGTTTGTCTGGAAACAAATTAGTGTGAAAATATAAAAAAAACTTTTACAAATTTTCCAATTATTTTGACAGAGTTCTGCATTCATTCCGTTTGTGCGAACACAAGGTTGACATGTGCCCTTGTGGTTCGATGTTGTGATGAGTGATTGTCAACGAGCTGGCGTCTTGGGTTGAGTTTGCTGGACTAACCATGGTGTGGGTTGGGGTGTGCAATATGTCTCTTGGCTTGTGGTGCACATGTGTGAAACTCAGAGGCGGTGGTCGATGGTGAGGTGAAGGTCAAGTAGGGACGTGCCGTGCCGATGGATCGGGAGGGGGGGGAGGACAGACGTGAGGCTTGGACTGATAGACCAGGAGGCCAGGTGACCAGCCGCGGTGGCTGACACTTGGGGACATCGACAAGTGCAAGTGTACATGGGAGGGACCGTGTTGACCAAGTCAAGACGGCGGCCGGGCGAGTCGAGCGGAGGCTCTGGAAGACTTGGCGGCCGGGTGGTCGAGGAAGCGGTGACACGTGTTGAGGTACGGGGGCTGCGTATGGAGTACGCTACTCACGAGTGGTTTGGTGGGTTGAGCCTCAAAATCACCAGGTGGTAGGTTATCGGGTTTGGGCCACAAAACCCGGGTGCGGTTCTGGCGGAAATTGAAGGCGGCATGTGGCGTCATCACGAGGCTTGCGTCGAGGCGAAGCTAATTCATGAAGGGCGCGTGGCCGTCGGATGCTTCTATCTCAAGTTGGACCATAACGCCCCCGGAGTCAAGTGGTTCGGCTCAAAATATCTAAGGGCATTGTTGGGAATGTGTAATAGCTCTATAAATAAGGTAGAGGCTGCCCCCAACCAACCATCTCTCCAGTTGGTCATTTCTTTCATCCTTGTTAGGGTTTCTCTGTCTCTAGATTGCAATAGTGATCCACAGATGATTTAGCCAAATCATTCATCTGTGTAAATATAAGGTCGAGATGGCGGACTAGAGGGGGGTGAATAGTCCTTTCTAAATTTAATCACGCCGGCTAACCGAAACAAATACGGAATTAAAACAATCAGTATAGCCAAGACTACATCCCTCTATCTATGTTCTCTAGCACCTTGCAAAGATTCTAATTAAGCACCTAAGGTGCCGGGCTAGCTAGAGCTCACCTATCCAATTCTAGGAGTAAGGTCACACAAACCTATGCCACTAGTATTTTGTACACCGGGGAGCTCCTACACAATTCTAGTAAGCAAAAGCACAAAGCTCCTAAGCTCACTAGCAATGCTAAATAACAAGGCAAACAATGCCAAATTAGAGAGCGCAAATTACTTAGCTACACAAACTAAGCAATGTGACTAACAAGATTACACAAACCAAATTAGCCACGCAAGGGAGCTACTTCTATGCTACACAAGCAAGAAGGTAACTAGTGAGCTACACAAGCTAACTAATTATAAGAGCAACTACACAAGCACAATGTATATGAAAGTAATTACAAGCTATTTCATAGCGCTGTTCATTTTGCCATGCTGCTTAAACACATGCTTTATTTTTCTCAGGAGATGAACCTTTTGGCAGAAGTGGATCAACCAGGTAGCCTGATTGACAACTATGTGACCCAACTGAGCTTTTTGCTATCACACAAGGCTGTAGGTTTGGTCAGCCTCCAAGCACGCTTGGCACGGTTCCAGCACCGCCTCAAAGAGCATGAGATCCTTAGCCGCAAGAAACCTTCCAGATAGTATGATCAGCAATGACTCATTGGCTCTGGCCTTTTACCTGGTAATCTGATTGCTTGGAGCTCAGTTGTGGTCTCAGTTGTTTTTTACCTGTGCGCTCCAGTAAATGCTAGTCCCAAGCAAGGTAGTGATAGAAGACACATGGGAGTGGCTTAGGGCGGTCTTGATGTTGAGGTCGTGGTCCTGGTTGATATCACCTGCACACTTTGGGTTTGTCTTGTCAGGGTTGATAACTAGTTTGGTAATAGTCCTTTTTGCAGTGGGGCTGCTTGGGTGTGCTTTTTTTGGCGGATGTATGGCTTGCCCACTTTGCCTTTCTTTCTTTTCCCCATTTTGTATGAGGAATTGGAACTGTTGTTTGCAGATATTAGTGGGACTGATTTTTCGCCGTGGGGTCTTTGTGGAAACTGATACATTGTTGTATATTCATTACTGATATTATTTGCATTGAGGAAGGAAAGGATGTGTGAATGGTGAAGCCCTTGAAATGGCCTTTTCCCCATTTCTTTTGAGCGAAAACAAGGAACACCAACTGTCGTATATAAGTAACTTCCCCATTTGTAACAGTGACGGTCAGCATTCTCTGAGACTGACCTTTTCTTATGTTTTTTTTTGGACAAACTCCAAATGTTTAGAAGGGCACTCATTTGTCTCCAACATGAGGTATAAATCAGGTCGAAACACATGTGTTTTTTCGTGGTCCTAAGCTTCAATAGGATTAGGGTCTTTTGGTTAGCAGTGGTCATGGAGGTCCTAAGCATCAATAGGTTTAGGTTGAATCTAATGAATTTGATGTTAGCTTGAAGATGTACCAACTAATTATTTAAAGATAAACAAGATCATCATTACAAATTATGAAAATTGATAACTACTCAGGAATGATGATAGTGGGTTTAGAGGACTAAATAACAAAAAATATTTTGCCATTCTCATTTCCCTCTGTATTTTTTATTTACCTGAATGCTTTTCTCATAATTATTTTAGTAAGTCACGATATGCAAACTAACTTACATATATATGTTCTATATACTATATTATCCAAGGACAATTTTCTCCACTTGAAACGAGTTTTTACAACGCATGTCGAAATCTCACATGATTTACCAAACGAGAGTATTGCAATTGCAATTCAACCTAAGCCAACTTGACAGGAGAATTGGGGAGGCTGATACTCAGCATTGTCCCCAAGGTCTTTGTATATAATAGAATAAGATAAGAAAATACATTGCTCACTATCCAATTATGTTTTTTGAATAAAGAAGAAGAGAGATGGGGAGGGAAATGTCTCACCCACTAGCAACGTGCATATGTATGACAAATAAGGAAGTCCTCAATGACTTGAAAACACTAGTCTCAGATATATAGATCTCACGGAGATCTGACGATGGAAAGTGTACACATAACTGGATGGGTGCATAAAAAATCAGTTCCATTTGACTGAATATGTGTCTAGAGGCCAAGCAAAATATTGAACTCAATCTACCATTGTAGGCCAAGCAAGCATTGCCATGTCAACTTATCGGCTGATCAGACACTCGGTTGGCTGTCACCACCGCTGCTGCTGACATTACTAGGTGGACATTGTTCTGAGGAGGTGTCGCTCCCCACTTGTCCGTCGTCTGTATCCAACGGCTCTAGCACATAAACTGCACCATCGCTCATGCCCACTGCAATCTGGTTAGGCTTCCAAGGATGTGTTGCGATGACCGTGGGATAGACAGTTTCACCAACGCTGGAAACCAGAGAGGCAACGAAAACAAGAGGTTTGTTACCAGAATTGAAAGTACCACTCAATAGAAAAAACAGAAACTGCTTGAAACTCCACATACCTGGATATTGAAGATGGTACGTAGGCAGAGGGTGCTATCCAGCACTGTAGCATAAGAGATTCTGCCTTGAATATTCCAATTGCACCATCACGAAATCCAGCATAGACCTACAAACAACCAAGTGAGTATACCGCACTTGAAATTGGAGCAGGGAGTGCATCTCTTGGGTACCACTGCATTACCAAGTTATGGAAGGTCAAATATCAATGTGTAATGTGCTTATTACAATGCATGCATATGATTAGGAGCATTCGACAAGCATGATGTAGATCATGTAATATGTTAGTACTCCAACTCAATAGACAAGACAACATATGATTACTAAGAGATACAAATATATTGTTATGAAAATGTTGCGAATGACTTACCGAGATCAAGCATTCCAATTGCCAATCATAGATCGCCAACTGACTCTCATGAACTACTAAAAGATGCGGTTCATCATAGTGAAACTGCACCATTGTATCACCAACTAAAGCACCGAAACCATTAGATGGATGTTTGATGTATCTTGATTTCTTCTTCTCCCAACCATATAAGCTCCAAACACATAGCTGCAAATTTCGTTTCATTGCAAGAAACAAGAAAAGAATGATTCAGAAAGAAACAATACTTTATTTTTAGATATTATACCTTTTAGAAAGTGGAGTGTATTTATATATCTTTATATATTTTAGAAAATGGACTAATGGATGGTATGAAATGCGACTAACATAATGTCGGGGGAGCATACCCCGGTTACCCCACAACGCGGCTTACGCCGGAGGAAAGTGCACTTCGGGTGGCCCAGTAGGCCACGGCCCATCATCCGCGTAGCACCTCGACCACTCGCTCCCCACGACCACACAGTCGGATCAGGATAGGAGGCACGACCTCGACCACCCCGGGCCTAGGCTGACCGTCAACGGATAAGACCAGGGGAGGTTAGCGCATTCAATGCGCCTGCCACAACGTGATGTGCACGCACCGCACACCCCCTCAGACCAAAAGGACGACGACCACCCAACGGACCGTGGGGCCTTAGGATGCATCGACCACCCTTCGGACCGCAGGGTCTTGGGGTGAGGCATCACCCCTCGGACTGCTCCCCCCACCAATTCAAAAGGCCACTTCGTGGCCAGGCAATGTCAGGATATGGCACAGTACCGCTCAAACACTATATGACTCGACGGGTAGGTGTACGGCCACACTCGCCACAGAGCACGGGTCTCATGTCCAGAGACTTGACTCCTCAGAACTGGCCAAACAAGTTGACCCCCAACCACCCGTGTGTGGGAAGAAGCCTCGCCGCCCCCTTCATGATCAGGTGGGCGGCCGATCAGCAGAGGACGACAGCCATAGACTCAAACTAGCGCACGACGCCCCCCGGGTGCAGTAGGCGCAAGGATGAAGGCCACGACTCGCACTATGCGCCCACATACCATAGGACTACAAGAGGACAACCACAACCCGCACTATGCTGCTATGGTGCACCATACCAGCCACGACCCGCACTGTTCCGCTATGGCGCACCATACCTCAACGTGGAGAACAGGAACCCGTGACGACAACCGATCATGCAACAGAAGCTGGGACAAGATGCAGAGGGCCCACGGACCGGGCTCACCTACCGCCGCCCTCCCCTCGAGCTCTCGACCACTTGGATCGTGGGAACCCTTTCCTTTCAATTGTCACTCGGCCCCCAGAAGCATAAGGGAACCAGGCCTTCATTCTAGCGGACGTAAAAAGGAAACACTCTCTATGGCTCTGGAGGGATCGATATTTTCTCTCGAGACCTCTCACTTCTGAACCCACGCTTACGAGCAGCCCCATTGTAAGCCAACTGAGCACTTGAACCAAGAAACACGAACTCGAACCCCTCTGAGATCATAGGGCTTCGGCCTGAAACAGTATAATCTCCCCATGTCTTGAGTGCTTTCATCGATTCCTAGAGCTGCGCGGCACTAAATTTACTGGTCGGTTCACAAAACAACGACACATAACATTTGACTGTATTTAATTCAGCATCCCTTAAATTTATAAGCAAAAACAAATTCGCTAGTCCTAATTTTGATATATATTAGAATTCACACCTGAGCATCAGCACCTGAAGATACAAGCACCTCCATTGATTGCGAAAATGCTAGTCCAGTTATCTTTTTGTGATGACCCGTGAGCACAGTTGTAACCTGTGCAATTCGATTAAGATAAGTTGATATTTTGGCACGTCGATGTTAAATATAAACTAAACGGTAATTAGTACACTAAGGATAATGTTCCACATAGGAAGAATCCATTATCGTTAAAAATTCTCAAATTTTTAAATGTCGAGCTAACAACATATGTATGGTTTATGAAGGTTTTTTGGGTCATACACCACGAGGTACTTACAACTCTTCATATTGTTGACAGGAGCTACGACAAAGTTGCTATGTAATATGTGTACCTTGTGGTATCTGCTCAAAGCCCGCAAAAAGTACATAATTTGTTATGTCAAAAAGATCATATGTAAAACAACATTTACAATCTCATGATCCTAATACATAAGTAAAACATGAGGGGGTATATAGTCTGAAACGAGAGCACATTATTTTAAAATGGGTACATTACTGCATTTCCAGTGAGAACCATATATAATGAGTTTTGCCAATACTCTGAGATTCATGGAAACAGGGGATGATAGATTCACGTTTAATACTCACTTTGTCTATACGTTCATTGTAGATTTGAATTGAAGAGTCCTCCCTTCCAATAGCTATGAAGCTATTGTCTGGCGGGTAGAATGCAAGGAAAGTTGCAGCAGGTGGAGGTGCCATGAAAGTAGTCAGGACCTATATATGAGAGATTGCACAAGATCAGTGAAGCCAAAGAAAGGCCATGGTGCAACTACGAAATAAAAATTATTTTACGGAAGTTATCATGCATGATTTGTAAGAGATCAATCATGGAATTAACTACATATTGTTATAGACAACTGAAGAAGACATACCTCGAATGTCATCATGCTGAAAAATGAGACTTTGCCACCAGAAGCAGAAATTAGAAAGCTGTCATTTTTGGATAGTGCAGTGCAGGCTGTTGCTTCTTTAGGGTCACTGCCATCAATGGTGTCGTTTGTCATTGGAATGCCATTTTCCGGTTCCCATAGTACAGGTGGAACAGATTTGGACGACTAACGAAAAGTAATGATGGATGGTTTTTAGAAAACAACCAAACAGAACTACAGTGTTGAAATCTTAAGCTAGTGGTCCTATCTAACCTTGCCACGTGGATTCTTGTCCCTGTGCTCCCATTTCCACAGCTTATGAACAGCATTGGAGCTGAGAGCCAAAAGTGCCACCCCATTATCTGTGTACAACAAGCGCATAACCTACGAAGAAAACAAATAAAACACAATGCTTATCAAAATTATATACTGTTCTGAATATGAACATAACAGTCTTAAATTCTACCAAATTGTTCGGTGTGTGCTATGTCATGAAAATCATAAGCACACGACCAGATACTGATGTGTGATATTCCTTTCATTAATTTAAATGGAAGATGTACATGCAAACGTTGCTGAACATACTTTGCTTGAAGATGCGGTCGGATCTGGCATACGCAGTATTTGAATATGTCCTAAGCCAACGATGTCATCCGCCAACTTCCAGGCCTTGGTTACTAACTCAGGGGCATTGCTCATTTCCATACATGCCTACCATTTGTTCGATACGATTAGCAAATAAATACAAATATATTCAACTACGAGGAAAAAGAAAAAAAAAAGCACGTGCACACTCGACTGGCCACTCATGAATTCCCTATCATCATCATAGAAACACAACATACACAATCCAATCAAAACAAAGATACAAGCTTTCTTTCAAAAAAAAACAAAGACAATATTCCCTTTCCGAGGATGAGTGGGCTCCCCTAGGGTTGGTGACCCCTGGAGGCCGCCACCCATCCCCCGCCGCCGCTGCCGCCGACCGCCATCCTGGCGCCGGCGGCCCCCTCCCCCGCCTCTCCCCCCTCCCCTACTCCCTCCTCGAGCCCCACAAGTCCAGCCAGCGACGCAAGCCCGCGCCGCCCCCAACCCGCCGCCGCCGCCGCCAGTGGTCCCCTCCCCCTCCCTTTCCGGCCAACCCGGCCGACACCAGCAGGATTTGCTGCTGGTCGCGGGCGCTGACGCCTAGGCTGTGCGGCCACCACCTCCGCCCGCTGGGCCCGTGCCGCCGCCGCAGGGGACAGCGTCCCCCTACCTCCCTGCATCCATGCACCCCTCCTCTCCTCTCTAGTGTGCGGGCGCGCGTGAGCACACGGCACGACCGCCGACACTGCCCACGTCGGGGCCCTCAGCCAGCGTCCCACTGCACGGCCAACCCCAACCTCGCCGCGCCTGCGCCCCATCATCGCCACCACGGGCCGCCTCCCCTATGATGGCGGGCGCCTCCGATGGGAGCCTCCCTGGACCGGCGGACCCCACCAACGCGGGAGCCGGCGCTGGAGTGCCCTGCCCGCCCCAACCGCGGTTGATGCCGGGCCCCACCACCATGGCCACCGTGGCCGGGCTGGGATGTCGCCTCCAACGCCAACGACGCCGCGTCCGGCCACCGCAGCCACCTTCGGCGCTGGGGCGCCTCTGTGGACTCCCTCCCTGTCCACGCCGCCGACGGCGCCGGGTATCTGCGCCACGGCCACCACCTCCAGTTGCAGCTCCATTGAGCCTGACCCATGGGATCCGGCTCTGGAGCACCTCCGCAGATTCCCCTCTGTGTCCCCGCCACCGCCGGCGCCGGGCTCCACGCTCTCACCGACCGCGGCTCCGTTCTACCCGTCTTCGGGAGGGCACACGAAGTGCCATCGATGGGCTGACGACGATGGCGATGAGTCCGACGATGACTGCCCCACAACCTACCTAGAGGTCACTCATCGCCCTGCGAAGCCAGCTGCAGCGTCCCCCCCCCCCCCCCCCCCGCGCGCCCAGACTCGTTCAGTCGTGGTTCTGCGGCGCGGTGGAGCGGACGCTTGACAGGGACCTGTGCGATGGCGGAGGAAGCGTAGTTGGCCGCGCCCCCAGCTAGTCACGGCTTGCCTGCTCAGCCAGTGGATGGTCGGGTCCCTACCCGCCAATGCCTCGGTGCCCGCAGACGGGTCTTTGCCCCCAACGCCGACGGGTGGCGGGAGATCCTACCCCGACAGGAAGCGGGACCTGCGGCTGCCTCGGCTGATCCTCGCCGAGGCCCAGGTCTGCGTGGATAGGCACGGAAGATCCCAGCATAGCTACGCGACAGATGTTTCAACTACCTCTCCTACTCGCACCGAGTAGTGACCTGCCGATTGCCACACCGTAGCCTGTGCTGCCATGGATTCCGCCACCTCACGAGGGACTGCAAGCGATCCAAGTCGGTGCCGAAGGGTGGTGGCCTGCCTCGCCGCTCAGCTCATGTCGACAACACACCTGTCTCCCAGCACGCACCCCTCGGCGGTCCACCGACCTTGGATGGGACCGTGTAGGGGATCATGGGGTGTGCCGATGGCAACCGTCGATGCCGAAAATGACGTCGGCGCAGGGGTGTCCCGGTGACGGACATCAGCATGGGCGCGCATGCCGACTATGCCACTGCTTCGACTGCCGCACATGGCTTCCTCGAGCCAGATCCGCTGGCGGAGGCGCTGTGCGAGGGTGCAGGGCCCCCCATTTGGCTCATCTCGGTCGACCCGATGCTGGACGAGCTTGCCGCCTCGCTCATCGAGAACCGACCAGCGATCACACCAGCGCCTGGGTGCCTGCATGCTGCGGCAACCGTCTCTCAGGAGGTTCAAGCTTCGGTGGTGGACACCAGTTCTCCGACGATGGGTCCCCAGTGCACGACGGACCTGCCTCTGTTATCGCCTGTGCAGGGCATGCCTCCATAGATGGAGAAGCCCGTTGTCGTGGGTGTTGTGGTGCTAGGGGACGACAGTGAGGTCTGGCCACCTGTGTTCGAGCCGTCCAAGCACATGGCGGGTACTTCTACGTCGACGCTGGACGACCATTCGTATGGCCAAGCCACACCCGACCCTTCTACGTCGACGAAGGATGGCCAGCCGGATAGCCAAGCCTCGCCCGACCCCAGTGATGCGACGCCCACGTCGCGCGAGGCCACTCGACGTCTTGCATGGTTTACCGAGGAGGTGTAGCTCAAGCGAAGGTCGCCCTTAATCGCCACTCCACCAAGGCACAAGGCGGCAACCAAACGGCCCCAGCCAATCAGGAGCAGACGGATTGCCGCTCAGCCGCTGGTGCACATACCGACCTCCAAGTGGGGCGAGTATCTCCTCATGTAGAGGATGGCCATCGTGCCGTCGGCAGCTACAGTTCATCTGCGTCCAAGGGAACATACGACGGCATATTCGCAGGGAACTTGACGCCGAGTCAAGTGAAGGCTCTGGACGAGCTGTTCCCAGCGACCAACGACAAGGCTGGTAGAAGAACGTTCTTCTCGGATGGCGGAGTTGGGTCGCGCAACCAGCAGCGGAGATGTCCAGCTCCGTAGGTCGCTGCGGTGCTCTTAGTTCGGTTGTTTACCATTTATGTAATATCGAGGTTTGTAACAGTCGGCTAGGAAGGTTCAATCATAGCTATAAGACCACCTAGCGCGCTCATCAGAAGCATGTCGTTTGTATGGTTAAACTCTTTTTATTAATTACAATGATACGTAAATCTTTTGCGTATTCAAAAAATTGAGTGCTTTTCATTGCATTTCTAATTACGTTCCTTCAGTAGTTAGACACCACAATTGATAATGTTTTGAATGAATCTGCCTTGAGCCACACAAACACGGCCAACCGGTTGGCAGACTATGGCATTTGTGAGACAACACGGCCAACTTAGTGACATGCATGCATGGCCACTCCAATCCTGCGTGTTTGGATTGGAATCTGAGCTAGGCAGCAGATCCAGCCGCTGGTGTTCAGAATCTGAGCCAAAAGCAAACAGGCCCTACATGCATGCAAGCGAGAACAAGGCAATCGGGATATTTTTACGTTAACTATCACGGCCCACCCACCCTTACTTACTTAATAAGGAGTAACTATTTATTTAGGAGAACCCGATTGAGCTAGGACTAATAATAATTCAAAGGAGAGGAGCTAGCTAGATTTAGTCCTGTACCACTTGAACCCCGTAGGTACTGTATGTATGAGATAAACATTTTATTGTGACCATTATAAAGATAGAAAGACAGGATAGATAGGAAGTAATAGTAGCATTTGAAAGCAAGTTCAAATGTGCATGCATGATCAGTTCATCATACCTCTTGGTAGCGTGAGATCATATGTTCTTCCCCTACCCTGTTGGTTAGAAGGGTGGGATGTTTTGGATGGACTGCGGCCGCGTGCTCCAACGCAGCCTCCGCTTCCTTCACATCCCAAAAACTGGCACCTCCACAGTTCACTTCGGCTTTGACTATCTGGAGCGAACTTCTTCCGAGGTTCTGGAAGCCAAGCAGCTTGTCAAAACCAAGATGCAGGTTCTCCTCTTTTAGGGACCGCACATGGACACGAAACTGAAGGGATTCAAGACTTGGCATGATAGTATTATTAGATGGTACCCTGCTGCTGTTGAACTCGCTGCCGCGCAGATCAAACCAGATAGATGGACCGAGTATCTTTAAGAATCTCAACTTGCGAAAGTAGACAACACCTTTATCTGTACGATTCTTTATGCTAACTACTGACTTGGTGTCACCGGAATGCAGTACGAGGCAACTGAGCTCTGGCAACTTGGCAAGGGTCTCCATGTCCTGGTCTTTCACAACTACCACTTGCACATCCAGATAGGAGAGGTTTGGAGCAAGTGACGAGTTAATCCACGCCGGCAGTGCAGAGAACTCGAAGTAGTCCAAACTCAGGAAACGGAGATGCCGACAGGACACCCATCCTGCATCGCTGCTCACCCAGTCCTTACTTATAGAATAGTCTACAATTTGAAGTTCCTGGATATTGTGCAGATGGCCCAGGGACTCCAGCAAAGCACTCTCGATGCTCTCACTCCTAACAGAAATCCAAGTCTTGAGCACCCTCAGTTCCTTCAGCAGGCCCAGCTCCTCCACAAACTGCATTATTATAGCATCTTCACCTCCACACAATATACGTAGCTCTTGCAGTGACGTGAGCTTACCGATCAAACAAGTTGCGTCAGAAGTCCCACCTCCTCCGGCAGCTCCTCTATCCCGAAGTCCCGTAAATCCAGTGTTTGCAGAAACCTCAGATATTTTACCTCCCTAGGCAGCTCAGCGATATTACAATATAGTCTGAGGTACCTCAAGTGAAGTAAACTCCCAAGATGATTCTCCGACACATCTTTGATGCAGTCTTTGTTGAAAACAGAACATCCTACCATTTCTACTACACGTAAAGATGGGAGGCGTGGGCATAATGCACAAAAATCACACTCACTGGCAAAAATGGATCTCACTTTCTCCACAGCAATGTTAGCCAGCTGGCCAACGTTGTGCTCTTCAACACACTGTAGGGCTAACCTGCGAGAAATGCTCCCCTGAAGTTTCTGTCGCTCACCACCATTCAATACAGTGACAAAATTTTCTTCACTCGATAATTGATGTATCAAATCAAGAACCATATCATGAACTGAGCATGCATCAACGTACCCTTCATATTGTGTCTCCTGTGCCTGTGCCTGGATCATGTTTCTATTTATCAATTCATTAAAGTACCTCTCCCCAAGCTCAAATAATCCTACCCCTGCTGCTGCTGCTTGTTCCTCAGAGATGAAACCTTCAGCGATCCACATCCATATCAATCTATTTTTCTCTATGATACGATCTTCCGGAAATATGCTTAGATACAACAAGCAAGGCTTTAGATATGAAGGCAAATCATAGTAGCTAAAGGACAATATCTTTCTGGTATTAACTACGTCATCATTGCCTTTATGTCCAAAACCAATTGAGTTGTAGACCTCAGACCAGTCCTCTCCTGGTTTACTGGCCAACAAACTGGCTATTGTAATGATAGCAAGTGGCACGCCGCCACATTTCTTCAAAATCTTTTCACATTCGTCAGCAAAAGGACTATCGAAGTACTTCCCTTCACCATCAACTATTCTTGCATACAGTAACTTTTTCGAGTTATCATGAGAAAGAGGCTGTATTTTATAAGCTTGACCAGCATATGTGGCAACTTCATAAATACGAGTAGTGATCACAAGTCTACTTCGGCAATTAATTTCTTGCAGAGCACATCTGATTAATTTCCATGACTCCTTGTCCCATATATCATCAATGACAATGAAACACCTACACATTTACATGACAGCGTAATTGCCTTCATGAGTTGGTAATTAAAATGAGAAAGCATATAAAGAACAGAGCAGTGGCATTATCGACCATAAAAAAAGAACAGGTGGTTGTAGATTTGTATTTCATACAACTAGTTATGCTTACTGCTGAGAATACAAATTTACTTCTTTATGACTCTTTTTAAATCAAATGTGTATGGACCCAAGATTACTGTAGTAATTTATAGACTTGAAGTGGAACATGCTAGCTCCTTCCAGCCTTAATGTAATATATAAAATAAATAAGAAATAAGGAAAGAATTGTACGGCTACGTACTTACTGAAATATAATTAAGTCTCTATATATGCATGTATGCAGCGACCGGCATTGTGTTGAGTGATTAAACTCGTACCTCTTTTCCTTGATGAATTCCTTGAGTTCGTCCATGAGTTGCTTTTCATCCAACATGGTCATATTCGAATTCATGAACTTCTTCTTATCAAGGCCAACAAGAATGTCTCTAAGGACTTTCTTGATGTCAGGGTTTCGACCCACTGGAATAAAAGCCCCCACTTGAACCGCGGTTTAAGCTGGTCATAGACAGCTTTTGCAAGAGTAGTCTTGCCCAGTCCTCCAAATCCAACAACAGAGACTATCTTCATCTTCTTAGGACCAGACGCATCACCGCCGTCATCCCCTAGGGACAGCATATCTATGAGCTCATCCTTTGGTCCCTCAATGCCAACAAGCTCTGTTGCACTCTTGTACAGATTCAAGATGCGAGGGTCGATGGTCGTTGCTGGCTTGGTGACAACGCTGTCGGGTGTTTTGTATGTTTTGTACCGGTCACGCCTTGCTGCCAACTCCGCAAGCTTCTTGTAGATTTGTTGGATCTGGCTAGAGATGTTGCGGCGAGCCTTGCTCTTCTTGAACAGGCTGCTCACCTTTTTCCTGAGGCGGCGGAGCTTGTGTGTCTCAGTAGCAGGCTCAGGGGCATCGACGTGCACCAGAAATGCGTCGATGATGTCCTCCATGTCGTAGGACGCCTCCCTGACATGAAAGCCGCGCAGCAGCTGGATCTTCGGTTCACGCCCCTTGCAATGGTGGCTCCAAATGAAAAGAAAAATGTATAGAACTCTGTTCTATGTTCTTGAGATTGGAGCGAGCTGAAAAGCCGCGGGCCAAGACAATTTAAAATAACCAGAGAGAGAGAGAGAGAGAGAGCAGGCAGACAACTTTTCCAGTTGACGACAAGAGAAAAGGTGAGCTTTTCATTTTTCAATTGTTTGATTAACGTGTGTGTGTCACGCAGAGCTAGGAAGTTACACACAAGAGAGAAAAAGAAAAACAACTCTGCTTCCTCTGTGATGTGTCGGTAGTAATTTAGATGCAAACCAGCTCGCATGCTTGATGAATGATGGCCGAAAACGCTGTGGTGGCCAAATGCTTTGGGGCAAACACTATCTCCCGGAATTGGAACAATGTTGGCGATGGTGTGATAACTAGTTGTCTTTTGGCAAGAAGTACCATGCTTGGGGAGTGGCTGCAGTTTGCTGGGCCATATGGAAATCTGGTAACAAAGCTTGCTTTGAAAAAAAGAGAAATTTTACAATGGTTGGAAAAAAAACATGAGTCATCCATCGGACGAGATCGAACAGTGCAAAAATAGGAGGTACCAATGTGAAAGTATCTATAGATACTAAATAAGTAGGGATAGTTACAAAATTAGGTGGGGCAAGTACCAAAATATGCGGCGCTAGATTTATTTTTTATTTTA
This sequence comes from Miscanthus floridulus, assembly GCF_019320115.1. Taxonomy (NCBI): domain Eukaryota; kingdom Viridiplantae; phylum Streptophyta; class Magnoliopsida; order Poales; family Poaceae; genus Miscanthus; species Miscanthus floridulus. The sequence continues at coordinate 22,200,404 of NC_089596.1, forward strand.
TTATTTTTTTAGGTTATGGGTAAGTTGGTAATTTTAGCATCTTAGGAGAATCACGGACTGCTCCACCTCCATTGCTGCAGCAGCTCGTCCTTGCGCTCACACGGCTGTCTCCTTTGCCTTTGCTGCCATAGCATCCTTATGGCGCGCAGTCCACGGTAGTCACCCTGGTGGGAACAGCACATGCTCCACCGGTGGCGCTGCAACATCTGGTTGCGTCGCCTTTCACCGTCGCCCGAGGATGCTCAGTGTCAGCGGACGGTGCCGGTATGTTGCTCACCACTGTTGCGTGCTCCTGCTCAAACGGCTCGCTTGGCTTCTAACAGTAATGGCACTATGGCAGCCTACTTTAGTCCCACCGCCTGGTCCCTACTAAGCGCTCTCAGCCGTGGCACCGTCCGATGCTCCGGCGAGCTAGGACCTCATCGCCAGCGACCTCGCCGTCGCGCGGCACGCCTCGTGCGCCCCACCGCTCCGCTTGCCCGTGTCCGGCTCCCACAGCAGTAGCATGCTGTGCAGCACGTCAAGGAGGCATGTGCCGACGTCGGCCAGCACGGCCGCCCATAGCACGGGCCGCCACGCAACGGCAAGCGCGAGGACGGCGGCCTTGGCGCCCACGGAAACGAGCACGTTGGCAGCTTTCCTGTTTACAGCAGCCGTCTCAGGGGATCAAAACAAAGATGATGAAGACTGGTCTTTCACAACCATTGGGCGAGCTTCGGGGCTTAACGATGTCGCAAAGGGGCCAGGGAAGAGGGTTACGTGGAGGGCATAACCTCTGTTAAGTAAATACCCTCAATAAGATAAATTATTATTTAATAAATAATGTTTCTCAGTTAGTTATTAGCTAAAAAATAAAAAATGTACTTTTCCAACCATTGTAAAAGATCTTTTTATATAGACCATTGGCTCCCTCGCTTGCATATGTCTAAGCGAGGTGGGACTAATAAAATTGAGAAGGACGCTTGCAGCGTGGGAGTTGGCTTGCAGCTTGTAGAGTGGGCCGTGGCTGGGCCTCTATAAACGTTACGCCTATCAGTTCACACAGACAAGATGTAAGAGTGATCCAGTTAACCGTGAGATATAGTGCTTATAAAAGAATCCATATTATAGTTAAATGTGAGATGTAGTGCTTATAAAAAATCACCCAGACAAGATATGAGAGTGATCCAGTTAACTGTGAGATATAGTGCTTATAAAAGAGTCCATATTATAGTTAAATGTGAGATGCAGTGCTTATAAAAAGGTCTATAAAAACAGATGTTATATAACCTACATACGCTTGCCCATCCACCTGCATAGGGATGAAAACAGATCGGATACGAAAGGATATCGCTGATATCATATTTGTTTTCATATTTCATATTTATATATGTTTGGATTCGGATTCGGACATGGATAGCTACCGGATACATATACGAATACGGATTGTCTCAGTTACGGATACGAATAATGAGTAGGTTACGGATATTAATAATGACTATCGAATACGGTATGAATCGAATTAGGAGAATATCGGATACAAATATCTATTCGGATGAGTAAAAGCAATATATATCATAGGTGCGCAAACCATTACACCACTCTATGAGTCCATAATCCATCTAGATTAAGCCTAACGAGTAAAGCAACAAATAAGAGATAAGATTAAGCGTTATAAAATATTTTTGTATTAATTTTCATTATTTATCTTGGAATACAAAATTTTTAAAACACGGAAGAGGAAAGAAATGCGAACCATCTAGGCACACGTGTTCTCTCATCAACGTGGACTTCCAGTGCCAGACTCGCGCTCGTCAACGGACTTGGGCCGAGCTAAACGTTATTGGACCGCATGAAGGGAAAAAAAACTAGCAGCAAGTTGTTGCCGTAGTCTACACTATGCAAAGCTCTGATGTCCAGGTACGCTATAAAATAGGAGGGGTGGGGGAGCGCACAAAGGCACATGGCCTTGTTCACGTGATGTGTGGTTTGAGGATGAAAAATGTACATCTACTATATACTACTGGAAGGTGGCTGGACTGCAGGCTCAGGTCCAGTTTAGTTTCCTCCTAAAATACTAAATTTTTTAAGATTCTTCGTCACATCGAATCTTTGAACGCATGCACGAAGCATTAAATATAAATAAAAAATAAAACTAATTACACATTTTAGACGAAATTCACGAGACGAATCTTTTAAGCCTAATTAGACTATGATTGGACACTAATTGTCAAATAACAACGAAAAGCGTTACAGTATCATTTTATCAAATTTTTCGGCATCCAAACGGGGCCTCAGTTCGATATATCCTATTTTTACCTTGATATATCCTATTTTTACCTTGATTATCCTATTTCCGGCGAATACCGACGATATTACATTTGTATTCGATACATTTGTATTCGATATCCGAATAACCATCCAATTAAGTGTTCACATTTGGTCGGATAAATGCCCCGGATATCCGAATAACTATCTAATTAAGGGCATGTTTGGTTTTTGTAGTACCTCCTAAAATTCTGGCAACATCGAATGTTTGGACACATGGAGTATTAAATATAGACTAATTACGAAACTAATTGCATAACTTGCGATTAATTTACGAGACGAATCTTTTAAGCCTAATTAGTCTATAATTTGACAACGTGGTGCTACAGTAAACATATGCTAATGACGGATTGATTATGCTTAAAAAATTCGTCTCGCAAATTAGTCTCCATCTATGTAATTGGTTTTGTAATTAATCTATATTTAATGCTCCTTATTAGTATCTAAACATTCGATATGACATGAATTTTAGGAGCGACTAAAGAACCAAACACCCCCTAAGTGTTCACATTTATTCGGTGGGATAAATGGCCCTCTTCGCTTGTCTTATAATCCGTATTTTTCAGCTTGTTTTTTTTAGTCAGAACAGTATTTTTCTCTCACAACAAATCAGCCGGAACAGTGTTTCGGTTTGTTTTTTCAGTGAAGCGAACGGGGCCCATATCCGTACTATTTTTATCCCTACACCTGCACGGGCACATTATTGATCATAGTAATAATATAATTGATTGATTGGTAATTGATTATTGATGCAGTCCCTACAATTCGGTATTCTCGTTGGGAATTTACCGGAAGAAGAAGAAAAGGCAATGTTCAGAAAAAGCATTTATCTATTTGCTGATTTGCTGATGGGTGGTGAATTGGTGTGCCATATGTTTTGGGCATGGGTGACCCGTTGAGTACTTGTGACCTGAGCGGGCATGGACATGAGTTTAGGCATAAAATTAAACCTGCCATCTCTAGCGTACATACCATATCAGAAGAGAATAAACCAAAGATCCAGAACACAAAGAACATTCAGATAAGCCTACTAACTAAAAACACAAAGAACATGAATTTAGATGTCGATGCTATACAGCCGGGTATCCCGACTACAAGAATAGCCGAACAACCGACACCGGATCAGAGAAGACCGGACGAGATACGACGTCTTATTCCAGGAAGGATATCCCCAAGATTGCGGCAAGATTCCAAAGGAGGCGCGATTCTTAGCTTGTAGGGCAAGTTGATCCCGGATATAAATAGGTAGATACGCTCATGTTGTACCCCATCTGATCCAACCTTAGGCTTTTAGATACATTGTAATCGCTACTCGCCGAGTTCATAATACAAGAAGCAGCAACTGGACATAAGGCTTTTACTCGCCTACGAGGGCTCGAACCAGTATAAACTCTGTGTCCATTATGATTGCTCTTTGCACCAAGTGGGGTTCCTGAGGATCCAAGTATCTGCCGGTCAAAAACACCGACAGAGGCACGCCAGGTAGGGGGATCTCGCGCGAAGATCAATCATGCCGATCGTCAAGGGAGTTTGGTACCCGGATCCGACGACTTCCAATGTCGCCATCCCACCAAGCTCAGTCAGATCTGACGTCTGCTCCACTTGCTGGCTGTCCACCATGAGGAACTCCTGTTGGAGATTACGAGCGAGACGCAGCGGATCACGTCCGGCAGCTTGGACGGTGTCTTCTTCATTGCGACGCCGTTGGCGATCGGCGTTCCTGGTTTCACGTTCACGGAGCTGGAGACTGGTCTCTCCATCGATAGCAATGCTATCGTGGCTAACCATGAAGAGCTCTCTCCCAAAGGCTAGAGGGAAAGGTGGGCAGGTGCTGGTAGAGCCCTTGGAGTATGGCTCGGGGCTTTCCTCCAGGATTGTATGGAGCACCATGTTTATCTGGAAGATCTGTTCGGATTTGCACCATGTTTATCATTGACGCAGGCTGGTCAGCTTCAAGGAAGTCGATCTGATAGAGGTCGTTGACGTGGCTGCGCTCGGCGTGGTCGGCGAAACGATGGTGCACGGCGTCCTGACAGATCGAATATGCACCCACTAGCCCAAAAGGATAGGGCCTCGTCATGCTCTCTGTTGGGGCGGGGAGTGGTTGGCGTTGAACGGTACGCCCTTTCGGAGTTGTTGTGATCACCAAATCTTCATCTTGCCACCTCGAACGGCGTGCACAAGCGGGGCACTCGGCATTAGTGGCATGGTGACCTTGGAGTGCAGGAGGTTCGTCGCTCGCTCTAGATCGATCTAAGACCGAATCCACGAGGAGCTGATATTCCGCTAAGCGGTCTGTGACCCGATCGATGGATGCGATCAGATCATCATTGCTGATGGATCTCCTAACCCAACAGCGGGGCGTCGGGATCGGAGATGTCGTTGCAAGTGTTAGCGCGATCGGTGCAGGGTGATCCCGCACCGCTTCCATAATCTCCCCGTTGTCGTCGGGGCCGATGATCCAAGTCATGGATCCGACCGTGAAGATCTGGCCTGGCTCGGGAAAGGCCATGGAGCTCAGGAAAGTGACCATCTGGTTGGCCATGGAATCCGCACGCACACCCTCTACCTGGTGCGCCACTGTCGACGAAATCTGGTCGGCAGTCTACCGAGGGGTATACCCACGGTAGTAGATGATCGGTGGAGGTGCGTGTAATAGGAACCAGATGGTGACACAAGGCGCAGAGATAGCGATTTAGACAGGTTCGGGCCGTCTGATCGACGCAATACCCTACGTCCTGTGTCTTTGTTAGATTGTATTGAATATGAGATGAATTCGAGGGGTCCCTACCCGCCTTATATAGTATGGGGGGTAGGGTTACAAGTCGGTCTAGGTCTAGATCTATTCGGTTATATGGTAAGTATTTACAAGGAATACGATATCTATCATATCCGAAAAGATCTTCCTTCATCGCCAAGATGTCTTCTGATTGCCTTGCGGTGCACGCTGACCAGAACTGGGCACCTTAGGCCTTGATCTTATGGGCTAGACCACCCCTGGTGGTGCGGTCCATATCCATTGTCGTGGGTAACTAGGGTTATACCCCCCATAGACTTCTACATTGCCTTGGACCTCACCGGGATCAGTCTTCGTCCACACCTTGTGTGTCCTTTCGAGGACATCATCAGAGCAGGTGGTGAGGCCATTCGCCCGTTCTTGACTTACCTGCCAGGTTTGGCAGATCTTCTCGGACGGTCTGGGAAGTATGTGGAGGCTTGGGTCCGTGAGCTCTATGCTTCACTCGGGATAGATCCAGACCACCAGTACTTGCACTTCACCTTTAGAGGCAGCCCACATAGGATGTACGCCAGCACTATCAGGGAGAAGCTTTGGTTGCCAGCGTCTACCACCAGACCACACGCCCAGTGCTACGGCACTTCTGACCCACCCAGGCGTGCACACGGTGGATAGACTCCAGGCATAGCACAAGTGGCAGTTTGCTTGAGGCCACCGTTCGGAGACGGTTCTCAACGTACTCCCAGTGAGCTCAGGCCCATCGTTCGTCTCTTGAATGACGTGATGAGGAGGACCTTGCTCCCCAGGACAGGATTCAAGGAGGGGTTGACTAACCTCCAGCAGTAGCTCCTTGCAACTTTGGCATCTCAGTCTGAGTTTGACATTATTGATTTCATGATTTGTGAGATGGAGGACACCATTGCAGATGGGATTCGGGCTCGACGACACCTTCCTTACGCCCACTAGGTTAGTTTCTTGATTATGACATAGCTTTAGTTGAGACACCCAGGTCTGATGACAGAGTTGGAGCAGTCGTCTACAGAGTTCCCTGTCTATATGATGAGTTCAGTTATAGATTGTCGACGTGGGAACAGGGTTCTCAGGCGGATTCACCATTCTATCAAGCCTGGAGACATGGATGATGTTGATCGATAGGATGAGGCCATCAGGGTTGTTGAGCAGGTAGAGCTTGAGCAGCTTGAGAGATAGCAGGATGATGACCAGGTGGACACCTCCTCAGACAGTTCAGATGTAGACTACAGGCCGATTCCTCTCATGCCCCCATGGGCACACGACACGGAGGCCAGTGGCTCTAGTGCACCACCACCTCAGCGGACATATCCAGCTTTACTTGCCATACTCGATAGAATGCAGCAGCGTCAGGCACGGGCACGGTTCCTTCTCTTCTAGCAGCAGACTCTGCAGTTCATGGATCACATGCTCTGCCACTCTAGTGCTCCTCCGTTTGTGCCAGCCGTCCAGCAGATAGGCCCAGCAGCTACCACTACTACTGTGACCCTAACGTTATACTCCAGCAGACTTCAGGGTCAGGGTCAGCTGCCATGTTACTTCGCCTCGCCTGCCGTGCAGTTTCCACATGCCTGGTTTAGTTCCGCGAAATTTGGGAATTTGGCTACTATAGCACTTTCGTTTTTATTTAGCAATTAGTGTTCAATCATGGACTAATTAGGCTCAAAACGTTCGTCTCGCGATTTCCCACCAAACTGTGCAATTAGTTTTTTTCGTCTACATTTAATGCTCCATGCACATATCGCAAGATTCGATGTGATGACTGCTGTAACACTTTTTAGGAAAAGTTTTTGAAACTAAACAAGACATCAGGGGTCCACACCGATCACTACAGGCTTCACACCTGGTCAGTCTGAGTCAGTGCTAATGATAGCTACCCCAGTTTCCCAGAGTCTGTCTGCGATGTTCAGTGAGCTTATAGGTCACCCCACACCTCCTGAGTTTCATGTACCTGTGCCTACTACAACAGCTCCACCTTCAGGGATGACAGGAACTCTCTCCTCGTCTGTAGCTTCGACAGAGCCACAGACTATTCCTACTACTTCAGCACCAGAGGCACCTACGATAGCTCTAGCTTCAGTAGCAGTTGTGGCTCCTCTTACCACAGTGACAGCTTCAATGCCACAGTGTCAGGCCTCCACTACAGCTTTAGAATCTCAGCAGGCCGACCGCGCTACCGAGTCTGCTGAGCACAGACCACTTCACCTCCACTTCCAGCGAGCGAGGGTCAGCCCAAGTCTGCTCCAGAGGGTCAGACAGCTACGAGTTCAGAGTCAGACGAGGAGGCCCTACTTGCTTAGTTTGAGGTGACACCCCGCTCCTCAGCGTCCGACTCAGTCTGCTCCCGTCCTGCCGACAGACCCTTAGGTTTTGGTGCTTGACGCCAAAGGGGAGAGTGTAACACCATCGATGTTACACTGTACAGTCTTTTGCTAAAACACTGCATGAGCATCACAGTTATGTGTAAATGTGTGTAATATAGGGTGTAAAGCAATATATGTAACTTGAAACATTCATCGGAAACACGAAACGAATGTTATATTTCATGTCGCGTTGTATCACTTAGGGTTATAAATGAATTTTTATTGAACGAGAATGCTATAGAATGCATATACAAAACTTTAAAAAAGTTGGTAGTGCAAACTTCATAGGTGACGGTGAAATACTTGCGGTCGAGAACGGGAGTCACTAGCTAGCATGGTTGGTAGCTTGGAAATCGAATTCGACGCGAAACCGTTTGAGACTTAGTCGAATTTCCTAAGTCGGACAACGCTTTGACGAAGCTTAGTTCGGTAATTTTTGTAGGACGATCGGGTTAAGTAGAGGTATGGTCTTAGGGATTGTTTTAGTAGCTTGACATGCCAACTCAAGTGTGAAATAGTTGATTTAGCAATTGAAGCATTGAGATGGGTTTTTGGGATGCTTTAAAATGCGTGCAAGACACGTTTCCAGTCAGTTTCAGCGCGTGGACATGGTCACCACTGCCCTGTGCCGTCATTGGCGCGCCGGCCGTGCATGCGCGTTCCTGGCCGCGCCCGGTGGGCCACGGTGGCCGGCTGCCCGGGGCGTGAGGCTTCTCCTTCCCACTGCCATGGCGTGCGCTGCGGTCAACGTCGCTACTGGTGTCTTGGGCCGCCCACGTCGTGTCGCTGTCGGCTCTGCTCCACCGGTCGCCGTCGCTGTCCGCTCGGGTGCACTGGCATCTTAGGGCCGCAGCCATCATCATAGCACGCGCACGTTGCTCTGCATTGCGTTGTCACCTCTCGTGCGCTCACATCGCTTGCATCGCGTCATCGCTGTTGCGGCTACGCGCGCCTGCTGTGTCGTCATGTGGTCTGGCCGTCGTCGTCTTGCGAGTCGAGGTGCTGCGGTCGCACGTCGTCGTGCCGTACTCGTACGCGCACAGGGAGCAGCCATCTGTCGCACTGTGTCCTTTCGCATTTAGTGGCTGCGCCACTCCGAGCTTCCCGTCGTAGTCGCCTTGAATGGCGTCACGCCGGTTGGCTGAGCCACGCCAAGACCAACCCGTAGAGCTGGCCACATCCTTGTAATTGTGCATGTCTAGAGGTCGATTTGGAGTCTAGCTTCACGCCAAGCCTGCCACTGTTGCAGCCGTACGGTGTCGGGGCTTCAATTGGAGGTTTCCCCCGCTGTCGACCCCCTTAAGTCCGAACGCCGTCGTCCAACCAATTGGCATTGAATAGTCCACCTCCGTCTAATGAATAGTGCACCCAACTAGCCCTGGTAGTTAGCTCGCGATTGGAGTCGTCCCGACGAGCTTTCGTCCTCCAGTGAGGTAATGCGGGGCATTCTCCTCACGGCGGTCCGCCATGGCCTCCGAGGCAGGTGCTCAACTAGCGCGTCGCTTCGTGCTCCGTTGTTTCGATTGAACGGTGCCTTTGCATCGTGTAGACTTGGTTGCCTCGCCCGTGTAACAGTTTCGCCGGTGGAGCAGCAGATCACCGGGGACGCCGTCGCCTTGCTTGCTGTCAACTAGAGCGACCCCGCGCACATGGCCAACCACTTTGTCGAGCCCCGTGACTTCGTCCAGTCCATCCATCACGTATCTGGTGAGGCCCTCCTGCTCCTAGGGTAGCTGGTTGAGCCGGTTAGGGCCGACGCTAGCCAGAGCGTGTGGTCACCTTCGACGAACGTAGTATAGATGCAGTGTACGTGGCCAGTGCATTTGGGTGTAGTAGCGGTTAAAATAGAGTTTCTATCTTGTTGCTCGTAGTCTATAGATGGATAAAGGGTAGCGGTAGAGGCGTTGGGCTATCTGATTTTGTCGACGTCAGCGTCACCGCGGCCAAACCCTGTCGTGGTGCATGGCCACGCCTCTGTGTGGCGCTAATCATGATGTTTTGTACCTCTATCGATTGCGCTTTGTACGTAGAGTGTCACGGTGGTGATGGTTGCTGCTGAGGAGGTCCGGGATTGCCGGTGTTTGGCCAGAGAAGCCGCGGCCTCTATTGAGTTCCGGCCAGGGACCTGGAAATGGGAATTCAAAATGAACCGGGGGGTTAAGTGCGAGCGTCAGAGAGAGAGAGAGAGAGTGAAATAGTAGAAGGGACTATGGGTTCATTTAGTTGAAAGCCGGGGTCTCTTTTGCATAATTTCTAGCGCGCGTGGGTATCCCCGCGTTGGGCCGCTGTCGCGGGAGTGGGCCGAGCAGCGTGGGTCGTGCTGGAGTGCTGCGTGTGCGCGCGCGCAAGTCACGGGTGTGGGCCGAGCCGCTCGCTCTCGGGCCACACTGAGGATTCGGTTTTCATTCTCCAGCGAATTATTAAAGGTTTATTCAATTTAGTTTCGAGCTGTACTTTGAAAAATAATAGTAAATATTGTAGGTATCCAAAAAATAGTAAAACAAAATTTGTTAGGTTCACAAAAATGCCACCTATCTGTTGGTGTAGTTAGTTTACAGTTAGCTTGGATAATGATAGATTCATAAATTCACTTTAGAAAGCTTAGTAATATTTAGCTTCATATTTGTAGGAATTTTTGTGGCAAATTGATGATAGATTTAGCCATGGAATGTTTATAGTAGGTTCATTAGATTATTATGTACTCTCTGTAATTTTTGTAGCCCTAGAGTAGGTTGATAAATATAGTAGCTAGTACTCCCTGTTTAATCATATATAGAGTAAATCGATATTAAGAGTAAGAATACATTTAGTTGCTAAGATAATACATGTTATGCTTCATACTTGTTAGTGGTAACAGTAGGTAACTTAGCATCTTAGTCGGTAGAACTAGCTTGGTAGCTCGATAGATGTATTTTTATTTTAAGAGTTACTGTTGCCATATTACTAAGTGTTGCATCATCATTTCATGCATGTAGATCACGAGTTGGTAGAGTTCGTGCCTACGGACGAACAGGACTACGAGGAGGTCATTGAGTAGTACGAGGAGGAGATCCTCGTACAGAAGGGAGCCCCGGAGCCGTTCGTTGCTAACTTTGTTGACCCACCGCCTGCCCAAGGCAAGCCCCGGTGTATAACCTATATTTTTAATGATCACTGAATATATATATATATATATATATATGATGTGCATTTACGTTATAGCCATTTTATGGAAACTACATGCATAAATATATCTACCTATGAGTCCTACTAGTACAGGTCGAATAGCTGCTATGCTCAGGATATCGGTAGCGTGAGTAACCTACCGTTACTCACAATAGGTGATAATTATGATCACTCATAATAAATAATGGAAAGGAAAAATGGTGACCGGACAGAGATATGGTTTGGGTATTAGTGCGTATAAGAGGTTGTGTCCTGCAGCCAACAGGGCATAGCTTGGTTATACTTTTTTCCTGTCTGTGTCGGTTAAGGACCGGTCGTTTCATTGGATGCTTGGCAAGTCACAGATTTATTATCCCGAGCACATACTTGGGTATGGGCGCAGGGAAGACTTGTTGCTCTCTTGTCGTGGGTTCCGGCTCTTTCCGGACCAACTGATTGGAGGCGGGGATGGTGGAGGTCCTTGCACCACATTGAGTCTGGGACTAAGGAGCGGGGGCTTGGAGTCCAAGTTTGGACGGGGACCTAGACCCCATGATAGGAGGGTGATGGGTTGGTCCTGCTTGTGCCTGGGGTACAAGCGGGGCATGTGTTTTCGGGGTACCCAGCTGGGCACATTGATTCGTGAATTGCCGTCGTGTCGGTATGACTTGTCTTAACTCTAGAACCGTAGTAAGCACTGAAAGATGAAAGGTGATGAAATGGAATTGATTGCTCAACTCTTGCTTGAAAGTAGAACAGGTGCATACATAGAATGGCTAGGTAATAAATTAATCATGGCTATTAATAATAACATAAATAAGGACTCACTATTAGCATTGCTTTCTACAAAAAGAAACCCAGCAAACCATAAAGCTTTGCATATCCCTTAGAGTCGAGAAATTATTTTCACTAGTCGGATAAGTCTCGCGAGTACATTGTGTACTCAGGGTTTATTTACCCCTGTTGCAGGTAATGCTTGAGGAGCCATTATGTGAAGGATTCTTCTAGTGGGCACAGATGGGTCCTTGTTCTTTATCGTTAGATGTTTATATTTAATTCCGCTGTTTAATATTCTGCACTCTGACTTTGGAAATGTAATAATGTAATTTTTAAGAACTCTGGATGTATGAAATGGATTAAGTATTGTAACTCGTTCTCATTATTGGATCCTTGGGGGGAAATGTGGACCTTTCGGGCTCTCCCTAGGGGTGTGCCCGACGGATACTGCCCGCTGTAGCTTGCTTTCATGGTGCTTAGTGTCTGGTGGAAGACGAGCGCCTCCGTAAGTGCGTTATTTCGGGCGGTTCTATCACAGAGAGGGAGCGAGTATGTAGACTTAGGGGGAGCATGTGAGATGGTCTCGTTCTTTTGTGTGTGATACTTCATGTGTTCACGTTTACTTTCATGCATTGTATTATATATGTGTTTGCTCTTGTGGTGGTTTATGTGACATGTGGTGCTCTCTACTTCATATTTATCTATGTCATGTCACTGGTTTATGCTCATTTTTCATGCTTCCGCATTTTACTCCCATTCAAATGAGCTTTATGTTTCGTACTCATATCCTTTGAGTATATGTTGTGGTCTTGGTATGCATGAACTTGTTCTAACCTCTTTGATCTTCTTGTCACAAGTTCATGCAAACCAAGCAAGTTGAAAACCTCACCCATCTCTTTTCAAACATACTCGAGGTTATGTTGTCATTAATCACCAAAAAGGGGGAGATTGAAAGCATCTATGCCCCTAGTGGGTTTCAGTGATTAATAACGACATAAGATTATTGTGACTAACGTGTGTTTTACAGAGGCAATTTGAGTTAGGTCACGATAATGGTGATTGCTTGGGCAATCAATGGTTTTCATGCCCCTATCGATGGAAATCATTTTGGTTTTCAATGGATGGACGACAAGGTTAAGGACGAACTAGTTCTAAGTGTCGTTTGGCATTGAGAGACACTTAGAGTACTTAGGACTTTGTTTTTCCTTTGGCCATACTATAAAGGGGGTATGAACTATTAGCTTGACCTAGGTGAGTCTAATGTGTTAGGTGTGGTGCACACTTGTCAAACTTAGCACTAGGTAGCTCAGGGATGGCCCAAAGATCAAGTGGAACAAACCCCATTCACAAAGTGTTTGAATTGGAAGTGATTTAAGGGGTTGATTTAGCTCCGGACTATGTTTGTCACTATGGTCTGGACCATGGTGAAGAGTCTGGAGGACACATGGCACTTCCAGGAAGTCTCTCAGGCGCGCGCATGCTTTGGACTGAGGTAAACAGGGCGTCCAGACCATTGGTTCCTGGTCCGGTTGGCTAGGGTATGCTTCAGCTCATCTGGACTCAGTGAACAGTGGCCTGTCCAAACCATCGCTGAGTTAGGTCTAGACAGGTACAATAAGGTTACAGAGAGGGAATTTGATACCGGACTCGGTCCGGTTGGTGGAGTCCGGACCATGGTGAGTAGCCCTGGGCAAATTTTGCCGAGAACTAAACCGAAAAATCAAAGAACCGAACCAAATTTACCAAGAACCGAAGTCTCGGTTCCCAGTTCGGTTCTCATTTTCGAGGAACTGAAATTTGTTTCATAAAATCGGTTCCCCCCTCGGTTAACCGAACTAACCGAGGAATCAGCCCATTAGGCAATAAGACCTAGCCCAGCTGTCTTGCACTCTTGCTGAATGCTAATGCCTTGCTTTAGAAGTTAGGACTCTATTTTTTGTATTTGTTACTCTATTTGACTGTTATATTTGTCACTGTGGTTTTGTGTGCAATCATGCTAAAATGTTGTCAAAATTGGCTATTGAACATGCTGTTACATGGATTTTGGGTATTGTTCGGTTTTTCGGTTCTACCCGGAACCGAACCAAAAGAACCGATACCGAACTTGGTCGGTTCCATGTTTTTTGAAGAACCGATCGGTACTGGTTTTCTGAGAACCAAACTTCTTCAAAAACCGAAGAACCGATCGGTTCAGTTCGATAGAACCGAACACCCAGGCCTAATGGTGAGGATCCGGACCCTCCAATGGTCGACTCTGACACAGTGCTGGCACTGTACTATCTGGGAGAGTCGGACCGAGGAGTGTTGGTCCAAACCACCCGCTATGTTCGGTCTGGAGCACTCGCAGTGAACTGTACTTGACTCCAACGGCTATGTGTAGGAGTGGGGAGTATTTATACTTCTCCTACTCGACCAAGGAGGTCCTCTTGCTCATTTGTTTAGCTGAGGCAACCATTTGCAGTTCAAGGGAGAGCAAGTGCCTAGTGGGGTGATTGAGATTTGTTAATCTAAGATTAAGGACCTCATTAGTGCATAGGGAGTAGCAAGTGTGCATCCACCTTCCTCATTAGGCTTATCATGGTCAAGTGAGAGTTTGTGCTTGTTACTCTTGGAGATCGGCATCACCTAGATGGCTTGGTGGTGTTTAGGAGCTTGGTGATCATCCGATGGTGATTGTGGATGACCCAACTCATCTTGTGAGCGGTTGTGGGCGATTCACTGCGTCGGAGCTGAAAGGATCAAGATGCCCAAGAGGGGGGGTGAATTGGGCTAATTCTAAAATTCTTTGCAATAATTAAGCCCTACACTTAGCCTACTTCACCCCTTGTGCCGAGAATGTGTTTATAATGTTCTACCGCACTAAAGTTTTGCAACCTAAGTTGCAATCCTACTCTAGCATGGCAATTCTAGGAATGTAAAGACAAAAATTGAATTGCTCAAATGTAAATGCTTAAAGTAAAGAGAGGAGAAGGAACGTGGTGATGTTTTGCCGAGGTATCGAATAGTCGCCACTCCCCACTAGCCCTCATTGGAACACCCATGCAAGGGTGTAGCTCCCCCTTGATCCGCGCAAGGATCAAGTGCTCTCTACGGGTTGATTCTTTGACACTCCATCACGGTGAATCACCCACAACCGCTCACAACTTGAGTTGGGTCATCCACAAGCTCCACCGGATGATCACCAAACTCCTTATCACCACCAAGCCATCTAGGTGATGGCGATCACCAAGAGTAACAAGCACGAACTCTCACTTGAATACAACAAGCCTAATGAGAAGGGTGGATGCACATTTGCTACTCTCCTTGCACTAATAAGGCCTTAATCTTATATTCCTAAACCTCAATCACCTCACTAGGCTCTTGCTCTCCTAAGCACTCTCAAGGGTGTTTCTTAGCTGTTGAAATGGGCAAGAGACCTCCCTCAGATGAATAGAGGAAGTATTTATACCCCCTCATTCAAAATAAACCGTTAGGAGGTTGAGTCAGCACTCTGCGGGGTGACCGGACGGTCCGGTCAAGGTGACCGAATGCTCCGGTCAGTTATCCCCACCATAGAGCCGTTAAGTTATGACCGGACTCTGACCAGCGTTCGGTCATGAAAAACACCCTCTAGAACCTTACTGATGTTGACCGGACACTGGAACCCAGAGTCTGGTCACTTCACTATTCAACATCCGATGAGTAACCAGATCCTGACCAACATCCAGTCAGTACTGATCGGACGCGTTCGATCTAGAATCTCCCTCTCTGGAACCTCTTTGGAGTTGACCGAACTCTGGCACCCAGCGTCCGGTCACTTTTCACTCAGTGTTCGGTCGCAACCACACGGGTCCAATTGATCAAATGAACTGATCGAACTCTGCTGCCAGTGTCTAGTCACAATCGGATCAGCGTCCGGTCAACATTTGACCCTCCATTCACTTCCAACTCGAAATCATATGTGAATGAAGTTTGCTCCAATTGATCTAAGGGCTACTTCGGAGCTACCTAGTGCTAGATTTGATAAGTGTGCACCACATCTAACCCACTAGACTCACCTAGGTCAAGCTACTAGTCCATACCCCCCTTAATAGTACGGCCAAAGGAAAAACAAATTCCTAAACTACTCTAAGTGTCTCTTCAACACCAAACGACACTTAGAACTAGTCCATCCTTAACCTTGTCGTCCATCCTTTGAAAACCAAAATGATTTCCATCATAGGGGCATGACAACCATGATTGCCCAATCAATTGCCATTGCCATGACCTAACTTAAATTGCCTCTGCAAAACACATGTTAGTCATAGTAATCTCGTATTGTCATTAATCACCGAAACCCAACTAGGGGCCAATATGCTTTCAATCTCTCCCTTTTTGGTAATTGATGACAATACAACCTCGAGTATGTGAAAGAGATGAGGTTTTCAACATGCTTGGTTCATATAAGCTTTTGACAATAAAAACAAATGAGTTAGACATGCTTATATGACCCAAGCCAACATGGTGTACTCAACAGATATGAAATAAGCATTAGTACAAGAAACAAAGCTCATTTGAATCGGAGTAAAACGTGGAAGCAAAGCAAATGAGCATAACCAAGTGACATGACATTTAAATAAATCAAACTAGAGAGCACACATGTCATATATCACATAAATTTCACAATCACACGTATGTAGTTCAATGCATGAAAGTAAACATGAATGCATAATAATGTATCTCACACATAAAAAGCCAAAAGTAATAAATCATAAGCTCCCCCTAGATATAACGCTCCCCTAGATCTAATCATACTCGAACCCTCTCCCCCTTTGGCATCAAGCACCAAAACATAAGGGTTAGTCGGCGGGGCAGGAGCAGACGAGTCGGGCGCTAAGGTGCGATGAGCGATCTGGAACTGTGTGGCACCATCCTCTGATCCAGAGCCCTGAGCTGTCGGACCCTCTGCCACTAGAAGTGAAGCTAGAGCAGTCTGGATCTGGGTCTGCTCTAGAACTAGCATGGCCTATGACTCTGTAGGTATCACTGTAGGAGCTGGCTCTGATGATGCAATAGATAAAGGGAGCATCTCTGTAGTCCCAGTAACTGGAGCAACTATAGAAGATGCAGGAACACGCAACTCTGGCGGTGTAGGCTGCCCTATCAACTCACTAAATGTAGCACCAAGGCTCCTGGAGACTGGGGTGTCAGTCACAAGCACTGAGGAGTTCTAAGGCGGAGTGAAGCCCGTAACAATAGGTGTGAAGGAAGGACCCTGGGCTATCACTGGTGAGGGAAACCATTGGGACACCTGCTTTGTAGGTGAAGCAAACTGGGTAGCTAGCTGTCCCTGACTCTGAAGCCCACTAGCCTGTACAACTGGTGTCATTGTAGTGGTAACAGGCTGGCCAAGCTAAGGTGTAAGCTGTGGCGGTGCAGACCCAATAGCAGTAATGACATGCTGCATGAAACCAAGTAACTGCTGCTGAATGAGGAGTTGCTGCTGCTGCATAGCCTGCTGCTGCTGTCTCTAGAACTTGTCCTGTCTAGCCTGAACCTGTGCTAGTGCAGCTGCGGTCTCCTAGGCCTAGCAAGCCTGATCCTGCCTCATCCACTCAAGAATAGCAAGTAGAGCGAGGTCTGTCTGTGGTGGCTGTGGTGGAGCTGAGCTAGAGCCACTGGCCTCATTGTTATATCATCAAGGAGGCATCTGAGAGATAGTCTAATAATCATCATCTGAGTTGTCACTAGGGTCGCTCTCGACCACACCCTCCTATTGAGCATCTAGCTGCTCCTCCTCTGTCACTGTAATGCCCCAGATAATCTCATCCTGCTGGGCTGTGGTCTCTAGAACCTCTGGGCAACGGCGTGGCTGACTAGGTGTCCTCGCTCTGTTGTGACAGAGCATCTGGGTCATGTTGTATGAAGGGAACTCAGTAGTAGCACTAGTATACTCTGCCATCATCTCTGGGGGCTTCACTATAACTGCCTTGCGAATCAAGAATGTGATCCAGTGAGCATACGATAGTTGTCTATGACCTCTGAATCCCTCTACAAGTGTATCCTCCATCTCAGAAAGAATGACATCCCATATATCAAACACTATCTGCTGCATTAGAGAGTTCAGTAGCCACAACTGAATGCGAGTCAATCCCTCACGATAGCCCATCCTCAGGAGTAGGGTCCTCCTCATGATAGCATCAAGCAGTCTAGCTATAGGAGTAAGATCTCTAGGTGTCCTGCTCGACCCCTCGCCGAAAGGCTCTGTGAAGCAAGGTCGGACTAGATCTGTGGGAGGCACAAGACCGCTGTGTGGGCGTTTGGGAGGCTCTGTCTGACCATAGAAAACCTTGTGAAGGCGGATGGGTGACTCTGGTATCCTGAGAATCTCTCTGACCCTGAAGCTCATCAGCCTATAGTCACGGCCTCTAAATGCAAAGTGTATGAACCTATGACCCGGGTCAATCCAGAGTGAAGAGTAGAACTCATGGACCCATGATGGAACATACCGGCCTATCCATCCAAGTAAGTCTATCAACCCTGGCAGATAAGAGAGATGAGGGCGGATCTGCTCTCCTGCTGCTGCTACAATTGCCTCGATGAAGCAAACCCTCTGTGATCTAAAAGCCACACCACTGTTCAGATAAGCATTATAGAAGTCCTCCTACAGTGGTGTATAGAATCCCTCTAAAGCATGCCCATCCCTCCTCGATGGGAACCAGTCCTTGAACTACATGAACTTGAGCTACTGCACCTGCTTTGCTGTGGCTCCCTCAAGTCTAGGTGAGTCACTAGAGGCGGACCCTGTGGTCTAGGAGGCGGATGAGAACCCCTCCGCTGTGTCTCTAGCCTCAGTGTCACCTGAGCATGAGTACGACCAGAGCATCATAACTATGGCTAAGGTGCCTGCTCTGTCTCCTCTATCTGCTCTGCCTGCTCAGTCTGCTCAGCCTGCTGAGTATCCTCCGACTACACTGGTGGCTGTGTCTACTGCTATGGCTCCCCTAAGGCTGTGTCTCCTCCAAAGTGACATGCCATCCCTCAAGCATGACAGTCCCAGCTGGACTACCATGATGTCTCTCAACCCTCTCTATGGCTGCCCTATGTGCTAGTGAAAGCTAATATACAATCTGGACACCACTACGAGCTCCTCCTCTCTCTACACACTCTGTTGCGGCTGCTACTGCTGCTGCTCTCTCAGTATCAGCATCCGCAAACTTCTACTTCTTCATCTCAAGCTTCTTCGCCTACCCTTTCACTTCAGCAGATAGATGAGGTGGAGGCCTCGGATCCTCATCACCGGGACTGTAACAGAACCGACCAAATCATAAGAACGTAAGTACAAAAACAATCACCGAAGCGATCAAATTCCTGTACTTAAGCTCCCATAATCCCGGTAGTCCGGAAATCACGAAGGATTTCAACCAACTCTCGACATACAAACCAAGACCGTAATGATTCAACACAACACATCATTCGTTACAACATTTCACAAGTAGCATTCGAATTACATCCATCAGAGTTCAAATAAAATATTACAAACCAAGTTCAAATCTGCGGAAGCAACATAGTTTAGTACATAACTTCATAGTTTCAATTACATTGCCAGGTCTTAGTCATGTCCCACAAAAGCATCTTCAGATACAAGAATTAGGAGAGACCATGCCCAACGGTCTAGTCTTCATCCCCAGCAGGGAGAAGGCAATACTTGCAGCAACCAAAGTAGAACTGGTCATCTGCAACAGGTGGGAGATAAACCCTGAGTATGAGAAGGTACTCAGCTAGACTTACCTGTCAAACTAGAAATAAAAGACACCAAGGATCATGCAAGGCTTATGAGGTGGGCTAGCTAGACACAGTGCACAAAAGACCTTATGAACATAGTAACCAATTTAAACTTCGCATCAAGTTTATCATCATTTACTTGTCAATGGCTTTGGCTAGGGTAGCATTGGCTGTACTGTGGATAGCGATATCACGAGGTAACTGCACTAGAAAACCCTTCTTATCCACAGGATCTCTCAACATTACCACACGGGTTGATGTATCGATCAACACTCCATTCCCACTCATCCACTTCATTCCTAGGATTACATCGATTCCTACCCCCGGTAGAACTACAAGATCCACAAGGAACTCTCGATCCCCGATCTCAATCTTTACATCTTTAATTACTTGGTTAGTCATGATATTATTCCCAGCAGCACTAATACAATAACCACCCTTGACAATTGTAATCACATTCATCTTATGCATAGATGCAAAAGTAGAACTCACAAAGGAATGCGAAGCACCCGAATCAAAGAGCACAACTGCAGGGTGATCATTAACAAGGAACTTACCAGCGGTGACCACTTCACCAGCAGGAATTTCCTCCACAGTAGTGTAGTGAACACGCCCCTGATGGACGTTTCCCTGAGCATTCTGCTTGGAAGGATAGGGACACTTATTAGCCCAGTGACCAGGCTGGTTATAGTTCCAGCACGGTCTGTTAGCTGGTGGGACATTGGAGCTACCCTGTCCAGAGGTATTCTTGGGCAAGGAAATTGTGTACCCCTTGCGGAAACCAGTTTTAGCTTTATTCTTCTTCTGAGGTGGGCGGTACCGGACATTAGCATTGGGTGGACGATATTGGGTTTTGGATACCACTGGTGCCTTAGACTGAGAAGCACCTGCCTCAAAGTTTCTTTTACGGGTCTTGGAAGCAGCATATACCTTATCATTATTTTCCTGAGTCAGAGTGTCGCTGATAAACTCATTGAATGTGACACACTTACAGTTGCCCATAGACTTCATCAGTTTAGGGGAAAGTCCCCTCTTGAAACTAGCTATCTTTTTGGCATCAGTATCAACGAACTCAGGAGCATACCTCGCCAGGTTGTTAAATGCCTGGAGGTATTCATTAAGACTCTTGTTGCCTTGAGTTAGCTTCATAAACTCGGTATGCTTAATGGCCATGAGACCAGGAGGGATAAAATGTCCCCTGAAAGATGCCTAAAACTGGTCCCAAACTATCTTGACGTTTGCAGGGAAGGTGGTCCTGTGATGGGTCCACCAGATGCCTGCAGGGCCTTGGAGCTGGTGTCCTGCATACGAGGCCTTCATACCTTCTATCAATCAGAGCAATCCAAACCTTTGCTCTATTGTACTCAACCATTCATCAGCTTGTAATGGTTCTTCTGCCTCTCTAAAGATAGGAGGCTTTGTGTCCATGAAGTCCTTAAAGCTGCTATACTAGTTTGGCTCGGGTCCTTGGCGGACATGTCGGTCATCGCGGTTAGCCATTTGGCGCATAGCCTCAGCTAGCATGCGCTAACTTTCGACGATTGTCTGCATTAGCTCAGCTAGTGTGGGCGGTGGTGGAGGAGGTGTTTGCTCCTCATCTCCAAGGTTACGACCACGACGAAGATTATAAGCCATCTGCAAAATGTATAGCCAATGAGCACTGACGATGTGGAAATTTTGTAGATGAATTGTATAATTATGCCAAACTGACTCCAATGGAGAAAATGAATTTATACTATCAACAGAGGCACAATCATCCATCATAATCACACAACTCATCAAGCGCATCAATTGACACATTAATGCGATGAACTTAACCAGCAATGAGATAGATAGATCGCACAGACGGAAATTGTCAAAGGCTCACATACGTGGAGCATAACACGTTTGATAGGTTACATCCAAGCCATAGAGGTTCCAACTAACATCAAAGATAACTTAAGGTTCGATATTACATCCCAACGATTAACTTATTACAAGCTACTAGTTCATGCATGAGGATCAACAAAAGACTAGCTCTAGCGCATTAGCTAAGTAGTAAGCTAACTACGCATCGTCCTCGGAGTCAGTGTCGAAGATCTCTCCTCCATCTTCATCACTAGCAGGCTCTAACTCCTCATCTTCCTCCTCTCTAGGTGGAACGTCCTCAGGCCCATTAATCTCAATGTCATCATCATCTTCAGCCATGATGACACCAGAGCCCATCTCATCCTCATCATCAGGTGGCAGGAGAGGGTGAAGCTGATTGTGTAACAGGTGAACCTCCTCATGGAGATGGTCATTGTACTCTTCTACAGCTGCCAACTGCTGCTCTAGCTCAACCTGTCGTGCTCTCAACACATTCTCTTCGTTCCAGGCTTCATTCCGTTGGTTCAGCACGTGAATCAACATACGTTCACAGTTGCGGTGAGCAACTGTCAACCTCTGAACCTCCAGGTTCTCTTGATCCCATTCCTGCTTGACTTGCTCCAAACGGTGCTGAGCTGCACTCCTCTCAGCAGTCACCCGGGCTAGCTCTGCCCTTAGCCTTTCCTCCTCAGTAGGCTCAGGATGGGGCTCATGAGGAGCTAACCGGTGACGAGGCGCCCTGCCTCCAGCGGACTTGCGAGCAGTGCGTTTCGTGCGCGCCATCTGTAGCAAAAGGTTGCAACGTAAGGGGAGAATCATTTAAGGGATACGAAATTTAATTATTCGAGACAATCAATTTTAAAGGAGGGAGTAATGCAAGAATGCCATGTATGCTTGAACATGATACATGCATAATCCGTACGTCCTCACAAACCTAGAAAATTTAAAGGCTAGCGAAATATACGGTGGCATACATACGTTCTCTCGTATACGGTAGCTAGTCGATTCTACAACGATACGTTGTTAGTGTACCTGCAGCAAATTTCATTTCAGCCCAATAATTTCCCAAAAAGGCATATAAAATAAGCAGTAAACTAAATACTTTCGTACATACATCCCCCGATGTATATACTCTAGTATCACAGCTACCCGACAGAGATACACACAATTAAGCACTCTCATAGATACATGATCAAACATGTAAGTATGCGAGCAACCACAACTACTCTCCCCTAGACCGATGGTTGGACGGTCATGCTCTCACAACTCCCACTTACCAGAGCGTAGAGGTATTTTGATC
Organism: Miscanthus floridulus; assembly: GCF_019320115.1. Classification (NCBI taxonomy): domain Eukaryota; kingdom Viridiplantae; phylum Streptophyta; class Magnoliopsida; order Poales; family Poaceae; genus Miscanthus; species Miscanthus floridulus. The sequence goes on from NC_089596.1 coordinate 22,222,653, forward strand.
CATACATTACCACCCAAGCGGATGGCATCCATACAATAGCACGCTGTATGGACAACGAAACAGAAACAAGTAGGAACCCCCAAGTTAGTACTTTAATAAGCCACCTAAAAGTCCTTATTTGGGCATAAGGGATATGACCACTGGCAATACTTAGTATTTAATTTAGAATTTTTACAAATACTTTTGTTTTAAATACACAAATGACATGTTTAGTGTCGAATCTTGGTCTGATGCCAGTTGTAACAGAACTGACCAAATCATAAGAACGTAAGTACAAAAACAATCACCGAAGCGATCAAATTCCTGTACTTAAGCTCCCATAATCCCGGTAGTCCGGAAATCACAAAGGATTTCAACCAACTCTCGACATACAAACCAAGACCGTAATGATTCAACACAACACATCATTCGTTACAACATTTCACAAGTAGCATTCGAATTACATCCATCAGAGTTCAAATAAAATATTACAAACCAAGTTCAAATCTGCGGAAGCAACATAGTTTAGTACATAACTTCATAGTTTCAATTACATTGCTAGGTCTTAGTCATGTCCCACAAAAGCATCTTCAGATACAAGAACTAGGAGAGACCATGCCCAACGGTCTAGTCTTCATCCCCAGCAGGGAGAAGGCAATACTTGCAGCAACCAAAGTAGAACTGGTCATCTGCAACAGGTGGGAGATAAACCCTGAGTATGAGAAGGTACTCAGCTAGACTTACCTGTCAAACTAGAAATAAAAGACACCAAGGATCATGCAAGGCTTATGAGGTGGGCTAGCTGGACACAGTGCATAAAAGACCTTATGAACATAGTAACCAATTTAAACTTCGCATCAAGTTTATCATCATTTACCTGTCCACTAGATTTGCACCTGTACTAGAGCACTCACTTATTAGGGGCAAACAATATTAACCATAGCAGGTATAATAAGGCTGTCATCATCATATCATCATTTCCAAACCATTATGTTATTTAGTGTATCTACTTTGGAGATAAGCCCGTCAAGTTCTCACTAACCGGGAGAGACGGCGATTCGAATCGAATTACAACTCAGCTGATGGGGTATTCCTAACTGTCACCCTGGCATACATTGCAAGGGTAGCCGTGGGTCACCTTTGGTACAACTCAGGAACCAAATTTGTGGGTTCGATCAGCGCCAGCACTCTCAGGGATTACCCTTCTGCCAGGACGATCAGGACTTTTAAATCACCTGCCCTTGGACTCACGCCTACGGCTCCCTTCCGAGGCGCACTTTATACTTATCGACTCCCGGCCTGAGGTGAGCTACTCGGCTTCGTGGTCGGTCTTCAGGCCGGCCAACTAAGAGAGAGGCATGCGTTCAACATGAACAGGAAAGGCTCCAAGATTCAGTCCTTAAGCGACACAGACGGAGTCACTGCAAACCGGCAAGCCTCCGCCCGGTCTTCATTTCAAATTAAGCCAGGTTCTTTTCCACGATAGCAAATATAGCCAACCGTGCCATTTGTATCTTCCTATATCTCGCAGGTGACAGGAAATCACCTAACTTCTACCATGTTAAAGCAGGGCTAAGCACTACACGAACCTGAGCTATATAGGATTCAAGGTAACAATATCTGGACAAGGATTGGATAACCAATGCAGCAAGTGTTTGCATCCAACACCTAAACTTAATGCAACAATATATATGTAACAATAATACTTTAACTGCATTTTGGAAATTAGGAGGCTTAATATGCTCCGGGGCTTACCTTTCACAAAGTTGCACGGACGGTGATCCGGGCACTCAACGGCGACCTCGTCTGGCACCTCTCCCGTGGGCTGCACCTCCTGAACCTCCGGTGTTGGCTGCTCCTGCTCCTCGCTCGGTTCCTCGAATTCCAGCAGTGTCACACCTTCCGGTACACCTATTGCATGCCGATGCACAAGATAAATATCATGGATGCATAAGGAATGACATGATGCTCATGATGAGTGGATCACAGTAAGTGTTTAACGAAACATCACTGGACACTCGTTTACCGATTAAGAATAGCCCTATTCAAATCACTTTAAAACATGTATTTAACTTAACTTGAAGAACAAGATCAACTTACCTAACTTGCATAACCTAAGATAAAGATGCTCATCTTCAGTTAAAGGCCTAACACCTAGGAACATTACCACAAACTTAGACATAGTAAAGGCATACTTAAAGCAACGGTTAAAGCTTCATATGCAAACGAGTAGTTCCTTAATTCAATCACAACAAGAGTTCTACAAATCCAAATGACTTGCAAGAGGACATTCTGGAAAGCTTATGAAATTATCTACAAATCCTTTGTAAACATGAAAGCATGATTCAACCCTTTACCAGGTCGAATTCTTTGATCAACAGAACTCTGTCCTCACAAGACAGAGAGTAAGCAAAACTGGAACCTAAATTTAAACAGCTGTAGTTTCTAAACTACTAGGCCAAATGCCCTCAAATTTTGACAGGAGCTAGATACATAAATTATCCACAACTTTTGTATTCATCACATTCACAGAAAACCAAATTATCATGGGAAACTTTATAAAGTCCCCAGATCTGTCCAGAAGGACATAATGCAAAAAGAAATAATTATTAACTTGTGTGGTAAACACATAAACAGACAAAACCAACTTTACGAATTTATCACACATATCACAAGAACACCAGAAAGTATAGTGCCAACTTCTAAATAAATTATTTAATACACTTTTCTAATTTATTTATTTAATTAGGTGATTAAAGCAATATATAGTCAAACTATTCAGAAAAATCTACAAAAATTACAGTAGCTATCTCATGCTTCACATAGACTACCATAAAAATTTCAAAGCCATCGGGCAAGCAGAGCTTGCTGTATCAAAAATAACAGATGGCATGTCTATTTCTAGCATAATTAGGAAATCCTAATGAAATGTGTCAAGCAACAGATTTCACATTTTCCTAGCATCATTCTAGTATAAGAATAGCACTCACCAAATTTTACCTTTACTGGATCTATAGAAAAATTATGAAAATTCACACAAGATCCATCCATTGATAAAAGGAAATTCTATAACTCAAAAACTACACATGCACTAGCTCTGAAATTTTAACCAGAGCTTCTACTAAGCAAGAATAGAATACCCACAAAATTTCATAATTTTTTTTCCATAGAAACTCAAGATAAAATTCAAACAAGTTTGCATGCCTCTATAAACACATTTCAAAGTCCTATTTAATTCATCCAAAATTTCTAAAACATGTGCTCATATACTATTTTTATTAAATACTAGACATTACCAGGAACTCAACAAAATTGGAACCATATCATTTGGATCTACCAACTAGGAGATACATATTTTTGAATCTATACACAAATCTGTGAAAAGAATAAACCAAAACCAAAATGGAAAACCTAAATCTACTGCTGGGCCGGCCCGAACAGATCCGGCGGCCCACGACACACGCGCTGGCGTGGCCCAAACACGACGCGGCCCACGCTGGCTCCCGCCTTGACTCAGTGACTGACGACGGGACCCCACGCGACAGAGTGACAGACAGGGGAAGTGAGGAAGACGACGGTGCAACACGTCGTCGGTGGCTCCTCCGGTGAGGTCAGCGGTGCTACGGCGGTCACCTCACCCGTGCGCATCTAGTGGTGCCCTCAATTGAAGCTAGTGCTGCGGCTTCAGGGGGTGACGATGATCATGGTGGCGCACGGCCACGGCAGGGCCGGCACCGGCGAGACGACTGCGTCTCGGCCCTAACGGGTGACTCTACGAGCTTCGGTAGTGTTCACCGGACCTAGCGCAAGGGATAGAAGAGATGGCAAGGGACGCGATGACAGTTGGCCGCGTGGAGCGCCAACTCCGGCGAGTCCCAACATGGCGGCGGTGGAAGAACTGGCGAATACACGCTTACCAAGACTCAAATGACTCGATTGAACGGTGGAGGTGGTAGAGGGGATCACGGCGAGGCTCTGGGCAACACGTTTTTGCAAAGACGCGTGAGCTAGGCAAGGGCGAAGGCTCGACTGGCAATGGCGGACGGCTGTGGCTCGGTGCTGCGCGCGGTGAAGGTGAAGAAAATGGAAAAATGAACTGACGAGCTAGTGGACAGGTGCGTGAGGGGGTTAATGTCGTGGCCGGCTGCGCCAGGATGCCCGCGGCGCACGGCTGCGTGTTTAGGCGAGCGGCGACGGGTGGCGCCACGCGACCGTCAGACTCTTTACCTGACGAGCACTGTAGCTCGCCATTCAGTGATCCAAACACGCCTGACAGTGCAACTTCAACGCATTCACACGACTAATCCGTTGATCAAAAGCGAAAATTGTGTACATGAAAATTGTAGAGCTATGGTAGGGCTACATCTTTGATTTAGAAATCAACAGCTAATTCTCCCTTGATCATGAGTTATATCAAGCCAAAGTTGGCTCGATCAAACTGGAATTGTGTTTATGACTTAGAAATATTTTTCAGTGTTGAATCCATCATCAATACTGACTTGTGGGCCATGTTTGAACGTGTTCCACACATTTTCATGAGTTGGTCATAAAACAACTTTTGTTGCTTGATAAATTAGCTACAACTTTGCTAAAGAGTGCATAGCCAGGCAAGGTATCTAGGTTGGACTTTTGAATCAGTCAAACAATATCACTCTAAGGGTCATTAAAAGTCAAACCTCCACTTGAGGGCATTTTTGTCATTTTGGTCCTCATGAACAATGTCCAAACAATTACCCTAAGTGTATTTAAGGTGTATTAGACCATGATCAACCACTTTACACAATTGTTATACCAATTTCTAATGATCACAAGTGATGAAGCATAAAACAATCAATTCACTCAATTGTTGCAATTCCATGTTTCACATGTTTCATTACTTTTGTTGCAAGCTTAACTTGCCACATTCCTACCATGTTGCCATGTTTCAAGGTATGAGAAACTCATGTTGCACTCACATGTTGCACTACTACCATTCACAAGCAAACCAAGTATGAAACAAACAGAATTGCGAATGTTGCATATGCATGTTTCAGTGACAATGGCATGATGAGATAGATGATGCATATGTGCATGAAATGAAATGCAATTTTGTAGAAGCCAAACACCTAGGGTGTTACAGCCCTCCCCCCTTAGAAAAATCTCATCCCGAGATTTGGAAAGCGTGCCATTTAATATAGAAAGCCGGATAATTTTCCTTTAGATAATCTTCCCGCTCCCATGTTGCATCCCGATCACTATGATTACTCCAAACTACCTTGTATAACTTAACTACTCGCCTACGAGTCACTCTTTCTTGAGTATCCAGAACCTGTACGGGCTTCTCCTCATAAGAAAGATCAGATTTCAAGTTGATTCTCCTTGTTGCTATTCTTTCCTCGGGAATACGAAGACACTTCTTCAGCTGGGACACATGGAATACCAGGAATATAGCGCCCATTTCACAGGGTAGATCAAGTTTATAGGCTACTCTTCCACTTTTCTCGATAATTTGGTAAGGTCCAACATATCGAGGCTCAAGCTTCCTTTTAATTCCAAAACGTTTCACTCCTTTTATAGGGGATACCTTCAGATAAACATGGTCACCTACTTCAAACTCAATAGGTTTTCTTCTCTTATCAGCATAGCTCTTTTGTCTAGCCTGAGCTGCAGTCATATTCTTCTATATAGTTCGGACTTGCTCTTCGTCTTCTTTTACAAAATCAATACCATAGAATCTTCTTTCTCTGGGTTCCACCCAGTTCAAAGGAGTTCTACACTTACGGCCATATAGCGCTTCAAAAGGAGCCATTTTGATACTCTCTTGATAACTGTTGTTATAAGAGAATTCAGCGAGAGGCAACCATTCCTTCCAAGAGCCTTTGCAAGAGATAAGACAAGCTCTAAGCATGTCCTCGAGGATTTGATTAACACGCTCAGTCTGTCCTGATGTTTGCGGCTGATAGGCAGAACTGCGGATTAGATGAGTGCCAAGGTTCTGATGTAAGCATTCCCAAAAGCGAGCCATGAATTGTGGTCCTCTATCTGAAACAATGGATTTGGGTACACCATGGAGACGTACCACTTGTTGAAAATAAATCTCAGCATAATTGTGAGGGTGATAGGTAGACTTGACCGGAATAAAGTGAGCAGATTTAGTTAGACGATCTACGATAACCCAGATGGAATCACAACCCTTTTTGGTAGTGGGTAATCCAACAATGAAATCCATGACAATTTCTTCCCACTTCCAGCCAGGAATAGAGAGTGGCTGCAATAATCCGGGCCTTATGTGAATAGCCTTGACTCTGCAACAGTTATCACACCTTGCCACATAGGCGGCAATTTCCTTCTTCATCTTGGTCCACCAATAATACAGCTTGAGATCTTGATACATTTTACTGCTACCAGGATGGATGGACAACTTAGAAGAATGGGCTTCAGCCAGAATTTTATTTCTAAGTTCTTTGTCTTTGGGTACCACAAGCCTATCATTAAACCAGAGAATTCCTTTGTCATCGACCCTAAAGTGCTTGGTCTCTTGCTCTTTCATCTTCCGCTTGATGTGAAACACACCCACATCAGTCTTCTAGAGTTCGATAATTCAACTTCTAAGAGAGCAATCCACAGTGATATTGTGGAGTACTACAGGATGAAGGAGGTGTGCCAGATGAAAGTCTTCACTAACTAAGGAATTGTAATGGGCCTTTCTGCTTAAGGCATCAGCAACTACATTGGCCTTGCTAGGATGGTAGTGCACTTGAAGGTTGTAGTCTTTGATCAATTCTAACCATCGTCGTTGTCACATGTTCAACTCGGGTTGAGTAAAGATGTACTTGAAACTTTTATGGTCAGTATAGATGTTGCACACATTACCTAGCAAGTAATGTCTCCAAATTTTCAGAGCATGAACAACCACGGCTAGCTCTAAGTCATGGGTAGGATAATTGACTTCATGCTTTCGAAGCTGGCGCGAAGCATAAGCAATTACTTGGCCTTCCTGCATAAGAACATACCCCAAACCAGTGCCACATGCATCATAATAGACATCAAAAGGTTTCTCGATGTCAGGTTGTGCCAATACAGGAGCAAAGGTTAGTAAGGTCCGCAAAGTGTGGAAAGCCTCTTCACACTTCTGAGTCCACACAAACTTCTCATCCTTGACTGTCATGGGCTTGGCGATTTTTGAGAAATCCGGGATAAAGCGATGATAATAGCCAGCCAGACCCAGGAAACTTTGGACTTCTATGACCGTAGTAGGTGCCTTCCAATCTAGGACTTCTTGCACCTTAGTAGGGTCAACCGAAATTCCATCACCAGATAACACATGACCTAGAAAAGGTACCTTGTTCAACCAGAATTCGCATTTGTTGAACTTAGCATAAAGCTGGTTGTCACGTAATCGAGTTAAAACAATTCTCAGATGTTCAGCATGCTCTTCTTCATTCTGAGAATATACAAGGATATCATCAATGAACACGACGACAAACTTGTCCAATTCTGGCATGAATACTGAATTCATCAGATACATAAAGTGTGCCAGAGCATTTGTCAATCCAAAGGACATGACAAGATATTCAAACAAGCCATAACGAGTAGAGAAGGCTGTCTTAGGTATATCTTCAGGACAAATTTTGATCTGATGGTAGCCAGACCTCAAATCGATCTTGGAGAATACCTTAGCTTTGGAAAGCTGATCAAATAGAATATTGATGCGAGGAAGAGGGTATTTGTTCTTGATAGTAACAGCATTAAGGGGGTGATAATCCACGCACATGCGCAGAGACTCGTCCTTCTTCTTCACAAAGATAGCCGGACAACCCCAAGGAGATGAACTAGGCCGAATCAAACCTTTCTTTAAAAGCTCATTTAACTAACTCTTCAGCTCAGCCAACTCATTGGGCGGCATTCTATAGGGCCTTCGAGAAATAGGAGCCATACCCGGAATGAGTTCTATCTTGAATTCTACATCACGGTCCGAAGGTAATCCAGGCAAGTCATTAGGGAAGACATCTGGAAACTCACAGACAACCGGTATATCTTCAATGGCTTTGGCTAGGGTAGCATTGGCTGTACTATGGATAGCGATATCACGAGGTAACTGTACTAGAAAACCCTTCTTATCCACAGGATCTCTCAACATTACCACATGGGTTGATGTATCGATCAACACTCCATTCCCACTCATCCACTTCATTCCTAGGATTACATCGATTCCTACCCCCGGTAGAACTACAAGATCCACAAGGAACTCTCGATCCCCGATCTCAATCTTTACATCTTTAACTACTTGGTTAGTCATGATATTATTCCCAGCAGCACTAATACAATAACCACCCTTGACAATTGTAATCACATTCATCTTATGCATAGATGCAAAAGTAGAACTCACAAAGGAATGCGAAGCACCCGAATCAAAGAGCACAACTGCATGGTGATCATTAACAAGGAACTTACCAGCGGTGACCACTTCACCAGCAGGAATTTCCTCCACAGTAGTGTAGTGAACACGCCCCTGACGGACGTTTCCCTGAGCATTCTGCTTGGAAGGATAGGGACACTTATTAGCCCAGTGACCAGGCTGGTTATAGTTCTAGCATGGCCTGTTAGCTGGTGGGACATTGGAGCTGCCCTGTCCAGAGGTATTCTTGGGCAAGGAAATTGTGTACCCCTTGCGGAAACCAGTTTTAGCTTTATTCTTCTTCTAAGGTGGGCGGTACCGGACATTAGCATTGGGTGGACGATATTGGGTTTTGGATACCACTGGTGCCTTAGACTGAGAAGCACCTGCCTCAAAGTTTCTTTTATGGGTCTTGGAAGCAGCATATACCTTATCATTATTTTCCTGAGTCAGAGTGTCGCTGATAAACTCATTGAATGTGACACACTTACAGTTGCCCATAGACTTCATCAGTTTAGGGGAAAGTCCCCTCTTGAAACTAGCTATCTTTTTGGCATCAGTATCAACGAACTCAGGAGCATACCTCGCCAGGTTGTTAAATGCCTGGAGGTATTCATTAAGACTCTTGTTGCCTTGAGTTAGCTTCATAAACTCGGTATGCTTAATGGCCATGAGACCAGGAGGGATAAAATGTCCCCTGAAAGATGCCTGAAACTGGTCCCAAACTATCTCGACGTTTGCAGGGAAGGTGGTCCTATGATGGGTCCACCAGATGCCTGCAGGGCCTTGGAGCTGGTGTCCTGCATACGAGGCCTTCATACCTTCTATCAATCGGAGCAATCCAAACCTTTGCTCTATTGTACTCAACCATTCATCAGCTTGTAATGGTTCTTCTGCCTCTCTAAAGATAGGAGGCTTTGTGTCCATGAAGTCCTTAAAGCTGCTATACTGGTTTGGCTCGGGTCCTTGACGGACATGTCGGTCATCGCGGTTAGCCATTTGGCACATAGCCTTAGCTAGCATGCGCTAACTTTTGACGATTGTCTGCATTAGCTCAGCTAGTGTGGGCGGTGGTGGAGGAGGTGTTTGCTCCTCATCTCCAAGGTTACGACCGCGACGAAGATTATAAGCCATCTGCAAAATGTATAGCCAATGAGCACTGACGATGTGGAAATTTTGTAGATGAATTGTATAATTTTGCCAAACTGACTCCAATGGAGAAAATGAATTTATACTATCAACAGAGGCACAATCATCCATCATAATCACACAACTCTTCAAGCGCATCAATTGACACATTAATGCGATGAACTTAACCAGCAATGAGATAGATAGATCGCACAGACGGAAATTGTCAAAGGCTCACATACGTGGAGCATAACACGTTTGATAGGTTACATCCAAGCCATAGAGGTTCCAACTAACATCAAAGATAACTTAAGGTTCGATATTACATCCCAACGATTAACTTATTACAAGCTACTAGTTCATGCATGAGGATCAACAAAAGACTAGCTCTAGCGCATTAGCTAAGTAGTAAGCTAACTACGCATCGTCCTCGGAGTCAGTGTCGAAGATCTCTCCTCCATCTTCATCACTAGCAGGCTCTAACTCCTCATCTTCCTCCTCTCCAGGTGGAACGTCCTCAGGCCCATTAATCTCAATGTCATCATCATCTTCAGCCATGATGACACCAGAGCCCATCTCATCCTCATCATCAGGTGGCAGGAGAGGGTGAAGCTGATTGTGTAACAGGTGAACCTCCTCATGGAGATGGTCATTGTACTCTTCTGCAGCTGCCAACTGCTGCTCCAGCTCAACCTGTCGTGCTCTCAACACATTCTCTTCATTCCAGGCTTCATTTCGTTGGTTCAGCACGTGAATCAACATACGTTCACAGTTGCGGTGAGCAACTATCAACCTCTGAACCTCCTGGTTCTCTTGATCCCATTCCTGCTTGACTTGCTCCAAACGGTGCTGAGCTGCACTCCTCTCAACAGTCACCCGGGCTAGCTCTGCCCTTAGCCTTTCCTCCTCAGTAGGCTCAGGATGGGGCTCATGAGGAGCTAACCGGTGACAAGGCGCCCTGCCTCCAGCGGACTTGCGAGCAGTGCATTTCGTGCGCGCCATCTGTAGCAAAAGGTTGCAACGTAAGGGGAGAATCATTTAAGGGATACGAAATTTAATTATTCGAGACAATCAATTTTAAAGGAGAGAGTAATGCAAGAATGCCATGTATGCTTGAACATGATGCATGCACAATCTGTACGTCCTCACAAACCTAGAAAATTTAAAGGCTAGCGAAATATACGGTGGCATACATACGTTCTCTCGTATACGGTAGCTAGTCGATTCTACAACGATACGTTGTTAGTGTACCTGCAGCAAATTTCATTTCAGCCCAATAATTTCCCAAAAAGGCATATAAAATAAGCAGTAAACTAAATACTTTCGTACATACATCCCCCGATGTATATACTCTAGTATCACAGCTACCCGACAGAGATACCCACAATTAAGCACTCTCATAGATACATGATCAAACATGTAAGTATGCGAGCAACCACAACTACTCTCCCCTAGACCGACGGTTGGACGGTCATGCTCTCACAACTCCCACTTACCAGAGCGTAGAGGTATTTTGATCCATACATTACCACCCAAGCGGATGGCATCCATACAATAGCACGCCGTATGGACAACGAAACAGAAACAAGTAGGAACCCCCAAGTTAGTACTTTAATAAGCCACCTAAAAGTCCTTATTTGGGCATAAGGGATATGACCACTGGCAATACTTAGTATTTAATTTAGAATTTTTACAAATACTTTTGTTTTAAATACACAAATGACATGTTTAGTGTCGAATCTTGCTCTGATGCCAGTTGTAACAGAACCGACCAAATCATAAGAACGTAAGTACAAAAACAATCACCGAAGCGATCAAATTCCTATACTTAAGCTCCCATAATCCCGGTAGTCCGGAAATCACGAATGATTTCAACCAACTCTCGACATACAAACCAAGACCATAATGATTCAACACAACACATCATTCGTTACAACATTTCACAAGTAGCATTCGAATTACATCCATCAGAGTTCAAATAAAATATTACAAACCAAGTTCAAATCTGCGGAAGCAACATAGTTTAGTACATAACTTCATAGTTTCAATTACATTGCCAGGTCTTAGTCATGTCCCACAAAAGCATCTTCAGATACAAGAACTAGGAGAGACCATGCCCAACGGTCTAGTCTTCATCCCCAGCAGGGAGAAGGCAATACTTGCAGCAACCAAAGTAGAACTGGTCATCTGCAACAGGTGGGAGATAAACCCTGAGTACGAGAAGGTACTCAGCTAGACTTACCTGTCAAACTAGAAAAAGACACCAAGGATCATGCAAGGCTTATGAGGTGGGCTAGCTGGACACAGTGCATAAAAGACCTTATGAACATAGTAACCAATTTAAACTTCGCATCAAGTTTATCATCATTTACCTGTCTACTAGATTTGCACCTGTACTAGAGCACTCACTTATTAGGGGCAAACAATATTAACCATAGCAGGTATAATAAGGCTGTCATCATCATATCATCATTTCCAAACCATTATGTTATTTAGTGTATCTACTTTGGAGATAAGCCCGTCAAGTTCTCACTAACCGGGAGAGACGGCGATTCGAATCGAATTACAACTCAGCTGATGGGGTATTCCTAACTGTCACCCTGGCATACATTGCAAGGGTAGCCGTGGGTCACCTTTGGTACAACTCAGGAACCAAATTCGTGGGTTCGATCAGCGCCAGCACTCTCAGGGATTACCCTTCTGCCAGGACGATCAGGACTTTTAAATCACCTGCCCTTGGACTCACGCCTACGGCTCCCTTCCGAGGCGCACTTTATACTTATCGACTCACGGCCTGAGGTGAGCTACTCGGCTTCGTGGTCGGTCTTCAGGCCGGCCAACTAAGAGAGAGGCATGCGTTCAACATGAACAGGAAAGGCTCCAAGATTCAGTCCTTAAGCGACACAGACGGAGTCACTGCAAACCAGCAAGCCTCCGCCCGGTCTTCATTTCAAATTAAGCCAGGTTCTTTTTCATGATAGCAAATATAGCCAACCGTGCCATTTGTATCTTCCTATATCTCGCAGGTGACAGGAAATCACCTGACTTCTACCATGTTAAAGTAGGGCTAAGCACTACATGAACCTGAGCTATATAGGATTCAAGGTAACAATATCTGGACAAGGATTGGATAACCAATGCAGCAAGTGTTTGCATCCAACACCTAAACTTAATGCAACAATATATATGTAACAATAATACTTTAACTGCATTTCGGAAATTAGGAGGCTTAATATGCTCCGGGGCTTACCTTTCACAAAGTTGCACGGACGGTGATCCGGGCACTCAACGGCGACCACGTCTAGCACCTCTCCCGTGGGCTGCACCTCCTGAACCTCCGGTGTTGGCTGCTGCTGCTCCTCGCTCGGTTCCTCGAATTCTAGCAGTGTCACACCTTCCGGTACACCTATTGCATGCCGATGCACAAGATAAATATCATGGATGCATAAGGAATGACATGATGCTCATGATGAGTGGATCACAGTAAGTGTTTAACGAAACATCACTGGACACTCGTTTACCGATTAAGAATAGCCCTATTCAAATCACTTTAAAACATGTATTTAACTTAACTTGAAGAACAAGATCAACTTACCTAACTTGCATAACCTAAGATAAAGATGCTCATCTTCAGTTAAAGGCCTAACACCTAGGAACATTACCACAAACTTAGACATAGTAAAGGCATACTTAAAGCAACGGTTAAAGCTTCATATGCAAACGAGTAGTTCCTTAATTCAATCACAACAAGAGTTCTACAAATCCAAATGACTTGAAAGAGGACATTCTGGAAAGCTTATGAAATTATCTACAAATCATTTGTAAACATGAAAGTATGATTCAACCCTTTACCAGGTCGAATTCTTTGATCAACAGAACTCTGTCCTCACAAGACAGAGAGTAAGCAAAACTGGAACCTAAATTTAAACAGCTGTAGTTTCTAAACTACTAGGCCCAATGCCCTCAAATTTTGACAGGAGCTAGATACATAAATTATCCACAACTTTTGTATTCATCACATTCACAGAAAACCAAATTATCATGGGAAACTTTATAAAGTCCCCAGATCTGTCCAGAAGGACATAATGCAAAAAGAAATAATTATTAACTTGTGTGGTAAACACATAAACAGACAAAACCAACTTTACGAATTTATCACACATATCACAAGAACACCAGAAAGTATAGTGCCAACTTCTAAATAAATTATTTAATACACTTTTCTAATTTATTTAGTTAATTAGGTGATTAAAGCAATATATAGTCAAACTATTCAGAAAAATCTACAAAAATTACAGTAGCTATCTCATGCTTCACATAGACTACCATAAAAATTTCAAAGCCATCGGGCAAGCAGAGCTTGCTGTATCAAAAATAATAGATGGCATGTCTATTTCTAGCATAATTAGGAAATCCTAATGAAAAGTGTCAAGCAACAGATTTCACATTTTTCCTAACATCATTCTAGTATAAGAATAGCACTCACCAAATTTTACCTTTACTGGATCTATAGAAAAATTATGAAAATTCACACAAGATCCATCCATTGATAAAAGGAAATTCTATAACTCAAAAACTACACATGCACTAGCTCTGAAATTTTAACCAGAGCTTCTACTAAGCAAGAATAGATTACCCACAAAATTTCATAATTTTTGTACCACAGAAACTCAAGATAAAATTCAAACAATTTTGCATGCCTCTATAAACACATTTCAAAGTCCTATTTAATTCATCCAAAATTTCTAAAACATGTGCTCATATAATATTTTTATTAAATACTAGACATTACTAGAAACTCAACAAAATTGGAACCATATCATTTGGATCTCTCAACTAGGAGATATATATTTTTGAATCTATACACAAATCTGTGAAAAGAATAAAACAAAACCAAAATGGAAAACCTAAATCTACTGCTGGGCCGGCCCGAACAGATCCGGCGGCCCACGACACACGCGCTGGCGCGGCCCACGCTGGCTCCCGCCTTGACTCAGTGACTGATAATGGGACCCCACACGACAGAGAGACATACAGGGGAAGGGAGGAAGACGACGGTGCAACACGTCGCCGGTGGCTCCTCCGGCGAGGTCAGCGGTGCTACGGCGGTCACCTCACCCGTGCGCATCTAGTGGTGCCCTCAATTGAAGCTAGTGCTGTGGCTACAGGGGGTGACGACGATCATGGCAGCGCACGGCCACGGCAAGGCCAGCTCTGGCGAGACGACTGCATCTCGGTCCTAACGGGTGACTCTACGAGCTTCGGTAGTGTTCACCGGACCTAGCGCAAGGGATAGAAGAGACGGCAAGGGACGCGATGACAGTTGGCCGCGTGGAGCGCCAACTCTGGCGAGTCCCGACATGGCGGCGGTGGAAGAACTGGCGAATACACGCTTACCAAGACTCAAATGACTCGATTGAACGGCAGAGGTGGTAGAGGGGATCACGGCGAGGCTCTGGGCGAACTGGGCAACGCGTTTTTGCAAAGACGCGTGAGCTAGGCGAGGGCGAAGGCTTGGCTGGCAATGGCGGACGGCTGTGGCTCGGTGCTGCGCGCGGTGAAGGCGAAGAAAATGGAAAAACTAACTGACGAGCTGGTGGACAGGCGCATGAGGGGGTTAATGTCATGGCCGGCCATGCCAGGATGCCCCCGGCGCGTGGCTGCGCATTCAGACGAGCGGCGACGGGTGGCGCCACGCGGCCATCAGACTCTGAACCTGACGAGCACTGTAGCTCGCCATTCAGTGATCCAAACACGCCTGACAGTGCAACTTCAACGCATTCACACGACTAATCCGTTGATCAAAAGCGAAAACTGTGTACATGAAAATTGTAGAGCTATGGTAGGGCTACATCTTCAATTTAGAAATCAACAGCTAATTCTCCTTGGATCATGAGTTATATCAAGCCAAAGTTGGCTCGATCAAACTGGAATTGTGTTTGTGACTTAGAAATATTTTTCAGTGTTGAATCCATCATCAATACTGAATTGTGGGCCATGTTTGAACATGTTCCACACATTTTCATGAGTTGGTCATAAAACAACTTTTGTTCCTTGATAAATTAGCTACAACTTTGGTAAAGAGTGCACAGCCAGGCAAGGTCTCTAGGTTGGACTTTTGAATCAGTCAAACAATGTCACTCTAAGGGTCATTAAAAGTCAAACCTCCACTTGAGGGCATTTTTGTCATTTTGGTCCTCATGAACAATGTCCAAACAATTACCCTAAGTGTAGTTAAGGTGTATTAGACCATGATCAACCACTTTACACAATTGTTATACCAATTTCTAATGATCACATGTGATGAAGCATAAAACAATCAATTCACTTAATTGTTGCAATTCCATGTTTCACATGTTTCATTACTTTTGTTGCAAGCTTAACTTGCCACATTCCTACCATGTTGCCATGTTTCAAGGTATGAGAAACTCATGTTGCACTCACATGTTGCACTACTACCATTCACAAGCAAACCAAGTATGAAACAAACAGAATTGCGAATGTTGCATGTGCATGTTTCAGTGACAATGGCATGATGAGATAGATGATGCATATGTGCATGAAATGAAATGCAATTTTGTAGAAGCCAAACACCTAGGGTGTTACAGGGACCACCTTCAGCATTCTTGACACGTGCCATTGATGGAGCTGAAGAGAACAATAGTCACGGATAAGAGTCGACTACCAACTAAGACTTCCAAGGCTTGGCCTTGAACCGTACTCGTAGGCTTGGCCCTGAGTTAACTGACAACTGCCAAAGTAACCTCAAGAACACCGACTCGCTGCACGATAGAATAGATCGGATATATGAATAATTACAATATACATCTAGAGATACGAAATCCTAAGAAGCAAGCAATAGATATGAAATTAGAGGCAATGGCTTGCTACCTGACTAACCGGCAAACCGAAGAGCAGAGGAACGAATCGTAGGGAACCACCGGGTCGGCAAGGGCTAGGGTTGGCAATGCGGTGGCCGAGAAGATGCGGAGGCAGTGGCGCTGTTGCAGGCGGCGCTAGGGCACGAGCATGGCAGCAATGTTGCAAACGGTGCTAGGGCATGGGCTCCCGTGTTGTGGTAGGGTGTGGCAGCGCTAGGGTGTAGGCGCATCGTGGATGCTGCGAGGGTGGTGCGGCGTGGTGGTGCACGGTTAGGCGGCGCGGGCAGTCGGCGTCGCAGGGCACAGCGTCGTGATGCGGCGCGGGCACGGCGGCGCTGTAGCGTGGCTAGGGCATGGGCGCAAGGCGAGCGGGTGTGGTGGAGACACGACGACGGGATTGCGAGTACGGCGGCGCGAGGGTTAGGGCATGGGCAAGAGCGGCTCGCCGTACAGATTATATGATGGGTCCCCCATGTCGGATGAGAAAAGGAAAGGAATAGAGTCCTGGATCCGCACGATTTCTACTGACCGGACGCTCTGGTGGCAACAACCGGACGCTGCCACCCAGAGTCCGGTCAACAACAGAGTGGTCCAAAACCCCTCAAGTCATGATCGGATGCGTCCGATCACCACTGACCAGACACAGCCAGAGTCCGATCGGTCCTGTGTACATCTTCTTCACTTGACCAGACGTAGGACCACCATTTGACCAGATGTAGGAAAGGTACTATTTCAGCATCCGGTCACTCCTTCGTGCTTCTGTTCACCTCCTGTGAACTGACCGGACGCTGGAATCCAGAGTCCGGTGCAGCGTCCGGTCGCCCTTTTTTAGCAAATCTTCAAAGTTCCTTTGCGCTGCCCGTTCCCAATCAAGTCCCAACTTCAATAAGACCCAAATAAACACCAATTGGGACTGATGTGAGTGACCTCTCTCAAACCCTCAATTTTTTTCAAAATATTTTGCCTTAGGCTATACTTATTTTTAAGAAAATATGCAATAAAAGGGTAATAGAAAGGAAATGACAAAACAACACACATGCATATGCAATGCAATACTTGAAATTAATTCTAGTTGCTTGTCAAGTTTGATCCAAGGTTAAGCTTCTTCACATGCTTTTCGGCGGTTATCTTAACCATGTTAGACAAGCCCTAAATGCGTTACCACAAAGTAAACATGTTGTATATTACAATGCAATGCAAGGGACAACACAAGCTCATTTTCTAGTGAAGTTACTAAAATCAAGCACATTGAGCTCATTCCTTAACCGACAAAATGTCGCCTCATCTAGCGGTTTAGTGAAGATATCCACCAATTGATCCTCGGTCCTTACACCTTCTAGTGAAATATTATTTTTAGCAACATGATCTCAAAGAAAGTGATGGCGGATATCTATGTGCTTGGTGCGAGAGTGTTGAATCGGATTATTAGCAAGTTTTACCACGCTCTCATTGTCACACAAAAGAGGTACTTTTCTAGAACTACACCATAGTCTAGCAAAGTTTGGTTCATGTAAAGTATTTGTGCACAACAAGCACCCGCGGCAATGTATTTCGCTTCGGCGGTGGACAAAGCCACACTATTTTGCTTCTTGGAGGACCAAGACACAAGTGATCTACCAAGCAAATGGCACCCTCCGGATGTGCTTTTCCTATCAACTTTGCAACCGGCATAATCCGAATCGGAATAGCCAACTAATTGAAATCTAGCTCCTTTGGGATACCAAAGACCAATGTTTGGTGTGTGCTTAAAGTACCTAAGGATTCTTTTAACGGCTACCAAATGAGCTTCCTTAGGATTAGCTTGAAATCTAGCACACATACGCACACTAAACATGATGTCGGGCCTAGATGAGGTTAAATATAACAAGCTACCAATCATAGAGCAGTAGAGAGTTTGATCAACCATTTTACCTCCCTCATCTAGGTCGAGATGTCCATTAGATGGCATTGGTGTCTTGATTGGCTTACATTCATCCATATTGAACCTCTTGAGAAGATCCTTGGTATACTTTTCTTGAGAGATGAAAATCTCTTCTCTCATTTGCTTGACTTGAAAACCAAGAAAGAATGTAAGCTCTGCAATCATTGACATCTCGAACTCCTTCGACATCAATTCACCAAACTCTTTGCAAGAATCTTCATTTGATGATCCAAATATGATATCATCAACATATACTTGACAAATGAAGATCTCTCCATCAAGATTCTTGGTGAATAGTGTGATGTCGACCTTCCCAATGGTGAAGCCCTTCTCAATGAGGAAATCTCGAAGGCGCTCATACCAAGCTGTTGGGGCTTGCTTAAGCCCATATAGCACCTTGGACAACCTATAAACATGATTAGGATATCTAGGGTCTTCAAACTTGGGAGGTTGATCAATATAGACTAGTTCATTTATAAAGCCATTTAAAAATGCACTTTTAACATCCATTTGATATAGTTTCATTTCATGATGTGATGCATATGCAAGGAGGATACGAATGGCTTCAAGTCTTGCAATCGGTGCAAAGGTCTCTCCAAAATCTAACCCTTCAACTTGAGAGAACCCCTTTGCAACTATTCTTGCCTTGTTCCTCACAACAACACCTTGATCATCTTGCTTGTTGCGGAACACCCACTTTGTTCTAATGACTCTTGCACCTTGTGGTCGCTCTTGAAGAGTCCAAACTTCATTGCGAGTGAAGTTGTTCAACTCTTGATGCATGGCATTTATCCAATCCGAATCTTGAAGAGCTTCTTCTACATTCTTAGGTTCAACACAAGAGACAAAAGAGTGATGTTCAATAAAAGAAACAACTTTTTGAGATCAAGTCATTACACCCTTTGAAGGACTCCCTATGATGAGATCTTGTGGATGAGCTTGTAGTAGAGGTGAATTTATTCTATCAACCACTTGAGGGGGAGGTTGTGGAGCATCAACATCTTGTGCTTGTGCCACCATTTGATCACGAGAGACATGAGTATCTTTATTTTCTACTCTCCCATCTTTATCACCATCTTGTGGCACATTTGATGAAGAAGGTGGATCAATCAGTTGTACATCATCTTCATCATCTTTAGGATTGATGTCTCTAACTGGAATGTTCTTCATAGCCTCCCTCAATGGTTCATCACCTACATCATCAAGATTCTCATGTGCTCCTTGGGAGCCCTTAGATTCATCAAATTCTACAACATATGTTTCTTCAACCAAGCCGGTGCCATGATTAAATACTTGATATGCTTTGGACTTTGATGAGTAACCAACAAGAAAACCAATATCACAACGTCTTTGAAACTTCCCTAGGTGTTGCCGCTTCTTGTAGATGTAGCATTTGCAACCAAACGCCTGGAAGAATGAGACGTCCGGCTTCTTCCCATTGAGCAACTCATAAGGTGTCTTGCCAAGAAATTTTTGAAGGAATAGGCGGTTGGATGTATAACATGTGGTGTTGATAGCTTCTGCCCATAGAGCTTCGGGTGTGTTGTACTCATCTAGCATTGTTCTTGCAAGAGTGATAAGTGTCTGGTTCTTTCTCTCAACTACACCATTTTGTTGAGGAGTATATGTTGCAGAGACCTCATGCTTGATCCCAACTTCATCACAATAAGCTTCAATGTTTGTGTTGTCAAACTCTTTTCCATTATCACTTCTAATCTTCTTGAGCTTCACTTCAAACTCATTTTGTGCTCTCTTGGCAAACTTCTTGAAACATGAAGCAACCTCAGTCTTGTCATGAAGGAAGAACACCCATGTATATCTAGAGTAGTCATCAACAATCACAAGACAATAAAGATTTCCTCCCAAACTCTTGTAAGTTGTTGGTCCAAATAAGTCCATGTGAAGGAGCTCTAGCACTCTTGTTGTTGACATGAAAGCTTTTGTAGGATGAGTGTTTGCAACTTGCTTGTCGGCTTGACATGCACTACAAAGCTTGTCCTTCTCAAATTTCACATCCTTCAACTCTCTCACCAATTCATTCTTCATAAGCTTCTTAAGTGAGCTCATCCCAACATGAGCAAGTCTTCTATGCCATAGCCACCCAAGTGTTGTTTTGGTGAATAGGCATGTCTTTAAGTTAGCATCTTCGGAGGTGAAATCCACTATATATAGGTTGTTGTATCTAAATCCCTTGAATATTACTTGATCATCATCTTTCTTAGATACAACTACTTCCTTCTCGGTAAACAAGCATTGAAAGCCAAGATCACATAATTGTCCAACGGATAGGAAGTTGAAACTCAAGGAAGCAACATATAGCACATTTGAGATAGAATGATCATTTGATATTGCCACTTTGCACAATCCTTTGACTTTGCCCTTTGAATTATCTCCAAATGTAATTCTTTCTTGGCCATCTACTTCTTCATCTAGCGAGGTGAACATACGAGGATCATCGGTCATATGTTGAGTGCAACCACTATCAATTACCCAACGACTTCCACCGGTCTTATAGTTCACCTACACACAAGAGATCAAGCTTGTTTAGGGACCCAAACTTGTTGAGGGCCCTTGACTTTCTCAACAAGTGACTTTGCAACCCAAATTCTCTTAGGCCTATTCTTGTTGGGAGGTAACATGACTTTCATTTTTCCATTAGAGTCCTTCCTAAGCATATAATTAGCATTTAAAGCAAAGGGTCTAGCATGCTTGAGCAAGGGTTGTGGTGGTGGAGTTTGACACTCATGGGTAAAGTGACCTTCTTGTCCACACTCAAAACACCTCTTTGGCTTTGGCTTTGACTTGTGTTGTTGTTGTTGTTGAGCTTGAGCCTTCTTCTCTTGATTTGCTAGATACCCAATTCCACTTCTATCCATATTCATGATGGTGTTCATTAGTAGCTCACTTTGAAGAGATTTGCCTCTTATAAACTTGCTCAAGCCAATCTTGAGATGTTCTTTTTCTAACTTGAGCTTCTTGTTCTCTTCTTTAAGCTCATCATGATTTTTCTCCTTCTTGAGTCTCTTGTTTTCTTCTTTGAGCTTCTCATTCTCAAGAATTAAATCACCATCATGATCAAGAGTCTCTATCACAATAGTGTTGGTGGTTGATAGCTCTTCAAGATCTTTCTTAAGCTTCTCATTCTCATTCTTGATCTTGACATACTCATCATAGTTGTCGGACTCAACCACTTGCTTGCCTTTGCTACTAGAACCTTGCTCAATGCTCTCAATGATCGAATCATCACATGATGTAGCTATATCAATCTTAACAACATGGTTAGTAGCATCATATGGCTCATTGGATAATAGCTCATTAGAGACAACAAGATTATCATGATTGATCTTGAGATTTGTATATTCTTCTTTTAGCATATTGTAGCTAGTGATGAGCTCATTATGTATCCCCTCAAGTTTATCATGTTTTTCTTTAAGCTCTTTCTTAGAAGATTTGAGCTCCTTGAGTTTGGATGACATAGCTTCATTTGCTTCTCTAAGCTCAACACCAGCCTTTTCCGCTATGTCACATTTAGCTAAAAGAGAGTCATTCTTAAGTTCTAGCTTTTCATTCTTAGCTCTAGTCTTTCTAATGATCTTAGTGTATTGATTTAGCAATTTGACAAGATCATCATATGAAGGTGATTCAAATTCATCATCACTATCACTATCAACATTACTAGCATGATCATCACCACTACTATCATCATCATTTGATACCTTTCGTTCACCCTTGGCCATAAGGCATACGTGTGTAGAGGATGGTGGCGGTGGTGTTGGTGAAGATGATGAGTCAATCACAATAGCGGCCACCTTCTCATTCTCACTATCATCATCAGATGAGCAACTTGATGAATCAATATCCGTGAGCCAATCACCGACGATGTATGCCTTGCCACTTTTCTTTTTCTTGTGGAAGTCCCTCTTCTTGCCATCCTTCTTCTTGTATGGCTTGTTTTTCTTCTTCTCATCTTCATCTTCATCTTCATTACTTGAGTCATCTTTCTTACCCTTGTTCTTCTTCTTGTATTTATCTTTCTTTGGCTTGGGGCATTGATGAGCTAGATGATCAAGTTCTCCACAATTATAGCAATCCATCTCGGAGATTGGCTTTCTTCTATTGCTAGTGAAGAACTTCTTTTTCTTGCCATCAAATTTTACACCATTCTTGTTGAGCTTCTTAAGCATCTTGGCAGTTCTTCTCACCATGAGAGCAAGGCTTGCATCATCAATTTCATCATCACTTGAGCTCTCATATTCAACTCTTGCTTTGCCCTTCTCTTGGCTAGCCTTGAACGCCAAGTCTTTGTCTTTCTTCTTGGTAGAGGATGAGCCATCTTGTGGTGTGATATGCATATACATCTCATGTGCATTGATCTTTCCTAAGATTTGAGTTGGTGTAGCGGTGGAAAGATCACCTTGATGAAGCATGGTCACAATATGCCCATATTTGTCAATGGGGAGGACACTCAAGATCTTTCTTACAACATCGTTGCATTTGTGTAAGTCTAAGCCCATTGACTTCCTCTACAAGAACATTCAAGCATGAGTACATTTCATTAGCACATTCTTTCGAAAGCATCTCAAAAGAATTAAGCTTTTTCATGACGAGATGATAGTGTTCCTCACGCTCACTCTTTGTTCCCTCATGGAGCGCACAAATGTCTGACCATAGTGCATGGGTGTCCTTGTGGTTCCGCACACGATTAAACACATCTTTGCAAAGGCCTCTAAAGATGGTGTTTCTATCCTTTGCATTCCATTTTTCATAATTGGCCTCATCGCCTTGAGGGTTGGCGGGATCCTTAGGTTTTGGGAAGCCTTGTGAGGTGGCTCTAAGAATTCCAACATCTAAGGCTTCTAAGTAAGCCTCCATGTGGATTTTCCAATAAGGAAAATCATCTCCCTCAAAGATAGGAGGAGGACCATCCCTATCGACAAAAGATGCTCGGCAGTCCACCGAGGGGTATCCCATGATGGTAGATTTGTCGGTGGAGGTGTGCGTAATCAGGAACCGAATGGTGACACAAGGCGCAGAGACAGCGATTTAGACAGGTTCGGGCCATCTGATCGACGTAATACCCTACATCATGTGTCTTTGTTGTATTGTATTGAATATGAGATGTATGTATCTGTATGTAGCCATAGACTAGGGGACCCATGCCTCTCCTTATATACTCTAGAGAGGTAGGGTTACAAGGAAAGTATCCTATTTGGTACTAACAATATCTTGCGGTGCACGTCGACTAGTGCCATGCACGCCTTGATCTTGTGGGCTGGGCCACCTCTGATGGTGTGGCCCATGTCTTGTCTTGTGGATACTGGGGGCCATACCTCCACAGCTAGTCCCCGAGCTTGATAGTAGGTGACGTAGTCACGTGGTGCCAGGGTCAGAAAGTAGAAGAAATACAGAAGATCGGCCGAGCAGGCAACCAGTCCACGGGCGGAGCCCTGAATTGAAAAGCGCACATTCACCGCAAGGTGAAGTATGCCCACTTAGGCCCCGAGCCTGCTAGAAGATGAAGAATGAATCTTGTAGTAGGGTCAAAGAAAAAGAAGTCTGAAAGCTTGCCGACGTCGTCTGACATGCGCGTATCAAGACCCCAGACGTGATGCCCAAGATCAGCACCCTGATCCAAACAGCATGGAGCAGCTTGATAGCACACCGATGAGACGTAACAAGATCCGACCATCAAGGGAGTCCCCTGTGTAGCTGGCGATGTCCGAGCAGCAAAGGAGTCTCCGGCGTAGCAGCGATGTCCGAGCACCTAGGAGCCACGGTGTAGCTAGCAATGTCTAAGCACCGAGGAGCCCCCGGCGTAGCTAGCGATGTCCAAGCACTGAGGAGTCCCTAGTGTAGCTGGCGACATCCGAACACCGAGGAGTCCCCGGCATAGCTGGCGATGTCCGAGCACCGAGGAGTCCCCGGCGTAGCTGGCGATGTTCGAATACCGAGGAGTCCTCGGTGTAGCTGGCGATGTCCGAGCAGCGAAGGAGTCTCCAGTGTAGCTGGCAATGTCCGAGCACCAAGGAGCCCCTGGCGTAGCTGGCGATGTTCGTGCACCGAGGAGTCCCCAGCGTAGCTGGTGATGTCCGAGCACCGAGGAGTCCCCGGCATAGCTGGCGATGTCCGAACACCGAGGAGTCCCCGGCGTAGCTGGCGACGTCTGAGCAACGAAGGAGTCTCCGACGTAGCTGGCGATGTCCGAGCACCGAGGAGCCCTAGCGTAGCGATGTTCGAGCACCGAGGAGTCCTCGGCGTAGCTGGCGATGTCCGATCACCGAGGAGTTCCTAGCATAGCTGGAGACGTTCGAGCACCGAGGAGCCCTCGGCGTAGCTGGCGATGTCTGCAAGGTAAAGTGTGCCCACTTAGTCCTCGAGCACGAAGAATCCGAGCGCCGAGGAGTCCCTGGCATAGCTGGCAATGTCCGAGCATCGAGGAACCCCGAGCATAGCTGATGATGAAGCATGAGTGACGAACAGTCTAGTCAACTGATTGGCGGCGAAGTGAGCATTGAGTAGAAACGACCGGCGAACAGTTCGATCAACTAGTCGGCGATGAAGTCCATGAACCTAGCGGTCCGACCAATTGATCGGTGGAGAAGTCGGAGCACCAGGTGGTCCAATCACCAGGACGATGATCCTGCAATACAAATATGTAGAATGGGTAGTACATGATGTAAAAATATATGAACTCCGAAGAAGATATAGCGAATGTAGCTCGACGATCAGTTGGTGTAAAGATGTATTTATATTTAATATAAACCGTCCGACCAGTTAGTGTGTAGCTGAGTCTCCAGCCCTAGCTAGCTCGTTAACCATAACATGGAGCGCGGAGCCCATGTGCATATAGGAAGAACAAAGCGTCACTAAGGAGCCGCTGCTGACCAACCATAATGCAGACAGCAGACGCTCGTGCACGTGTAGGGAGGAGCCGGGGACAGGGCCATCTCTAGGGACATCCGAGCGTCAACATGACTGTTTGGGGGTTCACCTTAGACTTAGTTGGATGTCATCTTTAAGATGGTATACATGAAAGAAAATCATTTGGAGAGCAAACATGGAGAACACAGCTCGGAGAAACATTATGGCGATATACTAAGATTGGAGAATATTTAGAAAAATATTAAAGCGTGACTTAGCTTTAGACAGAACGTCTGGTCGGCGGCGTATGGCATTATCTGGTCGGCGTTAACGAAGTTGCCTGGCCCTCGAGCATTCCGGCTTGTCGTCATGGTGACGGTCATGGTTGTCATAGTGTTGTTCTTCACGGCGATCATCATTGCAATGCGGCACGGCTCGTTTGGTGCCTCGATGTAGTCGGACGGGCGCGCTGAGTTGTAGTCATAGTCAAACCAAGGGCCGGAGCCCTACGGACATGTGTAGTCGAGACATAGCCTGACGAAGTCCATCGCATGGGGAGACATACATAGATAGTTGCATGCATGTTAGATGCATCCGTGCATGTGCACATGCATACAAGCCTCAATACTTAATTAGCTTGCATGCCATGTTGATCTCACGGCCGTCTCTTCCCTGCTTGTTCGCTATTGATCGGCTCCTTATCTGAGTAGAATTCATCCGCCGGAACTCATGTCAGACATGGCCTCGTTTGCTTGATTGTTGATTAGGAAGGCCTCGGCTTCTAGTGCTGATGCACGTAGTGGCCATCACCACCCCGCATTGATTGGTTTTCTTGCCATACATGCTCCATGTGAGACGGGATCTTGTCAGTCGGTGCATGCATGATGTCGCCGAGCACTCCGAGCTCCGTAGCCTGAGGCCACGGTTGATGACGCATCAAGCTGGACGTAGATCGAGGAGGAAAATAGGAGCGCGATTTATTGCGGCTGATGGCAAGCCTGATTAATCGAGTTGCTACAGGACGCAGAGCCATGTGCGCCTAACAGGATCTGCCGCTTGACTCCACGTACCGAAGCGTGCTGCCGCAAATTCGCGACAAGTTGCGCCGGGTGATGCTGTTGATCTTGAAATCCATCTGGTTCGCCATGGATCAGCACGCACGAGCCCCTACCTAGGGCGCCAACTGTCGACAAAAGATGCTCGACAGTCCACCGAGGGGTATCTCACGATGGTAGATTTGTTGGTGGAGGTGCGCGTAATCAGAAACCGAATGGTGATACAAGGCGCAGAGACAGTGATTTAGATAGGTTCAGGCTGTCTGATCGACGTAATACCCTACGTCCTATGTCTTTGTTGTATTGTATTGAATATGAGATGTATGTAGATGTATGTGTCTATATGTAGCCATCGACTAGGGGATCCCTGTCTCTCCTTATATACTCTGGAGGGGTAGGGTTACAAGGAAAGTATCATATTTGGTACTATACAATATCTTGCGGTGCACGTCGACCAGTGCCGTGCACGCCTTGATCTTGTGGGCTGGGCCACCTCTGATGATGCGGCCCATGTCTTGTCTTGTGGATACTGTAACACCTCGGGTGTTAGCCTTGCATAACTTGACTTGCATAACATGAGCATGATCATCACGCATTCATAAACAAGAATTTATAAATGAAACATTTGTTTGAAACATCTGCAACATTTGCTTGTTATCGCATGTTTCATTATCATATGTAACATTTCTCGTTATCTCATGTCTCCATGTGTGTCTGCAAATGATCATGAATGAAAACATGTACTTGGTAGATGTGAGTCACAAAAACATGTAACCACAATTGGGTTAGCAATTAGAGCATTGTTCATAAAAATCACTTTTCATAATCAAGCCTTTAAGTCATGTTTCATGTGATTGCCCTAACTAGCTCTATGAGTGATCACTACATAAAATGATGGAATGACCTTGCAAATTGCTTAAACATGCTTAGGATATCATTATGAACAACTTTGGTATTTAGGGCTAGGGCTAGTTTGGTCATTTAGTCATGGTTTGAGTATGTATCATGATCTCAAAGTGACCTGTTTGACTAAAGTTGAACTAGGTGCTAGAGACCTGGTATGGAGGTGATTACTAAAGCAAAGTTGTAGTGTTTGACATAAGGAACAACTTTTATTTTTGGGTCATTAACTGATTCAGCTCCTAACATGCTTGAAATTGGATCACAAAAATCAGAAAAATCAACATCTCATGACTTATGAAATTTTTCTAAGTCTTGATCACTGACAGTCTGTCAGGCTGACATTGGGGATGATATAACTTGGTTTTGGATGCGAATTAGAGCATGATCCTTTAAGAACAATTGAAGCTGGTACATGAGTCTACAAAATTTGTTTAGGATGTTTGCACGAAGGAGCCACGGATTAGCAGATATATCGACTTGAAAACGCGCTGTCAGGCATCACCGATCGCGTCTGAACTAACTGAATCGACCGGCACAGTGGCCGACCGGCTTCAGACACCGCGCGCCGCGTGGAGGTCGCCATGGCCGCGCGTCACCAGTACCCTGACCGCGCCGGCCACGACGCGCCTGAGCGCGGCATTATCACGCCAGCACCCGCCCGCTCCCGTCCGCGCCCTCAGTTTCGCTTTCCCGCTCCTCCTTCGCCCATAGCGCAGCCGCCGAGCTCCCGCAGCGCCGAGCAGTTCCGCCGTCGTCTCGCATGCACTGCGTCGCACCACCACCGCCTCCATCTCGACCATAGCTGCGCCGCACCTCCCTCCACCACCACGACGTGTTGATTGCTTCTATTGCGCCTTGGTGAGGGCGTATTTCCTTTTTCCCCTCTCGCTGGAACCTCGGCCGCCATGGCCGCCTCCACGGCAAGCTCGCCACTGTTCGGCTCGCGCGCGCTTCCCTTTCGATTTTGAGCGTTAGCATTGGGTTAGGATGTATATTAGCCGGTGCTATGATGTCACCTCGGTTGGTTGTCTCGCCAGCGTGGAATGTGACAACCAGCGCCGCCGCGTTCTAACCTCCGCACCACCGCACCGTGGCCATGCGTCGTCGGAGCTTTGCGTGGAGCTTTTGTTGTTGAAATAGAGTCGCTAGGTCACCGTGGTACCGTTGCGTGCCTCGCCTAGTTTTCCCATGGCCGGAGATGGCCGGCACAGCATCGAGCAGTGCCGCCGTGCCGCCATCACTGACGACGAGCATGCTCCACCCACCCTCACCCGCCACCACCTAGGTCATTCAACGCGCGCTTCTCAGTAGAATGTTTCGTGAAGACCTCACCGCCGGCGAAGCTCGCCGTCGACGAGCCGCAGCCGCGCAGTGCCAAGCAGCGCCGCTGCCCTGTTTCGTGTCACTGACGCGTGGGGTCCCCTGACCAGCGGGTCCCACCGATCAGCGACAGCAGTATTGAAGGATAGCTCATTTGATTCTAGTTTTTGATTTCTTTTGTGATTTTCATATCCTCAGTTTGATAGCTCCTAAAATTGTGAAATAAATTTGTGAGTGTTCCTTAGGAAGAGTAGTATTTAGGAAAAATATGTTCTTGACTTGTACAGTAGAAATTTTTGGAGATTTAAATAGGGATTTGAAATGTGCTTTTGAATGCATTCAAATTTGTTTATTTTATATCTAGAGTTCCTGTGCTCCAAAAATTATGAAATTTTTGTGGTAGACTATTCTTGTCATATATGAGCTCTGGTAAAAATTTAAAGATGATTGAATGTGTAGATCTATAGTTATAGATTTTTCTTTTATAAATAGTGAATCCTTGTAAAAATTTTAATAAATTATTTATGAATCTAAAATTTATGAAATTTGTTGGAGGGTATACTAGTACCATAAGGATGCTAAGAAAAATAGGAAATCTGTTGCTTGACACTTTTCAATATGGTTTTCTATTTATGCTATTTTAAGCCTTTATGCCTTGTCATTTTTGCATAGGATGTTTTAATGAATAAAATGGCATGAAACTTTTACAATGATCTGTTTATAGTACTAGTAAGCCACTGTAATTTTCTTAGAATTTATGATGCACATTTGGTATAGGTTTATTATTTAACCTAGATATTTAAATAAAATAATAAAGGTAATTAAATAAATAGTTTGGACTTCACCAGTATATGATCTTAAATGTATTTGGTATGCTTAAACTGTTGGTAGATTCTATGTGGTCAAATTTTGGATGATCACATGAAGTAGAAGTATCGTTACTTTATATTGCATATTAAATAGTTTCCGGACTGATTCTGGAGTTCGACGAGTTGCATGTTGAAACTAATGTGTACTGTAAAAATGGTTAATAACAAAGTTGTAGAGAATTTGATAAGCTTTCCAGAAAGTCTAGGATCACTGTTTTTGGATTAGTAGAACTCCAGTTATGAGTGAAACGAGTAGCTACTATTTTGGGGAATAGTCGATGCATTGTAGAAGTGGTTAATTAAAAATCGAGAAGAGATATGCACCTACTCAATAAACATGATGCACGTTGTTAACATATTTGCATTCGCAATACCTTATACCATATTCATGCATCTAGGATCGATGGAAGAAATCACGTTGCTGGAAATCAACGAAGGAGAGGAAGGGGACCAGCAGGAGATTCCTCAAGCCGCAGCTCCCGAAGAAGAGGAGCAGATCCCTGAAGAACTTCCGGAGTGCCCTGACCACCGTCCTACTTCTTTTCTGAAAGGCAAGCATTCTAAGTCTCCCAGTATTTTACAAATTATTATTTGAGTCCTTATGATTGATGCATTAGGTATAAGAGTTGTCTGAAAACACTTGATGCATGGAACTACCTTGTCCAGTTATATACGCCCTTCACCCGGTATAGGTCTAGGATCAAATATTTGCTTAGCCCTGCTTAGACCGGTAGCAGTCGGGTGATTTCCTATCACCTGCGAGATATAGGTGGATACCGAGGCACGGTTGACTATATTTGCTATCGTAGAAAAGAACCATGGTTGGAAAAGTAAATCGAGGCTGGGCGGAGTCTATGGTTGGTTGACTCATGTGATTCCGTCTGTGCCGATTAAGGACCGTACTGTTGTTGGCACTTCTGACAAGATTGAACGCATGCCTATCACTTAGCTGGCCGGATAACTCGTTTCGACCACGAAGCCGAGTAGCTCAACTCAGGCCGGGACCCGTTCTGTTGTGCGCTCCTTCCGGGGGACGATCAGACTGAGCCCAAGGGCAGGCTAGGCCTGAACGTCCTAGCATTTGGTGTCCCAGATTGTGCGGCGCGGTACGGACCCGCGAAATGTGTACCTGAGTTGTACCAAAGGTGACCTAAGGCGACTAATGATCTGGTCTGCCTGGGTTTGTGTTAGGAATAAATTCCCAGCTGGTTGAAATCGATTCGAATCGCCGTCTCTCCCGGATAGTGAGAAACTTGGCTAGCTCCAACATCGTAGTAATTGTACTATGGAATGAGATGGTTCGGACAAACATGAAATTACTACACCTGTTATGGTTACTAATGTATGCTCTTAAAATGATATACTACATGCTTGGCACAGGATAGTTGCTAATGTAGATTGATAGTCATAATTAATTGATAACGGATTTATAATTGTATAATTGAGTTAATCGCTTTTATGCAAAATGTTGTCAAGCTATCTCCACTTATACAGTCTTGCATAATCCTTGGAGTCAATTTGTTTCTGGTTTATGACGGGTAAGTCTAGCTGAGTACCTTCTCATACTCAGGGTTTTATTTCCCATTGTTGCAGATGGCACTGTGTATCATGGTTATTGCAAGAGTTGCTTCTATCCCGCCGTGGATGAGGAGTGAGCCTGGGGCAGGCTTCTTTATTAAATCCTACTATATGCTTTTGTTGGACCGTGATCGTATGATGGCACTGTATTAAACTATGTTGGAAACTCTACTTTCAAACTTAAATTGCTTCCGCTTTTATTTACTCAAACTCGGTTTGTAATAACTTTATTCCGTACTCTGATGATGGAATTGTATCTGCGAAGTTTATGTAACATGCAACATGTACGTTGAATCATGTACGATCTTGGTTGTTGTGGATCGTTTATCGAGACCTGTCGTGGTACTCGATAGACTACCGGGTTTATATGGACTCAAGTATGACAGTGCGACCGCTTGCGGGCCGCCATTGTACTTGTGTTCTTATAAATTGGTCGGTTCTGCGACAGATACCGGGGGCCATACCCCCACAATTCCCGTGAGACATCTTTCTCTAGGCGGTTAAGCCTAATTTAGTGAGCACGAGGCTCCGATACTAATTGAAAGGATCAAGATGCCCAAGAGGGAGGGTGAATTGGGCTAATTCTAAAATTCTTTACAATAATTAAGCCCTACACTTAGCCCACTTCACCCCTTATGCCTAGAATGTGTTTCTAATGTTCTACCGCACTAAAGTTTTGCAACCTAAGTTCTAATCCTACTCTAGCATGGCAACTCTAGGAATGTAAAGACAAGAATTGAATTGCTCAAATGTAAATGCTTAAAGTAAAGAGAGGAGAAGGAACACGGTGATGTTTTGCTGAGGTATCGGAGAGACGCCACTCCCCACTAGTCCTCGTTGGAGCACCCGCCCAAGGGTGTAGCTCCCCCTTGATTAGTGTAAGGATCAAGTGCTCTCTACGGGTTGATTCTTTGACACTCCGTCGCGGTGAATCACCCACAACCGCTCACAACTTGAGTTGGGTCATCCACAAGCTCCGCCGGATGATCACCAAACTCCCGATCACCACCAAGCCGTCTAGGTGATGGCGATCACCAAGAGTAACAAGCACGAACTCTCACTTGACCACAACAAGCCTAATGAGAAGGGTGGATGCACACTTGCTACTCTCCTTGAACTAATGAGGCCTTAATCTTGGATTCTCAAACCTCAATCACCTCACTAGGCTCTTGCTCTCCTAAGCACTCTCAAGGGTGTTTCTCAGCTATTGAAATGGGAAAGAGACCTCCCTTGGATGAATAGAGGAAGTATTTATACCCCCTCATTCAAAATAAACCGTTAGGAGGTTGAGTTAGCACTCTACGGGGTGACCGGACGCTCCGGTCAGTTATCCCCGCCATAGAGCCGTTAAGTTGTGACCGGACTCTGACCAGCGTCCGGTCAGCACTGACCGGACGCGTTCAGTCACGAAAAACACCCTCTGGAACCTTACTGATGTTGACCAGACGCTGGAACCCAGAGTACAGTCACTTCGTTGTTCAGCGTCCGGTCAGTAACCGGATCCTGACCAGAGTCCAGTCAGTACTGACCGGACGTGTCCGATCAGGAATCTCCCTCTCTGGAACCTCTCTGGAGTTGACCGGACTCTGGCACCCAGCGTCCGGTCACTTTTCACTCAGCGTCCGGTCACAACCAGACGGCTCTAGTTGATCAAATGAACTGATCGGACTCTGCTGCCAGCGTCCGGTCAACATTTGACCCTCCATTCACTTCCAACTCGAAATCATATGTGGATAAAGTTTGCTCCAATTGATCTAACGGCTACTTTAGAGCTACCTAGTGCTAGATTTGATAAGTGTGCACCACACCTAACCCACTAGACTCACCTAGGTCAAGCTACTAGTCCATACCCCCCTTAATAGTATGGCCAAAGGAAAAATAAAGTCCTAAACTACTCTAAGTGTCTCTTCAACACCAAACGACACTTAGAACTAGTCCATCCTTAACCTTGTCGTCCATCCTTTGAAAACCGAAACGTTTCCATCGTAGGGGCATGACAACCATGATTGCCCAATCAATTGCCATTACCATGACCTAACTTAAATTGCCTCGGCAAAACACACGTTAGTCATAGTAATCTCGTATTGTCATTAATCACTGAAACCCAACTAGGGGCCTAGATGCTTTCAGGAGCGACGAAGAATCAGCCCGTAGAGAGCACTCGGTCCTTGCGCAGATCGAGGGGGAGCTATACCCTTGCGCGGGTGCTCCAACGAGGACTAGTGGGGAGTGCTGGCTCTCCGATACCTTGGGAAAACATCGCCGTGTTCCTTCCCTTCTCTTTACTTTGAGCATTTACTTTTGAGCACTTCAATTCACATCTTTACATTCCTAAAATTGACATGCTAGAGTAGGATTAGAACCTAAGGTGCAAAACTTTTGTGCGATAGAACAATAGATAACACTTTTAGGCACAAGGGGTGAAATGGACTAAACGGTAGGTCTTAATTATTGCGAGAAAATTTAGATTAGACCAATTCACACCCTCTCTTGGGCATCTTGATCCTTTCACCTCCCTCATAGATGCCTCTCAATGCCTCTCTCTTTCTAGCCGTCGGATCGCTCGTCGTGAGCCGTCCAAAATTCCCCCAAGTATTGTAAAAAAAAATCTAATTTTAATTCCCACCTGCTTCTTCTCGAGGCTTCAACTTGTTTCATTGGAATGGGGCCATAGTTCAAAGGTACAAAACTAGACAATAAATTTGATTTCAATCTCAAACACGTCCCTATAGACTTTGGGTAACGGAAGTATATATGCTAGACACCGATATGGGACCTAGCTATATCCTAAATTTCTATTTGGAGCGTTCAGCTGAAGTTATGGGAACAACAAGGAGATGGTACCCTTGTTTGTCAAATCAAAAAAAAAAAAAGGAGATGGTACCCTTGTATTTTGGAGCGGTCAGCTCAAGTGATAACCCTTGTTTGGTTTAGGGTGATGCTTATATAAAGTTTTGTATTAGTAGAAGAACCTCATGATATGCTGTTCAGTACTATTAATATCGGTGTAAGTAATGCACTCAATTCAACCTAGCTTGTAGCAGACGCTCTTTTAATACGTACATCCTGCCTACTGGGACTTGTTTGAGCATGATACAAGGGGGTTGGTCGTGTCAAGATGGAGCGCGATCTGATTTGATCTGGGTAGTCAGGATCACAAAAACTACATGCATCAGTGTCAGGCGACCGAAGGTTGTAGAAGTCTTGAGCATCTTTGACTGAATAATTAAACTCTAGACCCACGAATGGCATGAAAATCGGCTCTCCTGGCCGATTAACCGATGTTCTCAGTGACTGCTTGACGGGGCTTCCTTCCAGAGGAGCCACCCATGAATGATGAATCTGGTCAATGTTTGCATCTTTTTCTGCAGAGATTTATCTGATACAATCAATCAATGAGAACTGAAAAACACTAGTACTCAAGTTCATCCAGTGTATCGATTTGAAATACATATTGAATCCTGGAGAAATTGCCTCAAGCGAATCTGATCTCCAGACAAACAAGCGAACCCAGCTTCAATTAACCCTGGATGCAGAGCGGCACACTTGTCCCTCGCCATTGACAAACAAATCAGACGAGATCTCTGCTTCACCGAACTGACTGACTAACGATGTCGCCTGGAACGCCGCCTGCAGTATTAATTGTCGGCACCGTGGATCTCCCGGCGAACTTCGGTCCGCCGACCCTTCCGCCCTTGAAAGCTCCACTAATGAAGCATCGCGGGCAAAGCATGATATCCATTTGTGGCAAAAGCATCAAAGAAAGAAGAAGAGCTCCTGGGACATGGTGGAGAGTACATCTGTAAAGGGCCGGGTTGAGCTCCTCCTGATTCCTGAAGTCTTCGACGGTAAGACTACGATCCTGTGCGTTTTGCGTTCTTGCTGTGTGGAGCAGGATTCGAATTTTTGGTTGATTCGTTTTCTACTCGCGGACTCGGAGTCCGATCCCAAGGAGTAGCTAGCTAGTCCGATCCAGCTGGGCCGTCGTGTCCGATCTCCCCGGGCGCATGCAGACCGGCCTATAAAACCTGCAGGCCGCGGCGGCGTGGAATTTTAACATACTCCAAGTTATAAACCATCTGCTGCTTGTCGTTGGCAGCACTATACGCATCAGATTATCGATCTCCGTCGGCACGGCAACGACGACCAACCAAGAATCACAAGATCGATTAGGCCGGAGAAACGACAGCGCGCGCGCGGCCGGGGAACGAGAACGTCAGAACGATGACGGTGGAGACGGGGTCGCACTGGCAAGCAGAGGTGGACTGGGCCTGGGTCGACACCGCCGCTGCGGCCGACGCCGACGACGACCACCCCCACGTCGTCGTGTCGAGGATCAGGAAGGGACGAGGAAGAGGCTGTACGAGCACGGCGAGGGCAAGCTGGACAGGGAGATGGACAAGATGTACAAGCGCGACTACTGGGAGGACCCGGCCTGCGCGCCCCTGCTGGAGCTCTCCGGACTGCTCCTCGCGCGCGCCGAGGCCATCGAGTGCTTCAGTGAGAGCGCGCTCAGGGCCACCGATGCCATGCTCGCCCAGCGGTGGCATGAGTGGGAGCGCCGTAGCAGGGCTGCTGATGAGTCGGAGCCGGCCCGGACTGCCGACGCCGGCGAAGGTCGTTTGTTCTGTTCAGGGGCGGAGGACTCGGTAGGGCAAGGTATGGCGACTTCGCCGTGGATCTCTACCTGGATTTGCCGGCCAATCGCCCAGCCTAGTGCTGCGAGCCACGGATGCTATACCTCTAATTGTAGTGCCTTCTACTCGGCAATAGGCATACAACAGTCGGGGGCGATGGTTAGTTTTCCGGTCCTCTCTGATGGATCCCAAGGTGGCGGCGAAATTGAAGTGCGCGCGTCCACCAGACCCCCGCCGCCGCAGCAGCGCACAGGCAGAGGGGTACGCCGTCTCATTCTTGCGCCCTGTTGGCACAAGGTTCGGTCTTCCTCGCAGGTGGATGAGGACAAGGAGGAGGATTTGGAGCGACGGCGCAACAAAGGGCGAGAAGAACTCTCCAAGGTCGTGGCCTTGGCTGCGGCGGCGAGCCGTCGGCCAAAGGTGGTACATGGCGTTTTGGAGCAGGCACAACCGATCGAGTACAAGTTCTTGGCAAGGAGCGAAGATCAAGATGTCTCCGACGACGACGATACTACACTCTCGTCTCCGATGGAACAGAAGCCGGAGATGCACTCTCCATCCACACAGGAGTTCATCAACGAAGCCATGGACGCAGGCTTTACGTGCAATCAGCTTCTCAAAGCTGAACAGGTATTGGACTCTGGTACGAAATTTTCTTCTGCCGATCGTCTCCTTCCCAATATCATTTTGTCAAAGATGGTTCAAAAGAAATTATCAGTGGTGCCATGGCAAGGTCCTCTACCCGAACCTCGCGTGTCTCCTCTGAGAACGCTGGGTGATGCCATAGCCAAGGCTACCCATAGCAATTCAAAGGGTTGAGTTCGATCTTGCTCTTCTTCTAGATCACCGTTGAAATGTTACACGGCTGATCAGGTTAAAAATTCAAAAGTTTTTGAATCCACGACTACGCTGAACGCCGATCTTCCTTTTCCTCCACTGGCCGGCGCGACTTCCCCGGTCTCGATCGCGGGTGACGTGTGCGGTGTGGAGGGGGGCAACGGAAGGTTAGTTCACGTGATAGCGGAGGACAAGGATCCGAATTCAAAAAAAAACGAAACACACGGTATCCTTTTGCCAATCCGTGCGGCTTCCTCGGTCGTTTCCGGTTGTGACGCGAACGGTGCAGCATTGAAAGGAAAAAACAACCGGTGTCCCGTCCCAGATCGGATCGAACTTGGGCCAGGAAAATTTTTTCGGCCCAGTAAAGGGTTGTGTGCGCTATTCTCTCGTACGGGGACCAAAACCTTGTACCTCTCTCGTACTGCGCCGCCAGAAGCACGATCTTCCTCACCACGCCGCACCTTTGCGCAAGTGGTACGTGAGGGATCACCGATGACGTCGCAGGGTCCGGGCGGTGGTTATGGTGACCAAGCTGGAGGTAGAGGCGCACCTTTCAACCCAGGGTTCAACGGCTTTGCCCCAGGGTTCGGTGGTCGTGGCCGCGGGCGCGACTTCCACCCTAGGGGCCGTGACCGTGGACATGGTGGCAATGGATGGGGATATGGTGGCTATGGGTACGGCTACAATCAAGGGCCGCCACGTCGGCCATATGCTGGAAGAGGAGGTTATGGCGGTGGCCGTCGTCCATGGGCTGGACATGGGCATCGCCAGAACACGGGCCCAGTGCCCAACTATGGCGGTGGCGATTACCACTTGCAGCAGCATGTCGGTGGTGGCCACCACCTCCAGCAGCAGCAGGCCGGAGGCCAGCAGCAGCAGGCCGGAGGCCAACAGCAGCCAGCTGGTGGCGGCCATCTCCAGCAGCAGGCTGGTGGCGGCTTACCTCAGCAAGCCGGTGGCGGCCAGTTTCAGCTGCAGCAGGCCGGCTCCCAACAGCCGCAGCAGGCCGCTGGCGGCCACCCTTAGTACCAGGGTGCCGCAAAGCAACCTCAGCAGCTGGCCGGTGGAGGCCTTCCCCAGCAACAGCAGCAGGCCGGTGGCGGCCCTCCACCTATTGCACAGGCCGGGTTGCATCTCAACCTGGCTGCGCAAGGTGAGGGGGGGCACCAGGTGGCAAGGGCAGAACCAGCCACCGCGATGGTGGTGGATTCGACATCCGTGAAGGCTCCAGAACTTCCCAAGGAGACTGTTCCACCGGCTCCTGGGCCGAAAGGTAATGTGTTAGACATCCCAGAGTCGTCTGATCAAGGAGCAAAAAAAATAAGGGCAAACCGTATTGCTATCGCTGTCGCACTAAAGGGCATACAATTCATGAATGTACTGTTGTGCTTTGCTGCGAGCTTTGTCATGGAGATCATTCAACTAAGATGTGCCCAAATAGTAAAAAAACAAATGCCAGTGCTATTCTTTGTGGATATGCCGTGGAGGGCCTTGGTTTCTATCTTATTCCAGTGGTTGATAACCCAAAAGTTAATGCTCATGAAACAAAAGTTGTGGTACGTGTTCTGGAAGGTTCTTTTACTATTGAGCAATTGGCAGTAGAACTGGAAAGGCTACGACCAGACAAGAATCATAAATGGGAGATTCAGACAACAGGCACTGGTGCCTTTATCATTAATTTCCCTTCAGCTGACCTACTGGATACGGTGGTTAATTGGGGCCCTATGGATGCTAAGGCAGTTCAGGGCAGGATTCAGTTTGAGAAAGGAACTGATAATGAGGTGTACAAACGCGAGATTGACAAGGTGTGGGTACAATTTAGAGGACTACCCAGAGAGTTCAAAGAGTTTCCAGTTATCTGGGCAATTGGAACTATCCTGGGCGTCCCTCGGGCTGTTGACACTGTCTTTACTAAGAACACTGGCAGGGCAAGGTTGAAAGTAGCAGTGCTGGACCCAAAACTCATCCCAGATTTTGTGGATGTGGTTATTGGGGACTATGTTTACGAGCTACAGTTTGGTGTGGAGGAAGAGACCCTCGCTAGTGAGCCACAACTCATTGACTTGGACTCTACCAAGGAGGAGGAGCCTAAGGAGGAGGAACCCAAGAGAGATGGTCCAAAAGATGATAACCCCAATGGGGGAATTCCAGAGGAAAAAATGGATGTAGATGATAAAGCACCTGGTAATGGCAATGGTGAGATTACACCTAATGGACAGCAGAATGCTCCTAATGGGGCGGCACAGCTGGAGGAGATTGGTGTATCTACCAACAAGCCAAACATCAAACCAAGGGTCCTCCTCTCCCAATCTACTGGAGCTTTAGATGGTATTGGAGTATGGAAAGCGACTAGGTTGCCTTCACAGACCGACTCTGGGACTCCTAACAAAAAATTCAGCAAAGGGACAGTCTCTCCAGTGAGATCTAGCAAGAGGAATGCCGAGACTGTGGATCTGGATTCCACCGAGAAGGCGGCTAAGCTTAAAGCAAAGAAGAACCTCGAGTCCGCGACTAATAAAGGTAAAACGTAGCAACCTCACTCTTTTATTTCTCGAGATGATTCTTCTTTACTTAGTTCAACAAAATCTTTAGGAGTTGTTTTAGGTAGCAATGACCATGACATTTTTAATTCTTTAAAATCCCTGAAAGACATTGAGTACAATAGATTGATCGAGAACACTAAACTAAGGGAGGACAGTTTTGTTTTAGTAGAAGATACCTCAACTGTTGGTTCTAATGATGACAATATAGATCTAGAAGTTTTAAACCATATTTGTTCAGAAATCGCAGAAGGGCTAGGTGATGGGGGTTGTGATCCTGTGATTTTACAAACCCCTGTATCACAAAGTAAAAGAGGGCGCCCTAGGCAAAAGAAAAAAAGTAATAAAAGTTGTTCAAGATGAAAGGAATTTTCTGGAATTGTAATGGGTTCGCGGATGGTAAAAAATATAGATTCTTGTCTGACTTAACAAAGGACAAAAGTCTAGATTTCATCGCCTTATCGGAAACGGGTAGAGCCAGCTTTCCACAAAATACTCTTAACACCATTTGTGCTGGTAGAGATTTTGTTTGGCACTGTATGGCTCCACATGGCAGATCCGGTGGCTTGATTTTAGGCGTTCATTTGTTGACCTTTGACGTTGGGGAAATTGAGGAAGGGGGTTTTTTTATCCGTTTTAAACAACGACACAAAGAAGATGATTTTAAATTTAATCTTATTTCAGTTTATGGTCCTGCCCAGGCGGAGTTTAAGTCAAACTTCTTGTCTGAGATGATTCGGGTATGTTCAAAGGAAACCTTACCTATTATTATAGGTGGTGACTTTAACATTATTCGTAGACCAGACGAGAAAAACAATGAAAATTACAGTGATAGGTGGCCTTTTATGTTCAACGCAGTAATTGATGCCTTAAATCTTAGAGAAATTGAGTTGTCAGGAAGAAAGTTTACCTGGGCTAACAATTTGCGTAACCAAACCTTTGAAAAATTAGACAGGGTGTTAGTATGTACAGATTTTGAGTCAAAATACTCTTATTCAACTGTACATAGCCTAACCAGAGAAATTTCTGATCATACACCTCAGCTTTTTTCTACAAATGACTCGTCCTCAACTTATCAACCTCAGTTCAAATTTGAATTAGGCTGGTTGTTAAGGGACGGATTTTGTGAGATGGTTTCAGAGGTTTGGCAGAACACTCTAGTTTCAGGCTCACCCATCGAGAGATGGCAAATGAAAATCAGAAGACTTCGTCAGCATCTTAGAGGATGGGCGAAGCATGTGAGTGGCGAGTATAAGAAAGAAAAAACAACACTTTTAAACAAACTAGATGATCTAGATAAGAAAGCAGAACATACCATGCTCAATGACTCAGAGCGAGATCTAAAGCACGTGTTAAATGAAAGGCTTGCAGAGTTACTAAGAGAAGAGGAACTCAAGTGGTACCAAAGGGCTAAAGTGAAACACCTTCTTGAAGGTGACGCGAACACAAAGTATTATCACTTGCTAGCCAATGGTAGACATAGAAAAACTCGTATTTTCCAGCTTGAAGATGGTTATAGTATTATAACTGGTGATGCTCAGCTTAAAGAGCATATTACTAGTTATTACAGAAACATGTTCGGCCTATCTGATGATTCTCTAATATCTCTAGATGAATCTCGGACGGAGGACATACCTCAAGTTTCTGATCTGAAAAATGAGTTCTTGATAGAGCCTTTCACACAAGAGGAAGTCAGAGCGGCAATTTTCCAAATGGAACACAATAAGGCGCCCGGACCAGATGGTTTTCCACCGGAGTTTTATCAAGTTTTCTGGGGCTTAATTAAAGATGATTTGATGGCTTTGTTCTCTGATTTTCATCATGGAACAGTACCTCTTAATCGTCTTAATTTTGGAAACATTATATTGTTGTCCAAAAAGAAAGATGCAAGAGTTGTTCAACAATACAGCCCCATCTGTTTGTTGAATGTCTCTTTCAAAATCTTCACAAAAGTTGCAACAAATAGATTAACTACTATTGCCCAGAAATTAATAAGACCGACTCAGACAGCTTTCTTACCAGGAAGAAATATTATGGAGGGTGTAGTGATACTACATGAAACGTTACATGAACTACACACTAAAAAACAAGACGGTGTGATTTTTAAAATAGATTTCGAAAAAGCTTATGATAAAGTAAATTGGAGCTTTTTACAGCAAACATTAAGGATGAAGGGTTTTTTCACAAAAGTGGTGTGAATGGGTATAGAATTTTACACAAGGAGGCAATGTAAATATTAAAGTTAATGACCAACTAGGGCCGTACTTTCAGACTAAAAAAGGACTTAGGCAAGGTGATCCCATGTCACCCATACTATTCAATATAGTGGTTGATATGTTGGCCATACTAATTGCCAGAGCAAAGGAGGCAGGGCAGATAGAAGGGGTTATCCCCCATCTTATTCAAGATGGTTTGTCCATCCTTCAGTATACGGATGACACAGTGATCTTCATGAGCCACGATGTTGAAAAGGCAGTTAATATGAAACTGTTGCTAAGTACATTTGAACAACTATCTGGCTTAAAGATAAACTTCCACAAAAGTGAAATCTTTTGTTTTGGAAAAGCTAAAGATCACGAAGAGTTTTATTCGCAACTGTTCGGATGTGCCATTGGTAAATACCCATTTCGCTACCTGGGGCTACCTATGCATTTTAGAAAATTATATAATAAAGACCGGAAGAGCATCGAAGAGAGAATTGAGAAAAGACTTAGTGGGTGGAAAGGTAAACTGCTAACAGTCGGTGGTCGATTAGTCCTTATAAATTCGGTGTTGTCTAGCTTACCGATGTTTATGATGTCTTTTTTCGAATTACCGAAAGGAGTATTAGAAACAATTGATTGTTTCAGGTCTCGTTTCTATTGGCAAAATGACCATCATAAAAGGAAGTATAGATTAGTTAAATGGGAAATTATGTGTCAGTCGAAGGACCAGGGAGGTCTTGGGATACAAAATTTAGAGGTCCAAAACAAATGTTTGCTTAGTAACTGGCTGTTTAAGTTATTAAATGAGGACGGATTATGGCAAGAGTTATTAAGAAATAAGTATATTAAGAATAAGACACTAGGAAGTTGTGAAAAGAAACCAAGGGACTCGCATTTCTGGAAAAGCCTCATGAATATTAAAGATACTTTCTTGAAGTTAGGACATTTTAATGTCAAAGATGGGTCAAGACTAGATTTTGGGTTGATACTTGGCTGGGCAATAAACCTCTCAAGGATAAATTTCCGGCGTTGTTTAATATTGTAAGAAGAAAACAAGACACTATTGCTACAGTTTTGAGTTCCCCCGAACTAAATATCTCTTTTCGCAGAAATTTGGTGGGTGTGAACTTATTAAACTGGAATAGAATAGATGCTTCTTTACAATAAATTAACTTACTGCAGGAAAGGGATGTGTTTGTATGGGGCTTCAAGGCTTCTGGATTTTTTACAGTCAAGTC
The DNA here is from genome assembly GCF_019320115.1 of Miscanthus floridulus. NCBI lineage: Eukaryota > Viridiplantae > Streptophyta > Magnoliopsida > Poales > Poaceae > Miscanthus > Miscanthus floridulus. Next base: position 22,264,984 of record NC_089596.1, read on the forward strand.
TATGTATGCTGCATTAATTAACAATGGGGTGAGAGTATCACAAGATATTTGGCAAACGAAGCTCCCCATGAAACTAAAAGTTTTCATGTGGTATTTAAAAAGAGGAGTGGTTCTAACCAAAGATAACTTAGTTAGGAGAAATTGGGCTGGAGACAAGTCGTGTTGTTTCTGCTATTTCTCAGAGTCAATTCACCATCTCTTTTTTTTATTGCTTTTATGCCAAATTTTTGTGGCGCTCTATACATATTCTTTTTGGAATTTCACCTCCCACGAACATAGATGATATGTTTGTTAATTGGTCTAAATTGGGTAACAAAAAGTATAACACATTGTTATTAACAGCAGTTGCAGCACTACTGTGGGCAATATGGCTAACAAGGAATGAGGTAGTTTTTGACAAATGCAAACCCAAATCTCTTTTGCAGGTACTGTTCCGAGGGACACACTGGCTACGTCAATGGGCCAACTTGCAGCGGCATGAAGACCTGAAAGATCAAATGATCTCTATGTCTCAACACCTTGAGAAGTCGGCTCTACAATTCTTTGGTTCTAATGGATGGCTTTCACAAAGACATGTTGGTTTTGTTTAGTCAAGAACTTTTTACTTGTTCTATTAGTTGTGAGACTGGTGGTTTTGCCTGCAACCGTACTTTGTGAACGCGTCTGGAGTTTGTAATAATTAGCCTGATTCTATCCTTGGATAGATGAAGCCGGATATTTTATCATTTATCTAAAAAAAGTGCCTTCTACTCGTCTCCTCTCTCCTTAATATTTTTTTCTCATTGTTGTTCCGTTTAGGTATAAATAATTTGGTTGGTTAATTTTTTTAGTACAATAAAATGGTTAACGTTAGTATTAAATAAAAGATGCATACAAAAGCAAAGGGAACTAGTGGTACATATATGTTGCAATTAGCAAAGATTGATATAAAGATTATTTGATATTTGTGCTCCTATACCAATATATAAGATTATTTGATATTTGTTCTCTCATACCAATTGTGCTCTTAAATCATTTCGATTTTCAATTTTACTTTTCTATTTTTGTTATCAACTTCGCCATACCTTAAATTATTTCCGTCCTCCGCCGCTGGTTCTGTTTCTGGAGATCAATCGTGGACAACCTAGCTGCCCTGCTACGCTATTTTCTAGGATGATCTACAAATACTACTGCTACGAGTAGATAGGATCGCAGTGCTGCATGCATGCGCATGTGTACGTCAGTACGTGTATATGTCACAAAGGAGATATAATTTATTACTGTAGTAGTAGTATTTTGTTTGTTATTATGTTTCCATTTTGCATCCAAGTTCCCAACCAATACAAGCCGATTATTTGGTCCTTCTTACGATGCCACATCTTTGATATTTTTTACGGTTTTTATTTATTTGATGGCACATTTAGTTCGACAACAATGAATTAAAGTGTTCACTTTGTTACACCTTCATTTGGCACAGTTCCACTTCACCAGTAGAGTTTTTTTATTCTTTAGCTACAAAAGCAGCTTCAAAACAGCTCCTCCTGGTAGACAAAAAGAACGAAAAAACTATAATGCCTTTCTCTTTTTTCATGTTCTCATATTTCCTCTTCTTATTTGCTTGGCCAGGGTCTTATCTTCTTGCTCGATCTGCTTCTTCACCGATAGCCCGTGCGCGCCCGACGGCCGCGCATGCCTCGGCAGCTGCGCAGCCGTGTTCTTGCAACCGTGCCTACGTCCTTGCTAGAGGCAAATCCGACCTTTGACGCATGCCGTGGCCCACGGTGCAAGATGAAGATGAGAGAAGCTACTACTTTTAGCTCTATCTCTCATCCGCCCCTTATAAGAGCAGGTTTTCGGAAGCTCATCATGTGGAGCCATTTCATTTTCACCCATTTGGCACAAACACAGCTCCAAACAGCTCTAGGAGCTGGTGGAGAAGTTGTGCCAAACGAGGCCTACTTAACTTAATCTATGCATTAAAGGTGCTACAATTATGAAATACGGATACTACCTCCATCTACAAATGAGTGCAATTCTAGGTGTATTGTTTGTTAAACTACCCAAATTTATTGTTGAAAGGATCGAAATTTCGCCTAGAGTGGGGTGAATAGGCACTCCTAAAAAAATAAAACTTCCGGTGGATATCAGGACCAGAAATTCCGACGGGGTAACGTGAAATTTCAAGTGGAAAAGGATTACGCCTATATAATCGATTCTACTTGTTACCAAAGGTTGATAGGCATGTAGTGAGTTGATTCCTTGCAAAACCTACAACAAAAACACAAAGAACAAGTAGATCGGGGTGAATCTCCCAAAAGTAAACATGAACAATAAGAACATAAGAAAAAGCAAAGGATACACCCGGTTTGTTTACCGAAGTTATTCAGATTCACCTCCGTGAATCCTACATCTTCGTTGAGGCACTCCCAAGGGTGTGGGTCTCTTTCAACCACTTTCATCGCTTCACTGCCTTGATCTCTTCCTTGTGGAGGTGGGATCATGGCCTTCACAAACTTCCCATAGCTCACCACAAGCACGGAAGCTCACCGGGCAACTCCTTGCTATCTAGAAGGCTTCACCTCCAAGAGCAACAAACGCTACACCAAAATGCTTTGACAAGAATCACAAGTGCTCAAGGGTGGGGTTTGCTCTCTCTTGCTCTTGCTCCCTGGATGTCTCAACCCAACTCTTTGGATGTCACAAGAATCAAACAATCCTCATAAAGAGGGAGAGAGGAGATTTCAAATGGCCTAGAGAGGTGTTCTTCTCAAAAGTGTGTGAGTGAATGTGTTAAGAGTGTGTGAGAGAGTCCGAAAATTCAGGTGTGGGGGCCCAAAAATTCCGGCAGTGATAGAGGCTTCCGACCCACCAGTGATTATCAGATTTGGCGTAAGTGTTGCACCTCTAGTTTTCCATTCCCTCTTTTAGCATCTCCTGCTTGATGGGATGCGACCAGAGGTGGCAGTCCAATTTCTCCAGCATATGGGCAATAAGCAAATTGGGATCCGGCATGGTAAAACACTCTTCTTTCCATATTTAATTATGCGAGCTTGAGGACTGAATGGCGTGAGGATTTCCATGTTCATGAATTGGCTTGCTCAAACTGCAAACTGATATGCTCTAGTGAAGCTGAATAAAGAAATAGAGAGTTTAGTCCACACTTGAACAAAGAAATTATCACCAGCGCACCCTGCAAAACCGATATTGAATTGGCTTGTCATTTTCAGAGTATATTAGCATCCCAAACTGGCTTGCCATCCTGTACTTGCTGAATGCTGACATTGCTATGGCTTTCAGTAGCCATTCGTTACACCTTGCTCATGATCAGTTGTAGCTTGGTACTGTTGTACAGGAAGGAATACTAGCTGAGTTAGATAGTTGTTTTTTCTGTTAGAAAGATGTTCCCAACATGTATTAGAATGTTCAGATATTCAGTTCATCAACACTTGATGTTGCTTTTTGTTGATTCAGAAAATGAATGTTGACATTATGGTATTATAAAAAAATTACATTAGCGATATAAATACTTGCTAGTGACATCCATCTACATAGGTATATAAGGTTCCGGGAAAATATGGCACACCGCTCTAGGGCCTGTTTGGATGCTGCCTCCCAGGCACCTCCGGCGCCGGGCAGAGTCCCCAGGCGTTCGATTTTCATCGCCTGGGGCTGAGATTGGTTGCCTGGCAGGCACGCCCAGGCGAGGGCGGCATCCAAACATGCCCTAGTTGTTTGGTTGTTGTCTCTTGTCTCATGAGTTGCTAGGGTAGTAGGGTGTGCTACGCCGTTTGTTGTTGTTTCAGTGTGCTCAATGGGATGCATTCCTGAGCAAGCTGTCATAGTTGCTTAGGGTCTGTTTCACTGTTTGATTGCCTGATTTTTTTTAACCCCTTATCCAGGGCCCTACAGTGTAGTTCATCCATGTTTGGTTACCTGCACAAGTCCATATGTAGACTAACACTATTCCAAAGCAAACCCAGCCTGCATCCCACTATCTGGCTAAATCCTGTGTATTCAGCTATGCACACTTCCTACTGCGCCCGCTCTGCAGCCCAAGACACGGTCTGACCACTTATAGGAAACCAATCATATATATAACTGTACAACTTCCTGTACAAACCAAACGGTACCAAATTGCATTGCCTTGTCCAGGTTAACGGTATGCTGCATAACCTCTAATACAATGCAATACTAATGCGAGTAATCAAACAAACCCTTAATAGCTGAGAGATCGTTGTGTGTCTTTTTTGCTCGATTTTCGTTATAAATTAAAGGAATTGTCTTCTTGTATAATAATATTAAGGTTAAACAAAATCTTTCACCGTCCTTTTGTAAGAAACAAATAATGTTTTATACTCCCTCCGTTTTAAATTTTTAGTCACTCTGATTTTTTTTAAAAAGAAAATAAAAGCGACTTATAATTTGAAACGATGATGGGAATACAGTTTGGTTTGGTCAGTTTAGTTATACAGTTATAAGTAAGCTTATGTCTTGTCATTGCCTTTGGTGATACTCATTTTTTTAATACACGGTGTTCGAAACTCTAGCTTCATACTTTCAGTAACAGGGGTGTTGTCTTTGGTAAAACAAAAAAGAATTTTTATCAAATAACGGACCTGAAAATGTACGAATGGGACCTTTGGTGTTTACAGAGGCAAACGGCATAATAGCAAATGACAAAACAGTTAGACTGAGATCCCCCTTGTTGGTCAGAGGCCGTCCATTGCGGAACCAACGGCGGATGCTCCTTCACGCGGTTTTGAACACTTCAGCCCCAACGATTTGTTCGGTTCGTCGACGACAGACAACCTCCATTTCCCACATTCCACCCCCTCTCTCCGGTCCCTCTTCTTCCCGTCCTCCGCCACACGCCGCCGCCGTCTCCGGACAGGAAGGAACGGGGGCGGGAAGATGATGATGACGCGGGCCCCGATGGGGCCGATGGAGGGCGCGGCGGTGGACGAGGTGGTGCGCCGCCTCGTGGAGGGCGGCCGCGGCGGTCGCCAGGTGCAGCTGTCCGAGGCGGAGATCCGGCAGCTCTGCGTCGAGGGCAAGCGGGTGCTCCTCTCCCAGCCCAACCTCCTCCGAATCCACGCCCCCGTCAAGATCTGCGGTAATCGTCGCCGTTCTCTTCCCTATCTGTCTATCTGTCTACCTGGGCGATGCCGCCTAATTCCTTCCCCTTTTCGTTTGGGCCGCCGCCTGATTCCTCCGCTGTCTCTCGTCGTCGTGGTATCCCCGATGTGGATTGGGGAAGGGTAATTTGGTTGTGCTATTTTTGGTTTCGTGGAGAATTGCTCAGTCATGCTTGGATTTCGGCGACGCGGGATAAAAAAATGTTGTTTGCTAGGATTAACTCATTGGTGCCATGTTTTCCTGTCTGCATTCCGTACGTGTTACGTTTGCAGCCTGAGCCCTGAGGGCATGGGAATGATTGATGGAAGTATGGATAAGTTGGCGGGGTAATGATGTATGTTTAGGTACAAGGGAATAGCCCCTTCTCTGTTCTATCTTCCAAGCCTAATCTAGTTAGGATAACGTTTTGTCCATATATCAATATATTGCTCCTTCAAAAGTTTTATTTCCAATAATCTATAATTCTAGCAAATACTATTATCAGTTGGTTATGCACAACCTGCTTGACGCTCATCATTTCCACAGAGAACCTGTATGTGTAGACTCTGTTGAGTTCGGTGAACTGACTTGTGAGATTGAGAATTGTGTTGACATGAACACAGCAGTTCTCTTTTCATACCATGTATTTGTTCTATAAATATAAATTCTTGTACATCTAGTCAAAACAATTCCGCCTTATCAGTTGTGGTGTCCTGCAGGTGATATCCATGGCCAGTTTGTTGACCTTCTGAGATTGTTCGATTTGGGTGGTTATCCTCCAGCTTCAACTTACGTATTCCTCGGAGACTATGTCGATAGAGGCAAACAGAGCTTGGAGACTATATGCTTGCTCCTGGCGTACAAAATCCGGTACCCCGAAAAGATTTTCCTGTTGAGGGGGAACCATGAGGATGCGAAGATCAACAGAGTCTACGGTTTCTATGACGAATGTAAGAGGAGGTTCAATGTTCGGCTGTGGAAGATATTCTCCGATTGCTTCAACTGCCTGCCCATTGCAGCGCTCATTGATGACAAGATACTGTGCATGCATGGTGGTCTCTCGCCCGAGTTGACTAGTTTGGACCAGATAAAGGATATTGAGAGGCCTGCTGAGATTCCTGATTATGGTCTCCTGTGTGATCTGCTGTGGTCTGATCCTAGCCCCGATGGAGAAGGGTGGGGGGAGAGTGACAGAGGTGTTTCGTGTACGTTTGGTGCAGATAAACTTGTAGAGTTTTTGGAGAAGAACGATCTCGATCTTATATGCCGAGCTCATCAGGTTTGTGAAAGTTCATCTTCTATCCTGCTTTATTAATTATATTCTTGGTTCTCTGTGAGCTCTACCTGACAGTGCTGTCATGGCCCTAGGTGGTTGAAGATGGTTATGAGTTCTTTGCACAACGAAGATTAGTGACAATCTTTTCAGCTCCAAATTATTGTGGAGAATTCGATAATGTCGGTGCTCTATTGAGCATAGATGAGAGCCTAATGTGTTCATTTCAGATCCTGAAGCCAACTGATATGGGTCCACCGCATGCAAGAAAACAAATTCCAAATAAGGTAAATCAGCTACCTTCACATAGGAATATAGGATTAGTGTTCAGCTATAAAGCTACAAGTTGAATCATTAGAGATCAGATGTTTGTTATAGTATTATCATGTTAGCTAGAGGTCTAGAACCCATGCTTCACACATAATGACATAAGGGAAGAGTATTTGAGACTCCAGCTATCAGCTGATGCCAAAAAAATGAATTCTTGGGAAATACGATGTGTGCAGGATCTATTATGGTTTGCTAATTCTAAAGCTTGCAATGCCTAGTAAATTACATTTGACACCATGACCCCATCACTGATGCTTATTCATTAGAAAAGCTTAGGGATGATTTCCTTCCATTAACAATCTCTTCTGCTAATACTTGAATACATAAGGATGGTGATGAAATCATTACCAGATATTATTTAATGAACCTTTTTCCTGAGATAACCGCTTCCATCTCGTCAACCTCACGACATATCCTCTAATGACAATATGTTGGCATTTGTCACATCTGATTAGCAAAACTATTGATTCTTGAATAGCGGTAGGCTTATAGAAAAAATCTCCTGCAGAGTGTCCTAATTGTTCACTTGTTTAGTCAGAGAACGATAGGGGTTAGTAGGTTTCTGTTTGAGTACTCACCAAAGACCTAATAGATCAAGATGCTTAAGTAATGATATCTAGTAGTAGTACAGCTCACGTTGTTCTGAATAGATCAGGGGTTATAGTAATATCGGCAGTGTTTGCATAGATCATCCCTTCTGAAATTGTCTATGTAGATGAGCTAACCAGTGACCATCATATAGCTACGTGTGAACCACCCAAGGTGCAAAAAACAAATGACTCCCCATTGGATAATTTTAATGTACTTTACGATACTTGTTTATATTCAAACCAAACTGTACTTTGCGCCAGGCGTATGATTTCAAGGCAAGCAAAACTGATTACACCACTCTGTCTCCCACTTTACAGCCAGCAAGAGGGTGAAGCCTTCGACCAGCATCCAATACTTTTCAGCATCATGATCGTCAGTCAGCTCAAAGGGGGGTGATCTGTTGTTTGGATAGTTGGATCCACCAGGGCATGGCATTAGACATCCATCAGCCAATCCATCCCCTTAACCGCCCTCTACTCAGGCGTCTTGGGTGGTGGTGGTGGTTTGGCTGTAAAGGATATTATTCTGTACAGCATTAGGTTGGATTCAGCACACCATCTGTTTTATTGTTCTTCCTGCCGGCCGGCACAGGACCTCATTGCCAGCATGACATCCACAGTACATGTTAGTAGTCTCTGTTTGTTTTTTCTTAGCTGTGCCATGCGTTGTTTTTGTGCGTGACTTGATGTATGGTGATTTTTTATCATATCTTTGTAATATGTAGATGTTGCAGGAAATAGGTCTGCACAAACGTTGTGTCCATCAGCAGTACCGTTCTTTTTTTACCTTCCTTTCATTTCTCTTGTGGGCCTGGAAGATGTGAAGCTGCATGCAATGCAAGGGGAAGATAGCGGTGACCACGGGCAGCTAAAAGGAAACGTTTAGGGCGTGATTGGTTGCTTTGGTGAGGGGGAGTTGGGATGGAGAGTCGGTCTAGGATGTGAGATGTATGCTTAAACCGTGCACTTAGTTGTGTTTGGTTGTCTTTGTTGTTGGTTTAGTATGAGATAAGATCTTGTTTGGTTGCATGTATGGATGAGAGTTTTGAGTGTATGACACATGGGTCCCTACGCTATGCCTGAATCAAGCCATCCTGTATGGAGAGGGAAGTGAAAATTGAGAAAATGAAATCGTGCGGGATGAAGGAGAGCAGATAAATGAAAGGATATAGGCGAAAGGTGCGAGAAAAACAACCAAACACACCGCATAAATGAGGTCAGACATCGATACAGTGCGAAGCCGGTCTGATTCGGACTACCAATCACGCCCTTTAGTGGCGACGGGGAACAAACGCGAAACAACGTGTATCGGGTTGCACTGCGAATCCGCGATCGGTTTCCGGAGCAAATTGGACGAACCGAATAAGCAGACACTAATCTATGTTCAGTTTTGGAATCAAGTGCTTGTTGTTTCTGGCTCCTGAAGACGAAATTTCGTACCAAAATCTTTTTTTTTCCAGGTGCATTTACCTAACCCGAATTCAGAGGCAAATCCTGCGCAATCGGTGGATGCATATTGAAAGGTTGTTTATCTAGTTGTTGCATTTTGATTTAATTGGCATTCACTAGGTTTCTACAGGATTTAATTTGCAACTAGGTAGCGTACCCGTGCGTTGCTACGGGACAACTAAATCTTTTGTACTAGAAACACACGGTCGCACGATAAGATAACAATACTGTTAAATTAAATACCGTAGTCAAAGTGACATTTAATTCAAAAAGCAAAGTTCATGAAATTAACACAGTCACGGAGAGCGCGACGTCGCAGGCTTACAAATTCTACTGTATAGATTTTTTTTTATACGGCTAAGATAATATTTTATATCGGCAGAAAGAATTCTACGATATCCATTTCTTTCATGCGCTAATAAATCCATGAATAAGTTTCGCAGCATCTCCATATAATCATGTACACACAGGTTCGAGTATATATGTAAATAGGTTCGTGCCCGTGTGTTGCTACGGGACAACGAAATTTTTATACTAAAAACACACGGATCACACGATAAGATAACAATACTGTAAAAGTATATGACCGACGTTAAAGTGACATTTAATCCAAAAAGCTAAGTTCGTGAAATTTACAGTCACAGAGAACGTGGCGTCGCGGGCTCACAAACTCTACTGTGTAGATCTTTCCGTGATGCGGCTAAGATCATTTTTTATACTGGCAGGAAGAGATTTCCGATATCCATTTCTTTCGAGCGCCAACAAATCCACGAATAAGTTCCACCACATCTCCATACCATCCTGTACACGACGCTGACAAGCAAATTAGCCACAACTTATGTAATTAGTTTTATAATTAGCTCATGTTTAATCCTTCTAATTGATATCTAAAAATTCAATGTGTCAGAGACTAAAGTTTAGTCCTGGGATCCAAACAGCCCCTAACTCTCGACTCATGCTGGCTGCTCACTTGTACCACCATGCCTATGTGTCTGCACGTATACACTTTAATGCCATAACGTCTAAGATGGTCTTTATTGTCCACCATTTGAAAATGTCATAACTTTAAGGTTGTCATTTGTGTATGTTGTAGGATTGGGATGCTTTACACTGATCCATGAGGGTGTCCATGAGAGTCAAAAAAATTTATGCCATTATGATGTCTAAGCTTACCAATCAGACGGAGACGAACTTGATTGTTAAAATATTTTCAACACTGCTTTCATATACTCCCTCTATCCCAAAATAGAATCCATTCTCGCTTCCCGAGAAGTTAACTTTTTTTAACTTCGACCAATTATATATAAAAGAATATTAATATTTATAATACATAATTGGTATCATTACATAGACCATTGAATATATTTTTTATAATAAACTTATTTGGAGATATAAATGTTGCACGTATTTTTTACAAATCTAGTCAAAGTTGAGAAAGTTTGACCTGCACGTATCCCATAACGACTTATATTTTGGGACAGAGGAAGTATATGCTAATGTGAGTAGTCAACTGGAAGTCGTGATGAACACAACAATACTTTCATATTATATGCTAATGCTAATGGGAGCACAAAGAAACGTAGGAGAATGGACCTATATACTAATGGTGGGAATATTCGTTTAGGAAATTGCAGAAGCTTCACCAGTCTCACCATGTATAACCTGCATGCATGATTATTGTTTTTCTTCCATGCATGTGGCCTCAGATAATCGATTTGTTTCCTTCAAAGCAGGCGGTGATCGAAGGGATGGCAGTTTTTTTTTCTATCGCGCGGGGTATCGCACGGCCGGAAGGGATGAGCGACAAAAAAAAAGTCACACAAAAAAATAGTCTTATTTTTGTTCTTTTTAGTTGTAGAATATTAATATTTATAATACATAATTAGTATCATTACATAGACCATTGAATATATTTTCATAATAAACTTATTTGGAGATATAAATATTGCACGTATTTTTTACAAATCTAGCCAAAGTTGAGAAAGTTTGACCTGCACGTATCCCATAACGACTTATATTTTGGGGCAGAGGAAGTATATGCTAATGGGAGTAGTCAACTGAAAGTAGCGATGAACACAACAATACTTTTATATTATATGCTAATGGGAGCACGAAGAAACGTAGGGGAATGGATCTATATACTAAAGGTGGGAATATTTGTTTAGAAAATTGCAGAAGGTTCACCAGTCTCACCATGTATAACCTGTATGCATGATTATTGTTTTCCTTCCATGCATGTGACATCAGGTGATCGATTTGTTTCCTTCAAAGCAGACGACGATCGTAGAGATGACAGTTTCTTTTTTTATCGCACGGGGTATCGTACGGTCGGAAGGAAGAAGCGACTTAGAAAAACCACACAAAAAAAATAGTCTTACTTTTATTCTTTTTAGTTATAGGGGATTAGCGTTGCCATGCCTTCAATTTTCACCGGATCCTGGAAACCATGAAAAGTCGATCGAGTTGGTAATGCAATTCAGGCACGTGGACATCATTCAGGCCCCAACCCAAGAGGAACTCCCATTTGTTGAGGTAGCCAGCCAACGTGACGAGCTGGGAGTGGCGTCGACGGCGGTCGGCGGTGAGAATCGGGCATAGAGTGGCGGAGCGGGGCAATAGCTGCAGTGAGAACGCCAGCGAAGAAGCGGAGAGACCGGGGAACGTGGTTCTTGGGCTCATTTATCTGTCGGAGGCCCAAACGGGACTAGCCAAAGCCCAAGCTGTCCTCTCAAAAGAGAAAAACGAAGCAAAGCAAAGCCCAACCCGTCAACGAGCAGAGGAGAGAGGGGACGCAAAGAGGCGAGGAAAGAGAGAGAAAGTTCTCGAGCTCGACGAGCGCCGCGCGAGGAGAGAGAAGGGAGATGAGCGGCGAGGCGTCGGCCGTGGGCGGCGGCGGAGGAGGCGAGGGAGAGGCGAACGGCATCCCGCCGAACGTCACCATCTACATCAACAACCTCAACGAGAAGATCAAGATCGAAGGTCTCCTCCTCCCCCTCCCTCCCTCCCCTCCTTCGCTAAACCCTAGGGATTTTTCTCGATTTCTTCCTTAGTTTTTGCGCCTCCGTCGGGAAACTTGCTTCTTAGGGGGTCGATTTTGGTGCCGTGCCCTAGGCGCTGGGCAATGGAGTTCTCTCTGGCGTTTCTCGTGGGTGTGGTGTGGGCTGGTGTTGGTCCATGGACCATGTATGTGTGAGTGTATTGTGCCCTGCCAGTCTGTGCTGTGTGATGGCCATGGAGTGCTTCAGGTATTTGCATGGACTAGAAGCGTTTGCTGTTGCTGCCTTTGGGGTGCGGATTGGGGGTGGTTACTCTCGGAATTGTGCTAGATATAAGTGAGGTTGTGCTTAGTTTGCTACTGAAGATTTGGGCTGAGGCGTCTATATCATGCACTTTTTTTTTATACTTCCAGCTGCAATTGAAATAACTGTTTGAAATTAGAACCTGAAGAAGACTTGTACTCATGTTGGTGTTTATGTTCGTCCTTTATTTTACCTGATGATTTTGTTATAGCTAATAGTAATTTGCTTAAATCCTTGCAGAACTTAAGAAGTCCCTAACCGCCGTTTTTTCCCAGTTTGGGAAGATTCTTGATGTTATCGCTTTCAAGACTTTGAAGCATAAAGGCCAAGCTTGGGTTGTCTTCGAAGATGTCGCATCAGCGACTGAGGCTCTGAAGAGGATGCAGGGCTTTCCCTTCTATGACAAAACTATGGTGAGTTTCATCGCTCAATACAACTGCACTGCTATATGCTGCTGTCTTTGGCCTAATGGGCAGGTTTATTGGGTTTTGTGAAATACATGTTGAGGAAGAACATGTATTGTTCTCCTTTCTGTCATTCTTTTATGGCTTCAGGAAACCAGCAAAAGCTTATCGGCATTCTTAAAGTCACCTTTATGTTGTATTCACCATGCCAGTTTTAAGACCTCTGACTAATAAATTAGTTTGTTAGGGTTACATGCTGTAGGTACATTAAAGCTTCTTTTGAGATGATTCTAAACTAAATCAAACTAGGCCATGTTTTCAAGCATTCAACTCATTATGGTCTGCAAGTGTATTTTTGTCTGCATAGCTGCATTGCATTTAGGCTCCAGCAAACTGTGCCACCGACTTACTGTTTTATTTTCTATTGCTTTACTCCTGAAACCTTTATTGTTTTAATTCAGAGAATTCAATATGCCAAGACCAAGTCGGATATTGTAGCAAAGGCCGATGGCACCTTTGTACCTCGAGAAAGAAGAAAGAGGGTTGATGAAAAACGTAAGATGCTGGCTGACACACCCTTCTTTTACATTTCTTGTTTAAGTGATGTAATGGTGTATCCTTATGTGTCAATGCTTTAGCTCTTCTATACTAACTTGATGTTCACCACTTACTTTTACATGGAGACAATATAAGTTTAGGTTAATTTAATCCATCACATATTAACAGTTCAATACTTCCCAGTGTACTTCATAAGACCGATTGACATGTCTTCTAAAAGTGGCTAAATATGAGTCACAAGAATTATAATGCATCCTTCATGGTTTCTCTTTGTTGCTGGAGAAATGATATGTCATGCAGTGTTACAATACTCAGAATTAATCAATTAACTGGGGTATCAACATGTTTTTGTGGTCCACACTGAATATGAAGCTTTATTCAATATTTATGTAATGGTAACTGGCAACCATTCTCAAGCTTTGTAACAGGAAACTATTGTGAATGCATATTTTTAAACCAAGATCAGCATTTCCCTATTACTAGAAATATAATTCTGGATTATGGATTGGCTATTTTTCTTTGTGACAAATGCATTTTGTGTGGTCCAACATACGCTTTCGTTTCTTATATTAGGATGTGATGAATACTAAATTGAATAAAACTTATAGAAGTATTTGGGTCAATGAGGAGGCTCTCACCCAACCAGAAAATTAGTTATCTGTTCTATGCACTACACAAACTCTGAAGAAAGAATTGTGACTTTTTAGGAAGAACTCATGCTAGTTGAAGCTATGGGCTTATGGAAACTTTGCTCACATTCTTTTCTTTTTTTTTCTTTTCTTTTCTTTCTTTTTCTTTTTTGTCTTTTTGGAATACAAGCATCATTAATTTGCCTGTTCTTGAATATTGCAGCTGAAAAGAAGCAGAAGCGCGAGCACCACCATGATGCTAGTCAAATTGGCATGGGTGTAAATGCTTACCCTGGTGTTTATGGGGCTCCACAGGTGAGTTATATTTCTGCTTCATTGCATTTTTTTTCTTTTTCATGCATAATGCTGTGCATGTGGCATGTAAGAGTAGGCCCTTTGTCTTTCTCTTTATGATGAGTTGAAGGCTTGTGTTCTGAGCCCTGGCCCTCTATTGCATATTGCTTGAGCACAGGCACCAAGATCCACCCATCTTAGTTCCTCATAATTTTATAATTCTTTATGGCAAGTAAACTTTCCATGGCTGTTCATGATCCAGTTTCTGATTGCATAATCATTTTAGTGGAAGACTTTCGATGTGAAGTATTGAACATTGTTCTAGCATGCAATATAGCTTGGGTTTTAAGCATGATGGTGTCATTGCTTGTGTTTTAGTGTTATGATGTGAAAGCTCCATAGTTGGTGCGGTTAGCTGCTTTAACATTTGACTGTGTGCTTCCATCACTTGATAATTGATATGGATGTCCTCAACTTACATTACCTGACTTGTTTTTCTGTACCAGCTCACCCAGATACCTATAGCTGGAGGACAGAGGGTCATGATGCCAGAGATTATCGTACCAAACAATATCCTGTTCGTCCAAAACCTGCCACACGAGACGACACCCATGATGCTCCAGATGCTCTTCTGCCAGTACCCTGGCTTCAAGGAGGTTCGGATGGTCGAGGCGAAGCCGGGGATTGCTTTCGTTGAGTATGGAGACGAGGGGCAGGCCACTGCTGCCATGAACAACCTTCAAAGCTTCAAGATTACAAAAGAAAACCAGATGGTCATCACATACGCGAAGAAGTAACGAGCTCCCAAGCTGTGTTGACCGGATCTGTGAAATGTTGTATTCCGAGTTCTTGCACAACTGGTAGATTTCCTTATGTTTGGTAGACAGCATCCTGAACGACCTGTTACTTGTACCCGCTTAACAGCAGCTACGTGCACTTCAGGAACGGAGATGAAATGCAAACTGTTATTTCTATTTTTTCGCTTGCTCATGTATTCACACCTAGCAACTGCTCAACTGCTCCACTAATTGGGTATTTGTTTGGAGAAGGTTTTGTTCGATCTGTTCCAGGCACATGATACAATACAAATGGAGTAAAGATAGAAAGGAACTTGCGAACATGGCGATCGTACAGAGTAAGCATAGGAACCCGTTACCATTCTATGTCGTTGTACAACGGCAGCGACTGATTTTCCTCTACGGCAGAGATTAGGGGGCAAGGAAAAATACACAATCAAACATCGATAATTGTTCGTGGCTTCCGACCTTTAGAAACCAACAAAAGGCGATTCCTAACCATGGCGTGTCAGATCCTAAAAACATGAACACAGGTTTATAGGGCAGACATTTGGTCATTACAAGGTAAACTGCAGAATCACACTCCTCACACCCTTTCAAGCTCGGTGATGTGCTTGCCCAGCTGCTCCTTCAGTTCTTTTCGCCACCCTTCAATCAACTTCTTGTGCTTGGCAATAAGCTCGGACTTGGTCTTCAGTTCTTCCTCCATTGTTGTAATCTCCTGTTCATTGCAAAACCAAACATGTCAACAAGATGAGAGATATTGGTTGGGTGGGTATCCTAATTAAGGAGGTGTTTGGATCTGATGACTAAAATTTAGGAGGTGTCACATGAGGGTGTCGCATGGGGTGTTTGGATATTAATAAAAAAAACAAATTACAGAATCCGTCAGTACTCCACGAGACAAATTTATTAAGCCTAAGTAATCCGTCATTAGCACATGTTTACTGTAGCACTACATTGTCAAATCATGGACTAATTAGGCTTAAAAGATTCGTCTCGCAAATTAGTCGCAAGTTGTGCAATTAATTTCGTAATTAGTCTATATTTAATACTCTATGCATGTGTCCAAACATCCGATGGGTCAGCGACTAAAGTTTAGGAGGAGAAACCAAACACCCCCTAAGACAGGCAACTATGCACGTGTGATTCTCTCAACTACTACCAACGCATTTTTACAGAACCGATTGCATGAAAAAATCATGTGCACAGAAGGTGTATGAATGTACTTGAAAATTCCACTGGGAACATTGTTTTAAGTGAGGATTCAGGCAGGCTATCAGTTCTTTCAATAATAAAGACTACAATTTCGAGTTAACAGATATCCTATTCAGTACACAAGTTAATCAGAATATATATTCCAATTTCCATTACATTCAATGTCGAATTTTGCTGGGTTACACAGTTATCTCTGTATAGCAAAAGAGGTGATGCGAGAATAGGATCAAGGAGTCTTTGTAATAAAGCTTATACTGAATGTAACAAACTGCCTGTAGCAAGTAGCAATAGGTGAAATTTAGAGTGACCTATTCCTAAGGACAGCGCCAACCACAAAAGATTATTTGGGCTGATCGAAACATGTGAGAGGTGAATACTCCTACCAATGAAAACTTGTAGCAATGCTCCGTAACCAGTCCCCACTTCAATTTAACCACCCTCCTTAATGCACTCTTATAACTATAAGAAGTTGAAATGAAATATACCTTCCGAAGCATCTCTTCTGCAGTTGGCTGATCCTCACGCTGCAGGCTGATGAAATAAGACTGGAGCTTCTTGGCAGCCTCCATGAAATCCCTAGCGTGCCTCTCAACATCAACTGTTCAATTCAGTAGAAACCGCAACACTTAAATATCCTGTTTGGCAGGAATGAATGACAAAATGTAATTTAACTTCTCTAATAACCATTGTGCACTATTTAAGTCGGTATCTAAAAAAAATGTGATTATCTTGGTACTCCCTGATTTGCAATGTGATCTGAGCAATGTGATCTGAACAGTTGATACAAGATTAGTTCTCCTCAGTCTCAGGACCTAATCAACCAATCACTATACAATTGCCCGGGCACAAGGAAGATGCAAAATCTTCCTCTAGAAAGAGCAAGATCCCCTTATCCATCTCGTATTCTCGTAGGCAACAAATCGACGAACACCTGGCGCGCGACGGCGCCGTGGACCGAACGAACACCACGAGGATTGGCCGGTGCCGCAACAGTGCGGATCAAAGTCGAGAGGAGGAGAGGGAAGAAGCGATGGGGGTCGGCGGTCCGTACTCTGGTGGGAGGACTGGAGGGAGCGGTCGACGGCCTGGAGCTCGCGCGCGGGGAGGCACGGCAGCAGCGCGGCCTCCAGCGCCGCCACGCACGCCAGCATGTCCTCGCGCCCGCCCGCTGCGGGAGCCTGCTGTGCCGGCGGCGGGGGCGGCGTCTGCGCCGGCGACTGCGACGGCGTCGGGTCCGCCATGCCGGAGAGGGAGAGGGAGAGGGAGAGAGGCCGAGAGAGATTTGCTTGGGCCTCCTTCGCTTTTGACAGGGAAAGTGCCGTTGGTTTGACAGCTAGGATTGATTTACATATTACCTCCCTCTTTTCCTCGCTGAATTTCTTAAACTTTTAAAACCATTCGTTTTACCTCCTAATCGGTTATAAGTGGTTTTCAGAGGCAATTTTGTTTTTTCTTTTTTATTTATTTTGACTGAAATTTTGAAAAAATCATAATAAATCACAGAAAATTTATAAAATAGAAAATTCAATTTTGTTGGACTCCACATGAGTAGATCTACACATTAAATATATAATATGGTATGCTTTAGTATAAATTTTTTGCTGTACCTTTAGATATATGTTTTTCTATAATTAATTCATAGCTGCAGTTTCTATAGTCTAATTGTGGTGAATTTTTTATGGTGGACTAATTATTATATGCTTAAACTGTAGTAAAAATTTCGTACTCATTAGATCATATATATAACTTAGTTATAGATTTATTTAGGTGTATATGCATGGGACTCCATAACAAAAATGTTCTTGAACACTCTAAGGGCACGAGGAATAGACACTGCGTTCTTGGCGGGAAAGCTCAAATAATGAAGATATCATAGCGAGAAGATGGTATGTGAAACATTGTTTTTCATATATTAATCTAATAAGTTGGTATGCCTATGTGTTATACCATGACAAAAATAGCACATCATCTTCATCCAAGAAAAAGCCATTCTAAATTAACCTTTAAAGGGGCGAAATGAGCCTAGATCAGCTGGATGGGTTTCTTGTGATGGAACCTGCCTACTCGGGTTTAAGTCATCGACTTGATATGGGTGTTCGCATTTTTCTGGATTTATTCTAGAATTTAATGGCACTATTCTTTCAGTGGTAGACGACATACTCGTCAACAGCGAGGCGTCTGTGATGACTTTTTCAATTTTGAGATTTGCCGGTCCAACTCAGTTCTTCGGAGGTGCTCATAGGGATAGGACGTTGTGTGTGCGTTCATAGGGGTGAGTGTGCGCTCGTGTATATGAGCGTCTGCGCTGTAACTGAGTTAGATATCACTATCAGGCTATAACAGTGTGATTGACGACTATCGGTCTATACCATTAGGTCGTGATTGGAACGGCTTCTGCACCTAACAAATCAGAGAAGCTAAGAAGCACAAGAAGTCACACTTAAGTGGCTTTACTCTTTTAGTAAAAGAATAGCTTCTCATTTCTGCAGATTCTCTTACAAAGCAGTTTTATTAGGGCACTTGACTCATAAGCCAATTCTAAGTTTTTTTTTCATATTTTAATAAAAGAGAGATAAAAACTAGCTCTTGACCAAAAGCTAAGCTTATATACATATTCTAAGATCATGTGAGAGTATCAAACGAGTCTAATCATATTATGAGCTAGCACAATTCGAGAGGTCGGCTTGGAGCTACAAACGTTCGATCTGGCAAAGCCGTCGTCACCATGAAGACCAAAATGGACTTCAACGGGCTAAGACCAAACTAATTTATATTAGTAAAACGGACCATAAATTTCCATTTCCATAGAACCATCAAGGCCCACATGTGCCAGCCCAATAGCCCACTAACTCAAAACCCTAGCAGCAGCCCCCGACTTCCTCTCCCCCACACTATAAAAGTCTTCCGTTTCGCCGCCGCCACCATCCTTCCCGAGCAGGAGGCGGACAAGGTAAGCAGCAGCCGCAGGAACCCTTAGCGCCGCCGCATCCGCAGCCATGGTGAGCACCCGTTCCGTTCCCCGCAGCCCTTTCCAGAGGATTTCTACGCTGTTTCCTGACGCTGATGTCGAGCGCGCTGTGTCGTAGGGTATCGACCTCGTCGCCGGCGGGAGGAACAAGAAGACCAAGCGCACGGCGCCCAAGTCCGACGATGTCTACCTCAAGCTCCTCGTCAAGGTACGCCTCGTGCAGTGGTTTTCTAGCTTTCCCGAGCGAGGCGGGGATGTTGGCTTCGGTAGATCTGCCCGTGGTCGCGTTGTTTTTGGTTCTGAAAATGCCTGTGATTTGTAGTTTCTTACTGTTATAAGAGCAATAGCATCAATTTCGTGAGGACTTGCTTGTTTCGCTGATGTAGTAATCCTGTAGGCTTCACCGTCATGACGAGACTTTAGAAGATAAAATAATTTGTTTCTGTTCATTTCTGTTTCATAATAGGTAGATGTACAGTATTCTTTTTGGGTATCTGCTTGCCCTTATCAAGAAGTGTCATGTCGTTCTAGGTTTTTTATGAATGCCGTGATTTTGATTTGTGTTATGCTGGGGTGCAGCTCTACCGTTTCTTGGTCAGGAGGACCAAGAGCAACTTCAACGCTGTCATCCTCAAGAGGCTCTTTATGAGCAAAACCAACCGCCCACCAATCTCCCTGCGCCGCCTTGTCAAGTTCATGGAAGGAAAGGTATGCAGTTGACAGCCACTCGAGAATAGTCTGTTATTCCAAAATGTAATGTAAAACGTGCTTGTCTCTTTTTGTGTGCATGCTATGTCTTTGTTAAATTGGTGTTATCTGTGTTAATAATAGTGGATGAAAAAAACTAGGTGGTTTGCTTAGTTTCATACATTGGGTATAATGACCATGAATATGGTGCTTAAATAATATCTCCTATGTTAACAGGAGGAGAAGAACATTGCTGTGATTGTTGGTACAGTCACAGATGACAAGAGGATCCAAGAGGTTCCAGCAATGAAGGTTACTGCCCTGAGGTTCACCGAGACAGCAAGGGCCAGGATTGTCAATGCTGGTGGGGAGTGCCTCACATTTGACCAGCTTGCTCTCCGTGCTCCACTTGGCGAGAACACGGTATATTTTGTTTTCATTGTTGGAAAGTTTGTCTATTTGATCTGCATTCTTTAAATGGTTCAAGTTGAGTGAACATTAGTCTGCATGTTTTAAGCCATAGTAACTTTCAACAGATTTAAGCCTTATGGCCCTAACAATCATGAAGTGTCATGTAAGTTAACCATGCTAATAAGCTCTGATGGATTGGCAGGATTCTTTTTAAGATTACTTGCAATAGCAAGGATTGCAACTGTGTTTTAAGCTATTTCAATTGGTTGTTTGGTCCTATTTTCTGGTTCCCAGTGATGACATATATTAACCATGCTAATGCTGATATCCTTTGACGATTATAACAATGTGCTGAGGGAGCTTTCTATTAAAATTTATTTGACTCTCCTAGAACATTGAATTCTTCATACTTGTAATATTCTTAACTTTTTTTACCTGATAGTTGTATTTTTAGCATAATTATGTAATCTTGAATGATTTTTGCGATGATGATAATCTTTCTACCCAGCTCATTATGAGACTTCCCTCTGTGGGCTGTCATGATATGTGCTTTTCCATTGCATCTGAGCTCATTCAAGAATTCTATGTTGAGTTATTTGGTATTATTTTTCTTGTCAAGCTGTCATATTTTACTTGTCCATGTAGTTGGCACAGTAAAAAGCGAGATACTTTTGCAATGATGATAGGATTTCTAATCCCAGCTCGATGAGACTTCCCTTTGTGGGTTGTCTGGGATCAAAAAAATTCCTTTCTATCTGAGCATGCATTTGGTTTTGTTTTGTTCCTTGTTTTTTTTTAAAAAAGGGTTGTGTCTGCTTATAATTTTGAATGACATTTGCAATGATGATACTCTTTTTACCCAGCTCATTATGAGACTTCCCTCTGTGGGTTGTCATGATATGTGCTTTTCCTTTGTATCTGAGCTCATTCAAGAATTTTATCGAGTCCTTTGGCGTTTACTATTTTCTTTCTTATCAAGCTGTGCGATTTTACCCATCTATTTAGTCATTTGTACAACGGGCATAGCCTGATTTGTTCTGCAATGATGATAAGATACTCTAATCCCAGCTCGATGAGACTTCCCTTTGTGGGTTGTCTGGGATCATAATGTTTTCTAGTATCTGAGCAAGCTTATGCAGTCGTTATTTAAGCAGCATATGCATAAAAATGAATAATAGTTGAGACTTTAGGAAGGTAGTTGTCGTTATTCATTGTGAAATAAACCACATCCTGCATTATTTTTAGGCTTCCTTTACTTGACTATGAACTAATGTTCTGGCTATGTGTGCCACATACTGCAGGTCCTCTTGAGGGGCCCCAAGAATGCCCGTGAGGCAGTGAGGCACTTTGGCAAGGCTCCTGGCGTGCCGCATAGCCACACCAAGCCATATGTGCGCTCCAAGGGAAGGAAGTTCGAGAAGGCTCGTGGCAGGAGAAACAGCCGTGGATTCAAGGTTTAAAAAAGTTGTGGTCCTTGTGCGTGTTGCCATCAGCATAGTGCAACCGTTCTGTTTGATCAATCGACAGTAATTAGTAATCACTTTCTACCGAGAGTAGTAGCACAATTTGTTGCCCTGGTTTGAATTTTGAAAGATATTTGAAGGATTTCGTGCCTTATCTACTGGTGGTTACTGTTTGAGCAAGAAGCCAATGTTATGTTGTACCTCTTATCAGAGCCTTGCCTGTTGTATCTTATGTTCTGTGATTGGAACTGTGCTGTGGGATCAGTTCTGTGACCTTGACGCTTGAGGTCGTACTTGATTTGGGATGGTATTGTGATTTGGGGGATGGTATTGTGATTTGGGACGATTGCTGAGTTCACGTTCCATTTATCATTTTTGTGAAAGCTCTCTGCTAGCAATCGTCCCCGCGTTCCATATCTGCTGGATGTAGCCTAGCCTACTGCATCAGCTAGAGAAGGTTGGCTTTGGGCCTTTTGGGATCAGACAAGGAAAATTGCTTACTCAATCTCTTAGCTAAAATACACGCTTCTTCCATCATCTCTTGTTTTGAGAGCTAAAATTCACACTTCTTCCGAAGTGAAATCACTTCTTACATCATCTCTTCCTCCAAAATGAATTCATGTCATAAAATCATTTGTCGCACCAGCCATTAGCATTTCATTATGGTCCAGACCAATATTCTCTTCTTCCAAAATGAGTTCATGTCATAAAATCATTTGTCACACCAGCCATTAGCATTTCATTATGGTTCAGACCAATATTTTCATGTTCTAATTAGAAGTATCCATTAGCATTTCATTGTGGTTGAGACCAATGTTTTCATGTTCTAACTAGAAGTAAACATTAGCATTTCATTGTGGTTCACTTGTTTGCCTCATGTACAGATCAGCTTCTTTCTGCTTCTCTCTACCAAGACTATACTACACTAGAGAACCCCTAAATCACCTGATCACCTCTAACAAACACAAGTCAACTTAAATTCTTAAAACACCACACCGCTCTCCTTGCCCTGTTAATTCCCTAGAGGCGAGCCACTATGTTGGACTCGCCCGATCGCACTAGCAGCTGCAGTATTTCAGAAGCAGGCTTAGCAAGAGCGCGACAGCTCCGGAAAAAAGGGGAGAGCAATCTCTAACACATACACACGACATCCTTAACCCCGCAATTACAACTTCAAATCATGATCACAAAATCAGGCTCGTGGCCCGCCTCCCATTGGATGAGGTTGCCTCCAGGTTCTCGTCATATCATCGACTGGTAACGATGCGGAAGAATTGCCATGTCGCCATTGATTATTGATGATGCATCTGGATCTGCAGTTCCTTGTTTTCGCTGGACAGGAGGCACGATTCTCCGGAGATTTGCATTTGGTTTATCAGATAGTCCTAGCTTCACAAAGAATGTTGCGGTACAGCCCTTCCCTACGCCTTCGCTTTCAAGCCAGATGTTCCCTTGCATAAGGGAAACAAATCTGAAGGCAACAGAGAGAGCATATATATACTATATTAGCGTTGGAAATCAAATGTTTTCAAGGGGAAATGGATTTGGAAAAGGAAGAACTTTACTAGTATACCTTCTGGAAAGGGCCAGACCCAATCCGTTGCCATTATGCAATTTGTTTGTACCATTTTGCGGGTGTTCAAATTTTGTGAAGGTGTGAGGCATATCTTGCGGGCTAATTCCACAGCTGGTGTCTTTTACCTGCAGCATTATTTGGCATCAGATTTTCTGTAGATTGTACAAAGTATAAGCAGCAGATCAATGTTGTGGCATGCTTGACCAATGGAATTCCTGCAGACTTGCGGATAATAACCTTTTGAAACGAAGACAATGACCTAAACTCATGTGGAAAATCTCTGATAAATTTAGGTCTTCCTTTCTAAATAGAACTGTTCATCTAGATGAACGGCCAGTTTCTCCTCAAATATGAAAATTATAGTATGGTTGCTTAAGCATACCTAGAACTATAATGCAATATCAAAGACTACCAATCAACACCAAATACCCTCCTTTTTTAATTCAAGGTACCGCGTTGCACATTATGGATAATAGATGGCTAATTTATATGCCTGGGAACACAACTAACAAGGTTGTAATATAGGCATTCGACCACTGCAGTATTGCACTAGCTATCTGGGCATGACAAACAGCAGTTAGAAATCTACTGGCCATTACTTCAACCTATGAACACACACATTGATAGTCAGCTCAGGAAAATTATAGTATGGTTGCTTAAACATACCTAGAACTATAATGTAATATCAAGGACTACCAATCAACTCCAAATACCCTCCTTTTTTAATTCAAGGTACCGCGTTGCACATTATGGATAATAGATGGCTAATTTATATGCCTGGGAACACAACTAACAAGGTTATGATATAGGCATTCGACCACTGCAGTATTGCACTAGCTATCTGGGCATGACAAACAGCAGTTAGAAATCTACTGTCCATTACTTCAACCTATGAAAACACACATTGATAGGCAGCTCAGTATACTAAGAAGATTAAGAATTAAACCAACGTAGTAAATGTTCATCAACTAACCTGCACAGCCAAGTAAAAAGACCCATCGGAGAGAACTGGATGGAAGTCAGGAGCATATGGGTCCCTCAGAGAATCTGGCATAGCAATAGATGCTGAAATTGAAATGTGACCCTCCTTAGTAAACTTAACGGAGTTCCCAGCAACATTTAGTATTATCTGCATCAACCTCTTTCGATCACCAATTGCACAGGTGGGCAATTCTGGAGCTAAATGAACCATTACCGATAGCCTTTTGAATGCAGCTACTGGCTTAATTAAATCAACCACCTACAAGATGAATGAGTTAAGTTAAACCAATTTCCCTTGTGGATAACATAATAGTAAAGCATAAAAGTGCAGAAAGGGCACTTACATCTGTAAAGGTGGCATGTAGATTAAAAGGAGCAATTTCTAGCTCAAGGCTGCCATCCCCAAGCTTGGAGATATCTAAAACATCATTTGCAAGAGTTTCTAGAAGATCGCTACTCTTTAGTATAGTCTCAATCATCACGCGCTGTTCCGCAGTAAGTTTTGTTTCTAACAGGAGTGATGATAAAGAAATGATTGCTCGCATAGGAGTCCGCATTTCATGATTCATGACAGCAAGAAAATCATTCCGAGCACATATAGCCATTTCTGCCTCTCGGCGTGCTGCGTCCAGAGCAATATTCTGCTCCATTAGCAGATCACGGGCTCGCATGGACTCTTCCAAAATGGCAGCATGGGATAGCGCAACTGCCACCTAAATGAGAAATGGGCTCATTTAGCTATGATATTTATAATGAATTAAGGATATAAGACAGCGCAAGCAGTGCAAAATACTTCATGGAAAGCCTCATCTATATGCTATGTGATGACAGACAAGCTCAGCATCAGCAAGAATTGCTTATTGTAAATGCAGAGAGAGGACATGCTTCCATTGTAAGGGTGGTCATTTTTCTTAATGTGTGGTGTTGTAAGTTGCTTCTTCACTATTAGTACATGCCTGGCAAATTTCTTTTATATAGCTTTTCCAAAAAAAAAAGAGAGAACATGCACACAAACAAAATGAGAAAAAAATGATCATTCATTTCCAGAAGGCCCACCAAGGTAAATACTTGTAAAACAAATAAGAGACATATTACATCCCCAAATAGAGTTAATCATCTTAACACAGTTTATGACAGCAGTTAGCTGATTATGCCAGAAATACTCTTTAATAACAATAAAAGGTGTGTTTAAAGCAAGTTAGCAACTGAAGTCCTACACGATTCAGACTCGACTGCAAACTGAAAAGTGCTGAAAGGCTATTAAAGAGCAGCTAGGAATATAAAAAAAAATGAAGGGCAGGCCTGGTGCAGTGGTGAGAGCTGTCTCACTGAGTCACCAGGTCATGGGTTCGAAGCAGCCTCTCCGCAGATTTTGCGGGGGGAAGGCTTGCCTCGGTTTTTCCCTTCCCTAGACCCCACTCATGTGGAAGGCTCCGGCACTGGGTCTGCCCCCCCCCCCCCCCCCCCCCCCCCCCCTTTTTTGGGAATATAAAAAATGTTCTAAGAAATATCTAATTAAGAAACAAAATAAATAATTTTAAAAATTTTGGCACGAAGCTAAAATGATTCAAGAGGTAGACTTTTAAACTCCAATCCATTTCCTTTCCACAGAGGGCGAACCAGAATTAAGATCCAATCCTTCTACTGATGTTCTCTTACTGTGGATTTTTGTTTCTTTAGACCTTATGGCTTATAGTGGTAAGGGGCACTAGTACTAATGCAAGAGTGTACTAGACAATCATACCAGATATAAATGGAATGCATACATGAAGATAAAAATAGAATTGATAACTACCTGATCAGCAACAACTTCAACAAGCTCCAGCTCATGGGGTCGCCATTTTCGTGCGCTGTCTGGAGGAAGCATCAAAACCATCACTGCAAAGGCTTTCGCAGATAGCTCAGGCCAATCATTTATTTGGAAATTTGTAAGCTGCAGGAGCGGAACACGGACAGCAACGACCTCTGGTGGGACATACTTGCTTTTCTGAGTCTTTACTGAAGCTAATGGGGAAGTATATGGTATTCTCTCAGCACGATTACTATTAAAAATGGTAGCTACAATCGGAAGATTGATAGGAACAACTGATCCGAGCGGAGCACTGCTATGGAGCGCATGTGAGAGCTGAAGGGTTGTTCCAGAGCGGGACGGCATCCACACGGCACATTCTGCTAAACCAAGAGTTCTCCCCATTTCAACAAGTGTAGTTCTCAGAATGGTATGCCTGTCAAGCGTGCTTCTTATCTCGTGCGTGAGCATGTGCACATGTCTTCCCGTCTCCTCTTGTGTCTTTATTATCCCCATCTCCCTATCAAGCTCCTCAGCCTTCGCTTTCAGGAACCTCTCCCTCAATTTCACACTCAACAAATCAGGGATTATATGAACAAGCATCAGAGCTGTTAAGCATGACACAAATGCTGTCGCCACTTTTGCCACTGTCAACACCACAGCTATGGTCTTGGTATGTGTAGTGAAAGTCCACATGTTTATCAGGTGGGTTGCCCCACAGAGAACGATGAACGCACCAAACTGTATGAGCACCCATTGGTACGGGAAGAAAGCTGACTTCTGAACAAAGTAAATCAGCTCCAAAGGGATTGAGAAGTATGCAAGTGCGATAAAGAAGTCAGATATGTACTGGTACTTCATTAGCAGATCATCGGCCTGCCAAAGTGGCTCAATACAATCGCATCCGTCCATCCGTAAAGAGTTAAAGCAGTAATCGAGATACTGCAGTTCTTGAAACAAGCAACCTCCAAAATGCAACCTGCGAGAACATAGCACCACATATACTCAGATTTACTACTTAACTTCTCTGAAACTGGGGACAATGGCTTGAAGTGAAATTACCGAAGGCTTACAAAAAAAAAAGCTTAATAACCTGTAAGAAGACCAGACGGGACTACGCGTTGGAGCAGCCCGAGCCGAGCTCGAGCTCGAGCTCGAGTTCGTGCAGGGAGAAGGAATCCGGTCCAAGAACAGAGTGGAATGCAAGAAAGGTGGCAACTTTTACCCCTCCAATCGAAAGAAAACCTCCTCCTCAGGCGCACAAGAGACAGCAGCGGAATCAAGAACCGCTAGGTGCCAGAAACCACCAAAAAAACGCGTGCTTTCGCCCGCAAATCGAGGCAAGACCCCGGGCGTTGACTTGAACCAACGGCCGAGCTCTGCTACAGGCCTACAGCAGCAGCTGCGATTCGAGGGAGCGAGTTTGGGAACTCCGGGTTGGATCGGCGTGGAGCAGCGGAGGAGGAAGAAGATGAGAAAGCGTGGTGGCTGCAAGTCAAGTGACTAGGAAAAAAAGGGCGTCCTTTTGGTGATGGTGGGATGTGAAAGCCCGGACGAGAAACTCCGCCGCTAATTGGAAGCAAGGGACTGCTAATTACACGCTGCTGTCTTTTGTTTTGAGATGTGATCATATAAAATACTACAAGCGACACGGGGATTCCATTTTGCTCTATTCCAAGTTGCGGTTATATACGTTGAACACTGACCTGCCTTGATAATAATATACTCCTACTTATGAATTCCTTCGCATGTGTTAGCTGTTTAGGTGTGGTTAATTGTGTATTTGTGTTATGCTATTGTTGGCAACTACCATAGGCATTTTTTCCAGAAAAAAATGCTTTCGTTAAGTATTTACTCTATTCATTACAAATTATAAGTTATTTTTGTTTTTTCTAGTTATATAGCTTTTGTTATATGTACCTAAATATATGTCTTGTCAAAATACATAATCAATACATGTGTCTAAAAAAAGCTAAAACGATATATAATTAAGAACAAAATGAGTAGTGACCACAAATGTAAGTATTTATAGGTTTTTCATAATAAAAAACCAAGGGGGAAGAAATGGCTTCGATGCCCCTCAATAACCTCAAAGAATATAGTGATCCAATTAACATACTACCTCCATTCTATAATAAGAGTTATTTTAGCCTTCTATAGTTGTCTAAAATTATTTGTATTTTTTCAATATATCTCTGTCTCTATCTCTCTACTTCTTGTTTTCTATGTACTCCTCATTAATTATCGTGTAGTTGAAACAGCAAATAATATGAGAAGGAGGGAGTACGCCTGTTTAGATTGTTGATACCGAATTGCCAATGGTACATTAATTTATAATGAAAAGGTGGGATGGATAAGATATACTTATTATTGACAAAATTTGGAGAACAAAAATGCTTAAGTTTATAGACGGCGGTGACATTACTTTTACTTATATCTTTAAGCTACAAAAGCGTTCTTGTACATAATTTATTTGTAACATTTTGCTTTTGATCTCTTTTTTCATCATTCTACACTTTCTAAATCTTTTTCCAAAACTATTGAAAACTCGTACATAAATCTTGTTATATGGCTAAGAGCCTTCTTTAAGGATTTCTGTTTTCACGAAGGGTATGGAAATGGAGCCCATTGCTATTGCTATATATATATACACGATTCCAGAATTTCAACGGTGGCTTAGAGTCTAATGACTGCAAATCTATAATACACACTCTAGAAGAACTTCATACCGGTTTATTTAGCTACATGATGTAGACTCTAAATTTTGGACAACTGCTTTATTTTTAATTTGCATCTCCAGCCTTACCGGTGAAGATACCATCTGCCGTAGGTAATAAATAATTAAGGAATAAATTGTTTTTTTAGTGGGTTGATTAGGGCAATCCTTGGTGACAGCGACAGGGGGGACTGGATGCATTGCACCTGCTTAATGTATGGGAGATGATGAGAGATCTGACATTTGAGAAGGAGAAAATTGGCTCAGTACCATTAAAAGATTGGATCTTTAGAAAAAATATCATTAAAAGATTCAACTATAGAAAAATATCATTGAAAGCTTTCTCCGTCGTAGGCTTCTAGCACATCTGTTAACTCAACGTTAACTCCTATTGAAAGGTTCATTTGAGCAGCCTTTCACACCCGATTCATTTTAGCAAACATGTAAAAAAAAGCAAATACTGAGTAGCCCTCTAGACCTGACTCCAGCATATATGTTGTTGCCTTGCCTAAACCCACAGGATATAACACTCATCAAGGTAGAAATTTCAGCATGATTTCTTTAGAAGTTCTAGCAAGATTTGTTCAGAAATTACACACATATATATAAGACCACAATTCACACACTACAGCATGGTTTCTCTAGAAATTTCTCACAGAAATTTCAGCATGGTTTCTCTAAAAGTTTCAGCAAGGTTTGTCTAGAAATTACACACATATATATAAGACCACAGTTCACACACTACAGTACTAATATAGCTAATTCATCTACTCAATGATGAGCCTCCGATTGATTCCACTAGGTGAGATTGCAGCCATCCTTCTAGTTGTTACACCTGGGCTAGTCGGAGAAATGGATGACATCCTTCTAGTTGTTACACCCGGGCTTGAATGAGGCATTGGAGAGGGTTCAGCAGCTGCTTTAGATGTCCTAGCATCAGTTGTGCAGGCTCCAACAGATTCAGAGTTGTTTATCCTACATTTGAAAATTTGGATTGGTAAAACTACTTTTTGAGCACATAAAAGAAACAAAATATTATATTACCTTTGTTTTTCCCTTTTTTTGGACGAGGCGGTGGAAGTTCTTGTTCTAATTCAGCTTGAGTAGCATTACAACCCTTCTCTATATGTCCAAATTGAAAACACCTTTTGCATTGGTATGGTCCTCTTTTTCCTGGCTCTCCTCTAGCCTTTACTCTTTGTTTCCTTGGTCTACTAGCAGCCCTTTGTAGTGGTGGAGGAATCATTTCAAAACCAAGATTAACCTTTGGCCATTGAGACTTGTCATTCATAGGAGCGATTTGAAATTGGTAAGCCATCTTGAATCTCTCCATAGAATAGTAATCATGTACAAAGTCCTCAATGTTTAGTTGCCGCACTTTCCCAAATAAGTATATAGCATGAGTGCATGGTTTTCCAGACACCTCCCATTGCCCACAGGCACATTCTTTTTTCGAAAGGTCAACTGCATACTTCCAAGTTTTTCCTTCCTTCGTTGTTCCTAAAATTTCAGCTGACATTGGACCACTTTTGTTGATATCATATTGTAGCCCTCGACTCTTCATGTTCAGCTCATGTATCACACTAGGGAGGATGTGCCCTTGAAGTCTGTCGGCTATCTCTTGCCTTGTGTAGATTTTCTCCATGATCTTCTCTCTGATCTTATCCATCAGATCAACAACTGGAAGGTCTTTATAATCCTTAATCCAATTATTGAAACATTCAGATATGTTATTGTTAACATAATCAACTTTGCATTCTTTGGAGAATTTAGATCTACTCCATATCAGCTTGTGATGGTTGTCTAAAAAGGTAATTGCTTTAGGACATTCAGTTCTAATTTTCTCCAACAATGCATCATGCCTTCGAGCTGTACATGCCCATGCAAGAGGCCACATGTATTTCAACACCTCACCTCTGAATTTCTTCCTAAAATTAGCCATTAGGTGCCTAAAGCACTCACGGTGCTCTGCATCACCTTTGAAGACTTTGTTGACACCATATGCTAATCCTTTGCACGCATCAGTATGGATTGTCAACCCAGGTGGAGTACCAATTGCTTTCTTCAGGTTTGCCATGAACCATGCCCAGTTGGCATTTGTTTCCTTATAAAAATCACATACGCAACTGGATACATCCAGTTGTGTCCATCAATTGCAGTTGCTGCAGCCAATTGTCCATTATATTTTCCAGTCAGGTGAGTAGAATCGACATCAAGATATGGCCGACACCCTGATAAAAAACCATCAACACATGCTCTAATGCACACAAACATCCTTGAGAAATGTATTTTGCCTTTGATCTTCTTGCAATCAATCTCAACAATGCTACCCGGGCATGTGTTCTTCTAGAGCTGCTTTGAATCTCCATAACATTATGAAACTCTCCTCCCAAGTGCCATGAATATCATCCATTGCTGATTTTTTTCCAGACCACACTTTAAAATATGACAACTCAATATTGTAATGCTTTTTCAATCTTCTCTGTAACTTCTTTGCGCTAAGAGTGGGATCTTCTTCAATAATTTGTTTTGCTCTTTGAGATATCCAGGCTATAGAAGCTTGATGGCCTTTCACCGTTTCTGAACTAGGACATCCAATTTTAAGAGTTTGACCACCTGTAAATAAATTTGATTATAAGCTACAGCTTGCAAAAAAAGTACCATTGTACAACGAATATTTGATTATAAGCTACAGCTTGCAAAAAATGTATCATTGTACAACGAATATTTGATTATAAGCTATAAAGAAAGAATAATAACCATGAATGTGTCACCACCATGAAGTCTCTTTGCAAAAATTCTCCAATCGCAGTTTGCACCGGCACACCTTGCCATGTACCTCTTTTTGTCACTATGTTCAACCCTAATACCAAACTCATTTTTTATGGCATATGTCCTCAAGGTCATGATGAACTCGTCCTTGTCTCCAAATGTATCTCCTTCATTAATGATCGGATTCTCTTTGTCATATGTTGTGAAAGGTGCAGCATAATCATCTAGCATAGTAGCCTCATCATCATGAACACATTCAGAATCAAAGTCCAGAACAGGCCTTGCCCTCTTTCTTTTATGCACCTCTACTTCATTATTTTCTGTTGGTTGTGCATCATTAACTGCAGCATCAACTGGTTTTAAGTATCTCCACTCTTCATCTACTCCGGTTGGCTCATCCCCATCAGGGTCACACCCAACAGTCATGAAGTGCTCCTTCTCCTCCTCTTCAGGCATTGGTGGCCCTGCTATGGTTTCTCCATATTGTAGTATTTCTGCCCTTCAAATCCCTCAAATTCCATCTTCTTCTCAACAACTGGCACTTCATTAGGCATGCCCTCACAATCCATATTCACTGCAGGAGGCATCTCATCCCCCTCCACACGATTGCCCACTATCATCATAAATTTCACCAATTGAGATGCCCTTAGCAAGCTGTGAAGCTGACCATCTGAAATTAATTTATCTGTCCAATGCATCCCTTTTACAACCCAGAAATTTGCATGCTGGTTGCTGTCCCATGTAAAGTGCGAAGCAATATCCTTCTCTAGATTAATGACTGAATATTTCTCTGAATCAACAACCCAACTTACATCTTTGCCCCTATTGCAGACCTTTTTACCATGTACAATACTAAAGTATGAGTTCACTGTGACCTCTACTCTACAAGCATTCTTTGGATCAATCCTATGATATGCAGCCCGAAACACATGGAACAGAGGGAAAACAGTAAGGCCCAATTTCACAAAAATAAATCAGGTCCTCATTCAGTACGTTCAGATAGCTATGTCCACCCTAAAAAAACCCAGCAAAATAGATACAAATTAGAAGAATGTAGAATGTGTCCAAGGAGATTACCCTTCTGGAATTTCAGTAGCATCCATCTTCAATCAAATCCCTAATCCCTTGTCACAACACTACAAAATCCCCAATACCTAGGGTTCAGACCATGAGAAGAGGACAAAAAGAATGGAGAACAAGAAAAGTAGGGAAGAAGAGGGGCTCACCATGGAGGATAGGCCTGTGAAGTCACTACCACTGCTGTCGTCGCCGAGGGGAGGAGCGCTGTCGCCGAGGGGAAGACCGCCGCTGCGAGAGAAAGAGCGCCGCTCGAGGTCACGCTCAGGTCCGAGACCTTCTTAGGCTGCGTGCGTTTATGTTGTTGTCTCCGTTCTTTTTTTATTTTTCCCTTCAGCTAACGTGCAGTAAATGGGGATGGTAAAAGATATAACGGAGAAACCTTTCAATGGTACTTTTCTGCAGTTGAATCTTTCGGTGGTAGTTTTCTAAAGATTGGATCTTTTAATGGTACTGAGCTAATTTTCCCCTACGCCCGTGTGTGTGATGTCTACCGTCTACGTGGCTGCAACCATCCTTTTTCATGCCGGAAGGTAAGGCCACGAGCTCTAGCTTCTCTGATATATTTACTGTTCATATACTACTTACATGAACTTTTTTTTATTTCTTCTCTCTCCTTCTCTCACCAAGGCTTTACCTGCTCCCACTGGCTCTGTGAGAGAAGAAGATAGGAGAGATAAAAAGAGCTTCTATGAACAGTGCATGAACAACGAATACGTCAGAGAAGCTGGAGCCGGTGGAAGCTCCACCAAACGGAACCTAAATATACTCCGCGTCACTGAATCTAAGGGCCGTGCAGCCAACAATTTTTGTTTGGTGCGTGTGGGTCCCTACTCGTAAGTGACACAAGCATGAGGACGCTCTCAAAATCAGAAGAGGAAGGAAGCGGGCAGTAGTGGCAGTAGGATTGGCTTAAAAAGGGAAGGGTCTAGTGGCGGTGGCTAGTTCAACGGTGGTGACGGGTTAAGGGGCGATGAGCGAGGTGATGACAGCGCCGTTGAGCGAGCAAAGGAAGATAATCGAACTTACACTACTAGTGGCAGACTTTTCTCCTCCGATTAGGGGTGGGCAGGGGTGGGCAGCCGACGGCGTGGCCGACGACGATAGAGGCCAGAGGTGGTCATGGGCTGGCATGGTTCATTGAAAGAAGATGAACAGTTGAACAAGATGAACAATAGGAGAGAGAGAGAGAAACAAAATCATGCTCTGAGTCCGGTTACCGGCACGCACGTGCTAAGAAAGGAGTTGTTTTTCACATGGGTTTCACTCTATGTATAATATATAAAGTATCGTTGGTAATAGTACTTTTTCTATAATCTGCAGAGCAGGTGACAAGCTAAGACTATAAAAACACTGAATGGTATGCAGGCCTTATTTTTCACCATAAATTGCATAGAAATTATGTAAACACTTTATTAACTTTATGATAATCATGCGTTGTTGCACCAATTTGTAGCATTATACAAGGGGAAGTGGATTCATAGAGTTTGAGAATTTATACGTAGCATCCACCATGATAGCAAAGATAGTAGCGGCGGAATTGAGGGGAAATTTCAGATAAACAATGGATAATAATATGAAATTAAATGACAAAAGAACCTAATCTTATTGGTTCACTGTTTTTTAACTATTATACAACCTTCATCCTGGTTTAATTACAAAACAAAAAGTGTAATGTCCGGAGATTTTGCACATGTGGCAGTAATGTCACACATGGATATATTAACAGCCAGGACAATTAATTGTAAGAGCTTGTGAGATACTAACTATTTAGAAACCGTGAATGTCTATGCTACCAGCACTAAAATGTTGAACTTGGTGCAATGACAATTTCTAATGCCATTTCTGTAAGTAATGGCCCTTCTCTACATGCAGCGGGAAATACCCCACCGTGGAACAATCCTTGGCTTCTTCCTGATTTTGTCATGAAATCTCTGGAAGACGATGATCCATCTTCACCAACCCAGGAACATGACAAAACATTACAGTAGGAGGTGAGGAAAAAGTAGTGTATGAAAGTTATTTTCTTTCATCGGCATCACTTGGTGGAGCTTATCTAGTAGCAAGAAGCATAATCATCGACATCACCTGTTGGAGCTTATCTAGTACCAAGAATTAAAAGTAGCACAAGACTACATGGAAAACACATCTAAGTAATTTCAGAATATACTGTGAAAAATCATTGGGGACTTGGGGTTAGAAAATCATTCACTGACTGGCCTAATGACTGGAAAGGGCACACTGAGAAGAAAAATTATATGTACTACCTAAATTTGAAAGCGAGAAGTATAGAAATCTAAATTACTATGCCTCTGTCCAAACAAAAAATTGCAATTTTAAGTGCACTCTTAGTTAAAGTGTCTAAAGTTTGACAAAAAAATATATAGGGGTTGTTCTGCTGAACTACTTCATGGTTGATTTTGACTAATTCAATAGTGTTATGTGTGAGAGAATAAGCTGAAGTACGGCTGATAAGCCGGCTAAAAAGTTCAAGACAACATTAAAAATATTAATAATTATAACGTCAAATAAGTATATTATAAAAAAAGAATTAAGTCCACTTTTGGCCCCTCAACTATTGTGTTGGTCTAATTTTAACCCTCAACTACAAAACCGTCTAATACCGGTACCCCAACTGTCAAAACCGTTCACTTTTAGCACCTGGGCGGGGGCAAGGCTGTTTTGACCGTCGTTGAGCGGTTTTGACCACGCCTCTCTCTCCACGCTGCACAGCCTGACAAACCGATGTTGAGGCCTCTGTTCTACCCTGCCAGTTGCTCGAAACTGGGAAGTACCTAAATAAAGGTCGTAGTTCTAAGTGCAAGCTTAGGGCTAGTAACTTGAACGACCAGAGTGCCACAGTGAAATTTAAGAAACACGCACGTCAAAAATCGTGAAGCACTCTATTTCGGCCGGTGTCCGCGGTCACCGCGTCCCGTCGTCGAGGGCCGAGCGCCAGCTCGCCCTGCACCGTGCTGCCTCGCCGCGGCTGGATGAGGTCCTCCTCTCTGACGCTGGCGCCCTCGTGCCCCACGGCGTCGCTGGGGCCAGTACGACCGGGAGTTCGCGTCCATCCTCACCCGCGACGCGCTGGCCTTCGCGGCCGGCCTACAGCGCGAGTTCTGCTACGCCATGGAGCAACGGCGGGAGGCCCAGCGGCGGGACGACACCGGCAAGCTGCCGCGGTTCGACTCGGCCACGAAGCTCGTGCGCGATGGGGACTGGACGTGCGCGCCCGTGCCGCCGACCGTGTGAAAGGTCCTAATATGGCTAGAGGGGGGGTGAATAGCCTATTTAAAATTCTACAAATCAACTAGAGCAATTTGATTAGTGTGACAAATAGCGTAATGCAAACTTGCTCTAGCTCTACAAGGGTTGCAAGCCACCTATCCAACAATTCTAGTTGCAATGATTACTTAGGCACACAAACTTGCTATATAACTACTCACTAAGAGCTCTCAACCTTGCTACTCTAAAGAGCTCAACTAGATGAATGACAATAATAAAGTAAGCTCTCAATTCTAATTACACTAAAGAGCTTGTATCAACTAGTTTGCAAGAATGTAAATAGGTGAGTAGGGTGATTATACCAACGTGTAGGGGATGAACCAATCACAAGATGAAGATTAAGCCAATCACCGGGAGAATGCAAAAGACAAGAGACAATCGATTTTCTCCCGAGGTTCACGTGCTTGCCAACACGCTACGTCCCCGTTGTATCGACCAACACTTGGTGGTTCGGCGGCTAAGAGGTGTTTCACAAACCTCGTCCACACGATAGGACACCGCAAGAACCAACCCACAAGTGAGGTAACTCAATGACACGAGCAATTTACTAGAGTTACCTTTCGGCGCTCCGCCGTGGAAGGTACTCACAATCACCGGAGATGGCCACGAACAATCACCAACTCATGCCAATCCTCCACCGCTGCTCCAACCGTCTAGGTGGTGGCAACCACCAAGAGTAACAAGTGAAATCCGCAGCGCAACACGAATACCAAGTGCCTCTAGATGCAATCACTCAAGCAATGCACTTAGATTCTCTCCCAATCTCACAAAGATGATGAATCAATGATAGAGATAAGTGGGAGGACTTTAGCTAAGCTCACAAGGTTGCTATGTCAATGAAAATGTGCAAGAGAGTGAGCTTGAGCCGGCCATAGGGCTTAAATAGAAGCCCCCATGAAATAGAGCCGTTGTACCCCTTCACTGGGCACACTGCGGGCTGACCGGACGCTCCAGTCAGACTTGACCGGACGCTGGCCCTCAGTGTCCGGTCGCTCGATGGACGCCACGCATCACTTGCTTCAAACGCTGTTCGTCAGATTCCAACGGCTACGAGGCTGACCAGACGCTCCGGCAAAACTGACCAGACATTGAAGCCTCATCGTCCGATCGTTTCCAGTAAGCTCCCCGAGGCGTATTTTTTCGACCGGACGCGTCCGGTCCACCTTGACCGGACACAGACAGCGTCTGGTGCAATACCCTAGGTACTGTGCAGACCCGTTAGTTTGACCGGACGTAGCCTATCAGCGTCCGGTCCCTGAGTGACCCAGCGTCCAGTCAATGGACCGACACGCGCACCCTCTGCTGCCACTGACCGGACGCACCGGTCCAGCCGAGGCCAGCGTCCGGTCACTTACAGTGACCTCCAACTTTTTTGTCTAGGGCGCTGGTGGCACCGTCGGACTGTCCGCACTCTACGGGCGGACACTCCACCGGTGGAGTTTCTTACCCTTGCACCTAAACTTCACCACCCTTGATCAAATGTACCAACCACCAAGTGTATCACCTTGTGCACATGTGTTAGCATATTTTCACAAACATTTTCAAGGGTGTTAGCACTCCACTAGATCCTAAATGCATATGCAATGAGTTAGAGCATCTAGTGGCACTTTGATAACCGCATTCTGATACAAGTTTCACCCCTCTTAATAGTACGGCTATCAATCATAAATGTGATCACACTCGCTAAGTGTCTTGATCACCCAAATAAAATGACTCCTACATTTTATACCTTTGCCTTGAGCCTTTTGTTTTTCTCTTTCTTCTTTTCCAAGTTTAAGCATTTGACCATCACCATGCCATCACCATTGTCATGATCTTCGCCATTGCTTCATCACTTGGAGTAGTGCTACCTATCTCATAATCATCTTGATAAACTAGGTTAGCACTTAGGGTTTCATCAATTAACCAAAACCAAACTAGAGCTTTCAATCTCTCCCTTTTTGGTAATTGATGACAACCCTTATACAAAGATATGAATTAAAGTTTATTTGAATCCATGTTGCTTGCCCAA
The DNA here is from genome assembly GCF_019320115.1 of Miscanthus floridulus. NCBI lineage: Eukaryota > Viridiplantae > Streptophyta > Magnoliopsida > Poales > Poaceae > Miscanthus > Miscanthus floridulus. The sequence continues at coordinate 22,302,658 of NC_089596.1, forward strand.
GCATATTTACCATGTGTAAAGGATATGGACAAATTTCATGAACTCCAAATGGTAGCAATTGCTCCCCCTACATATGTGCTAAGAGTTTGGATTGTAGCTTGCACATATGCTTAGATAGGAAATATAGGAGACAATTTCTACCAAATGATGCTAAGGTATAAGAGATGGACCTTTGAAGCGTGATACCAATCGGAGTGCACCAATATACCATCCTTAGCACCATTAGTAACTAGACATATAAAAGAACTAGAATACCCCGTGAGATCAACATTACATGCAAGGGTCTAGTTTCCATAGAATGAACATAAGTCTAGTTACTTAGCCTATGCATGCTAGTTTTTCATTTCAACATTCAAACCTACAACTAGCATACACCACACAAGCATGGATATTTGAAATTAAAACTTATGCCATGCAAGCAAACATATGTAATGCTCATTCAAGTGCACCATACAAGTTTATGAGCTTGCTCCCCCTATTTGTATGCTCAAAATTTTAATTGATCCCCTTCTTTTATCATATATTATCTCTCCCCCTTCTTTTATCATATATTATCTCTCTCACTTTGTTTCACTATCTTTGTACACTATTTCTCCCCCTTTGTCATCAATGACCACAAAGGCTTAAAGTATAGATAGGGGTGACCTCAAATTACAGATATGTTGGGGTGAAACCATGTGAAATGATGATCATTTTCCCAATTTGTTCAATCTAGAGTGCTTGCAAAAGTTATTTAACTCGGTTTGATCCAAGGACAAGCTTCTTCACACCTCCAAATAAGGGTTATCTTGTACCATGTTGAGTTAAACACTTATAGCTCATTTTCTAAATCAAACACTAGGTTTACAAGCCCACAAACATGTCATATGCTACCACTAGATCATTTCAAACATACAAGCAATAGTGGTACCATACAAGCATCAAGTTCATTTAATCTTCATGAATGAGCCTATTCAAATGTGAAATATGCCTAGATGCACTAATCATGTCCTTAGCAAGGATGTATGCCATGCCAATCAACTTTTACCTTGGATTGCTCGAAGGAGAGGCATGTCAAATAATGGGGGTGCATCAACACATATTGGAGAAGTCAAGTATGTTCAATTCATTCCTTAGCTTGCAAAACCTCTTCTCATCAAGTGGCTTGGTGAAAATGTCAGCAAGTTGATCTTCGGTGCCCACACTATCTATGCAAATGTCCCCTTTTTGTTGGTGATCTCTTATGAAATGATGGCGGACATCAATATGCTTTGTTCTTAAGTGTTAAACCGGGTTGTTTGTGAGCTTTACAGCACTTTCATTGTCACATAGCAATGGCACTTGCTTGAACTTGATTCCAAAGTCACTCAACGTAGCCTTCATCCAAAGTAATTGAGCACAACAACTAACGGCCGAAATGTACTCCGCTTCGGCGGTTGAAAGTGCTACACTATTTTGCTTCTTTGATGACCAAGATACAAGTGATCTTTCCAATAGTTGACATGTGCCTGATGTGCTCTTTCTCTCAACTTTGCATCCCGCATAATCAGAATCTGAATATCCAATCAACTCAAATCTTGCTCCTTTGGGATATCATAATCCAACATGTTGTGTATGCTTCAAGTACCTCAATATTCTCTTTGTTGCCTTCAAATGACTTTCTCTTGGTGAGGCTTGAAATCTAGCACACATGCATACGCTAAACATCACATCCGGTCTTGATGCGGTCACATAGAGTAGACTTCCAATCATAGACCGATACATCTTTTGATCCACCATGTTGCCACTAGTATCACTATCCAAGCTTCCAATTGTCCCTATTGGTGTACTAATAGCTTTACCATCATCCATTCCAAACTTCTTGAGCATATCCTTGATATACTTGCCTTGACTTACAAATATGCCATTCTTCATTTGCTTGATTTGAAGACCAAGGAAGTAACTAAGCTCTCCAATCATGGACATCTCAAACTCACTTGCCATCATCTTGCCAAACTCCTCACAAAATCCTTGATTTGTTGACCCAAAAATGATATCATCAACATAGATTTGCATTACAAACAAGTTATTCCCAAGCTTCTTGGTGAAGAGAGTGGTGTCAACCTTCCCCATCTTGAATCCCTTAGAGAGTAGGAAATCCCTCAATCTCTCATACCATGCTCTAGGTGCTTGTTTCAATCCATACAAAGCTTTTCTCAACTTGTAGACATGGTTTAGTTTCTTCTCATCTTCAAAACTGGGAGGTTACTTAACATACACAAGCTCATTGATGTACCCATTTAGAAATGCACTTTTCACATCCATTTGGTACAACTTGATGTTGTGGGCACAAGCATAAGCTAGCAAGATTCTAATTGCTTCCAATCTTGCAACCGAGGCATATGTTTCTCCAAAGTCAAGACCTTCAACTTGAGTGTAACCTTGAGCCACTAATCTTGCTTTGTTTCTTATTACCATCCCATCTTGATCTTGCTTGTTCCGAAAGACCCACTTAGTTCCAATCACATTATGATCCTTAGGCCTCTCAACTAAATCCCATACTTGGTTTCTTGTGAAGTTGTTTAGCTCTTCATGCATAGCATTGATCCAATCAATATCCCTCAAAGCTTCATCTATCTTCTTAGGTTCAATGGATGACACAAATGAGAAATGCTCACAAAATGAAGCCAATCTCGATCTTGTTTGCACATCTCTTGAAATATCACCAATGATAGTGTCCAATGGATGATCTCTTGCAATGTTAGTTGGTTGAAGCACTTGCACTTGATTGCTAGCATTTGATTGATTATTTGGTTGAGATGATGAACTAGCCATTTGTTGATCTTGCACATTTCCATCACTAGTGCTTGCTTGGATTTGATCATGAGAACCACTAGCTTGCACATTTGAGTTAGAGAGCACTTGATTCTTGTCATCTTCAATATCAATTACCTCTCTAGGCCTTAACTCACCAATGTCCATGTTCTTCATTGCATTGACCAATTGAGTGCCTCTTACATCGTCTAGATTCTTATCTTCCTCTTAGGAACCATTTGTTTCATCAAACTCCACATCATGAACCTCCTCAAGAGTACCACTAGCCAAATTCCAAACTCTATAAGCCTTGCTAGTTGTGGAGTAGCCAAGCAAGAAACCTTCATCACATTTCTTTTCAAACTTGATTAATCTAGTGCCTTTCTTCAATATATAGCATTTACAACCAAAAACCCGGAAGTATGCTATGTTGGACTTTCTTCCATTCAAAAGCTCATAGGGTGTCTTCTCCATCATGGGTGACAATAGAGTCGATTGCTATAATAGCAAGCCGTGTTGATTGCTTTGGCCCAAAATGAATGACTCACATTGTACTCACTCAACATTGATCTTGCCATATCAATCAAGGTTCTATTCTTTCTTTCAACTAGCCCATTTGATTGAGGAGTGTACTTGGCCGAGAATTGATGTCTAATTCCAAATTCATCACATAACTCATCAATTCTAGTGTTCTTGAACTCACTTCCATTGTCACTTCTAACTTTCTTGATTGTTGTTTTAAACTCATTGTGAATACCCTTGACAAAAGATTTGAATGTTGCAAACACATCACTCTTGTCAACAAGAAAGAATACGCATGTGTATCTAGTGAAATCATCCACAATCATAAATCCATATTTGTTTCCACCAATGCTAGTATATGTGGTTGGTCCAAACAAGTCCATGTGCATTAACTCAAATGCCTTAGATGTGCTCATCATACTCTTCTTAGGATGTGTGCTACCAACTTGCTTTCCGGCTTGACATGCACTACATAGTTTGTCCTTCTCAAAAGTGACATCTTTCAAGCCTCTAACTAAGTCATGCTTAATCAATTTGTTCAATTATTTCATTTCAACATGACCAAGCCTTCTATGCCATAACCAATCCATGCTAGACTTAGTGATCAAACATGTTGATAATTGAGCTTCTCTAGCATTGAAATCAACTAAGTATAGATTCTCATATCTAAATCCTTTGAATATCAAGTTAGAGCCATCTACACTTATGATCTCTACATCATCCACACCAAATATGCACTTGAAACCAAGATCACATAATTGAGCTACCGATAATAGGTTGAAATTCAAGCTCTCTACTAGTAGCACATTGGAAATGCTCAAATCATTGGATATTGCAATCTTACCAAGCCCTTTGACCTTGCCTTTGCCATTGTCACCAAATGTGATACTATCAATCCCATTGCTCTTTCTTTCATTGATTGAATTGAACATTCTTGGATCACCGGTCATGTGTTGTGTGCACCCACTATCAAGCATCCAATGCCTTCCTCCGGCTTTATAATTTACCTATAAAAGAAGATCAATTCTTTTTAGGTACCCAAACCTGCTTGGGTCCTTGTAGGTTAGTCACCAAGGTCTTTGGTACCCAAATGGCCTTCTTCTTTGGGCCCACAATTGGTGTACCAATAAACTTAGCCTTCACACCATTGGCACCCTTATAAAGCATGTAACAAGAATTAAATTTGATTGAGGATACATTAGGTAGCTTGTTCTTGTTAGTCTTGCAATTTTGTTCTATATGCCCAACTTGCTTGCATTTATTGCAAAACCGACCATTGCCCTTCACAAAGCTAACTTTAGGAGTGACAAAGGCCGCCTTGCCTTTCTTGGGGGTATAGCCTAATCCCTCTTTGTTGAGAGAAAACCTTTGGCTACCCAAGCACTTTAGCAAGTGAGCATCTCCACCATAGGCATTGCCTAAGGCATGAGTGAGCTCATTCACCTCCTTCTTGAGGTTCTCATTTTCCACCATTAGTGATGTATCATTCATAGGTGGAGTAGTAATGATTGTGCTACAAGTGTTAGTAGGAGCAACAATAATGGGTTCATGAAAAGATTCATCAATAAGATCACATGTTAGTCCCACATCACATGTTATGATCACTTGCTCCTTCTTGACTTCCTCCACTTTGACTTGCTCAATAAGAGAGGAGTGAGCCTTTTCAAGCTTAGAGTGAGCTTTACCAAGCTTCTCATGGGATTCCATTAGCCTCTCATGAGTGGCATTGAGCTCATCAAGGGATTGCTCAAGAAATTTGACTTTCTTGTTCAATTCCCTGTACTCCTTTCTCTTCATCTCAAAGCAAGTATGCACTTGCTCACACATGTCCATGAGCTCCTCCTTGGAGTACTCCTCATCATCATCATCACTCCTACAAGCATCACTTTCACATTCTTCATCATCACTCACATCATATTTTACCTTGGTAGGTTTTGCCATGAGGCACGTTGATGGAGTGTCGAAGATGGAGGGCTTGTTGTTGATGGCAATGCTTGCTAGTGCTCTCTTAATAGATTTCTTGTCATCATCACTAGAGCTATCACTATTCGAATAGCCATCACTATCCCATGTGACCACATAGCCTCCACCCTTCTTCTTCTTTTGGAAGGTCATTCTCTTCTCCTTCTTCTCCTTCTTTTCTTTCTTATCCTCCTTGTGCTTCTTCTTCTCATCCTCATCATTGTCACTATTGTATGGACAATTTGCTACTACATGATCGGGGCTTTTGCAATTGTAGCATCTTCTCACATACTCTTTCTTCTTAGTGTGATCTCTTCTCTTTCTTGCACCATAGCCCTTCTTCTTCATGAACTTGCCCATCTTGCGCACAAAGAGAGCCATAGCTTCATCATCAATATCACTAAGATCATCATCACTTGATTCTTTCTTGGACTTGCCCTTGTTCTTTGATGATGATGAGCTAGCCTTGAATGCTATGCTTTTCTTCTTCTTGTCTTCTTCTTCCTTCTTGTCATCCTTGTCATCCCCCTCCCTTTCTATATGGTATGTCTCTTGTATCATGACATCACCTAGTACTTGGTTGGGGGTAATATCCTTCAATCCTCCTCTTATGATTAGCAATCTTAACATCTCAAATCTTGGAGGTAGGCACATCAAGAACCGATGAGAGACATCATCATCCTTGATCTTCTCTCCCAAAGCCTTCAAGTCATTGACAATTACTTGCAATTGATGGAACATCTCTGGAATGCTCTCATCTTCCTTCATCTTGAAGCTTGTCAATTTGTCCTTGAGGATATACAACTTGGCACTCTTCACCGCCGGTGTGCCCTCATATGTTTCCTCCAATCTCTTCCACACCTCATTTGCTCTTTCACAATCCTTGATTTGCTCAAACACCTTAGAATCAATGGCATTGTATATAGTGTTGAGAGCCATTGTATTGCATTGCTTGTTGATCTTATCTTGGTTGGTGGGATCATCGGGATCAATGATAGCATAGTCATTCTCGGTCACTTCCCATACTTGATCATTGATTGAACCAAGATACATCCTCATCTTTCTCTTCCAATAATCATAGCATGTGCCATCAAAGAACGGTGGTTCGCCCCCCACATGGTTGAATACAATTTGAGCCATAATTTGACACCGAGGTTGTTAAGCCTTCAATCAAATGGTGACCACGGCTCCAATACCACTTGAAAGGTCCTAATATGGCTAGAGAGGGGGTGAATAGCCTATTTAAAATTCTACAAATCAACTAGAGCAATTTGATTAGTGTGACAAATAGCGTAATGCAAACTTGCTCTAGCTCTACAAGGGTTGCAAGCCACCTATCCAATAATTCTAGTTGCAATGATTATTTAGGCACACAAACTTGCTATATAACTACTCACTAAGAGCTCTCAACCTTGCTACTCTAAAGAGCTCAACTAGATGAATGACAATAATAAAGCAAGCTCTCAATTCTAATTACACTAAAGAGCTTGTATCAACTAGTTTGCAAGAATGTAAATAGGTGAGTAGGGTGATTATACTGACATGTAGGGGATGAACCAATTACAAGATGATGATTAAGCCAATCACCGGGAGAATGCAAAAGACAAGAGACAATCGATTTTCTCCCGAGGTTCACGTGCTTGCCAACACGCTACGTCCCCGTTGTGTCGACCAACACTTGGTGGTTCAGCGGCTAAAAGGTGTTTCACAAACCTTGTCCACACGATAGGACACCGCAAGAACCGACCCACAAGTGAGGTAACTCAATGACATGAGCAATTTACTAGAGTTACCTTTTGGCGCTCCGCCGGGGAAGGTACAACTCCCCTCACAATCACCAGAGATGGCCACGAACAATCACCAACTCATGCCAATCCTCCACCGCTGCTCCAACCGTCTAGGTGGTGGAAACCACCAAGAGTAACAAGCGAAATCCATAGCGCAACACGAATACCAAGTGCCTCTAGATGCAATCACTCAAGCAATGCACTTGGATTCTCTCCCAATCTCACAAAGATGATGAATCAATGATGGAGATGAGTGGGAGGACTTTGGCTAAGCTCACAAGGTTGCTATGTCAATGAAAATGTGCAAGAGAGTGAGCTTGAGTTAGCCATGGGGCTTAAATAGAAGCCCCCATGAAATAGAGCTGTTGTACCCTTCACTGGGCACACTGCGGGCTGACCGGACGCTCTGGTCAGACTTGACCGGACGCTGGCCCTCAGCATCTGGTCGCCCGATGGACGCCACACGTCACTTGCTTCAAACGCTGTTCGTCAGATTCCAACGGCTACGAAGCTAACCGGACACTCTGGCAAAACTGACCGGACGCTGAAGCCTCATCGTCCGATCGTTTCCAGTAAGCTCCCCGAGGCGTATTTTTTCAACCGGACGCGTTCGGTCCACCTTGACCGAACACAGACCAGTGTCCGGTGCAATACCCTAGGTACTGTGCAGACCCGTCAGTTTGACCGGACGTAGCCTATCAGCGTCCGGTCCCTAAGTGACCCAGCGTCCGGTCAATAGACCGACACGCGCACCCTCTACTGCCACTGACCAGACGCACCGGTCCAGCCAAGGCCAGTGTCCGGTCACTTACAGTGACCTCCAACTTTTCTATCTAGGGCGCCGGTGGAGTTTCTTACCCTTGCACCTAAACTTCACCACCCTTGATCAAATGTGCCAACCACCAAGTGTATCACCTTGTGTACATGTGTTAGCGTATTTTCACAAACATTTTCAAGGGTGTTAGCACTCCACTAGATCCTAAATGCATATGCAATGAGTTAGAGCATCTAGTGGCACTTTGATAACCGCATTCCGATACGAGTTTCACCCCTCTTAATAGTATGGCTATCAATCCTAAATGTAATCACACTCGCTAAGTGTCTTGATCACCAAAACAAAATGGCTCCTACATTTTATACCTTTGCCTTGAACCTTTTGTTTTTCTCTTTCTTCTTTTCCAAGTTTAAGCATTTGACCGTCACCATGCCATCACCATTGTCATGATCTTTGCCATTGCTTCATCACTTGGAGTAGTGCTACCTATCTCATAATCATCTTGATAAACTAGGTTAGCACTTAGGGTTTCATCAATTAACCAAAACCAAACTAGAGCTTTCACCGTGGCCGACCGCACCGTGGAGATCACGGGCCCCGACAAGCCACGGAAGATGGTCATCAACGTGCACAACTCCGGCGCCAAGGTCTTCATGGTAAGCATACACACGTGTGCAAACTTGGCTCTGGCTTGCATACGTATGGGTGAATGGATGGATGGATGAAGCACATGTGATGTGTCGACCATTCTAAGCTGAGACGATGAGAAAAAACATGGTAGGCTGACTTTGAGGATGCGCTGTCGCCGATGTGGGAGAACCTAATGCACGGGTAGGTCAACCTATGGGACACCGTGGCTGGCACCATCAGCTTCCACAACGCGGTGCGTGGGTGGGAGTACAAGCTCAACGACCAAACCGCTAAGCTCTTCGTCCGCCCCCGTGGCTGGCACCTCCCCAAGGCGCACATCCTCATCTTCGTACGCCGATGTGCTCCAGCGCTGGTCGCCGATAGCCAGGTGCACGAGCTGTGCGCGAACAGAAGGTGATGGAGCTAGCCATGGCGCTGCTAGCATCTGGCGGAGCTATGCGTGTGTGTGGACAGGCGCGCGGCGGTTTCCTACCGGCGAGCTACAAGGTGGTGGCGCAGCGGCCAGAGTTCTGTGCGAGACCACCGTGCGTGTGTCGAAGGTGTGCCTCTCGGGCACCGACATTGCAGCCACCATCCCCAGCGCAGGGTGTGTCCAAGACGTCCGCGCCAGATGTAGACGCGCAGCAGTAGCACCTCCTGCTATGCCAGCTCGTCACTAAGCTCCCAAGGATGAGCGCTGTCTCCGATGGCCCTCCCTAGTGACCCTCCCCACGCCGTCTCTGGTGACCCACCTCATGCTCGTGCCCGCTCCCTTCTTCCACCTCATGCTCACGTGCGGGCGAATTCATGGCGGTGCCCGTAGCAGCAGCGAACGGCGAACCACGCCACCTCGGCGCCGGATGACATGGAATCGAGATGGACCAAGCCAGAGCCAATCCCTGGCCCTGCCATTGCTGCTGCTACTCCCGTCGGTGCCCACGGCCTCTTGGTGGCTACCGGTGGGCTAGAGTGGCGCAGGGCATGGCATGCGCATCGCGGAGGAGCGGTTCGTGCATCCTAGTTGAGGTGCTCGCCGAGGTGCTCGCTGTGCTCATTGGGGTTCCCACCGAGGTGCTCGCCGTGATCGTTGGGGGTGCCCGCTGAGGAGCTTGACGTGCTCGTTGGGGTGCCCGCCGAGGTGCTCGCCCTGATCATTGGGGTGCCTGCTAAGGAGCTCATCGTGCTTGTTGGGGTGCCCGCTGAGGTGCTTGTTGACGTCCTGCTGGCCCGCTCGGGGCCTCCTGGCATGGATGTCGCATCGCTACCGAAGATGAAGCCATGCTGCCGAGCTTGCCGAGGTGCCATGCTGCTGTGCTCGGTAGTTCCTCCTCCCAGCGCAGTTGAAGGCTAGGCTCGCATGGCAATTCCTCCTCCCAACTGCAGTGAGCTCGCACGGCAGGGCCGGACACGCGTGGCCAGCGGGAAGAGCTCCCTTTGCCACTGTGCTCGCCGGGGTGCTGCACACCCACCGCGCGAGGGAGTAGCGCCCGCCCTGCCGCGCGCAGAGAGAGGAGGCGTCGGCAGAGTGGCTGTGAGGATGGAGAGAGAGGGGTTGAGTAGATGATGCGTGGGCCCCATAGGTCATTGATGAAAGCATCTAGGCCCCAAGTTGGGTTTCGGTGATTAATGACAATACGTGATTACTGTGACTAACATGTATTTTGCAGAGGCAATTAAGTTAGGTCACAATAATGGATATCGATTAGGCAATCAAGGTGGTCATGCCCCTACGATGGAAATCATTTTGGTTTTCAAAGGATGGATGACAAGGTTAAGGATGGACTAGTTCTAAGTGTCGATTGGAGTTGAAGAGACACTTAGAGTAGTTTAGGACTTTGTTTTTCCTTTGGCCGTACTATAAATGGGGGTATGGATGGGTAGCTTAACCTAGGTGAGTCTAGTGAGTTAGGTGTGGTGTACACTTGTTAAAACTAGCACTAGGTAGCTCCAAAACAGCCCTTAGATCCAATGGAGCAAACTTCATTCACATATGATCGAGAGTTGGAAGTGAATGGAGGGTCAAATACTGACCGGACACTAGTTCCGGGTTGATCGAACGCTGGCGTAGAGTCCGGTTAGTTCATTTGACCAAGGTGAAATCGTTTGGTACGACCGGACGCTCAGAGGTGAAGTGACCGAACGCTAACAGCCTGCGTCCGGTCGACTCTAGTAAGGTTCCAGAGAGGGAAAATCATGACCGAACGCGTCCGGTCAGTGCTAACCAGACGCTGTCCGGTGTCCGATAACACTGTAATCATTGGAGTTCAGGGTATACTGACCGGAGCATCCGGTCAACATGACCGGAGCATCCGATCACCCCGCAGAGGCGCATAACGGTTCGTTTTTTAGCCGGTGTTATAAATACAACCTCCACTCATGTATGGGGGGTACTTTTGCTCATTCCAACAACTGAGAAACACCTTAAAGAGTGCCAAGAAGAGCAAGGTCCTAGTGAGGTGATTGAGATTTGAGAATCCCAAAGAGAGCCCTCATTAGTGAGATCAAGAGTAGCAAATTGTGCATCCACCCTTCTCATTAGGCTTGTCGTGGTCAAGTGAGAGTTCGTGCTTGTTACTCTTAGTGATCGCCATCACCTAGATGGCTTGGTGGTGATTCGGAGCTTGGTGATCATCCGGAGAGCTTGTGGATGACCCAACTCAAGTTGTGAGTGGTTGTGGGTGATTCACCACGATGGAGTGTCGAAGAATCAACCCGTAGAGAGCACTTAATCCTTGCGCAGATCAAGGGGGAGCTACACCCTTGCGTGGGTGCTCCAACGAGGACTAGTGGGGAGTGGCGACTCTCTGATACCTCAGCAAAACATCGCCGCGTTCCTCCTTCTCTATTTACTTTGAGCATTTACTTTAAGTACTTACTTTGAGCAATTCAATACTTGTCTTTACATTCATAGAATTGCCATGGCAGAGTAGGATTGGAACTTAGGTTCCAAGTCTTTTGTGCGGTAGAACAATTAGAAACACTTTCTAGGCATAAGGGGTTAATTGGGCTAACCATAGGATTTAATTATTGCAAAGAAATTTAGAATTAGCCCAATTCACCCCCCTCTTGGGCATCTTGATCCTTTCAATTGGTATCAGAGCCTCGTGCTCACATATTTAGGCTTAACCACCTAGTGAAAGATGTCCCATGGGGATGGACCTCCTCCTATCTTTGAGGGGGACGATTTTCCATATTAGAAAATTCACATGGAGGCGTATCTAGAAGCTCCAGATGTTGGAATTCTTAGAGCCGCCTCACAAGGTTTCCCAAAACCTCAGGATGCCTCACACCCACAAGGTGATGAGTTGAACTATGAAAAATAGAATGCAAATGCTAGAAACACCATATTTAGAGGTCTTTGTAAAGATGTGTTCAACCGGGTGAGGAACCACAAAGACACCCATGCACTATGGTCGGATGTTTGTGTGCTCCATGAGGGAACAAAGAGTGAGCGTGAGGAACGCTATCATCTTGTCATGAAAAAGCTCAACTCTTTTGAAATGCTTCCTAAAGAATGTGCTAATGAAATGTATTCACATTTGAATGTTCTTGTAGAGGAAGTCAATGGGCTTGGGCTTACTCAAATGCAACTATCCGATGTTGTAAGAAAGATTTTGAGTGTCCTCCCCATTGACTAATATGGGCATATTGTGACCGTGCTACATCAAGGTGATCTTTCCACCGCTACACCGACATAAATATTGGGAAAGATCAATGCTCATGAGATGTACATGCACATCACACCTCAAGATGGCTCATCCTCTACAAAGAAGAAAGAAAAAGACTTAGCATTCAAGGCTAGCCAAGAGAAGGGCAAAGCAAGACTTGAGTATGAGAGCTCAAGTGATGATGAAGTTGATGAAGAAAGTCTTGCTCTCATGGTGAAGAAAACCACCAAGATGCTAAAGAAGCTCAACAAGAGTGGCATCAAGTTCGATGGCAAGAAGAAGTTCTTCACAAGCTCTAGAAGGAAGCCAATCTCTGAGATGGATTGCTACAATTGTGGAGAACTTAGTCATCTAGCTCACCAATACACAAAACCCTAGAAAGACAAGTTCAAGAACAAGAACAAGGGCAAGAAAGATGACTCAAGCAATGAAGATGAAGATGAGAAGAAAAAGAACAAGCCATACAAGAAGAGAGATGGCAAGAAGAAGGACTTCCATAAGAAGAAGAAGAGTAGAAAGGCTTACATCGTCGGTGATTGGCTCACGGACATTGATTCATCTAGTGGATCATCCAATGATGATAGTGACAACAAGAAGGTGGCCACCATTATTATTGACTCATCATCTTCACCGCCAGCACCGCCATCATCCTCTACACACCTATGCCTTATGGCCAAGGGTGAACGCAAGGTATCAAATAATGATGATAGTAGTGGTGATGAACATGCTAGTAATGATGATAGCGATAGTGATGATGATGAATATGAGTCACCTACTTATGATGATCTTGCTAGATTACTTAAACAATATACTAAGATCATTATAAAGACTAGAGCTAAGAATGAAAAGCTAGAAGCTAAGAATGATTCACTTTTAGCAAAATGTGATATAGCGGAAAAGGCTAGTGTTGAGCTTAGAGAAGCAAATGATGCTATGTCATCCAAACTCAAGGAGCTCAAAACTTCTAAGAAAGAGCTTAAAGATAAACATGATAAACTTGAGTGGGTGCACAAAGAGCTCATCACTAGCCATAACAAGCTAAAAGATGAATATACTACTCTCAAGATTAATCATGACAATCTTGTTATTGCTCAAGAATTTTTACCTAATGAGCCACATGATGCTACTAACGATGTTGTTAAGATTGATATAGCTACATCATGTGATGATTTAATTGATGAGAGCATTGAGCAAGGATCTAGTGGCAAAGGCAAGCAAGTGGTTGAGTGCAATGACTATGATGAGTATGTCAAGCTCAAGCATGACAATGAAAAGCTCAAAAAAGAGTTTGAAGAGTTCAAAATCAACAACACCATTGTGCTAGAAACTCTTGATCATGATGGTGACTTGATTCTTGAGAATGAGAAGCTAAAAGAAGAAAACAAGAAACTCAAGGAAGAGAGAAACAATGTTGGACTCAAGGAAGATAAAAGTAGTGATGCACTCAAGGAAGAGAACAAGAAGCTCAAGTTGGAAAAAGAGCATCTTAAGATTGGATTGAGCAAGTTCACAAGAGGCAAGCATCTTCAAAGTGAACTACTAATGAACACCGTCATGAAGATGGATAGAAGTGGCATTGGATATGTGGCAAATGTAGAGAAGAAGAAGGCTCAAGCTCAACAACAACAATCAAAGCCGAAGCTAAAGCCAAAGAGATGCTTTGAGTGTGGACAAGAAGGTCACTTTGCTCATGAGTGCTAAACTCCACCACCACAACCCTTGCCCAAGCATGCTAGACCCTTTGCCTTCAATGCTCACTACATGCTTAGAAAGGATTCTAGTGGAAAGATAAAAGTGATGTTCTTAGGACCTCCAAATAAGAATAGGCCTAAGAAAATTTGGGTTGCAAAGTCACTTGTTGAGAAGGTGAAGGGCCCTCAATAAGTTTGGATTCCTAAAGCTTGATCTCTTGTGTGTAGGTGAACTATAAGACCGGTGGAAGTCATTGGGTTATTGATAGTGATTGCACACAACATATGACTGATGATCCTCGTATGTTCACCTCACTAGATGAAGAAGTAGATGGACAAGAAAGAATCACATTTGGAGATAACTCAAAGGGCAAGGTTAAAGGATTGGGTAAAGTGGCAATATCAAATGATCATTCTATCTCAAATGTGCTATATGTTACTTCATTGAGCTTCAACTTGCTATCCGTTGGACAATTGTGTGATCTTGGCTTCCAATGCTTGTTTACCGAGAAGGAAGTTGTTGTATCTAAGAAGGATGATGATCAAGTGATATTCATAGGATTTAGATACAACAACCTATATCTAGTGGACTTCACCTCCGAAGATGCAAACTTGAAGACTTGCCTATTCACCAAAACAACACTTGGGTGGCTATGGCATAGAAGACTTGCTCATGTTGGGATGAGCTCACTCAAGAAGCTAATGAAGAATGATTTGGTGAGAGGGTTGAAGGATGTGAAGTTTGAGAAGGACAAGCTTTGTAGTGCATGTCAAGCCGATAAGCAAGTTGCAAATACTCATCCAACCAAAGCTTTCATGTCAACCACAAGAGTGCTAGAATTCCTTCTCATAGATTTATTTAGACCAACAACATACAAGAGTTTGGGAGAAAATCTTTATTGTCTTGTGATTGTTGATGACTATTCAAGGTATACATGAGTATTCTTTCTTCATGACAAATCTGAAGTTGCATCTTGCTTCAAGAAATTTGCCAAGAGAGCACAAAATGATTTGAAGTGAAGCTCAAAAAGATTAGAAGTGACAATGGGAAAGAATTTAACAACACAAACATAGAAGCCTATTGTGATGAAGTTGGAATCAAACATGAGGTCTCCGCAACATATACTCCTCAACAAAATAGTATAGTTGAGAGAAAGAACCGGACATTGATCACTCTTGCAAGAACAATGCTTGATGAGTACAACACCCCCGAAGCTCTATGGGCAGAAGTAGTCAACACCGCATACTATGCATCCAACTGCCTATTCCTTCAAAAGTTCCTTAGCAAGACACCTTATGAGTTGTTCAATAGGAAGAAGCCGAATGTCTCCTTCTTTAGGGTGTTTGGTTGCAAATGCTACATCTACAAGAAGCGTCAACACCTAGGGAAGTTCCAAAAACGTTGTGATATTGGTTTTCTTGTTGGTTACTCATCAAAGTCCAAAGCATATAGAGTATTTAATCATGCCACTGGCTTGGTTGAAGAAACATATGATGTGGAATTTGATGAATCTAACGGCTCCCAAGGAGCACATGAGAATCTTGATGATGTAGGTGATGAACCATTGAGGGAGGCTATGAAGAACATTCCGGTTGGAGACATCAAGCCTAAAGATGATGAAGATGATGTACAAGTGATTGATCCACCTTCTTCATCAAGTGTGCCACAAGATGGTGATAAAGATGGGAGAGTAGAAAATGAAGACACTCATGTCTCCCATGAGCAAATGGTGGTACAAGCACAAGATGTTGATGCTCCACAACCTCCTTCTCAAGTGGTCAATAGAAGAAATACACCTCTACTACAAGATCTTATCATAGGGAGTCCATCAAAAGGTGTAATGACTCGCTCACAAAAACTTGCTTCATTTATTGCTCATCACTCTTTTGTCTCTTGCTTTGAGCCTACTAAGGTTGAAGAAGCTCTTCAAGATCCGGATTGGATAAATGCCATGCATGAAGAGTTGAACAACTTCACCCGCAATGAAGTGTGGACTCTTGAAGAGCGGCCAAAAGGTGCAAGAGTCATTGGAACCAAGTGGGTGTTCTGAAACAAGCAAGATGATCAAGGTGTTGTTATGACGAACAAGACAAGACTAATTGCAAAGGGGTTCTCTCAACTTGAAGGTTTGGATTTTGGAGAGACCTTTGCACCGGTTGCAAGATTAGAAGCCATTTGTATCCTCCTTGCATATGCATCACATCATGAAATGAAATTATATCAAATGGATGTGAAAAGTGCATTTTTAAATTACTTTATTAATGAACTAGTCTATGTTGATCAACCTCCTGGGTTTGAAGACCCTAGATATCCTAATCATGTTTATAGGTTGTCCAAGGCATTATATGGGCTTAAGCAAGCCCCAAGAGCTTGGTATGAGTGTCTTTGGGACTTCCTCATTGAGAAGGGCTTCACTATTGAGAAGGTCGACACCATGCTATTCACCAAGAAGCTTGATGGGCATATCTTCATTTGTCAAGTGTATGTTGGTGATATCATCTTTGGATCATCAAATGAAGATTCTTGCAAAGAGTTTGGTGAATTAATGTCAAAGGAGTTCGAGATGTCAATGATTGGTGAGCTTACATTCTTTCTTGGTTTTCAAGTCAAGCAAATGAGAGAAGGGATCTTCATCTCTCAAGAGAAATACACAAAAGATCTTCTCAAGAGATTCAAGATGGATGAATGTAAGTCAATCAAGACACTAATGCCAACTAATGGATATCTCGACCTAGATGAGGGAGGTAACAAGGTTGATCAAACTCTCTACCGTTCTATGATTGGTAGCTTGTTATATTTAACCACATCTAGGCCCGACATCATGTTTAGTGTGTGTATGTGTGCTAGATTTCAAGCTAATCCTAAGGAAATACATTTAATTGCCATAAAAAGAATCCTTAGATATCTTAAGCACACACCAAGCATTGGCCTTTGGTATACCAAAGGAGCTATATTTGAATTAATTGACTATTCTGATTCAGATTATGCCGGATGCAAAGTTGATAGAAAAAGCACATCCGGAGGGTGCCATTTGCTTGGTAGATCACTTGTATCTTGGTCCTCTAAGAAATAAAATAGTGTGGCCTTGTCCACCGCCGAAGCGGAATACATTGCCGCGGATGCTTGTTGTGCACAAATACTTTATATAAAACAAACTTTGCTAGACTATGGTGTAGTTCTAGAAAAAGTACCTCTTTTGTGCGACAATGAAAGTGCAGTAAAACTTGCAAATAATCCGGTTCAACACTCTCGCACCAAGCACATAGATATCCGCCATCACTTTCTTAGAGATCTTGTTGCTAAGAATAATATTTCACTAGAAGGTGTAAGGACCGAAGATTAATTGGCGGATATCTTCACTAAACCGCTAGATGAGGCAACATTTTGTAGATTGCGGAATGAGCTCAATGTTCTTGATTTTAGCAATTTTACTAAAAGATGAGCTTGTGTTGTCCCTTGCATTGCATTGTAAAATACAACATGTTTAGTCTTTGGTAATGCATATAGGGCTTGTCTAACATGGTTAAGATAACCGCCGAAAAGCGTATGAAGAAGCTTAACCTTGGATCAAACTTGACAAGCAACTAGATTCACTTTCAAGTATTGCATTGTATATGCATGATTGTTGTTTGTCGTTTATCTTAATTTGCCCTCTTATTGCCTATTTTCTTAAAAAGATTTATAGCCTAAGGCAAAATATTTTTGAAAAATATGAGGGTTTGAGAGAGGTCACTCACATCAGTCCCAATTGGTGTTTATTTGGATCTTATTGAAGCTAGGACTTGATTGAGAACAGGCAGCATGAAGGACTTTGAAGAATTGCTAGAAAAGGAGTGACCGGACGCTGCACCGGACTCTGAAGTCCAGCGTCCGGTCAGTTCATAGGAGGTGAACTTACTGCAAAGGAGTGACCGGATGCTGAAATAGTGTTCTTCCAGCGTTCGGTCAAAAGGCGATCCAACGTCCGATCAAAAGAAGATGACGTCGACAGGATCGACTGGACCCTGGCTGCGTCCGGTCAGTGTCCACTGGACATGTCCGGTCATGATTCTAGGGGTTTTGGACCTTACTGGAATCGACCGGATGCTGGGTGGCAGCATCCGGTCGCTGCCACCGGAGCGTCCGGTCAGTAGTAAACGTGCGTCATCAGGTTTTTTTCTCCGTTTCCTTTTCTGATCCGCTGGGGGCCACCTTATTTAATCTCAGCACCGTGTTTTGACCTAAGGCCCTAATCCGCCACTGCCCTCAGCTGTCATCATTGCCGTCCTGAGCCACCATCTGCCCTAGCCGCCGTGCCCGGCTTGCGCCAAGCCAGCACCACCGCACTGAATCCCTGCGCTCCCGAGCCGCCTGACTACGCCGTCGTTCCCACGTGCCACCGCAGCTCCGTGCGTCGCCGCAGCGCCGCCACCAGCCGCCGCCTACCCATGCTACCGTCCTGCGCCACTAGGTACCACCGCAGCGCTGCCCCGCGCCATCCTTGCTCGCGCTAGCAGCAAGCCCTAGCGCCGCCGTGCTGAGCCATCCATCGCCGGAGAGCCATCGAGTGCCATAACCCTAGCTCCACCCTCACTCCACCCTTGCTGTAGCCAAGCTCGAGTGCTCTCATTGCTTTGCTCAATCACCGATCTTTGTCGAGCCAGAACCCTAACCCTAGCCACACCAATCCGGTGGTTCCCCGTTCGTACCTCTTCTCGCCGATTCGCCGGTTCGTTAGGTAGCAAGCCCGTGTTTCAATTTCGTACCTAATTGCTTGCTCTATTAGGGTTTTATATCTCTAGATGCATAATCTAAATTATTTGTATATCCTATCTATTCCATCGTACATCGAGTCGGTTCCGTTGATGTGTCAGTTGCAGTTGTCAGTCAACTCGGGGCCAAGCTCGCGAGTATGGAACGAGGCCAAGCCTCGAAAGTGACAGTTGATCTTTGTCAGTGGCAGTTGATTCTTCTCAGATCCATTAGATGGCTCGTATGAAGAATGTTGGAGGTAGTCCCGGTGATGAGGATCTGAGGCCCCGCCTCGCCAGCCTACAGATCCAAAAGGCAAGGCGACAAAAAGATGGCAGTAAGGAAGCACAAGTATCTAGATGCAGAGACAACGAGAGCTACCGCAGTTGCAGAGGCCACAGAGCGTGCTGAGAGAGGAAGTGCTCAGAGTAGAGTCCGGATCGTTGATTATATTTCACCAGATGCGAGGGCTACACTTGAGGAAGTTGAGCGCCTTCATGGTGGTCCAGCTAGGACTCTCATGATTGGTGGACGGCATCATGCTATTGATGAGGGTCAGCCTCAGGGGGAGTCACAGCAGCAGGCACCGCCAGCAGAGCAGACTCAGGAGGCATAGCCAACACAGCAGACCCAAGAGGGTGAGCAGGCCGAGCAGGCTGAGGAGATAGAGCCAGCACCTCAGCCACAGTTATGCCACTCTAGTCGTACCCGTGCTCCAGTCACGTTGAGGGCAGATACACAGCGGAGGGGTTCTCGTCTACCACCTAGACCACAGGGTCCTCCTCTAATGACCCATCTTGACCTGAGGGCCACCATGGCCAAGCAGGTGCAGCAGCTGAGGTTCGTGGACTTTGAGGTGTGGTTTCCACCTAAGAGAGATGACAGAGCATCAGAGGGCTTCTATACACCACTCTAGGAGGATTTCTATAATGCCTATCTTAACAGTAGTGCAGTATTCAGATCACAGAGGGTGTGCCACATTGATTCTATAGTTGCAGCAGCTGGAGAGCACATTCACCCCTACCTTGCATATCTACCGGGGCTGACAGACTTGATTGGACGGACTGAATTATATGTTCCATCTTGGGTTCGTCAGTTCTATGCTTCTCTCTGGATTGACCCGCAACATAACTTTATTCACTTTGGATTCAGAGGCAGAGATTACTGGCTGATGAGCACTAGGGTCAGGGAGATACTTAGGCTTCATGAGGTTTGCTATGGACAGGCAATGTCTCCCAGACGTCCACATGGTGGCATGGTGCCCCCTACAGACTTGGTTCGCCACTGCTTCATCGAGCCCTTCGGTGAAGGGTCGCGCAGGAATCCCAGTGATCTTACTCCTACCGCTCGTGTGCTTGAGGCTATTATGAGGAGGACATTGCTACCGAGGATGGGGTATCACGAGGGCTTGACTCACATACAGTTATGGCTTATCAACTCTTTGATGCAGTAGACAATTTTTGATATTTGGGATCTTATACTGTCAGAGATGAAGGACACTATAGCTGAGGGCTTCAGAGGTCATAGGCAGCTACCCTATGCTCACTGGATCACATTCCTTATCCATAGAGCAGTCACAATTAGGCCACCTGAGATGCTTATAGAGTATAGTAGTGCTACGACAGAGTTTCCTACCTATAACATGACATAGATGATTCGGTATAGTACACCTACAGCACCTAGTCAGCTGCGCCGTCATCCTAAGGTGCCAGAGTTTGCAGCCTAGCAGGATGATATTAGTAGGGGTATTGCAGCTACAGAGGAGGAGGAGCTTGCTCAGTAGGAGGGATTGGTCGTGAGCGACCCCAGTGATAGTTTTGATGATGACTACCAGCCCATTCCTCAGATGCCTCCACGATGACATGATAATGAGGCCGGCAACTCTAGTTCAGTGCTACCTACCCCATAGACAGACCCCGCTCTCCTTGCTATACATGAGCGGATGAGGTAGGATCAGATTCGCCAGGCTCAAGAGACAACTGCTACATTTGCACAGTTCTAGACTCGGCAGGATGAGTTCCAGTGCTAGCAGCAACAGATCCAGCAACAGCAGTTGGCTATTTAGCAGTAGACATAGGTTCTACAGTAGCAATAGTAGGCCATGCATCAGCAGCAGCTCCTCATACAGCAGCAGCTTCTTGGATTTATGCAGCATGTAGTGACAGCTATTGGGGCTCCACCGCCACAGCCTTTGCCCCAACTTGGTCAGCCTGCCACCACATCTATGACTCCAGTGTTATAGCCTAGTGGGCTTCAGAGTCAGGGACAGCCACCAGCGCAGTATGCCTCACCTACAAAGCAGGTGTCCTAGTGGTTTGCTTTGCCAGTGATAGCCCTACGGTTCACACCTCTTCAGACGGGCTTCACACCGGCACAGACATCGTCGCTGCTAGTGCCAGACACTTCAGTCTCCAAGAGCCTTGGTGCTTCCTTTAGTGAGTTGATAGGGCAGCCCACTCCTCCATATCTACATGTCCCAGGTCCTTCTATAGTTGCACCTATTACCGGGACTATAGAGACGCTCCATTCCTCAGTGGTATCATCAGAGCCGGCTGCTTCAGTTATACCAGCACAACCTACAGTAGCTCTAGTTCCTGATCCAACCCAGACTGCTTCAGCTTTACTACCAGTTATAGAGGGTCAGACAGCTCAGAGCTTAGGGTCAGATGATGATGGTGACCAGTTCTAGCTCGCTCCTCATACCTCAGTGCCCGGCTCGTCTGCTGTAGCCCTGCTGACCGACCCTTAGGTTTTGGTGTTTGATGCCAAAGGGGGAGAGGATTCGAGTATGTTAGCCTTAGGGGGAGCGACCTATCTAGGGGGAGCTTAGTTATTATATTAGCTTATCTATTACATTTGGAGTTTTATGTGTGATACACTATTATGCATTCATCATGTGTTTACTTTCATGCATTGAACTATATTTATGTGATAATGATATCTATGTGATCGTGATATATGACATGTGTGCTCTCTACTTTGAATTATTTATATGTCATATCACTTGTGCAATGCTCATTTGCCTTTGCTTCCACGTTTTACTCCGATGCAAATGAGTTTCATTACTTGTACTCATGCTTATTTCATATCTTTTGAGTACATCATATTGGCTTAGGTCATATAAGCTTGACTAACACCTTTGTTCTTATTGCTAAAATCTTATATGAACCAAGCATGTTAAAAACCTCATCTCTTTCACATACTTAAGGTAGTATTATCATCAATCACCAAAAAGGGGGAGATTGAAAGCATCTAGGCCCCTAGTTGAGTTTCGGTGATTAATGACAATACGTGATTACTGTGACTAATGTATGTTTTGTAGAGGCAATTAAGTTAGATCATAGTAATGGAGATCGATTGGGCAATCAAGGTGGTCATGCCCCTACGATGGAAATCGTTTCGGTTTTCAAAGGATGAACGACAAGGTTAAGGATGGACTAGTTCTAAGTGTCGATTAGAGTTGAAGAGACACTTAGAGTAGTTTAGGACTTTGTTTTTCCTTTGGCCGTACTATAAAGGGGGGTATGGACGGGTAGCTTGACCTAGGTGAGTCTAGTGAGTTAGGTGTGGTGCACACTTGTTAAAACTAGCACTAGGTAGCTCCAAAACAGCCCTTAGATCTAATGGAGCAAACTTCATTCACATATGATCGAGAGTTGGAAGTGAATGGAGGGTCAAATACTGACCGAACGCTGGTTCTGGGTTGATCGGACGCTGGCGCAGAGTCCGGTCAGTTCATTTGACCAAGATGAAATCGCCGGGTACGACTGGACGCTGTGAGGTGAAGTGTCTGGACGCTGAGAGCCTATGTCCGATCGACTCCAGTAAGGTTCTAGAGAGGGAAAATCGTGACCGGATGCGTTCGGTCACACTGTAATGACTGGAGTTCGGGGTATACTGACTGAAGCGTCCGGTCAACATGACCGGAGCGTCCGATCACCCCACAGAGGCACATAACAGTTCGTTTTTCAACCGGTGTTATAAATACAACCTCCACTCATGTGTGGGGGTACTTTTACTCATTCCAATAGCTGAGAAACACTTTAGAGAGTGCCAAGAAGAGCAAGGTCCCAGTGAGGTGATTGAGATTTGAGAATTCCAAAAAGAGCCCTCATTAGTGAGATCAAGAGTAACAAAGTGTGCATCCACCCTTCTCATTAGACTTGTCGTGGTCAAGTGAGAGTTTGTGCTTGTTACTCTTGGTGATCGCCATCACCTAGACGGCTTGGTGGTTATTAGGAGCTTGGTGATCATTCGGAGAGCTTGTGGATGACCCAACTCAAGTTGTGAGCGGTTGTGGGTGATTCACCGTGACAGAGTGTCAAAGAATCAACCCGTAGAGAGCACTTGATCCTTATGCGGATCAAGGGAGAGCTACACCCTTGCGTGGGTGCTCCAACGAGGACTAGTGGGGAGTGGCGACTCTCCGATACCTTGGCAAAACATCACTGCGTTCCTCCTTCTCTATTTACTTTGAGCATTTACTTTGAGCAATTTAATACTTGTCTTTACATTCATAGAATTGACATGGTAGAGTAGGATTAAAACTTAGGTTACAAGTCTTTTGTGCGGTAGAACAATTAGAAACACTTTCTAGGCAAAAGGAGTTAATTAGGCTAACCATATGATTTAATTATTGTAAAGAAATTTAGAATTAGCCTAATTCATCCCCCCTCTTGGGCATCTTGATCCTTTTAATTGAGATGGTCAAAACCGCTCCACATTGGACAAACAACCTCACCTGCGCCTAGGTGCTAAAAGTGAACGATTTTGACAGTTAGGGTCCTAGCATTAGAGGGTTTTGTAGTTGAGGGTCAAAATTAGACGAACTCAATAGTTGAGAGGACAAAAGTGGACTTAATGCCATAAAAATATATTACATTACGAACCTAATGATACTTATTTGATATCATAAATAAGATATTTTTAATATAGTTATTCAAACTTAAGGTACTTTAATTTGGTAGGACGAGTGTAACTTATTTGATATCATAAATAAGATATTTTTCAATATAGTTATTCAAACTTAAGGTACTTTAATTTGGTAGGACGAGTGTAACTTATTTGATATCATAAATAAGATATTTTTCAATATAGTTATTCAAACTTAAGGTACTTTAATTTGGTAGAACGAGTGTAATTACTAATATGATTAAGCTTTTTTTTGCGAACTACATAGTACAATGCAGTTATGTAGACGCTCAAAATGCATGTACACTCACCCCTATAAACGCACACACGCAAACCCTACCCCTATGAGGATCTTCTTCTTTTTTAGAATTACACAGTACAACGTAGACGCCCACACGAAGACTGGGCTGATAAATCCTCGAGATTGGCGAAGTAATCGTAGGCGTCTCGCTGTCAACGGGAACGTCACCTGTCACTAATAGCACAACGCCGTTAAATCCTGAAAAATTCGTTCCCACGGGAAGTCGAAACGCAGACTTAAGATGCTACCGAGACTCTTATAACTATTAGGCTACGTGTGCTTTCGCACTAACATGATTAAGCTAATGACAACGAACTCCACTTAGACTTGCTAGCTTGATGTCACTGAGTAAAAAGAAGAGTACTATCCTACGTTTTCCAATTACATTGCCAAAGAAGAAGGGAACATGGCAAAACATATATTTATTTACATCAATTTATCGGCTAACTTTAGAAAAAAAAAGATTGTTAAATATTTCAAAAACTTACGCGTTCCCATAGTAAGGTTGAGTTTTTGATCTAAACGGCCCAGAACCCACGCTAAAAGGTACCCATCCGCTGGTGCCCTCTTCTGGGCTGCAAATCTCTAGTCCGGCCCATGAGTGACCAGGCTTCAGGCCCATTAGACCAGCCGACCTAAAGGAAGGAGAAGAGAAAGCAGGAGAGCACAACGTTGCAAGGACGCATCGAGGAGACCACCTACGGCCATGGCGAGGAGAAGGCTTCTCGTGCTCGCGTTCCGGCTCCATGGGAGGCCTCAGGCGACGCAACCGTGGCGGCGACCCCCGCCCCGGTTCCTATCCTCAGCGGCGTCCGGCCCCCTCGACCGTCTGAAGTCGCCGCCGTTCGCGCGGCCGGTCGCCAGGAAGCCCGCCTCCTATCCATGGGATCGATTCGGAGGTTAGGGTTTGCTCTCCCACTCCCTCCGTCTTGGTTTAGCTTAAAGGCGTGTTTTTTACAGCTCGAAAAGGTTGGATCAGCGAATTAGTTTAGGCTACTGTGGTGGTAAGAGATACCTATATCATCGGATTGAGGTAGCAATCAGCACTGTTATATGATTGGTCGTGCGCATTTGTTGTGCCAAAATGTTGAGCTGCAGTGGAATTTGATTTGTTGGTGACCTTGTTCTTGTGATGAATCCATTAATGTGTTCTTTGTTTGGGAGAAATGAAAACTGTGTCATGTGCAGGAGGGCAGAAGAGGACCATGTTCATCCAGACGCAGTCGACCCCGAACCCGCAGTCACTCATGTTCTATCCTGGAAAGCCAATTATGGAGGTTGGGAGCTCTGATTTCCCTAATGCTCGCACTGCGATGACATCCCCTTTGGCTAAGGCGCTGTTTGCTATTGATGGTACATTTATGCCTCCCCCCCCTGTCGCCTGTTGCATTCATTTTCATTTCCATTTGTGCCTTTGCTCTTGTAGTTCTACAAGCTTTATATTCATTTAGTTACTCTTAAGTGTCCTACTGGTGACATGTGCCAGTTCTTGAAAGAACGGTCGGGTTATAGGAATGAGCTGTTTACTTTCATAACTTGGTGCCAATAACAGTTTCTGATGCTAAACAATAGGGTTATCTCTATTTTTGGTCACTTCACTAATTTTCCTTCTCACTTCTCAGTTTGTTTTATTGTATCATTACCTGCAGACAATTAGTTTAGCTCCAACAAAAACTTTGTCTTCATAGCTGAAGAAGAGATGCTAAAGTTACCATTCTAAGCCCTTCTGTTACTTAATAGATTCCATAGAGAAATTTAGTGAAGTGAAGTGGGACAAAAGACCAGTATTGATGGCAGCATGGGGATGGGTGAAGTAGTAGTGTCGAACATGATATAAGAAAGAGCACAATTTTGGAAGACATATTGAGCTGCTGGTTAGATTGGGTTTTCTTGCATTAAGTATCAGCCTTTTACTGAAGTGTTAACTCTTTTGACACAACATTGGAATCTGTATGCAGGAGTAACCAGGGTATTCTTTGGATCTGATTTTGTAACTGTTACAAAATCAGAAGAAACTTCTTGGGATTACCTCAAGCCTGAGGTTTTTGCTGCGATAATGGATTTTTACTCATCTGGACAACCACTTTTTCTGGACTCAAATGCTGCAGCTTCTATGGACACAGCAATTCATGAGGTATCTCAACTAGTTTCTGTAAACTATCCGTCCAGCATTTATTTTCCTTGTCTTGCTTTTCTGAACTTCCCTGTCTACTCTGGCATTTTATTATCACAAGACCTGAAACCATATGCTTTATATTGTAACAGAGAAAACCTATAGGGATAGTTTCTTGGATGTTCTAACTTCTAATAACATTGCAAATGGGGCAATCGGTTGTCTATTGAGGCAGCATGTAAAGTGTACAGTACTGTACTGGGTCTAGGCAAGATATGGTAGGGATGCCCACACATGCCATATTCAATAGTAAATATCTGCGAAAGTATGTATGATCCATACATGGAAAAATATAGATTAGGAGCACAATAAAATGGAACTCATTTATGCCATGATTGAAGTTGCTTAACTTTGCTTCATTTTGAATATGAGGATTAAATCCTGTATGCCTGTCACCGATAGGTAGGTGTAAAATGGAATTGTGGCTATTATATGACTTGTTTTTGTAGGAATTGCTTAAATGATTCTTGAATGTGTTGATTCAGTCCTGTATGTGCACCAGTTGGTAGAAATAATAGGATTGCAATGATCATCAACTCATATGAAGATGTGACCTCTTATGATGAGACAGAGAGTGATACTATGGACTCTTTGCACTACATTGCCTCAGAATCTAATTCTAGTAATCTATAATGGAGCTATACTGGTACCTAGGTTACCAAAAAAAAAAAGTTTTGAGACCCTGAATCCTCTTATTATACTAAGAGTCCATGATGTTACCTAGCACTGACAACATACATTTCAAAATCAGTATATGTTATGTTGGCTATTATTTGCCTTGTGACACTGAATCTTTCTTGCACTGTTTCCTCCTAGGATGATTCAGAAATAGTTGCCATGATAAAAGAATTGTTGGAGACTCGTATTCGACCAGCTGTTCAAGATGATGGTGGTGACATTGAATACGAGGATTTGATCCGTGAGTCTTTCCCTCCTCCCCTCACGTGTGGTCTGCTACTAAGAATTTGGTTTCCTTGTCTCACTAGAACACTATCCTTTCAGAGAAAACGGGATAGTTAAGCTTAAAATGCAAGGTGCCTGCAGCGGCTGTCCAAGTTCATCAGTCACATTGAAGTCTGGGATAGAAAACATGTTTATGCACTATGTGCCTGAGGTGATGTGAAGTGATTATTCTGTTCTTTGCTGCTGTTCCATAATGCTCGTGGCTCAAAAAATGTTCTCTATTTGATAACTAGAATGTGAAGTGATTTATTCTGTTCTTGCTGCTGTTCCTTCATGCTCGTGGCTCAAAAAATGTTCTCTGTTTGATAACTAGAATGTGAAGTGATTTATTATGTTCTTCCTGCTGTTCCTTAATGCATGTGGCTCAAAAAGTGTTCTCTATTTGACAACTAGAATGGTTGTCATTTGGTCACATTCAGGAAATTAGTTCCTATTGCATTTGTTCCTTATGATGGGTTTTCCTTAATTATCCATTGATCCATCTATTCCCATTGGCAATTCTCAAGACTTCAACTATGCTAATTTGTCATAATACTTCTATAATTAACAGGTGAAAGGAGTAGAGCAGGAGTTTGATGGTGATGAGGAAGCTGAACTGGCTGGATAGATGGAGTGAGAGTTCTTACAGGTTTTGAGGGTCAACACAGCCTCTTCAAAAGTTATAGCAACTTTGCACTTATGATGTTTCCCGGTATTTCTACATCCGAAAAGGTTATCCATATGTTTGCCTTTTGAGAGACCAAGAATGGCCTGAGCATTTTACTATGATTAGCAGCCAGCACCGATCCTGACGTATGCAGGAGGCAGGCTATGATAGATAGCAGAGGCATCAATAGTCTGAGCCAACATCAGTTGCACTTGCACTAGGATCCGAATAAAGTGGCACAGTGATTGCTGTTTTATTTTTGTTGAATTTCTGTATATATCTGAGTATGTCTAATTAAATACGAAGCTATCAAATTTTGCATGAAAAATACTTCACGGGGTTATTTTTGCTTATGCCTGATGATATTCCTATCATCAATCTGCTGTGTATCATTTATATTGCTTCTACGGTGGTTTGAAATATTCCAATTATAATTTTCTAATTCGGTTGGTCATTTAAGATGCCAGAAACTTTGTTTTTTTTTTCTGTTGGTGTGGCAGAAGTGGGCCTGTTTGGCTGCGGCTGCAGCCGCTTTTTCTACGGTAATTGTGAGTGCAGCAGAAGCGGCTGCGGCAGCTCTGTTTGCCACATAAAACAAGGTGAAAAAACTTTTTTGCATCTGAATGGGACGCATAGATCATTATATCCACTTCGATCTTTTATTAAACATCAAGAAGGGCGATGCCTGCTTTTGATCACCCATCCTCAATCAAGGAGTAATAACAAAGAACATACATGGGAATTAATCAAGGGGGATAAAACACATACAGTGGCAATGAAAGAAGAAAAAATGTATAGGGAAAAATAATGGAGAGACATGGGAGTGAGGCAAAAGGGCCTCTTATACATTGTTAATCACAATTAAAGAGGCCTATCAACAACAACAGAGACAAGGACCACCATCTATCTTACCATGTAGGGCAAACAAGCCTTCCCAAGTCAACTTCACTTTCGGGTTCGAACATGACACGACACAACACAGCAAGATCATTAGACCTGCAGCAGCACAAGAGGTGGGTGAATCCAAAAATCAAATCCAGGCCTTCAACATCAGCTTCATCCTGGAAAGAGGGCCATCTTCTTGAGAATCCAGGAAAGTTACATGGTTGGCTTGGAACCACTGGGTGGTCTGTTTGTGTTTCTTCTGTGTCCTGTATATGTACACAACAATTGAGCAGAGCAGCCTCTCTGGGTTGGGTGTGCTGAGATCCTGCTAGCCATGTAGCAGCGTGGATCTGGATGAGGAGGACAAGGCCATGAGCAGGATTGCGGCCATCCTCCACTCCCCATCAGGACCCTCCGTTTCTTTCACCACTTGGAGGTTGCTACTTTTGTTGTTGTCTTTGACGACTGCACTTGTTGCTGGACTGTGATCTTGATGTTGCTGTTGGCTGTTGCTGTGGCTGTGGTGGCTGCGGCTGGGTTTTGTTGTGGTTTCTTGGTGGTGTCAAGACCAAGTTGTTGCCTCCGCTTCTTCCTGTACCGGATCCCGCACGCATTGCAAAGCGACTGCAACCAGATCAAATTAAGAAGATTGCTTAATGCTCATCCAAAACATCAAGTACCATAAAGATCATTTCACACTATGATGATATATTCTCTCCTCTATTAATATATTTGCCTGGCAGGTCCTGCAAGCAGTTTTTCGAAGGAGAAAAAAAACAGTATGATGATATATTGGCATACATCCGCGATCACTAGCTAGTACTAACTCATAATTTTTTTTTCTAAATTTTTGTGTGCTGATTGCTTGCTCTGTTGATGATGGTACTGGATAGGAACACACTAGCTAGTACTAGTCATCATTTTTTTTTCTAAATTGTTTTGTGCTGTTTGCTTGCTGTGTTGATAATGGTACTGGATAGGAACAAGAGATGTCAGTTATGTATATGGGATGCCCCTAAGGGGCTAAACAATTGGCTGGAGCAATATATACATAAACAAATGAGATTAGGAACTAGAAGAACGGTATCAGGGAAGCTAGCTTGCATTGGCTTCCCCCATTTTTTTAAGCGTTCACACACATAGCCGATAGCGGGAATTAGCTGGGGGTGGGAGGTTAGCACCGTTGCTTTGCTTGGAACAGCTCACCTAACCACCCAAACCCAAGCGGAATCAATCAAAGCGGCGGCTAGAGATTCTGAGCCCTCCCTTTTCTCATGCGAGGGCGGCGGCTAGCTAGGCTAATCGATGGAGCCATGATTGGAAGGAATAATCATTCACCGTATCATCATCATCTGATCTCGCCAGCCAGTCTCCTAAATCCAAATTAGTACCTAGCTAGATCATCAACTTGCTATATATGTGATGTGATGTGATCATCCCCTTTTAATTACTGTGCAATCCACACCAAGAAGAGGTGATCGGCCGCGATCAACTGCTCTGATCACTCCATAGCTCTGATCGAGAGCTCCGATCGCCTCCAGGCAGCACAACAAGGAACAGAGAGAGCAGCGCTAGCTTACCCTGGGCCCCGTCGGCCCGCCGCGCCACATGGGCGTCGCGGTGGTGTGGCACTCGACGCAGCACGGTCTCCCGGCCTCCGCCGCCGGCGCCGGCGCGATCCCGATCACCTGAAGGAGCGAGACCAGGCAGCCAAGGAGATCATCATCAGAGGCAAAAGTACAAAAAAAAATGCTTCCTCTTCTCTTTGGCATATACTTGTAAAAGAAACAGAGGATAGGAGAGGATGAAGAGCTGTTGATCAGGACGGACGAGAGGAGGGGCACAAACCTTGTGATGCTCGGGCGGAATCCATCATCTCTGACCGACCGATCGATCCTGCTGGGTGTGTCGATCTCGTCGAGACGGCTCCTTGCGTGCTGGCCTCGATCGCTCTGTTTCTTGGAGAGTACGTGAGCTGTGTGGAGAGGGAGAGGGAGAGGGAGAGAGAGAGAGGGGCCAGAGGGGCGTGGAGCAGTGGAGGGTTGGGGGAGAATGGAAGAGTGATGACGATGGTGGAGGGAGACGAGAGACGAGACGAGTCCCAGCGGCAGCGGCACGAGTGGTGGAAGCAGCCACGCCACAACGACGTACATAAGGGGCGTAGATGGAGAGAGAGAGGTATGGGCTGCGCTGTGGGCCCCACACCACGCATCCGGGCCGGTGATCCTAGGCTCGAGAGTCCTCATCTCATCCGATCTTCTGATCACTAGCCTCGGTCCCAACACTTAAACCACAACAACCCCTAGTTGGAGTAATAATCTTTTTCTTCTTACTAGTGTGTAAAATTATATGTTTAGAGATTCCGTTATTAGTTAGGTATAATAGTTAAAAAGCTACTAATTATTAATATAAGGGTTACTTAAACCATATATGTCGAATAATATGTGGGGGGAGGCCTGAAGCTCGTGGTTTACCCTACGACGAATGTATTATGATCGGCCCGTTCGCTTCGCTGAAAAAACGAGCCGAAACACTGTTCCGACTGATTTGCTGTGAGAGAAAAACACTGTTTCGACTAAAAAAACAAGTTGAAAAAAACTGATTATAAGAGAAGCGAAGAGAGCCATTCACTAATGAATTTATTGTTAGCACCTCCGGTTGCTAAAGGTTAGCAGGTCTATTTGATCCCTACTTGCTAATTGTAGCCGATAACTAGTAAGTTGTACCCCCAACACCGAAACGAGTCCTGGTTACGCTAAATTACGTCTTATTTACCCTTATGGATAGTGGATACCTAGGGCCTGTTCGGCAAGGCTCTGTCTCCTCCAAACATAGCTTCAGCTCTGGCTCCTATAAAAAAAGTGGTTTCTCTGAAGGAGCTAAAGCCGTTCAGGAAAAACATTTGGCAAAACGGCTCCTTAAAGATGGTAAATGTCTATAAT
Organism: Miscanthus floridulus; assembly: GCF_019320115.1. NCBI lineage: Eukaryota > Viridiplantae > Streptophyta > Magnoliopsida > Poales > Poaceae > Miscanthus > Miscanthus floridulus. The sequence continues at coordinate 22,334,018 of NC_089596.1, forward strand.
GGCCCCCTTAGGCTTGCTGAATCTTGGCTGAAACTGACTGAAAAACATTGTTCGGCTGAATTGTTGTGAGAGAGAAACATTATTCCGGCTGAAAAAAATAAGCCGAACAAACCGAATATGGGGTAAGCCGAACAGGACCAATATCCCACTTATTATTTTACTACGGCGCAGGTCTAGTTAAACCCAACCTAGAAAATTTGGTTTTACCTTTTGCATTGGGAACCCGGGTCTATTTCTAAGGCAGTGTTCGGCTGAGAAAACAGCCGGCTTGTTCGGCTTCTTTTTTCACCCGGAGCAGTATTTTTCTCTCACGATATTCCAGCATGAACAGTGAAAATTTTTATCCCAGCCGAACACTGCCTAAATTATCGGAGCCATCATTTACTTTTTCTCTCTCTTGTATTTTTGTTGTTCCCTTTCTCGTATTCTTGCTAGCGGCTCCTCTTTCTTTACGTACAGGCACAACATGCGCACGTAGGGAAAACGAATGCACACTCGAACCAACGATGGAGGACCACCATCCTACTGTGTCTTTTCGCGCCTTGACAAAGGAGCCAGGAGAAGCTCGTTTTCGTGGCTCCGTTGGCGCAGTAGAAAAATGGCTCCGCCTCCTTTGGGCTTCGCCGGCGGAGCTGTTCTTCCGGTTATTACCGTTTGGCAGGGCTTCGGCAGGAGCGGGAGCCCGAACAGCCCGCAGAGCCCTGCCCAACGGCCCCTTAGTTCCAACAAAATACACGTACCAAGTGGCCCACCGCCCACTTCACACATTCTAGAGGGCATTTTGAACCCACGGTGGTCACATAGCGAAACCACTACACACACATGAAACACGATAGGGTGTAAGTGTCTTCCTTATCCATCAGCTACCAATTTC